>NC_082684.1:27627676-28267484 GCF_949987515.2 Delphinus delphis | reverse complement strand
TTTATTTTTGCCGTGTTGGGTCTTCGTTTCTGTGCGAGGGCTTTCTCTAGTTGTGGCAAGTAGGGGCCACTCTTCATCTTGGTGCGCGGGCCTCTCTTGTTGCGGAGCACAGGCTCCAGATGCACAGGCTCAGTAGTTGTGGCTCATGGGCCTAGTTGCTCCGCGGCATGTGGGATCCTCCCAGACCAGGACTCGAACCCGTGTCCCCTGCATTAGCAGGCAGATTCTCAACCACTGCGCCACCAGGGAAGCCTGTCAAATAGTTTTAATTACTGTAGCTTCATAATAAATCTTGATATCTCTTAGTGTAAGTTCTCCAATTCTGTGTTTCTAGATCAGGGATTTTCTGTGAAGGCTGAATTGTAAATATTTTTAGGCTTTGTGGGCCATGTTTGGTCTCTGTCAAATATTTTTCTTTCTTCCTTTTTCTTTCTTTCTTTTTTTAACCTATAAAAATATTTTAAAAATCAGTCTTAACTGGGTTTGGCCCTGGGCCGTAGTTTGCTGACCCCTGATCTAGATTGTCTTGACCATTCTTGGTCCTTTCTGTTTCCCATATAATGCTTAGAGGCAGCTTGTCAGTTTTCAAAAATACGCTGGAATTTTGCTGAACATTGCATAGACTCTATTGACCATCTTGAGGAAGAACTGACATTTTAATAATATCAAGGCTTCTGATCAGTTATACCTATTTTTGATTAGTTTTAGGATTGGAATTGTGACCTCTTCCATTCTGTAGCTGTCTTACTAGGTTTAACAAGGGACTATGAACACCATAATTTTTCTTAATGCTTCCATTTGCCATGGCTTTTCCTGTTTATAGTGATTATTTCTGTTTGGAATTTTGATTTTAGGATCTTGGTTATACATATTAGAAAATGGCATTATTTCACATGAAAACTAAAAGGGCAGGAATTTGATTCCAGAATTTAAAATCTTGTAATTACCGTGGTCTACTGATGTGAATGTGTTTATATATTGTGATAATCAGACATTATCTTGTTTAAGGGTATTTGTATTTCTGCATCCCTCTTAAGTTTTTGTACCCAATTTGGAGTATATTTTTTGTATCAAGTTTTGAAATTTTTATACCTAGTTCTAATGGTTTCATACCTAGTTTTAGGGGTTTTATTTTTTAGAAGTTTATGAAATACCTAACTGTACAAGCAAAAATTTTCAAAATATTTAAACACCAGATGTTTGTCTTTTTTTCTTTTCATCTAACCAATGTACAATGCATGTGTTTTTGTGTGATTGTATTTAGTGGATGTATACTACGTTTGTACTTTATTTCCAGTACGTTTTTATACGTTAAAAAGGTCATAGTAGTTCATTGTGTTGATGTAAAGATGGCTTATTTTCGTACATATGTTTAATATGAGTATCTCTTAATATATTTATTCCAAAGGCCTAAAAGCTCTTTACTTTTATAAATCAAAAAGGTTTTGATAGTCTGACATTTTTAACATCCTTGAACTTTGAAAAATTTGAAGTGCAGTATTGATAACTAATTTCCATTTATATGTAGTGTTGAAAGTATATTTCAATTGGTTTAACATATTCTGACTCCCCAAATAAAAATAAAATGATGACCCTTGGCTCCTGGTCAACAATTAAATCTAAAAGCAAAGCACCCTACCTTTTCATAAACACTGCATATTACATATGCAGGCATGAGGCTTACAGAAGTGAGTTCATTACGTTTTACAACTTTTCCACCATGTTCACTTCTTCTATATCTTTACATCTTTTAGTGCCTTCTGCTTCCTTTATCCTTTCCTCTGGCCTTTGCCTATGCTCTTTTCCTTGTTTGGAATCCCCTTTCTGTCATTTTTTGCTTATCAATCCCTACTTTTCCTGCCCTGGGGATGGCACTTCTGTAATTATGTGTCGAGATCTTTCAGTGAGTCAGACATTGGGGATACTTAAGTGAGCAAGACCAACATGCCCCATATTTATCAAATTCTGTTCTAACTGTTGATTTACTTGTTTCATTCTTCTTATGGACTGTGAACTCCTTGAGGTTAGGTATCAGTTTATTTCCAGCACTAACACAGTACACGACAATTAGTAGGTGTTCAATAAATGTTGCTTACGCCAGAATGTCTTAGTTACGGGTAAAATTCTCAAGGCGTTCACAGTTTAGTTAAAAAGCAGTTCATTCATATTCAGAATTTGATTATAACACTAGCTAACATGTTGAAAAGTGTTCTTATACAGACTTGTGTATTATATATAGTCTTCTCTTATCACTTATATGAACTAATAATTGCTGAATTCAGTACAAAACAGATGACTTTACATATCTTTAATGACCTAAGGTGTTATTTCAGACACTTTGAATTAATAAATGTAACTTCAAGAAAAGGAACCAAATCATCACAAAACCTGAAATGGCATACTTCTTTACCTTCATAAATATGTGGTCTTTATCTTTAGCATTGCAACGTACCTTTTTTTTGGGGGGCTGCATCACGCAGCTTGTGGGATCTTAGTTCCCTGAACAGGGATCGAAGTGGAAGCTCGGAGTCCTAACCGGGAGTTCCCTGTGACATGGTTTTGACAAGCACCTGGTCAGCTCCTTTCCTCTTTGTCCAACAATAGCTGTGTCAAGCCTTCACTATTCTGCATAGACCATCTGTGCTAATGTTGCTTTCTCTGTCTTAGCAAACATCATTATTTCTCTTTGTATCTTTCATTTAGCTTCCTGCTTCACAGAGATAATCAAGGCTTTCAGGCCCAATGAAACTCACTTCCCGGCCTTACCATTACTTAAGTTGCCATCCTAATCTTTCTCGTACTCTCAGAAGAAGCCCTTTTCCTGGTTAGGGCTAACACTCTCTGTGTGTCTTTTAAAGAAATACATTTTACATTTTTATCAAAGTGATACACACACTTGGTTTTTTAAAAATCAAGAGAAACAACCACCCACTGCCCCAAACCACCCTAGACATATTTCCTAATGACATCTTTTAATTCTTTAGCTGTTTCTTTTGGTAGTTACCTTCATATCACTAAATAATGTGTTGCTACTTTCTTGACTTACACATGTATACTTACACATTAGATACTACATGTTTACTTCCTATTCTGATAGATAAAGGTTTAGTTCTTATACTGTTCTCTAACTCCATCTGCCCAATATATTTATTTCATTCAGTAAATAATGTTCATAGAGGTAAACAGTGTATTGTGATTACATTTCCTTTAGCATAATAACTTTTTTAGAATTTCTAGTTGCCTTTCTTCTTGCAACATCTTTTTTAAAAAAATATTTATTTATTCGGCTGCATTGGGTCTTAGTTGTGGCACGTGGGCTCTTTTTGTTGCAGTGCATGGGCTCTTAGCTGTGGCACACAGGCTTCTCTAGTTGTGGCACACAGACTTCTCTCTAGCTGTGGCATGCGGGCTCTCTAGTTGTGATGCGTGGGCTCCGTAGTTGTGGCACGTGAGCTTAACCCCTGGACCACCAGGTAAGTCCCTCTTCTTGCAACATCTTTAAAATAATCCTCCAACTCCAGACTCAAAAGCAACATCTCTTTTTCTCTTGAGATCTCTCCCCCAGATTCATGCATTCTCTTGCTTTTGCCTGGGCTGGTTGGCTGGTTTGCTGCTTTCAAGATCTGTCATATGGCTGTTACTCCAGCATTTCCCTTGACTCTCCTTCTAGATTGGATTCACTGTTTACTGAATCTCATGGCTTCCAGTTTGTGGTTTAGTGCCTCCTTTTCCTGGAGTGCATGCTCAACTAAGAAATTGTGGGTTGGAGTTTCCTGAGCCCTTGCATGCCTGAAAATATTTTAATCTAACCTCACACTTGATTAGTAATTTGGATATATAATTTGAGGTTGAATATATTTTTATTATAATTTATGTAAACTAAAAAACAAAAGAAAACAAAAAGTTTACCCATTTTTCCCACCTCCACACCCTGCCTCTGGCAACCATCAGTCTGTTCTCCATATCTATGAGCTTGGTTTTTTAATTAATTAAAATTTTTTTAAGATTCCAAATATAAGAGAGATCATATAGTATGTCTTCCTCTGACTTATTTCACTTAGCATAATGCTCTGCAGGTCCATTTATATTGTTGCAAACGAAAAGATTTCATTCTTTTTTGTGGCTGAATAATATTCCATTGAATGTATATACCACATCTTCGTTATCCATTCATCCATCAACAACATAGGTTGTTTCCATACCTTGGCTATTGTAAATAATGCTGCAGTGAACACGGGGTGGGGGGGAGGTGCATATATCTTTTTGAGTTAGTTTTTTCATTTTCTTCCAATAAATAGAAGTGGAATTGTTGGGTCATATGATAGTTCTATGTTTAATATTTTGAAGAGCCTTCATACTGTTTTCCATAGTGGGCTTCACCAGTTTACATTCCCACCAGTGGTACACAAGGGTTCCCTTTTCTCTGTATCCTTGCCAACACTTGTTATTTCTAGTCTTTTTGATAATAGCCTTTCTAACAAATGTAAAGTACTATCTCATTGTGGTTTTGATTTGCATTTCCCTGATGATTAGTGATGTAGGGCATCTTTTCATGATGTCTTCTTTGGAGAGACATCTCTGTATCTTCTTTGGAAAAATGTCATTTGTCTGTTGGAAAAGTATCTATGATCTTTTGCTCATTTTAAAATCATATTGTTTCTTTTTTTGCTGTTGAGTTGTATGAGTTCTTTATATATTTTGGAATTAGCCCCTTATCAGATACATGATTTGCAAATATTTTCTCCCATTCAGTAGGCTGCCTTTTCATTTTATTGATGGTTTGCTTTGCTGTGCAGAAGCTTTTTAGTTTGATGTAGTCCCACTTTGTTTTTGCTTTTGTTGTTTTGCTTTTTTTTTTTAAGTAAGCTTTTTTAAAAGCTTTTATTTACTTTATTTATTTTTGACTGCATTGGGTCTTCACTGCTGCACTCAGGCTTTTCTCTAGTTGTGGCGACCGGGGGCTACTGTTCGTTGAGTTGCGCGGGCTTCTCATTGTGGTGGCTTGTTGCATAGCACGGGCTCTAGGTGCTTGGGCTTCAGTAGTTGTGGCACACGGGCTCAGTAGTTATGGCTTGCAGGCTGAGTAGTTGTGACGCGTGGGCTTAGTTGCTCCGCGGCATGTGGGATCTTCCCAGACCAGGGCTCAAACCTGTGTTCCCTACATTGGCAGGCAGATTCTTAACCACTACACCACCAGGGAAGTCCCTGTTGCTTTGCTTTTGATGTCAGAATCAAAAAATCATTGCCAATGGGGCTCCCACTCTTCTTTTCATTTTGGAGACATTTCTCAAATATATTGTGATCTCTGGTTGTCCATTTATGTTTAAGAGTGGGAGACACTGAAGCTGATTGGGAGCTCTGTGTATATGTGGGGGGCTAACCAATTGTCAGACTTTGCTTTAAGTGATAGGGCAAAAAACTGCTAACGCTACGGGACCCTTAAATTCAGGCATTTAGAGACATTCAAGACCAGAGAAAGGCTGATCAGTGGTTCTGAATATAGATTTTAATTTACATAATTTTAGCCCCAAGTCTTACTTGTCTTTCCCCAGCATCCCTGGATTCTGAGAATCCTGACCCTCTCTGGGTTTCTGTGGGCAGGCCAGCCCCATTTTGATTGTAACCTTCTCTGCTACCAGCACTCTAAACTGCGGCTTCTTCCTGTTCCATATGTTACCACTCATGTTTGTTCTTTGTCTTCCAGAATTTAAAAACAAAATCCTCATCTACTGGTAGCCCCTTCTCTCTGTTTATAGTGAGTTTATGTATTTTAATTTATTTATTTTTTAAATGTTATTTATTTATTTATTTCTGCATTGGGTCTTCGTTGCTGCGCGTGGGCTTTCTCTAGTTGTCGCGAGCGGGGGCTACTCTTCGTTGCAGTGCGCAGGCTTCTTATTGTGGTGGCTTCTCTTGTTGCGGAGCACCGGCTCTAGGCACG
This sequence comes from Delphinus delphis, assembly GCF_949987515.2. NCBI lineage: Eukaryota > Metazoa > Chordata > Mammalia > Artiodactyla > Delphinidae > Delphinus > Delphinus delphis. The sequence goes on along the minus strand of NC_082684.1, from coordinate 28,261,543 downwards.
CAGGCTTCAGTAGTTGTGGCTCTTGGGCTCTAGAGCGCAGGCTCAGTAGTTGTGGCGCACGGGCCTAGTCGCTCCATGGCATGAGTTTATGTATTTTTTAATTTCTTGCGATGACTATATAGTGTCAACTTGGCTGGACTGAAGTACATTTTCCAGCCGTGTTTCTTTCTTTCTTCTATGTTTCTTATTAGGGTGGGTCACAGGAGATTTTTGTGTCTAACATGAAACATTTATCCCTGGTCAACCTGAAATTTTCTAACCCTTTCCCCAGAAAAGATTATAAAGCCCCTTTTCTGTCTTTGGGGAAATCGTCATTCTCTAGCTGGTTTACATCCCCTCTTTGATATTCTGTAACTTAAATTCTGAGATATAAAGCTATCTAGTACTAATACATCTTACGTTAGATGATAAGGAAGAAAAATCAATCAAAAACATTTGACTAATAAATATATACTTAAACATTTAATATCAAACGTTAAGGAAGAAATATTCATAACTATCACAGCCCGTATTTCAGCAACTGGTCATGTAATTACAGTTGGTATTTATAACTTGCCTTCTTCCTCTACTTAATCCATATTCCCTTTAGTCTCAGTGAGCACCGCAGCTGGTCTTGGTTCCTTGTCTGGTGGAGTGACCCAAACCTTCATTTTTGAAAGGTCTGAGCTATTCTCAACCCTGCCTGAATTGAGTTATTTTAGTTTTCTGTTGACTTTAATCACAGGACATGGAAGTACTAAGGGATGTCCTAGAGGATCTCCTCCATTCCAGACATATTCCTCACCCTCACTGTGTAGAAATAACCCAATTTCCCCTTGAATGACAGGATTAATCCCCCCCAGCCAGTACAGTAACTCCCTTTTTTGCTTGTTGATTCAGAACCCAAAGTGGCCAGATGGCAGTCTGAACTGGAGTTTAATAGAATCATTGTTGTGTCCCCTGATAGAAGCATTCTCCCTTTGAAACTAAGACTTCTAGATCACCAAAGACTGATGTCACAGGGATGGGAAGTTAATATTTTGCTGAAACCGAATTTATTACTCTCATTTATTTCCCTAACAAATGAAAGAAAAACCCTTCTATTTCTCATTAGAGGCATGAAAGGCATCACTATCACCGAAGCCAAAAACCTTGGAACCATCCTAAATTCTTCCTTTTCCATTATTTTAATCCCACCTGTTAGAAAATTTATCAGCTTTACTTTCCTTCACATCTCTCTTTATCTCCTCCTTTACATCCTCATATCAATCACTGCCTTAGAACAGACTTCACCTTCACTTACTCAAATTGTAGAGACAATCTACAATTAGCTTTTCCCACTTATCCATTTACTACTTTTCTGCTAGAGAAATCTTTTAAAAATCACGTCATATTTAGTGGCTCTACGTGCTTAAGGTAATTTCCAACTCCTTACCCAGCTGAATTAATTCACCTGTTGTAACAGAGATCCAAAGTCACATGGCTTTAACAAGTTAGAAGTTTATTCTCTCTCGGGACTTATATGGTGCCTCTACAGTGTTAAGAATCCAGGTTCCTTCTGATTTGTTACTTTACCATCTCTTAGTATGTTGGCCTTATCTACGTGGTTCAGGATGCCTCACCACCATGTCAGAGCCAGCATGAAAAAGAAAATGGTGAAGAGAAGGATGTGTTCTTCCCTTTAAGTTTACAACCTGGAAGGATGTGTAAATCATTTTCACTCTCAGCTCATTGGCCAGAACATGGCTAAACGTTCCAGCTGCAAGAGAGTTTGGGAAAAGGAGTTTTTAGTCTGGCTATCCTTATGTCTAGCTAATAATGGAGAGGCTCAATTACTGTAGAAAAAGGGGGAATGAATATTGGAGGTGTACCAGTAGTCCATGCCACCGAGGTATACGAGGTCTTCTGGAGATTGACCCTTGCCTGCCTCTTTACCTTATCTCTTAGTGTGCTGCTTTTCCACTCCTTCTCCTTTCCTAGGTGTCCTAGATTTTGTTTCCTCTTTCTTTCTGCCATGCTAAACTGTTTGCCAAACATGCTATGCTGGTATGTGTTTCTCTGCCTTTCCTCATAATGCTTCCTTAGCCTAAGATGTCCTTGCCACCCACTGCCATCATCTCCAATACTCTCTGTTAACCTGATCTCTGAGAATTTGTTTTTCAAGAGTTAACTTAAGCATCTTCTATGATATAAAGCCTTTATTGGAGAGCACCACCTTCACCCTGGTAGAACTAACCATTCTCTCCTCTGTTGCCCTTACTATATGCAGATAGACTTTAGTCATTGTACCTTTTGGCAGTTATTTACACTTAGATTCTTTCTTTTCCATTGTAAACCCTTTGAGGGTAAAGAAGACATTTTATTCATGTATCCCTTGGATGTAGCATAGTGCCTGACAGAGGATATACACTAAATATTTACCAAATATGCAAGTGGGTCCCTAGCAAAAATATCTCTGTCCGGATTTTTAAATGTCAGGGCATGCTCTTAAGACATAGCTGGCTGCTGTTTTTTCAACTTTTTGTCAATTAGTCAAGATGATAATGTTAGCTCCAACAATATCTGTAATCATCCTATATTATCTTGTTAATTGTTTCATATTTAGTTTTTAGTTATAATTTAACTCTAAAAGTACTTTCAGAATTCTACGGGACTTTTTTTTCTGTTTGAAATGAGTGGCCTTTTCTGTCTACTAAGGCACAATATTTATAATTGCTTTTGAACAATTCAGTATATCAGTGACTTGCTGCAGGAGATTTGTCCTGAGACCTTCTGAGCTCTGCCACCTTAACATACTGGTTCTAAGATATAGATATCTCAGGGTTTGTTTAATGACTAAGAGTCATTTTTGTAAACAGATACTAAGGCAAGATTGCCTTAAATATTTTTACATGGAGAATTTTTTTTTTCTGCTTTACTGTCTTGAGTAATATCTTTTGTTTTACTTGTAGATTTGATGGTCCTCGAAGATTTGAGGATTTAGGGTCAAGGTGTGAAGGACCGAGACCCAAAGGGCCTCGTTTTGAAGGAAATCGCCCCGATGGGCCAAGACCCAGATATGAAGGTCACCCAACAGAGGGCGCTAAAAGCAAATGGGGAATGATTCCCCGGGGGCCAGCATCTCAGTTCTATATTACCCCCAATACATCCCTCAGTCCTCGACAGAGTGGACCACAGTGGAAAGGCCCCAAACCAGCTTTTGGACAGCAACATCAGCAGCAACCTAAGTCACAAGCAGAACCAGGAAACAAAGAACCATTAGCAGACACCAGTAGTAACCAGCAGAAGAATTTTAAAATGCAATCAGCTGCATTTTCCATTGCTGCAGATGTAAAGGATGCCAAGGCGGCTCAGTCAAATGAGAATCTAAGCGACTCTCAACAAGAGCCACCTAAAAGCGAAGTCTCGGAAGGGCCCATAGAGCCTTCTAATTGGGACCAGAATTCTCAAAGTATGGAGACTCAAATGGACAAAGCCCAAGCTGTTACTCAGCCTGTACCCCTTGCAAATAAACCTGTACCTTCTCAATCTACTTTTCCCTCAAAAACAGGGGGGATGGAGGGAGGAACAGCAGTAGCAACATCATCATCACTAACTGCCGATAATGATTTTAAACCTTTGGGTATTGGTCTTCCCCATTCAGAAAACAACCAAGATAAAGGGCTGCCTCGGCCAGATAACAGAGATAATAGGTTAGAAGGCAATCGAGGCAGCAGCTCATCTTACAGAGGTCCTGGGCAAAGCAGAATGGAAGACACACGGGATAAAGGACTAGTAAATAGAGGTCGAGGCCAGGCAATCAGCCGTGGCCCAGGGCTGGTCAAGCAAGAAGACTTTCGTGATAAAATGATGGGTAGAAGAGAAGACAGTCGAGAGAAGATGAGTAGAGGAGAAGGCAGCCGGGACAGAGGGTTGGTGAGGCCAGGAAGCAGTCGGGAGAAAATGCCAGGTGGTCTGCAAGGCAGCCAGGAGAGGGGTAGAGCTGGCAGCCGAGAAAGGGGACCACCTCGGAGGGCTGGCAGTCAGGAGAGAGGACCCCCTCGAAGACCTGGGAGTAGAGAGAGAGTACCACCCCGAAGAGCCGGGAGCAGGGAGACGGGACCACCTCGAGGGCCTGGCAGTCGGGAAAGGGGTCTGGGAAGACCAGAGTTTGGTCGTGACAGAGGTCCATTTAGACCAGAACCAGGAGATGGTGGGGAAAAAATGTATTCGTATCACCGAGATGAGCCTCCTAGGGCAACGTGGAACCATGGAGAAGAGAGAGGGCATGAAGAGTTCCCATTAGATGGTAGAAATGCTCCAGTGGAACGAGAAAGACTTGATGATTGGGATAGAGAGAGATACTGGAGAGAATGTGAACATGACTATCAAGATGATACACTAGATTCCTATAACAGAGAGGACAGGTTTCCGGCACCATCTCGATCTCACGATGGAGATAGACGAGGCCCTTGGTGGGATGATTGGGAGAGAGATCAGGATATGGATGAGGACTACAACAGGGAAATGGACAGGGACTTGGACAGGGATGTGGATCGGATTGGAAGACCTATGGATATGTATGATAGAAATTTGGATAATGAGTGGGACAGAGATTATGGGAGACCACTGGATGAACAAGAATCACAGTTCCGTGAACGAGATATTCCATCTCTTCCACCTTTACCACCCCTCCCACCTCTTCCACCTGTGGATAGATATCGGGATGATAGATGGAGAGAAGAAAGAAATCGAGACCATGGGTATGATCGAGATTTCCGTGATAGGGGTGAGTTGAGGATCCGAGAGTACCCAGAAAGAGGAGATACGTGGCGGGAAAAGCGAGATTATATTCCTGACAGAATGGACTGGGAAAGAGAACGATTGTCAGACAGATGGTACCCATCTGATGTGGATAGACATTCCCCCATGGCGGAACATATGCCCTCCTCACATCATTCTTCTGAAATGATGGGGTCGGATGCAAACTTAGACTCTGACCAAGGCCTTGGAGGGGTAATGGTTCTCAGTCAGAGGCAGCATGAAATCATTTTGAAAGCTGCACAAGAACTGAAAATGCTTCGGTAAGTTAACTACTTAAGATCATTTCTTTTAGTCAAAACCGCATTCAGACTGCTCTTTTTAAAATGATGTGTTATATTTGAATGGAATCATTTTTTTTCAAGTTCTTATTACCACATGATTTTAATTTTAATTTCTAGTCACTGAGTGCTGTTTTAGGGTAGGATGGATATTTAGGAACTGTATTAATTATAAACTTATGTCCTGAAATATGAAAATTTGATAGCCATTCTTGGCTTTTGTAGCTATGTTGCCGACGTGCCATGCCTGTGATTGTTTCAAGTTCAAACTTCAACTTTCCAGTGCTCTGGATTTCACAGAGCTCATACGTAAAATCCCCTTTTTCCCCTGAGGCAGTTTGCTCTTTGGTATTAGATCTGATAGACTTCATATTCACTAATCTTTGGTATAACTTTGGAAAGTGCTGGAAGGATTTATATTTTTCTCTGTTGAAGCTAAGAATGGTTTACCTGGAAGCAGCCTCAGATTTATCTAACTATTGATTCTTTCTTTTTGGGATGTTTTATCTTTCATTATAACTAGAAGCAGGTATCTCTACTTGAGGATGTTACTTGTTTCTACATAATCAAATATTTTCTTTGTGAGATGGAGAATAGAATTTGGATTTCTTGATTTACAATCACCCAACTATCTATAGGTATCTACATAATGCTTCCCATTAGTGGCAGTAATAATAAAAGCTAACATTTATTGCACACTTACTATGTACCAGGAACTGTACTAAGTGCTTTGTATGTATTAATTCATGTAATCCTTATACCAACTATATCCTGAGATGAGAATTTAGGAGTCACTGACAGATTGCAATGCGAAATTACTTTTTGAGTAATTTCTTAGGAATTAGCAGTGTTTTGTGAAAATAAATTAATGGTTAGTTGTTTGTTTGTTTGTTTTTTAATGGTTTTTGATATATTCCAATGTATTGTTTTTTTTTCATTTTTCAATTCTGGTCTACATTTGTGGATTATGCTGATTGAAATTATAACTGAAGCTTTATGACTAAAAAAGTATAATGAGGAAAAATACCTGTAAGTAAAGATGAAAGATCAGGTGCCTCAGGAAACAAAACAGATTTCTGTGGTCTATAGAAGATACACTCTTAAGAGATTTGACTTTTCCAGATTACTCCTGAAGAAAGTAGTAAATGTGGAAAGTATGCTATAGAACATTTAGCTATTCTCTGTTCACTTTTAAATTATGGACACCTTTAATTTAACACCTACTGTGTGCTGGCACTGTGCTGATAATTTAGCATGTATTATCTCAATCCTCCTATCTCAAATCCCTATCTCAAAGGCCTGCAAAGATAAGCAGTAGTATTCCCACTTCACCAAAGACACTAAGGCTCAGAGAGTACCACTTGGCTACCGGAATTGGTAAACCTAGAATTTGAACCCAGTCTCTAAAATCTATGTTGTTTATGGAGAACACCAAGCTGATTGGTGTTACTAAGCTGCCAAGGTTTCTTTCCTTTCCTTTTTGAAATCTCCTTTTCACCCGTTATTGCTTTGTATAGAAATGCTGGATACAAGGTGCCTCATCATCCTTTTTTTAAAGCTCTTTCTAGGCCACATAATAAAACAAAATATATGAAGTGATGGGTAAGAGTGGTCATAGTTGAATACAAGTCAGTCACGTTGTATTGGGAAAGTCATAGTATGATTTACATGAGGCAGAAAATAATCTTTTTTTATACTTGACCCTTACTTTGTGTCCATTTGGGTCATTATACTTTACAAAATGGTAGGGAGAAAATTGGAAAAGGTCTGAAGAGGTTGTGGTAGATGTTGTATGTGTTTACTGTGGGCATTGTAAGGAAAAGTGAAGGGAATTTGACCAGCGATTTAAAGAAAAACTGGAAGAGTTAACATAATTACTCTTTAGGAGTATGAAGTGTTGTTTTTAAAGGTTTAGACTGACAACTGTTCTCACTGTATGCAGCAGGGGCTGTAAACTAAAATGCCCACAAGAACCAGACAGGTAACTAAAATGAGTGAAAGCGGGCCAGTGTAACTCTACTGGGTTTGGTGAGGACTGTGGCAAACTGCTTCATCTAAAGCGGGCAGCCACTACTCCACTGAGCCGATTGTTGGCATGTGGGAATGTAGGCCCAGTGTCTGCAGATCTCTTTAAAATTTGAATTTATATGGAAAAATATATTATTTTGCTTTGTAAGTAATGGCAGCTAGCTCAGATTTTAAAACTAATATGGAAGCTAAATTTTAAAAAACCTTTTTATATATTCATATATATCCAGATACATTGATATTTGGCCCATGTGCCACCATTTTGCAACCTCTTATCTAAAGACTATTGAACAAAAAAAAATAGCAAGAGAGATTTTTGTTGGATGAAAGAAAAACATGACAAGTAGGTGAGATATTAAAATAAACTAAAGAGGCAGGTTCTAGAATCGGTCCTTGAAGATCTTCAATAATTTATCATTATTTTATAGGTCGTAGATGACTGATCAGTTAGTTCATAAAGGCAAGAGAGTATTACCCTGGAGATGTTTTATGGGCACTGCAGAGGGTTTGAAAAAAGGTTTTAGTTTCCTTTTTTGTTCTTCAATATTAATTATAGTTATTTAGGAATGGAGAACATATGCCTTATGTACAATGGCAATTTTATTTGTTTACAGAGAACAGAAAGAACAGCTTCAAAAGATGAAAGACTATGGGTCTGAGCCACAGATGCCTGACCATCTACCACCCCAGGATTCGAGATTGCAGAATACATCTTCAAGACCTGGAATGTATCCGGTATGGGAAAATATGTGCCCAGAAAATGAAATGGTTCTTACTTTGTATGTTTGTATGTCATTTGATTTTTTTTTTGTATTATAATAAGTATAAATTTCCTCTATAAAAAATGTAAATTTTGGAAAAGTAAAAAGCTAATGGTAATGGACCTTTGAAAATATTATGAGTATGGTCGAAAGTGTGACAGAAATGCTTTTTCCCCCAGGGTTTGATAAGTACACCAAGTACACCTGAACTATATATATGGCTTTGTGTTCACAAAATTGTAGAATTTTCCTGGTAATCCTTTTTGTTCAAATAGTCCTGTTTTCCATTTGGACAGTGTAGGGACTCCCTGTGAGCCCTGCTCATGTGAGCTTCGTAGTCTCCCTGCCTCTTCAGGCTACTAGCCTTTAGCTAGGGAAGGGGTTGAACATCATGCCCCAGTTCAGGCAGTGAAGCTACGTTAAAGACTTGTGTGATTAAGCTCTCCCCTTGTTGTTGCTGTTTTCATTTTACCTTTAAGCCAGTGATGGGCTTTAAAAACGTTATCATGCAAATATAAGTGAGAGAGAGAAAAAAACACTGCTGAACCATTTCATCAGATTAACTCTTCATTTCTCAATGTTCCCTTCCATCCTAATCTAACACACAACACTCGGATGTAATTGTTGATGTCGGCAACCACCATGATGTTGACTCCCCAAATCATATCTCTTGGCCTGTGTATGCATCCATCTGCCTACAGGGTTTCTCTCTGGGTGTGTCTCCTGCCAAACTCAACATATTTAAAATGGAGCTCATTACCATCCTCCATGAAAACTTGTTCTTTCTCCTCATTATCACCTAGTCACCCGAACTTGAAACCTGAAGCCAGCCCTAACTCTTTTCTCTGTTCTAACCTTCTGTGTTCAGTCATTCTGTTGATTAATTTTACTATCTTTTTAATATTGTTCAAGTATTCTATCCTCCACTTCCCTACAACCTCAGTTCTAGCCTTTGTCAGTTCTTGCCTAGATTATTTCAGAAACATCCTAATTCATCTCTCTCCATCTCATTCGCCTCTGATCCATTCTTCATTCTGCTTCCAGAGTGATTATTTTTAAAATATTTTTTGAATCAGATTTTGAGTTATAATTTACATATGTTTTAAGCCCACAGTTTGAGTTTCGACAAATGTATACCAAAAGATAAAAAAAATTTCCACTGCCCCCAAAAGTTCTCTCATGCCACTTCGTAGTTAGGACTACCCTACACTCTACTTTAGGCAGCACTGATGTGACTGCTGGCCAAAATAGACATTTTATGTCTTTGTCTTTTTTTTTTTTTGCCTGCATTGGGTCTTCGTTGCTGTGCACGGGCTTTTTCTAGTTGTGGCGAGTGGGGGCTACTCTTCGTTGCGGTGCACGGGCTTCTCACTGCGGTGACTTCTCCTGTTGCGGAACACAGGCTGTAGTCATGCAGGCTTCAGTAGTTGCAGCACGTGGGCTCAGTAGTTGCGGTACGTGGGCTTCAGTAGTTGTGGCATGTGGGCTCAGTAGCTGTGGCGTCGGGACCTAGGGCACATGGGCCCTAGGGCACAGGCTCAGTAGTTGTGGCTCATGGACTTAGTTGCTCCGTGGCATGTGGGATCTTCCCAGACCAGGGGTTGAACCCACGTCCCCTGCATTGGCAGGTGGATTTTTAACCACTGCACCACCAGGGAAGTCTCCAAAATGGACATTTTAAGACATAAATCTCACCATGTTGTACCTTGGCTTTAGAACGCTTCAGTATTCTTGTGTTCATTTCAGGATAAAATCTAGATTCTTTTGCCTGGCCTTTTATGTTCTTCCTGAGCTGGCCCAAGCTCTGCTTACCATTACTTGCTACTCCCTCTCTTTACTTTCCCTCCACATGGAGCTTCTGACAATTCTATGAGTGTGACTGGCTCTTACTTCATGCCTTTGCATATGCATGTTGTTCTCTAAACCTAGAGTTTCTTTTTTTTTCTCTTCCTATCCTCTCCTCCAACTAGTTAATTGTTTATTTTTTAGAACTCATCTCTGTATCTTCTCTTCCACTTGTGTAAGACAATTGCCCTTGCATATACGCCTGTAACATCTTATGGGCCTCTGTCAGAACCCTTATCATACTGTATTTGGATTGTCTGTCTTCTTGTCTGTCTTGCCTTCTGTCTTGTCTTGCCTTCTCTCTTATCTTGCCTGTCCTTCATAAGGATAGGAACTACATCTTTTATCTTTGACTCTCTTAGCAAATAGTAGAAGCTGTAGATTATAGATCCACATTTCTGCTTTATTCACTTGATAAATCAATCATAAACATTTTAACATATTGCTACAAGCTTTATATTTTTGATGCACAATTTATTAAACTATTCCATTTAACAAAGTTAAACCTTTGTTTCTAATCTTTTATTAATACAATGTTAATAAATGTCTTTGTATCAAATTCTTATTTTTTTTTAGTTTTAATATTTTTTATTGAAGTATAGTTGGTTTACAATGTTGTGTTAATTTCTGCTGTACAGCAAAGTGATTCAGTTATACATATATACACATTTTTAATATTCTTTTCCATTGTGGTTTATCCCAGGATATTGAATGCAGTTCTTTGTGCTATATAGTAGGACCTTGTTGTTTACCCATTCTATAGATAAAAGCTTACATCTGCATTCTTTATTTTCTACAAACCACTACCCATTATGCTTCAAATTCTTGTTTTCGATAACTTCTTAAAAGTACTTTTAAAGTCCTATAGTGGTATACTTTAGTTAAAGAACGAGGACATTTTTAATGATTCCTATAATATAGCCAACAGCTCTCTAAAATAGTTATATAACAACTATACTATAGCCTTGCAAGCATCAGCTACTTAATATTTTTGGAAGATATAATATTTTAATAAAATGTTTTAAAATGTTTGGTAGTGGGGCTTCCCTGGTGGTCCAGTGGTTAAGACTCTGCACTCCCAATGCAGGGGGCCCAGGTTTGATCCTTGGTTAGGGAACTAGATCCCTCATGCTGCAACTAAAGATCCCGCACACAGCAACGAAGATCCTGCGTGCCGCAACTAAGACCCGGTGCGGCCAAATAAACATTAAAAAAAATAATAAAATGTTTGGTAGTTTTGATAATTAGTGAACATGAATATTTTCTGATAATTGTTAATTACATTTCTTATAAAAATTCTATTTTATCTATTTGACTCTTAAGGTTTTTCTTACTAATTTATGTTATCCTTAGTATGGTACAGATATTAATCCTTTCTCATGTAAATACTGTAGGAGGTGTTCTGTTTTTCACAAATGTATATATTGCTTTCACTATGTAATATGAAGAAAACACTTTTTATTTGTAGACACAGTCCAGAATTCTTATGACATTTAAAGCATGTCTGATTAGCTGTGCTCCAGATGCAGCAGCTTTGTCATGTATGGGCATTCCCTTAATAAAGTTTAAAGTGCCGTAACCTACAGTTTACCTTACATCATTTACCTAATAGTCATTTGTCTTTAACTCCAGCCTATAGTGGCCTCTTGTTAAATAATATTTCTTACGTATTAGCCACAATGTAATTTTGTTACTCAAAAAGTTTAACACGCAGCCTGTGTATAAATAAATATATAAGTAATGTGTATTGTTGGCTTTCCAAGGTCTAAAGCAGCTGTCAATTTGTCTGTCAATAGAACAAACCAGAAACATAGAACTAAGAGAAATGGATAAAGAGTGTTCGAATCAGAGATTAAAATTATCTCTGATTGCAAAGATTAAAATAAAATTTAACGATTGGGTTTCAGTATTAAGTAAATAGAACCTATCTGCCAAGAGATTCTACTGTTTCCTTAATATACATTCCTGTTGACATTTGGTGGCTGTCAGAGAGATTACTAAATGTCCCATTTGGTTTCTATGTTTTGTTGTTTCCCGGTTCTGATGTTGTGTGTTGGTACCAGCCTTGCCACAAACTACTATTGTCAGTCAGACAATTAGGTAGAAGTGAGGGAGCTAGCTAGAGTTTGTTTCTCTCACTGGAAATTCACTATTTTTGTGGAAGAGATAGGTTACCATAGTGGGGAGATAGTTTATAGCAGAGATTCTTAACCAGGTGGTGAACATCAGAATTACAGAAGTTTTGTTTATTTTAAACTAATGCCAGAACCTCACTCACAGAAATTCAGTAGGTTTGAGGTGGGCCTGGGATACTTGTTTCAAATTGGCTAGCACCCTAATTTTTCTGGAAGGAGAAGAAAAAGAGGGTGGTTCATTGCAGGTTCATTGCAGGGAAGAGGAGGTGATAGTGTTGAGGGCATTTTTTTTTTTTCGTTTTTTAAACCAACCTAATTGAGGTATAATTTACATAATCTAATTTGCCCATTTTCAGTTTGTAATTCAGTGATTTTTAGTAAATTTACTGAGTTGTCCAACCATCACCATAATCCAGTTGTAGAACATTTTCATCACCCCAGGAAGATCCCTTGTGCCAATTTGCAGTTAATCCTCATTCCTACCCAAGTCCCAGGCAACAGCTAATCTACTTTCTGTCCCTATAGATTTGCCTTTTTGGGCATTAAATTTAAGTGGAATCATACAATATGTGGTCTTTTGTGTCTGGCTTCTTTCACTTAGCATAATATTTTCAAGGTTCATCCATGTTATAGCATGAATCAGTACTTCATTTCTTTTTATTGCCAAGTAACAATCTATTGTATGGCTATACCATATTTTGTTTGTCCATTCACCAGTTGATGGACACTTGGGTTATCGAATAATGCTGTTGCGAATATTTGTGTGCAGGTCTTTGGGGGGGCATGTTTTTCTTGGTTAGAGACCTAGGAATGGAACTGCTGAATTATTTGGTAAATTGAGGTTTAACTTTTTGACAAATTGTTAGACCATTTCCCAAAGTGGAAATTTTACATTCTTACTAGCAGTCTAAGAGTCTTTGTGTTTCTCTACATCCTTGCCATCATTTGTTATTGTCTATTTTATCAATTATAGCTATTCTACTGGATATGAAATGGTACCTCATTGTGGTTTTAATTTTCATTTCCCTCATGACTAATGATGTCGAGTATATTTTCATGGGCTTATTGGCCATTCATATATCTTCTTCGGAAAAATATATGCAAATCTTTTGCCCATATTTTTTTGACTATTTGTCTTATAAGAGATTTTTATATTCTGAATACAAGTCCATTATCAGATAGGTGATATGCACATATTTTCTCCCTAATGGTGTATTTTAAAGTACAAAAAGTTTTGAATTTTGAGTAAGTTCAATATATCAAATTTTTCTTTTGTGGATTGAGAACCAGATTTTAATTTCTACTGATATGTGAAAACATGATGGTATGCTCATTCGTTAAGCCATTTACTCTGTTCTCCAGCCTCCAGGATCCTATAGACCACCCCCTCCTATGGGTAAACCACCAGGTTCAATTGTAAGACCCTCTGCTCCACCAGCAAGATCATCTGTTCCTGTGACCAGGCCGCCTATCCCAATACCGCCACCGCCACCCCCTCCTCCTCCGCCGCCACCTCCTCCTCCAGTGATAAAGCCACAGACTTCAGCTATGGAACAAGAACGCTGGGATGAAGATTCTTTCTATGGCCTCTGGGATACAAATGATGAACAAGGACTGAATTCGGAATTTAAACCTGAAGCTGCAACGATTCCATCTGCTCCAGTGTTACCACCCCCACCTGTTCACCCTTCCATCCCTCCTCCTGGCCCGGTGCCTATGGGTATGCCACCAATGTCCAAACCACCACCAGTGCAGCAGACTGTCGATTATGGCCATGGCCGAGGTGAGTGAAAGTGGCAAATTTGTATTTGGGATTCTAAAGGAATTGTTAGCTTCAGCTTTGGCTTCCTTAAGCTTCACTCTTACAGTGTTTTTATCCCTGATTTTGTTTACCAGACATATCCACTAATAAAGTTGAGCAGATACCCTATGGAGAAAGAATAACTCTGCGTCCAGATCCACTACCTGAAAGATCAACTTTTGAAACAGGTAGGAGTCCCAGAGAGATCAGTATTTTTAAACCTTTTAGGACCCAATTATCATATGATTTCCCTTTTGGTAAGGTTATCTGGGCCTCCCTTTTTTTTTTTTTAAATTTATTTATTTATTTTTGGCTGCATTGGGTCTTCATTGCTGTGTGTGGGCTTTCCCTAGTTGTGGCGAGCAGGGGCTACTCTTCGTTGTGGTGCGCGGGCTTCTTACTGCATTGGCTTCTCTTGTTGCGGAGCACAGGCTCTAGTCACACGGGCTTCAGTAGCTGTGGCACGCAGGCTCAGTAGTTGTAGCTCATGAGCTCTAGAGCACAGGCTCAGTAGTTGTGGTGCACAGGCTTAGTTGCTGTGCGGCATGTGGGATCATCCCAGACCAGGGCTCGAACCCGTGTCCCCTGCATTGGTGGGGAGATTCTTAACCACTGTGCCACCAGGGAATTCCCAGAAATAAAGTTTTAATGGAACATAGACACACTCCCATTAGCTATTGTTTACACCTGCTTTTATGCTAACAAACCAGAGCTGGGGTAGTTGCGACAAAGACTGTATGTCCTATAAAACATTTACCGTCTGTCCCTTTACAGAAAAAGTTTGCTAATCCCTGTTCTAGACACTGGGAATTCAACAAGAGAAAAAAGTTTCTGTGCTTGTGAAATTACATTCTAATGGGAAAACAAAAAGAATAAATGAACAAGATCGTTTCAGACCTTTGAATGTATTATAAAGACAATGAAACATTTGATGTGATGGATAGTGAAGGTGGTTAATTTAGACAGAGTGGTCAGAGGAGGCCCCTATGACAGTGAAGCTGAGAGCTGAATGACAAGGAGTCAACCATGAAGCAGCTGCAAACTGACGGTCCCAGTCAGAGGGAACAGCAGGTGGTAGGTCTCAGGAACGGGAAAGTGTGGTTGCATCACAAAGAGATGGGGAAGGTAGTAGGAGGTGAGATCAGAGAGGGAACTAGGGTTAGGCAGGGGCCAGCTCACAGAAGGCCTCTTAGAATGTGGGCCTCCCTTTAATATAGCTAAAAGATTTATTTATAAGTTGAATTTAGGGCAACAGTTTATGCTAGTTCTAAATTTAGATTTGTACATTTCTGCTTTTATTTCAGAAAAAAGGGATATAGTTCTTATTTTATATTGTTTTTATAGAGCATGTAGGCCAACGAGATCGTTATGATAGAGACAGAGATCGTGAGCCTTATTTTGATCGTCAAAGTAATGTCATGGCAGATCATCGAGATTTCAAAAGGGATCGGGAGACACATAGAGATCGAGACCGGGATCGTGGTGTTATTGACTATGACCGGGATCGATTTGACAGAGAACGCCGACCTCGAGACGATAGGTATGCTATGCTATGAGAAATATCTTTGCCAGATGTGCAAATTACCATATACTTAAGTTCAGCAAATGTCAGTGTAGTTAAAGGAACTTTAGTAAATGATGTATTTTTCTCATGCATGTGTGTGTAATCTGGAGAGGGAAGAGTACCAGTTTTCAGGAAACTAGGTGGTTGAGTTTTGTGAGCTTGAATTCCAGAGAATTAAATGGGAGCTGGAGATAGCCAGAAAGGAAAGGAAAGAGTATTGTTGACAAAGTTGTAGTCATTGCTTAATTAACAGGCAAACAATTTATTTTTGCAATTTGTGAGTTCTGTGGATATGTGTATGCACGGCAGATCTAAATGGGAAAGCAAAATGAAAATATAAGTATTGACTATGTATAATAAGTACCCATAGAAAAAATTGGGCAGATAATGGTGTTGCATTATAAGAGACCTCCATATGTTTTTCATTTACCAAAGCACTTCCTGTTAAACCTTCTAGGACTCAGTCATATCGAGACAAAAAAGACCATTCCTCATCCAGAAGAGGGGGATTTGATAGGCCATCCTATGATCGGAAGTCTGACCGACCAGCCTATGAAGGACCGTCCATGTTTGGAGGTAGATTAGTGCCTTGTTAACTATAAAGATGCTGAGAACTGAAAGCAACATGAGATGCTTTCCATTGTAGTTATGGATTTAAACTTTCAGAGTAAAATGCACTCACAGATTTCTCAGAGGTGACAATGTTATCACCAAAAATAGCCATGTAATTGATGAAATAAAATGTAAATTGCTTTTTTTACATTTTTAAAGAAATTTTGGAAGCTAGAAACAAAATCGCTTATAATCCCACCACCTACCATACTACAACTATTGTAATTTTGTATATTTCCTGTCATTCTCTCTTCACACACATATTAATGAAGTTGTAATCAAAGTATAAATACAGTTTCTTTGTTGTGCTTGTTCCCATTGATATTGTGTACTATATACATTTTTCCATACATAAACCTATCATATTAATAGCTCTATGATAGTCCATCAAGTGGATGAGATATATGACTCTTATTTTTGGACATTTAGGTTGCTTTTAGTTTTTCACTGTTATAAATTACACTTAAACTAGAAATTCACACCTACTTATACAAACAAGCTTTCCTAAGCTGATGACTTGTTCTCAATATTGTAAAGCAGAAGTTACATACAGACGGACTATAAATCACACTCAGGACTATTCAGGAGTACATGTTATTCTTCTGTGTTCTGTTAACTTTTTTCCTAAGTTTAATACAAACAAGGATGAATTCAGTATTTTTCAGAACATTCTTTTTGCCTGAAATCATACCTAAATCTTTTCATTTTCTTGATTTCAATAGAGTTACATTATCTTAAACTATCTCTAATTAAGGATAAAAGTAGCCCCCGAATCACCATAAGTTATATTACCTTAGGAGGAGTGGAGAGAGTTAAAATTTTAGATAATTACTGTATAAATAGTAATTTGTTCAACTGCTGGAATCCTAGGAGAACGAAGAACTTACCCAGAGGAGCGAATGCCCCTGCCAGCTCCTTCACTAAGCCACCAGCCACCTCCAGCTCCGCGGGTTGAGAAGAAACCTGAATCTAAGAATGTGGATGATATTTTGAAACCACCTGGCCGAGAGAGCAGACCTGAGAGAGTAAGTCCTATGTAAATGACTAGCTTTCTTGCAAATGAAGCTGATAAGAAATCTTTTTAGTATCCTGAACAGAATTTCTGTACTTCTCAGTGACGTAGTATTTTTTTTTAATTTTTAAGAAAATTTTATTTTATTTTATTAAAGTATAGTTGATTTGCAATGTTGTGTTAATTTCTACTATATAGCAAAGTGATTCAGCTACACGGATATATACATTCTTTTTCATTTTGGTTTAATCACAGGATATTGAATATATATAGTTCCCTGTGCTATACAGTAGGACCTTGTTGTTTATCCATTCTGTATATAATAATTTGCATGTGCTAATCCCAAACTCCCAGTCCATCCTCCCCCACCCTCCCCCTTGGCAACCACAAATCTGTTCTCTGTGTCTGTGAGTCTGTTTCTGTGTCGTAGTTAAGTTCATTTGTGCCATACTTTAGATTCCACATATAAGTGATATCATGGTATTTGTCTTTCTCTTTCTGACTTACTTCACTTAGTATGATAATCTCTAGGTCCATCCATGTTGCTGCAAATGGCATTATTTCATTCTTTTTATGGCTGAGTAGTATTCCATTGTGTATATGTACCACATCTTCTTTATCCATTCATCTGTTGATGGACGACATTTAGGTTGTTTCCACGTGTGACATAGTATTAATATCAGATTAAAGGCATCTCCAGATCATCGTAAAATCTCATAAACTGCCTACCCTATAGAATCTAAGAAATTAGAGCTTAATTGCTTGGCAGAAAAAAATGTTGAAAATTTTAGAAAATAATTCATAAGAACTCAATTAATTGCAATTTGAAGAAGGGAAAAGAGGATTTGGTTTTATGGTATGTGGAACTAAAAGAGGGAGAATTAGGAGACTTGATTAGTTTAGACCTATTTTCCTCCATATGTATACATTTTTAAATTTATCTTATATTGCAAAATAATTAGATTCCATTTAAATAAAATGGTTCCGTTTAAATAAAACGGGAGATTTCCATCAGAAGTTTGACTCTGTATATATATATATGTCACTGTTTTAAAGTCTGTTTCATCTATTATTAGTATAGTTACTCCAGCTTTCCTGTGGCTGTTGATATATCATTTTCCATCCTTTTAATTTCAATCTATTTGTGTCTTTCAGTGACACAAATAAAGTATGTTTCCTATAGACAGCATATAGTTGGATCATGTTTTTTTATGCGGTCTGATAATTTTTGCTTTTTAATTGGATTGTTTAAATCCATTCATGTGTAATGTTATTATTGATATAGATGGCTTAAGTTCCCTGGTGGTCTAGTGGTTGGGATTCTGTGCTTTGACTGCCGTGGCCCGAGTTCAATCCCTGGTCGGGGAACTGAGATCCCGGAAGCCACACAGTGCTGCCAAAAAAAAAAAAGGAAGATATAGATGGCTTAATTCCATTCTTGGATTGTTCAGTTGTATTGAAATACAGTTGATTTTTTCGTATTGATTGTATATCCTTCAACATTGCTGAACTCATTTATTGGTTCTAATAGATTTTTCGTGGATTCCTTAGGGTTTTTCCTATCTATAAGATCATGTAATCTGCAGATGGAGATGGTTTTACTTCTTACTTTACAATGTGTATGCCTTTTTTCTTTTTCTTGCCTCATTGCTCTGGCTAGACCTCCAGTACAGTGTTGAATAGATGTGGTGAGAGTGGACATCCTTGTTTTATTCCTGATCTTAGAAAGAAAACTTTCAGTCTTTCACCATTAAGTACTATGTTAGTTGT
Organism: Delphinus delphis; assembly: GCF_949987515.2. Lineage (NCBI taxonomy): Eukaryota > Metazoa > Chordata > Mammalia > Artiodactyla > Delphinidae > Delphinus > Delphinus delphis. The sequence goes on along the minus strand of NC_082684.1, from coordinate 28,242,955 downwards.
GGGTTTTCATTAGATGTCCCTTATCAAGTTCAGGAGGTTCCCTTCCATTCCTAGTTTGTTGAATGTTTTTTTTTTTTTCTGCGGTGCGTGGGCCTCTCACCATTGTGGCCTCTCCCGTCGCGGAGCACAGGCTCTGGACGCGCAGGCTCAGCGGCCATGGCTCACGGCCCAGCCACTCCTCAGCATGTGGGATCCTCCCGGACCGGGGCACGAACCCGCGTCCCCTGCTTCGGCAGGCGGACTCTCAACCACTGCGCCACCAGGGAAGCCCCTGTTGAATGTTTTTATCATGAAAGGATGTTGGATTTTGTTAAATGCTTTTTCTGCATTGAGATTTTTTTGTTTTTTATTGTATTGATACAATGTATTACATTAACTGATTTTCAGATATTAATTTGAATCTCTGGGATAAACCCTACTTGGTCATGTTGTGTACTTCTTTTTATATGTTGCTAGATTCAATATGGTAGTATTTTGTTGAAAATTTTTGTATCCATAATCCTAAGAGATATCTGTAATTTTCTTGTGATGTCTTTGTCTGGTTTTGGTATCAGATTATATGCTTGATTTGAAATGCTGGCCTCATAAAATAAGTTGGGAATTGTTCCTTCCTCTTCTGTTTTTGGAAGAGTTTGTGAAGAGTTGGTATTCTTCTTTGAAGGTTTGTTAGGATTTGGTGAAGAAGCCATCTGGGCCTGGGCTTTTCTTTTTTGGCAGTTTTTTGACTACTAATTAAATCTCTTCACTTGTCATAGGTCTATTCAGGTTATCTATTTCTTCTTGAGTCAGTTTCAGTAGGCTGTGTCTTTCTAGGAATTTGTCCATTTCATTTATCTAATTTGTTGGTATACAGTTGTTCATAGTATTCCTTTATAAATAACCCTTTTAAAATTTCTGTAACGTTGGCAGTCATGTCCCCCCTTTTTTTCTGATTCTAGTAATTTGAATTTTCTCTCTTTTTTCTTAGTCTAGCTAAAGGTTTGTCAATTTTGTTGCTCTTTTCAAAGAGCTAGCTTTTGGTTCCATTGATTTTTCTTTGTTTTTTGGTTCTCTATTTTATTAACTTCTGGTCTAATATTACTATTTCCTTCCTTCTGCTTGCTTTCGGTTTAGTTTGTTCTTCCACTGTCTTATGTTGTGTCTTCATTTTTGTTTATCTCAAAGTATTTTCTGATTTTTCTTTTGATTTCTTCTTTGACCCACTGGTTATTTAGGAGTATGGTGTTTACTTTCTACATACTTGTGAATTTCCCAAATTTTTAATTTTACTCCATTGTGGTCAGAGACATGCTTTGTATTATTCCTATGCTCTCAAATGTATTAAGGTTTGTTTCATGGCCTATCATATGGTCTGTCCTGGAGAATGATAGGTCATTGTTAACTCTAAGATCTCACTGTGAAATAAAATCTTCCCTGGGTGATTTTTTTTTTTCGTTGTGTTTCAGATTGTTGTTATAATGAGAGGATTGCCTGGCAGTGGAAAGACACATGTTGCGAAACTTATTCGAGTGAGTATGGGAAGGTGAAAGAATCAGTTGCTTTTGTTAGCCACTTGCCTTCTTAGCAAGTTATATGATATTGATACAGCTATTTCCCATTTGATCCATTCTAGTTGGCCCATCTGGTAGATGCTATATCATAAATTTTGATCTGCTTAGGCAGATACTTTGCCCCTGCTTGATTTGAAACCACAAGAAGATTGCGTGGTATTTAGCCACAGGAAAAACTTTGTGCACATTTATTAACTTATTCCATAAATTCTCTTTAACTTTCTTGAATATATGATTCTCAGGATAAGGAGGTAGAATTTGGAGGACCTGCACCCAGAGTTCTAAGCCTGGATGATTACTTCATCGCTGAAGTGGAAAAAGAAGAAAAAGATCCAGATTCTGGAAAGAAAGTGAAAAAAAAGGTATGGTATATTCCTCTCAGATTACATCCTGATTCATAAATAGCATTGAAAGGAAAACATGTTCAGAGAGAAACGTGGTTGTTTTGAACACAAACTTTAGTACTCAGGTATGAAGGAAAGACTAGAAACTTGTCTGTATCCAAATGCTAACAAGGGAAGAGATTTAAGATGATTCTTTGCTTTTGCTAACTCCATATCTCTTTGGGGGGATCTTAGGTAATGGAATATGAATATGAAGCTGAGATGGAGGAAACCTACCGCACCAGCATGTTCAAAACTTTCAAAAAGACTCTGGATGATGGCTTTTTCCCTTTCATCATCCTGGATGCCATCAATGACAGAGTTAGACATTTTGACCAGTTTTGGAGTGCAGCAAAAACCAAGGGATTTGAGGTATAGATTTAAAAGAACTTTAGAGTACTTTATGTTATCATGTAAGTGCTGCATTTGTTTGCCTAATCATTATTCATTCTTTCTTAGGTGTATTTGGCTGAAATGAGTGCAGATAACCAGACTTGTAGCAAGAGGAATATTCATGGAAGAAAGCTTAAAGAAATAAATAAGGTGATTTTTTTGAAGCACAGAGGGTGTAATATTCTAAACTTCATTTTGCCTATTTCATCACTGTTGTCTGGAAATTCTTATTTATCCCCTTTACTTTCAAAATATATTTTCTACCTGCTTTAGTAAATGTTTCTTACCCTTTGTATCTAAGGGTACGAGGTGTCCTAGCTCTTCCTGGAACTAGCCTGTTAGACTTCACAGTGTTAGTTAAATTTGTCTTGGATATTCTCTTGGTCTTTCTTTGAGTAGTTTCCAGAGATAACGTGACCTCCTGAATCTCTCAATTAGATGGCCGATCACTGGGAAACGGCGCCTCGTCATATGATGCGTCTGGACATTCGTTCTTTGCTGCAAGATGCTGCTATTGAAGAGGTGAGCGTCCTTTGTCTCGAAAGCAGTGCAAAAGCGACCTCTTTTTCCGCCTTTTTTTATTTTGAAAAAAATTTAAATGACAGAAAATGGCACGTATAGTATTGCGTTGGCCAGAATGTTCGTTTGGGTTTTTCCATAATGGAAAACCCTAACAAACGTTTTGGGCAACCCAATATAAGAACACCTGCATGACTTTCGTTGAGATTCACCAGTTGTTAATATTTTGTCTCATTTTTCTCTATTTAGATTTCTTCTTCCTCTTCTTGTTACTACTGCTACTGCTACTGCTACTAGTACTACTACTATTCCTCTTACTGTGGAACCATTTGAGAGTTAAAATGCAGACCTCATAAACCCTTTAGCCCTAAATATTTCAGTAGATATCTCCCAAGAACAAGGGCATTCTCTTACAAAACTAGAAGACTCAATTATCAAATATAAGAAATTTAACATTGATAAGATACTATATTAGGTAATATAAATTTCCTGAATTCTTTCATATACAGTCCATATTCATATTTCACCAGTTGTTCCCATACTGTGCTTTATAAGAATTTCTTAAAATCCAGGATCCAGTCCTTTAATACAAAAAATGGTTTCTCAGCTATGTCATTGTCATGAAAGACAAAAAATTTTTGAAGAGTAGAGGCCACTTAGCTGTTTTGTAGAATGCCCCTCAATTTGGGTTTGTCATGATTAGCTTTAGGTTAAACATTAGCAGGAATTCTACATAAGGGACATTGTGTTCTCACTGCATCATATCAGGGGTCATATGATGTCGTCTTATTTCATTATTGGTGATTTAAGTGTTGATCACTTGGTTCAGGTGATATCCATCAAATTTTTCTGCATTTTTCTCTTCCTAATAAGTAATCTGTAGGGAGATACTTTGATACTGTTAATATCCTGTTCCCCGACAGATTTTCACAGATTGCGAATTCTTGTCTAAATCAATTACTAGTTTGAAATAAATAAATCTTTATTATGGAAAAGGCGAGATTTTTCTCTTTTAATCAGTTATATACTTCTGTTTCATTTGACCTCTTCCTGTGAATGAGAGTTATCTGTACTCAATGTTGTCACTGTATTTTTATGTGTTTTTACCTCCCATGCCACTCTTCATCCCATTTCCTCTGGCTTCTGCCCCAGCCATTCTCTAGAGACTCTCTCACCAAAGATTTCCATGGCAATGGACAATTCTCACTTCTCTTGCTTAATTTTGCAGCCACATACGACATGGTTGACCATGTCCACTTTCTTGAAACCATTTTTCTCTTGGCTTCTGTGAGTCTGCCTTCTCCTGGTTTTCCTCTTGCATCTCTGGCCATCCCTTTTCAGTCTCCTTTGCTGGCTTCTCTTGCTACCCAGTCCTTAAATGCTGGAGTTCTTTAGGGCTCTATCCTAGGCTCTATATTCAATCTGCACATTCTGTATCGATAATCAGGCTTTTTGGTACCTTGGATTGCCACTTCTATGCCCTTAATATTAAATTGTAAAGGCTGGTATGAATTTCATCAATATCTTAACAGTAATTATATCTGTGTGGAGGGGTTGTGGGTGATTTTTATAATTCTACCATTATTTTCCAAATTCTCTACCAAAAAATATGTATTATCTTAGTACACCTCAGACTCAACCTATTCAATATGTAATTCATCCAAACCTGTTCCTCTTCTCACATTCTCTATTTTAGTAATTAGATCCATTAGTCCACTTGGTTGCTGAAACCCTGACTCTCTACTCTCCATTATCTTTGACTCTTTACTTTCCCCTTGTACCAGTGTTTGATTCTACCCCTCCACCATGTAGTCAGTCTACAAGTATTGTCAGTTTTACCTTATAAATACTTCTCTGATTTATCTACTCTCTATTTGTATTGCTACTATTCTGGGCCAAGCTATTATCATCTGACTTTTCACTATACCCTTTCTTACATTTTGAAATTTGAATCATACCTGTTTTACTTGATTGAAAAAATACTTGCTAAAGGTTTTAAAAAGAAATCCTAGTAATCCATTGTCATTCAAAACAGATAACCATCAATTTAGATCATTGTACTCAACTTCATAGAGAATTACAAAGATGGATATCCCAGGAAAATGAAAAGCAGGAGTATCATCTAGTCTGTCAGTTCTGTTTCAAAGTTTAGGGTGTTAGAAATTACTTAGCATGTAACAGCAAGTCTGTGTGTCTTGCTCTGGGCAACTGTGCTCATTTCATATCTCAGTGAGGGACTCAACATTTTCCTAGATGTTAACTCAGTCTTTTTGTGTGTGATTATTGTGGTATTGTAGGTGGAGATGGAAGATTTTGATGCAAATATTGAAGAACAGAAGGATGAAAAGAAAGATGCAGAGGAAGAGGAAAGCGAACTGGTAGGAGACAGAACAACCACTTTGAACAAAGTGTCTCTTTATTAAAATTCTTAAGGGTTTAAATTCAGCTCTGTGATCAGATGACTATTGTTGATATTGCACCTTAATGGTAAAAGTTCCCATAATCATCTTCAAGGAGACTTTTGGATACTTTTTGTTTTTCCCCTGACCAAAGGAAAAGAACCCTCTACTGTGTTGTTACAAGAAAATTTTTAAAATGCTAAGAAACTTACCCTTGTACTCACTCATCTATTTGTGGGTGGCTCTAGGGGAATACACTTTTTAAGAAAATCGATTACATTTGAAAGGGTATTCTTACATTCCAGCAGATACGTGGTACAGCCTACCCAATGTATGCATAATTGTCTCTTCTTCGCTATAAGAGCTCAAAATTGATTTTCTATAAACTGAGGCAGAAGAACTTATTGAATGAGGAGGCAGAGGGTTGCCACTGACTGCTGGATTTGTTCTTCCGCATTTTATCCTATTAAGTGATGGGGAAAATGATTTGACTGTGTAGGCAATGCATTTTGCTTAGGCTGATTAAAGGCTTACGTAGTGCGAATTCAAAGATCCCGTGTACCTACTGTAAATGCTTTTGATCACAACTCTGTAGTGATGTCTGCCTTTACCCTGTCATTCAAGAATATGCGACCTATAGACTTACGTTATTTTCAGTGTTTGCTAATGGGGTACAGAGATTAGCAGTGCCTTGGAATAGTGTTGCTTTTTAAATCCAAAATATTATTTGTTTTATTTAATACTTCAGCCCTTGCTAAAGCTGCTTTTCATATTCTTCTGAAAATGTGCAAAGCGAGAACCCTGATTCCTAACCCCTAGAGAATACAGTCTCTCTAAGGAGTGGTCCCATCAACCCATGTGTGTTATAGAGGACTCTGAATAGAAACTGTGTGTTTGCATAGAGATGGTGTCAATCTCTACATTCCTAGATTTCATATGTGGATTAAAAAATAAGCTTTAAAGTTAATGGCATTTGAGTCTCCTATGTTTTTTTTTCTTTAAACAAAGTATTTTTATTAATTAGGTTGTATTTTGACATACATGATCTAAGACGTAGGCAGGAAATTCACTTAAAGGTCCACGCTGTCCTGGAATATGGCTAATGACCAGTTTAGCTACTTGGCAGCGTGTGTACTAGCAATCGATCATGTGAGAAGTCTCTAATGTTAGCTTTCTGAAGCTCTGTCTTCCTTTTGTGGAGATTTCAGTTCAGCATATGGTTCATAACATCTGACTTGCTTAGGTGTAGGTCAAAACTTGGAACTTTTAATTGAATGTACTATTATTTTTAAAAGTGAAACACACTGTAATACTATATTTTTTCATCAGAAACATGGCAATGAAGCCTTAGAACTCTACCCTGCTGAACTATCTCTTTTATTTCCAAGTAGCCTAATATTTCAAACAGTGAGAAAATGATTTTAAGTTTTAAGGAAGAAAAAGATGGTTCCAGCAGGGGGAAATTAATGTACTCATTTTGCTTATCTTTATGTTATAAACCTTCTCTTAACCTTTTTTCAAAATGCAGAATCGAGATCTTCTACTGTTGGGTTCTATTCCAAGAGTAAAAGATTCTTGGAGAATTGACCCTTGGAAAGGGTTAAGAGCAAGTCTTGTGTCATTCAGACCATTTTAATGGAATTTTCACTGAACTTTACATTTTCTACTCTGTACTGATTACTATAGCTGGGTGAAATCCAAACTTTTCTTGGTTAAGAGACTCCTTTGGGGGGATCATTGGTATGATATGTTGTCTTCTTTAGTGCTTCAGTGAACCTCATAGATCTGACTCAGAATTTATAAATATATTATTCTAGTGATGTTTAAGGTTTTCAGATGAGTTTTTGAGATACAACTGTACAAATTCCATCAGTACTAAACTTTTAGCACCATCATTTCAGCCTTTGTCTTGGTTTGTTCTAAACATGTATTTGGAAAGGATGGTATAATTTATAATCTGAAATACTGCCTAATTAGTTGAAATTGAATTATTAGTCTGGCTTAAAGACTAGAAATGTATAAAACGTGTAGATTTCCTGGAAGAATGATGATACTCTAGTACACTCTTACACAGAAGCTGTTGTCATGAAGTGTTCAACATACTTTCCAACTTTACCCGTGTGTCAGTCTATTCTATGAACTTGAACATTCCCAATAGTAGAAAGATATATGGATTCTTAAAAGAAGATGCTGACACCTTTGATGAACCTGTCCTATATAATAAGTCCTAACCTAATATTAAAGTTCTGTATGTTAAGACCTAATAGAGAACAGAGTCCAAATGAAGGAAAGGGGGAATCAGTGAATTATGTGGAAAAAGCATACACTTGCTAGGTGAATAAACTGAAAGGCTTACTACATAGCTAAATAGGTACATTGTGAAATTTGAAAATCTTATGTAGGACTTCGTTTGAAATAAACCACCCAGTTATTTTATTAAATAAGATATAAATTGCCTGTGGAGATTTCTGGGTTTTCATATAATAGAAAGATGTAATTTTTTAAAAGACATCAGAAATAATAATCTAGTTTCCAACTGATGAAAAAGTAATGCTCTGAAATTGATTCAGTAAAATTAGTCTTTGTAAGATCTAACTGGTAAATGGATTGAGTCATTTTAAAATGAAGTTGAACTTCATAATTGTGTTCAGTGATACCAAGTTTTCTCCCTTCTTTTGAGTATCTAAAAGTACACTGGAATATAAAGTAACTGTCTTGAAGAACACTCTTTGGACCTCATGGCTACTATCACTTGATAATAGCAGTTGTATTTAGAAAATAACCTAGCTAGTATTATAAATTCTCTGCTACTCTGAATGATATTAATTGAGCACAGTAACTACCATACATTCTTACCGCATTGGCTATATAGCTGTTGTTCAGACTACAGTTGTGTGTCCTGAACTGTAGTTGCCGCCAAGCGCCTTCATGATACCACTCTAAAGTGACTATTCTGAAATCTGGGCAGTGAAGTTTGGTGAATTTGGTAATTCAGTTTCTTCAAAGATAATGAGACTGTGTTTTCCCTCAGGATATATTTATAAATAGTGAGTGGAAACTGAATCCATTCCCAGTTTTAATGCTTTTCCAATTCAAAAGTGATGTGCATGTATGTGTCTCTTTCTAACCCTTCGAGCTTCTCTCTGTGTACGATTTAGGGTTACATTCCGAAAAGCAAATGGGAGATGGACACATCTGAGGCAAAGCTAGGTGGGTATTTCCTTTTTCCTGTTTTTATATGTGATACCTGATGGTAATGGTCATAGATCTTTCTGCTATAAGAAGAACAAATTTCCCAAAGTTTCTGCTTAAATGAAGATTTTTGGCCTACCTTACATCCTCAGTCTATTTTGTTGGCTTTCATTTATGTCTTGTGACAGAGTGAAAGAAGAGTATTTTAAAAGAACTACCTTCGGTACCACTTAAAGTTTTTAAAGTAAATGGAAATATGTGATAAATTTAGTAATAAAACACTGTCACTTCTAAAATCCATTCATTTATATTAATCAGAAATGTTGGTGTAGGTGAGGTTTCTACTTTTTTAAAAAAATATTTAACTGCAGTCCAAAGTTGAACCTGATTATGAATACTTTGGGTAATAGTGGTAGTAATAATAATAAATATTGAAGTTTAAAAATTAATTAAAAGGCAGTTATTTTCCTTGTATAATAAATTAGAGTTTCTGAGTTGGGGAGGTAGATATATAATTCAGGTCTTTGAGGAGCCCGCTTTGTAAGATTCCGTTTAAATTTTCCTCCAGCTTGCCTTTAGTGCCAGATTACAAGGTAGACTGGTGAAAATTATTGTCTAAATCAAAAATTGGAGTTGCTTAATATGGGGTTCTTTGTCAAGCAGAAAATCATACATATCCAATGGATTTTACCCCAATATTTCACGGTAATATTGCAGAACAATTTTTTTTTTACCTCACCTAAAGAGAACCATTTAACATGTTGATTAAGATGTATTAGTAAATAATTTAAGATAATGGTATAAGATTTTTTGAAAAGATGGACCTTACTAATATATGAAGTATGACTGTTGGTCTCTGCATTTCTCCTCCTGGAATTATACTGGAACTCCAAAACTGAAGTAACCATAGAAATATATCTTAAATTTATAGAACAAATTTGAGTCATTTAGCTACTTCACTGTTTGGGGCATATTATCTGTGTTTCTGACATCAGAGGGATGCACTTTACACACAATTGCATAGTCTATGCTTTTTATTTTGCCCAGCTGATCATGTGAGCCATTGATGACGACCAGGTCCTATGTGAAAAGATAATTCCGTAAACTGTAGTATTACCATATTGTTGCGATAGGTGCTTTGTTGCAAAGTCTAGGATTTTTTTCTAGTGTATGGCATGTGAAAATGATAATGTGGTTTCTGACATATTCTTGCATTCGTCCTCCCTCTGTGGGAAATCTTAATAATAAACCATCTCCTTCCCTAAACTTTTAAAGTATTCATAAGTGTTTAAATGCAATTAAATATGTAGGAAAATAACAATCACAAGTTACTTTTTTAATAATAATGCTTTAGATATGTTTATTTTAAGATTAGATTAAATCTGAAGTTCTGTACTTATAGAATAACCTATAAGACTATAAGATCATTTCCCTATTTTCTGGTTCTCTAAGTAGTGATTATCTTTTGAGGCAAAGAGAAATGGTAATTAAAGAGACATGGGGATTGTGAAATATTTTAGCTAAGCATATAATCTTTAGAGGCCTTATGTAATATATTATGTAGGATAATGCTTTTTTTTTAACCTGAGCTAGTCCACTTTCTATTTTCCTTTCTAATTTCTAAAGAGAAAGGAAAATGGAATTTAGTTATGATGATTATTCAAGATAATATGACATTAATCTTGGTATCAATTTCTGGAAAAAATTCTGGCCTATCTACTATTTGCTTCTCAGAAAATACATTTTATATAAATTTAGTCCATTTTAAAGGCAGAATGTTAGACAGTGATCCAGAAATAGAACTGTTAAATAAACCATTTCAATTAAAGGCACTGAAGATCTAGTAATGAATCTAGGAAATAAATTCTTACATGTTTGCAGTTGGGTTTTTGTTTGTGACAGTGATGTTTCGTATAATGACTTGCCTCTTACACCACTGTGTTATCTTGAGAGCTATATCATCTTTAGAGAAAGGCAGATGGAGTGTGAGCATTCCTCAAAGTGCTTGCTTCTTTGAGATTGGCCCATGGAGCCAATTGAGAAAAAGAAGAAGAGCCTGAAACATGAGGCTCTTCGTTCGAGAATTAGCCTGTTTATGTTGCCTTCCTTATCATAGCAAATTCAGTAGATTTGATTAGCAGGTACAATTTATTTTTCTGAGTATTTTACCAACATTTCTTAAATTACTCTTGGTAACATGATTATGCTGGGTGGAAACATACTGAGCTTTAGCAGTGTCATACATTGAGCTAGACAAGCTGAATCTGTAACTGAGGAGTTTTGATTTACCAATGAGTCTGCCAGTGAGAAAATACTTACCTATAATCTTTCAAAGAGCCGTTAAATCTCATTGTAGAGTCTTGATCTGTGTTCATTAAGTACAGTATACAGTTCAGCCTATGTGTGAGTGTTAAATTGGAAGTGGTGTAATTTTAGAAAAATTCAGAACTGGCCTGAGCTGCATCTGGCATGGGTGTCATGGAGTTGTTGAAGACTGCCTGTGGCCCACCTTCAGTAGCACCTGAATGGCTCCTTTCCAGCTGGGACACAGGCACCCTAATGCAAGGAGGGTGGGTGTTACATGCCACATCAAATGCTGGGATTCAGCATTCAAGCTACTTAAATCCCACTGACATGATTTTGGTTTCTCAAACTGAAAAACCAAAAGAATATTTGAGACTGTTGCCATCCTAATTTAGACTTCTTCATATCGAGCACTTTTGCTTTTCTCATCTCAGTGTCATTTGTCTCTGCTTATGAGTTATTGTGTACTGGCCTTCTACATGTCAGGCGGTTTCATCTCTTCACAGTTGGAATGCAATTATTATTTGTATAGGCACGTAACCCTTGTGTGTTCACTGTGATCAAATTTTCAGAAATATCATTTATGTTTAGAAAATATATAGATATATCTAAATTTTTTTTCTGTTGTGCTGTAATAATAATATATACTGTTTTGAAGATATGGTAAAATTCTGTGACCTGCCAAGTTGGATATTTATACTTTCATCTTCATCTTAAAACTTCACCTTTTGAAATTCAAACCTCTGAAAATCATTAGTATGAGTGTGTTGGACACGAGTCGTCTTCTGTAACTAACAAATACCCCAGATTCCTCTTCCTTCACCTTATGCCATACATCTGTGTGTTTGGGTTTCCAGGATGCCATGTGGAAGAGGTATGAACCTTTCTTCAGCCCCAAGAAGGAAACTTTAAACATGTTGTGCACAATAAAATTTCAAATTAAACATTACAAACAAGGGTGTTCAGACTAGAAATACATGCTCTTCTGAACTTCCATGTCGCAAATATGGGACTCCTGGTGTGTAACTCCTGTCATACACCCAGTGTATGAGGAAAAGTTCTTGCAGTTTTCTCACTGCCCTTCTGTATTGCTGCCTGGCCATGTTCTATTCTTAGAGTTGAAATATGAAATTTTCCTTTGAAGTATGTTAATGTGGAAGTTGATCTTATTAAGTTTGGAAATCCTTTGAGGTTTATTCAATAAGTGTATTGGAGCTGCTTACTCTTCTGCTAATACTGTACACTGTTGAACTAAGAACAGTTTTACTGTTTGTGGGACTTTGTTGGTTTTCTAATACCATATTCTATGTCCCTGTGCAATCAAGGTGTCACTTCTTTAAGATCTTGTGTAATATGGCCTGTCATATACATGTAGGTTAGAGCCATTTGGTACAGCATGTGATTTACAGAGGAGATTAGAAGACTGTTCCTGTTGAACTCAATCCGTGTTAAAAATTTTCAGAAGTGATGTGATAAAAATTTCTTGGGTTTTGTAAAGTGTTGTAGTTTGCCTTGCTGATATTTCAATAATATTGCTTTTATGGGGGAGGAACGTAGGAAATAAAAGGTTTACCAAGTATGCAAAATCTTCCTGGTTTTTGAGGCCTGTATGGTACGCACAGTTAGTTGTGTGTATAACTTTTACATTTGAAGCATAAACTCACCTTCCCTCCTGCTTCCATTGTACTTTTCTTTTCATGTCAAGTTCTCTCCACCTTGATGCCTAAAAGGTTTCTATTATATATACACTCTGCACCCTTTATGGACTTAAATGAAATGTGGTTATTGTGTGTTTCTGAAGTGTTTAGGTTTTCCTTTATTGACCTACTTAATAATAGTGTGTTTATAACTACAGATGATCCAAAAATTTAGTGCTTCAGTGTAGTGCATATATATATATATATAATATATATATATATTATATATGTATATGTATAACTCATAATATTTCACATGTAGAATTCAAAATCAGAATTAATAACCAATAAAAAACCCCACACATTTTCATCGTGTGTTCTTGAAGACACCTAAACTCATATCTAATAATTTCTGAATCAGCAATCCCTGTTCATTTAATTGATTACAGTTTGGGGCTTTTGGAAAGCCTCTCAGATTGAGGATTCAGAAAGAAAATTCAGATCCAGCCACTTTGGCTGACTAGCCCTTAGCCTCAGGATGGTCAACAGCACTTCACAGTATAACCAAAGAAAGTGGTGATTTGTATAATCAACTTACTCATAAACATTCTCATGACGAATCGTCTCACAGTGGTCAAAATCCCAAGAAACTGTTAATCTAAAACCTTTCTGAACGTTAGCTTGGCTCATTAAGTTCTTGTACTACCTGCTTTTCATATAATACGATACACACATGACTGCACATCTAATGGGTGGTGTTAATATTGTGTTAAAGAAAAGAAAGAATGGAAGAAATTGCTCTTAGAAAAACCCAATGTTGCATTTTCATCAGAACATGAGAGCTGAAGTGTTGTGATTTTAGGTGGGGTGGGAGGATAAGGAGGCCAGGAAACAAGTGCCTTCTCTTGTTCTGCCCATATTTGTTACTTAAACCAACATAGTAATGTAAAGGCTGCCAGTATGAACACCAGATAAACAATGGAAATTGCACAGAACTCGATATTATCTCAGCCAAGAAGATAGTTTGGATCTACAAGTGATGCTGCTCTCACAAATGCGGATGTGCCCTCTGACAGTGTTCCAGCCTTCTTTTCCCTTGTTTTTGTGTCGTGTGCCAGCTCACACTCTTCCTTAATGCTGCGGCTCTGTGTTTGTCCCTCAGACAAGTTGGATGGCTTGAGAACTGGTACTAAAAGGAAACGTGACTGGGAGGCTATTGCCAGCAGAATGGAGGATTATCTTCAGCTCCCTGATGATTATGACACTCGTGCTTCTGAGCCTGGGAAGAAGAGGGTAAGAGACTGTCAATAACTACCAACAGATAAAGGGCCCGTTTAGGCATCTGGTTTTAGAAAGTTATAGTCAGATAATCATATGAATGCTGTTTTTTTAGAGTGGTTTGGTTTATACTGTATCATATTACACATTAAAAAAAAAAGAGTCCTTACAAATGATCAGATCAAAATGTACAAGTAACTTAAAAAATGGAGAACAGAACCTCACGTGGCTAGCATGTTGTCCACTTAAAGGAGTTTGGAATGGCTGCTTGTGCCATTTTGTCATGGGGCAAAAGAGCCAGGTGCAAAGTAGAGTATTAAAGAGAATCTATGGGACTTCTTAATGGATTAGATGTAGAGGGTCCAGGATGGATGAAATCAAAGGTGACTCTTCAGGATTCTGGCCATAAGCATTCCATGTATGTGGTGCCATTTACTGAGTTAGTGAAAAGTAGGGGAGATGGAAGCTTGGGAGTGAAAAATCAGAAGTTCAGGGAGGTACCAATTAAGTTAGAAGTGATAATAGGACTCAGGTCTGCAAAATTTAGAAGTTCAGATAGAGGTAAATGTTTTAAGAAGTAAAAAATACTCCATTGTTAAATGATACAGGGAAGACAAGTAAATGGAGAAAAGAGAAATAGCCATTGGATTTGGCAACATGGAGATCGTTGATGTTTGATCAAAAAAAAGTCAAGCTTTCTTAGAGAGTTGAAGGACAGAAGCCAGTTTGGAGCAGATGGTAGAAGAATAGGAAATTAGGAAGTGCAGAACAGCAAATGTAGATAACTTTTTGAAGAAGCTTTGCTATGATAGGGAACAGAGTAATGAAGCCAGGATGTTGGATAAGTCTTCAACGTAGATGTCAGATTCAATAAAAGTGATAATTGTATATATCCTTTAAAACAAAATAAAGTAAGAGGGATCATATTACATATGATTTGCATAAACCTTTTCCAGCTAGTCTGTCTTGATCTTTCTATTTGAGTATATACAAACCTACAGTTCTTTTTATTTTTTTTTGTCTGTGCCACGCAGCTTACAAGATCTTAGTTTCCTGACCAGGGATTGAACCCCGGTCCTCGGCAGTGAAAGCACAGAGTCCTAACTACTGGACTGCCAGGGAATTCCCTACCGTTCTTTTTAAATGCCTGCCTAGTGTGCCATTGTTTGGCTGAATAATCAGTTATTTATCCAGTCCCTTATCAGTGGATGCTTATGCTGTTTTCATTTTATTGCTAATATAATACTCTGGTGAAAGTCATATGCATACATCTTGGCATCTTTTTGACAGTATATCTCTAGGGAATATTTTTAGTCTTAAAGCTGCAAACTCATAGAATATGATTTATCATTCTGACAGATATTGTGAGATTGTTTTCCAAAAAGATTGCACCTATTTATACACCCACATGTAAGGAAATGCCTGTTTTTCCACACTTGCACCAACAGTGCTGTTATTGAACTTTTTAACTTTTGACAATCTAATCGGTGGAAAAAAAAAGGTATCTCATTTTTCATTTCTCTAAGTAAGAATGAAGTTAATAATAATTTCATCATCATTACACATCATTTCTTTTTTATGAATTCTCTTAGTAATTCAATATTAAAAGGATATTTATTAAGAGAATAAAAATGCCAGTAAAACTTCATTACAGTGGATACCATTACAAAGGACTCCAGGTTTCAAAGCTCTTTCAAATACTGCAGACAGTCCCTAGACCTGCCCTTGTCTGTGTCTTGAGACCTGGTTAGTGGCCTTCTGTATGTGCCCAGCTCCACGCAGGGACTACTTGTCTTGATACCTCTTATTCCAGTTTTAAGGTTGGGGCAACAGAAAAGTAGAAACAGCTCTTCCTTGGGCATAATAATTTGGTGTAACAGTGAATAATTCCAAATGAGAAATATTTTTCTCTAGTTCATTTTTAGTCAGGTAACTGTTACTCTCTTCAGTCAGGAGTATGTGATCCCATGTAATTTACTTTGTAAGCTGGGTGGACAAAGAGCATGAGCGGTTCACATCCTAATTCTTGTGGCTCCTCTTTTCACTCTCCTCCTTGCCTCCCACCCTCATTTCAAATAGCTTTTTTTTTCTTGAGGAGATAGTAATTTTTTTAACATTTTTATTGGAGTATAATTGCTTTACAATGGTGTGTTAGTTTCTACTTTGTATCAAAGTGAATCAGCTTCAAATAGTTTTTAACACTCAAACCACTTACCAAAATCAACATCAGAGCACAAGGAAATCCTACAGGTAGCCAGGAATGCAGGACTCATTACTCATTCCTTTCCTGGGGTCTCTCTTTTTTTTTTTTTTTTTTTTTTTTTTTTTTTTTTTTGGCGGTATGCGGGCCTCTCACTGTTGTGGCCTCTCCCGTTGCGGAGCACAGGCTCCGGACGCGCAGGCTCAGTGGCCATGGCTCACGGGCCCAGCCGCTCCGCGGCATGTGGGATCCTCCTGGACCGGGGCACGAACCCGTGTCCCCTGCATCGGCAGGTGGACTCTCAACCACTGCACCACCAGTGAAGCCCTCCTGGGGTCTCTTGATTTCTAGAATTCAGCTTTTTATAAATATTGGGCAGGTTTCTGGGATTAATTTACACTGTAACACAAAGGTAGTTCTGTAGAGTTGATATTAGAATTTTACCAAAATGGCTAGGTTTTAAAATATAATTTATTTTTTTAAATTTCCACTTGCTTAGTTGGGTATAAAATGGACTTTAATTTGTGTTTCTTTGATAACTGTGGAAAAGTGAACATTTCTCTTGTTTGCTGAACTCATACATTTCAGAAATATTTTTGGTGACAACGGATAAAATATATGTATCTGAAACTTTTGCGTATTGGTCAAGAGTTTTCTTTATTATAACTTTTTTTTCTTTTTACAGTTAAGATAAA
This sequence comes from Delphinus delphis, assembly GCF_949987515.2. NCBI lineage: Eukaryota > Metazoa > Chordata > Mammalia > Artiodactyla > Delphinidae > Delphinus > Delphinus delphis. The sequence continues at coordinate 28,226,405 of NC_082684.1, read as the reverse complement.
TGGCAAAAAATTGAGATTGTAAATCTCAGTAAAAGTACCTCTAGGAAGATTAGGAGGGACACTGACATTTAAGAAGCTATTTCTAGTTGAAAGTCATTATTTTGCTCCATATATTTTTAGTGTTTTTGGTAATTATTCATTCCTTCTACAGCATTGTATGTCTGTGTGTCAGGTCTGCAATTGGAGGCCACTTAAGGAGTGGACCTCCACTGGAGGAGCCTGACATGTAAATAAATAATGTTGATATAGCATCAGTTTTAAAGACTTAGAATTTAAACTACAGATTTAAAAATTAGCTGTTAGTTTACTCAGGGCAAGATTGATTAGTGTGTTTAACTCTGTGCTAAGGAAGTACTGTGGACTGGTTACCGTTTCTTTGTTCAGTGGCCACAATCCATCTGTCCATCCATCCATCCATTCTTCATTCCCCTTAACCATAGTCATCTTTTGCTAAAATGTATACCCTTGATCCCAGGGAGAGCTGGGAGAGGGGTGCATGAATCTGTCAAAATAAATACATCAGCATTAATGGGCAGAAGGCCCAGAGATCTTGGTACACAGAAGCCCACATTGTTTATTAAAATAGCTTTTTACTGAGGCCCATGAAAGAAATTGAGTCATAGGTTTTCTACCCACAAAAAATCTACTTTAAAAAGAGTCAGGTGTTATCAGTTTTCCCCCACAGCTGTTACTGTGTATCTTATCTTTGGCTAACTGGTTGCTAAAAACAGTGGTGGTGGTGGAGGAGAAGAAGCCTAGTCATTTGATTACCATTCCTATAAATGATAATAGGGAGGGTCAGTGTACCTCTAAGAGCAATTACACATTTCCAGGTGCAGCATGGTTGAGCATGCTCCGGTTCCCTTTCCTTGTCACAGATCACAATCACAATAAATCACAAGCCATATTTAAAATACAATCTCTGCAGACTTTGGTACTAGGTATTGCAAACCACAGTTTCATAGTCTCTTTTAAGTATTTCATGTTTTAGAGGATATACCTGCTTATATTTTTTAAATTACTACCATAACATGTAAGAATCCATATTTTAAAAATATCAGAATACCAATAGAAAATATCCCTGATCTATATATTTGTAGTTATAATCTTGCCATAAATGGTATCAACTGAGTCTGTCTCTTGGTCTCTTCATCTCATAAATGAAGTAATCATACCAGCTCCCTGTTTTCTAAGGATAAATTTCAAAAAAATTTATTATGTGGAGATAAATAAAACTTAGTCTTTTGGGACTTCCCTGGTGGTGCAGTGGTTAAGAATCCGCCTGCCAATGCAGGGGACATGGTTTCGATCCCTGGTCTGGGAAGATCCCACATGCCGGAGCAACTAAGCCTGTGAGCCACAACTACTGAGCCCAGGCGCTGAGACGACTGAAGCCCGGGTGCCTAGAGCCCATGCTCCGCAACAAGAGAAGCCACTGTAATGAGAAGCCCACGCGCTGCAACGAAGAGTAGCCCCCGCTCGCCGCAACTAGAGAAAGCCCGCGCGTAGCAACGAAGACCCAGTGCAGCCAAAAATAAATAAGTTTTTAAAAAAAGAAAAAAACAACAACTCAGTCTTTGATCTAGGGTGTATATGGTCTGTTAGGGAAGAGAGATCTGTAAGTGGATAATTGCAATATAGTATGGAAGTTCAAAACTAGACATGTCAAAATCCAGAAGTAACTCCAGGGAAGCAACGATTAATTATTTGATTGGCAAAGGACAAGAGGGTTAAAGCAAGGGTTGATGACTAGACTCATGCCGGGTGGACCAGGTTAGAACAAAGACGTTTCAGGAAGAGAGACTAGTTTGTGCAGCCTTACGGAGATGAGAAATGGCCCAGTGTGCTCTGAGAGCTGGAAGTAATTTTGTGTTGCTGTATAAAGTGCCGTAGGTACTGCCCAGAGATGCTGCAGGAGAATAGACAGGGCCAGATCCAGAGGGACCTGTGTGCTTGGATTTTATTCTGTAGGTAGGGCACAGATTTAAAGCTGTGTGTATTTTAGGACGATTCCTCTGGCAGAGTGGATCGGAGGGAGTGCGAATGAAGATAGGAAGACTAGGTAGAGAGGTTAGTGCTTTTCCTTAGGTAAAAAATGAGGCCAGTGAACTGAAAAGGAGTGACAGGAGGGGGAAGGGGATAGGACTGAACTGAGGGCTGAACTGTTCAGGAGCTGGAGTGGTTAGGACTTGGTGATTGACTAGAGAGTTTTCTTTCTGTAACTTAAGGTATATGGCTTTCTTCAGTCCTCCACAGTTAACTTCTAAGTTTTTAACCTCCTGGCTTTAAATTAGTTATCCTACCCATTAGACTATTCAGAAAGCTAAGAGGCTCTTTGCGTACTTATTTTTTCTAAAGCCCAGCCTAATGCTGTGTTCTTTTTAGGTGAGATGGGCAGACCTGGAAGAAAAGAAGGATGCAGATAGGAAAAGGGCCATAGGTTTTGTGGTCGGACAGACTGATTGGGAGAAGATCACAGATGAAAGTGGTCACCTGGCTGAAAAAGCCCTCAATCGAACCAAATATATATGAGACTTAGTTTTTGAATGGAGTCATTACTCCTCTAAGGTAAGGGTACACAGTCATATAAATAGCCTACTGTTTGTTGTTTTGAAGAGTTTGAGATAAAGAAGACAGCATGCTTTGCTAAAAATGCTTCTCTTCTTGTATTGTTTTCTGGTTCTAAAAGAGTAAGTATGTGCTAGTTGCCAGCATTTGCAATACAGGGTATTAGAAAAGGAAGCAATTTTCTGCAACCTGGCTTACTTATAAAAATATAAGACTTAAGAAAAGCTTGGATTCTGTAGATTTGGTAAGGAGTGGAGTGATGAGAGAGACTAAGGTCTGCTGAATTTTCTGTCTGTTCCTTCCCGCTGTGACAGCCTTTTCTTTTCTTTCCAGGTGGTTCGCTTTGAGGTGGTCTGAAGCCAACGCCTCATGGAGCTTCGTTGTGTGTCACCTTGCTTCCACATTTCAGTTTTTGTTTTGTTTCTACTGCTTTAGTTTTTTAAAGTTCTCCAGTGTCCCCAAGAGGTATTAGGATCTTGCTCTACCCAAGCAAGACATTAATTTTTCTTTTTAACTACTTTGGGGAGGGAGGGATTGATAGCTTAACTGCCGAAGCCAGGTGGAGATCTGCCGGAGGACTCCAACAGACAACGTTTCCTCCACTGTACAGTGTCGCAGACTATCTCTATCATCATTGCTTTGTGGCTGTTTTTGTTTTTTTACTGTATGTAACTGGTAGTTGATTGTACTAGGATTAAAAAAAATAAACTTTCATGATAAAGCCAATGAGATTCATGGGCTGTACAGCATGAGCCCCTTTCTCTTGTTTTCTTAATTTTATTTTTATTGCTTTTTTAATATGGTGTGTTCTAATTACATGCTAATTGAACATCCCAAAACCTCTTTTCCATTCAATATTATGTAGCTCAATGATTCCATAATTCATGTTGTAAACACAAGGCTCAGTGATGTTCACAACACTTACCTTTGTTTTATAGCTGATTTCTTTCTCTATCTTGGTGTCTTGAAGACTAGTAGAGACAATTTCAAATATTCCTCAGTTCCCTGGAGCACATCTGTTCTGTATCATGATGTTTTATTGTTTTCTTTATTTTTTGGATCCTTTCTCTGCTCCTCCCTCTTTTCTTTCCTTCCTCTTCTTACTTTCTCCCTTCACGTTCTGTTATGTTTTGATTTTTCCCTGATCTGGCTTTGACTCCTGGTAGACAAAACTGATGTACTCCATGAAGCTTGGGAGCTTGTTGCCTCACTGCTAACCTTGAATTGTTGATTTTTTAAGTCAAGATTGCAGGGCAGGAGTATGGCGATGCAGGGTGCTCTGGTAGGCAGCCTTTAAGCCTGTCAAGTTTTCAGGTTCTTACCAGATTGTTCATGATTGGGAAGCATGGCCTTCTGCATAGAATTTCCTCTCTTGTGAATGGTACCAGGTGGAGCCTAGAAACATACAGAGCTAAAACCCAAATATCGTTCCTGTTTAAAAACAGAAAAGGAGCTCTTTTCCCTTTTTCATTCTGCAAAGAAAAAAAAAGTTATTTCCAGCATGAGAGAAGACAGAGAAGAGACTTCTTTCTCAGACATCATTCCCACTATGTAATTTAACTCAGTAAGCTGTAAATTTGTTTACAAAAGGCTTGAATATTTTGAAACGTTTACTTTTGGGCTACAAATAAAAACCTTTTAGTTTTATGACCTACATTAAATACTGTGTGAATAGAGATAATATTTATTATTTATTATAATATTTATTACCATTCAAATAGTATCATTTTTGGGTTCAAGAGCTTGAAATTATAATGCTGAAGACAAACGGGAAATTCTGATGACTTTGTACTTTTTTTATCTTTGCTGCAATTCTGAATGTTTACATGTAAGAGGCTTTGTTATTAACAAGTCAATCCTGAATGTATAATTTGCTACATTAAGTAACTTCTGGTGATTGTAGTGTTTAACAAGCTACTTTGATTGCTTATTGGCCGACAAGACATTTCTATGTAGAGATCTTTCTCAGCCGCCTCTCCTATGTTGAATTAAGGTACATCACAAGATAGTCAATAGAATTATCATTTATACAAAGACCAACTTACTAATTACTGAATCTACCAAATGTCCGTTCTCATCAAAAAAAAAAATTTCCAGAATGTGTTCTTTAGTTCAGGAGGTATATATGTTCTTAGAGAGAGTGTTTTACTTCAGTTTTCTTAACCTTTTTATGTTCTGACTGACAGTATTCAGAATGCCAATGAAATGAGAAGTGTTGATCACCCACGAATCCCTTTAAATCTGTCATGCTTTTGCCTTGCAGCCATGGCTTTGTGTCTGCGATCTTATGCCAAGAGAGGGGAGGGAAAAATGAACAGGGTCAGAAATAGCCTCTGCTGATTTTTAGAAGATACAGATTAACATGACCTTAGGCGATGAACATAGAATGTTGCCTACTTGGTATAACACATAACCTCGATGAAAGGAGATTAATGAAAAAAAGATCAGGCACCAAAAAGAAAGTAATAGTTGATATTTGACTTTGCTGTTAAGAAATTCTTAAATTTACATTATTGCTAGAAGCAGAATAGAAGAAAAAGATCAGGAATATCTTGGAGAAATTTGGTGTGGTTAGAAATTGCCTTGATAACACAAATACTTTAAGTTTATTAAGAGATGTCCTTGGAATACAGAGGACCAAACTTGGGTTGCATTTATTTGGTAGCATTTTACTGTTATTTATTAACATTGTTTTCCTTATCTCAGAAAGCTGCTTGGTACGTGTTTTTTAATTTTTATTTTAAACATAATTAAGTTTAAAATCTTTTGTGGTATCTGTGTCTTAATACAAAATAGTCCGATGTTGGGGAAAGTTCCAGTTATCTTTAATGTTTCAGATCTTTTAAACTAAATGTAAAACTTCTCACTTCAGCAATTCAACTCTACTTATAAACTCCCGTGCAAGTAATGTGGTAGATGAGATGCAGAAATTTTTCTATTTGGGAATCAATTTATTTAGGGTTAAGCTGGCATATTCAAAATATGTTGTGACTGATACAGAGATCAAAAGCCATTAACAATACACGGTAGTCTGCTTGTTGACACTTATTTGATTCACATAATTTTCCAGAAGTTCAAATTTGATTAAGATATCAGTAGTTAATTCAGAAGTTTTTCTGGATAAAGATAAAATCTTAAATTTTCTGGTTGGATTCATGTCTTGTGAAAGAATTTGATTGTTGATTGTACAGATCAGAGTAAGTACCATCTCATCTGGAGACCAACTATTAAATTCTGAATTGGATTGTCTAAAAATTTATTACTTTGGAGGCACCTCAGCTTTTTGTTTAGTGTTTTATCGTCCTAACTACACAAGGTGCAGGTATTTTGGTAATAATAGACGTCTAGAGCCAGCTTACTGCTAGCACTGTAAAAGCAGCAGGTTGTCAGCTACAAAGAGACCACACAGCTGTTTCAGATGGATTTTAGAGTTCAGAGTTACCAAAACTGAGATGCATTTTACTAGGCTATAGAAGAATGATTCCTCATTTCTAGTATTGACAGACCCTAATACAGGTTCAGATTCCTTTCTTAGAACCTGTGTGACGTTAATCAAATTATTTACCCTATCTGAGCTCCAGTTTCCTCATCTATAAAATAAAAATAACAAAACTCAGGTATTAAAGGTTTCTGTGAGGAGTAAATTGAGATAATGCTTGTAAAGCTGCTTGGCACAGTATCAAGCTCAAAAATTGGTAGCTGGCATCATCATTATTTTTTGACTTGTTCTCATATAAGCTTTTAAAATTAAAAATTTTCACTTGGCTTGAAGATAATTGTCACCTTTTATAGTCAGCTACTATAACTGAGCTAGGCCATATGAAATAGTGCAGTGAGTGTAGGTTGGAAGAGTAATAATTTAGAAGCATTTTCAGGTAACCAGTGAAACTGATCTTCAGAACTAGTATGGAGGCTTAAGAGAATCACTGAGGTACAAAGGCTCATTAATAAGTACCCAGGAGGGGATGAGTAGTAATGGAAAGCTATTGCCAGACCACATGTATGAACAAAGGCACTGAAGCATTGATTGGCCTTGTCATATATTCAAAAAGAAAATAGTAATTTTTATGAATAAGTAATACATTCATATGGTATGAAATTCAGAAGGTTCAAGAGTATGTATAGTAACATCTCCCTTCCATCCAAGTCCTCAGCCTCCTACTATCCCATCTGTAGAGGCAACCAGTGTTGACTGTTTCTTTTGTGTCCTTTCAGAAAAATTCTGTGGATAAGCATTAACATTTTTGTTTCAGTTTACCCAAATGGTAGAGTGCTACACACACTACTATGGTGTTTTTTGTTTTTTGCTTTGTAGTATGTCTTAGAGGTCATTCTGGTCATATAGAACATTCCCATTCTCATCCCCCCACCCCTACTACCTTCTCCCTCTTCTCCCCCGCTTCTCTTTCCTCCTCTTTAGTTTTCCAAAGGTACCTTCTTATCGTAAGAAGCTTTACTGATAATTTTTAGAAATTGATCTGTATTTCTGTTCTTTTGATGGCATGGAATATATACTGTGTGAGTCTGTTTCTGTACAGTTTTATCACGTGTGTAGGTTTGCGTATCCACCCCCATCTTCCTCCCCCTCCCACTGCCCCATCTCTAACCCTAGGCAACCACTAATCTGTTCTCCATCTCTGTAATTTTATCATTTAAAGAATGTTATATAAATGAAGTCATATAATATGTAACCTTTGGGGACTGGTGTTTTGGCTTTTTTCACTTGATGTCATTCCCTTGACATTTATCCAATTTGGTATGTGTATCAATAGTTTGTTCCCTTTTTATTCCTCAATAGCATTCCATCCCATCCTCTTTTATAGCTGTAGAATGTTTTATTTTATGTCTTTACCATAATTTAACTTACCAGGTCTCTGTTGATGGGTATTTAGGCTGTCTTTTGCTGTTATAAATTGTGACTTGCATGTATTGTCATCATTCTGCCACTTCTATCCTTGCCTAATTTCTAGCAATGAAGGAACACTACTAATGGCATCCTTTACATAGACATCCTCAGAGGGTGACAGGTGCTTAAGAGCCAACACAACACATCACAGCGGTGAACTGTCAAGGGAGATGACAAATGAAATGAAAAAGGCAAATCTTGTTTCCTGGAAAATCCTGCATGATAGAATTCTGACAGAGTAAAGAACCGTGGTGTGTCTTAGAGAGCTAGAGTGGCCAGACTGATGGTTCATGGTCCACACGTGACTAAGAGTTAAGACCTTAGTCCACTGTCCTCCTCTGTACCTAGGTATTTATGCTTTTGCACCTCAGTGACTGATCTGATCTCAGGCTCTATTGCTTTCACATCAGACTGTAGTCAAGGAGCATCCTCGTGACTGAGGCTGAGCTTCTGCAGTTATGGACAGCCCTCGGCCTGCTAGCAGGAATCTGCATTTGTGATCCTACGAAGAACCTGTAGACTTAATGGTTTATTATGTAGAGAAAAACTTGACTTTGAATCTTCTACTTAAGAAGCTTGAATTTTTTACCAAATATTCATATTCTTGTTTTTGACAATATTGATCTAGATTATAGATCCCTTTTCTTTGATATTTGAAGAATTAAAATAATTTCTTCCACCATGACTTGAAATCCCACTCTCAGATCTATTGTTTCTGATAGTGAGTTCCTATTTCTTGACTAGGCATGTCTAATTTTTTTTTTCTTTTACAGCATCTAGCTCAGTGCATGGCTCATATATCTGTAGAGTGAATAAATAGAGGGGATGCCTCCTATGTGTATGGCAGTGGTCACTCAGAGTCGGACAGGTGACACATGTGTGAGGCAGAGGGTGGAGACTGTGGCAAACTGGAAAACAAGGTAGGTCCTGTTAAAGGGGAGGTGGCACCTGCTCAACCACAGCAGACTGTGGCCATCTGGGGATTTGGATCTTGTGTTGCCAGATTTTCTGGGGTTTCAAGAGAAGTGAGAAAACTGGATTTTTATGTGAGATCTTCAATATTTCAGCACCAGGAACTTTTTTGTTCGGTTTGTTTGGTCTTTTTGTGAATGCGTCAGCGCACACAGGCTGCCTGTCATTTCACACTTGAAGGCTGCGAATTGAAATTCTTGATATTAGGCAAGAGGTTGAAGAGACCATAGAGCTCATTCCTGTTGAGTCCCTTCATTTCACAGGTGAAGTTTCTGAGGCTGAAAGAAGAGAAATGACTTGCTCACTTACCTGATGGCAGAACAAGGCTAAACCTTGGTTTTCCAAGTCTGTAACCTGGCACTTTCTTTTGCCTTAACTACAACACCCCCTTTATGAGGCCTCATAAGCTCTAGGATGGCATATCCTCCGGTATTGAGTATGTTGTGTGTGCATGTACACAGGTGTGTGTTTACTAAATTCTGTGGTCCTGGAACAATGTGACTCATTTGATCACCTCTGAAACTATCTTGACCTCTCAAGAAGCAAAGAGTAGCTATACACATGGGCTCTCATTTATTACTAATTAGATTGGTTGACATTTCTGTTTAATCACAGAAGCTTAAAAATTTGACAAGAGGGCTTCCCTGGTGGCACAGTGGTTGAGAGTCCGCCTGCCGATGCAGGGGACAGGGGTTTGTGCCCCGGTCCGGGAAGATCCCACATGCCGCGGAGCGGCTAGGCCCGTGAGCCATGGCCACTGAGCCTGTGCTCCGCAATGGGAGAGGCCAAAACAGTGAGAGGTCCGCGTATCACAAAAAAAAAAAAAAAAAAAAAAATTGACAAGAGTATTGAATCGATTATTGTACAAGAGCAGTGGGGTTTTCTCTAGAAAACCACTCATGTATCTATGCTTATAGAAGTAGCTAGCTTATCTACCTTATGTAGAAGCTTATATCTGAGCTATAAGCTCAGATAGCTTATGGGAGTAATTTTGTTTTCTGTAATTTATTATTTCTTATGCAGTGTAACCAGCCTATTTGCTTTGGCTCCAATGACAAGTGTTATTCCTACTTCACTTGGAACTTCCCTAATACCCACTTTATTAAAGACAAACGCATCAACTTAGCAGTGAAGTCTGTCAATAACATGATCCCAACTACTACAGCTTTCTCTTCTACCTTTCTTACCATATGTACACGATACTGCAGGTACGCTGTGTGACTTACTGTTCCCGCAACACTCCCTAAAATTTCTTGGTTTACTGCCTCCTTTTTATCTTATCCTTTAGAAATTGTAACTATCTTAATTTGCCTTTCCAAGAGAGTAACTTATATACCTCTCTATTCCTTCTTCCCCATCCCTTCCCACTCCCAAATGCAAGCTCCTAGAGAGTAAGAACTGTTTTGTTCATCTTCATCCTTGTAATACTGAATATGCAGTACCTGTTACGTATAGTTGGCGCTCAGCAAGCATATTTATTTATTTATTTATGCTTTCCTTTTTTGTGGTTTTTTTCAACAAGCATATTTAGAATTGATGGCATGGTATATTTAAATGTGAAGTTAATTCACGTAGGTAAAAATGTATGTAATTTACAGAACTCCAATTTTTGTTTGCTTCTTCACTGCCTCTGTATCTTTTGGTTGGTGGCATACCCATAAATGTTATATAAATCAGGCATTAGAAATTCAAATGCCTAATATGGACAGGAAGATATCATAAGTGAGAGAATTGGCCAGTAGTTTCACAATGGCATGTTAAGTTATATTATTTCAGCAGAAACATACTTTTTTGCAATTGGACATGTAGAAATATTCTTCATTCTCATAGAAAAATATCCTCTTTTCCATTTTTCTTAAAACATCTGACACTCTGTATCTTTAGCTTTTCCACTTTTGGTAGAAATGTAAGTACAGGTATTAATTTTATTCCTAACTCTCCTGTGAGAAAAACAGCAGTGGAAACAGAATGATATTGGCAACTGACTCTCAGCCTCAGTACTGGGGAGGCAGTAAGGCATGGTGGGGACTGGGATGTTGCAGAGTGCTTGCCCTATCTCAGTGAGACAGTTCTTCTCCAGCCAGTGGTTGCCATGAAGCAAGGTAGACCCAGTGTTACCAGATGAAGATAAAGTAGAAATCTGGATTTTTGTTTGAAATAGTCTTCTCAGAAATACCATGGGGACAATACAGTAGAGAGAAAACAAATCACATCTGAAAGTCACATATTTCAGCCATCATTTGGGGACTTCTGACATATACCATAAGGGATGGTGAATCTTGAAAGACAGTTACTGCAAAGAAGAGATTCTATAGGAAAGGAAACATCAGGTTATATCACATAGATGGTATAAAAATATTTTGACCAGCACCTTTTAACTGATATCTTGGAGTGAGCAATTCTGTTTTCATTGAGCCAGATGGTAATACATGCATAATGTACTGATGCTGAATTTGCAGTGGGTTGATTTTTGTCCATTGCTTGCTTTGACATGGAAGCATGTGTATTGCCCCCCTCCTTGGCTAACATCCTTCCAGTGCTTCCATTTATCAAGATGCAGGTAAGCACCTTATGTGTGCACAATTAAATAGTGGGCACACACCTGCCCCACAGAAAGAAGACAGCAAGAATTCCCTTTGGTTAAGTGGAACAGCTAAGCAGCCATACCTGGATGCAAATTTGACCAGAGTGTTCTCTTAACTCTCCATTGCTTTCTACTATTTCCTCTGGGGGAAGAGGATGCGTGTCATTCGGCTTCTTTGTTGGCACCTATCAGTGTCAAGGTGGGTATACTTTTGATATGTTTGATTTCTTAAAGTATGTTTTGGGGCATTATCTTTTTCAAATTCATTTCAGCCATAAAATATGAACTCATTATTTAAAAAAACATATGACATATAATACTAAAACCCCCCATTGAGCAACAAACACCTTAAAGTCTTAGAGGTAGTTACTGTCATCATTTTGGAGTGTGGCTTTCCAAACCGTTTTCTGCGCGTTTGTATACATATACATGTATCTATAAGGATATAGTTTTATTGTTTTTTTCCATGAGTGATATTCTTTACACGTTGTTTTGCAGACCCACTGTGTCATATACATGTACACATATACATAGGTGTATGTGTATATTCTATTATAGGTATATAACATAGATTATATTCCCTTATTTGTGATAATTTTTCACTGTCATAACAATGTTGCATTGAACATCCTTGTAAATGCCCCTTTTGGGGTATATCTTCAAATCTTCCAGGGAAAATACAGAACTAAATTACTGGGCCACAGGGAAACAATTTTTTATGTCCTCCTAATAATTACCTATCCATGTGTTTTAGAGAGAGTCCGAACTTAATGTCCAGGGTTTCAAAAGAAATGCTTTTTTCTGGTATTTTAGAATTCTAGTTTTCTATGCTGCTGTCATTTGAATTCTGCCTTTTCAGTTAATTTGGAATTGATATGGGTAAGCAAAATAGGTTCTGAGTTCTAGCCATGGTTCAAAATTAATGTTTTTGGATGATGTGTTACAGTGGTGGGGAAATTAAATTTTCAATTGAGAAGATAGTCTCCCTTAATCATGAAGTTCTTTTTTCCAAGTCTTTCTCTGCTCCCTTTGGAATTATAACAGCTGAATCCACAGGAACCATGAAAATATTTTCTCACATCACACATTTTTTAAAATACTAGTTTGAATAATCCTGGAAAGTGTAGGTTTTGATACTGTGTCCTTTTCAGGAAAAAGTATATATATATATATGTTGTTTTAGTGAAGGTCAGTTTTCTTAAGAGAATCTAGTTCATTTATTTAGGTATTAAAACTTTTATTAAAAGAATATTCCTGGGCTTCCCTGGTGGCGCAGTGGTTGAGAGTCCGCCTGCCGATGCAGGGGACACGGGTTCGTGCCCAGGTCCGGGAAGATCCCACATGCCGCGGAGCGGCTGGGCCCGTGAGCCATGGCCGCTGAGCCTGCGCGTCCGGAGCCTGTGCTCCGCAACGGGAGAGGCCACAACAGTTAGAGGACCGGGTACCGCAAAAAAAAAAAAAAAAAAAAAAAAAGAATATTCCTTACACAAATGACTAATGTTGAAAATGAAAGAAGATGTCACTACAGATTCCATGGAAATTAAAAGGATAACAAAGGAATACTATGAACAACTCTTTGACCACGAATTGGATAACCTAGATGAAACAGACCAATTACTTGAAAGGTACAATCAGCCAAAACTCACACAAGAAGAAATAGACAATTTAAATAGGCCTATTTCTATTAAATAAATCAATAATTATTAACCTTTCAAAGCAGGAAACACCAGGCCCAGATGGGTTCACTGGGAAGTCTATCAAACACTTAAGAAAGAAATTATACCGACTCCTTATGATCTCTTCCAGAAGATAGAAACAGAGGAAATACTTCCTAACATACTATGACGCCAGCATTATCTTAATATCAAAACCAGCGACATTACAAGAAAACTACAGACTACAGATTTCTCTCATGAAATGCAGAAATCAACAAAATATTAGCAAATCAGGGCTTCCCTGGTGGCGCAGTGGTTGAGAGTCTGCCTGCCGATGCAGGGGATGTGGGTTCGTGCCCCGGTCTGGGAGGATCCCACATACCGTGGAGCGGCTGGGCCCGTAAGCCATGGCCGCTGAGCCTGCGCGTACGGAGCCTGTGCTCTGCAACAGGAGAGGCCACAACAGTGAGAGGCCCGTGTACTGCAAAAAAAAAAAAAAAAAAAAAATCCAGTTATGTAGAAAAAGAATTATATATCACGACCAAGTGGGAAATATACCAGGTATGCAAGGCTGGTTCAACATTCAAAAATCTGTTAATATGATCCATCATATCAGCAGACCAAAGAAGAAAAACCACATCATATCAATAGATGTAGAAGAAGTGTTTAACAGAATCCAACCTATTCATGGTAAAACTCTCAGTTAACTAGGGATATAGGGGAACTTCCTTAACTTGATATAGAATATCTATGAAAACCCTACAGCTAACATACTTCATCATACTTAATGGTGAGAGACTTGAAGCTTTCCCCCTAAGATCAGGAACAAGGCAAGGATGTCCCCTCAGACCAGTGCTTTTCAACATTGTATCAGATGTCCTAGTTAATGCAGTAAGACAAAGGAAACAAAATTATATGGATTGGGAAGGAAGAAATAAAGCTGTTCGCAGAAGATGTGGTTGTCTATGTAGAAAATCTGAAAGAATCAACAAACTCCTGGAACTAAGGAGCAATTATAGCAAGGTTGCATGATACACAAGATTAATTGATAAAAGTCAGTTGCTTTCCTATGTACCAGCAATAAACAAGTGGAATTTGAAATTTAAAACAATACCATTTACATTATCACCCCCCAAAATCAAGTACTTACATATAAATCTAACAAGGCATGTACAAGATAAGATCTATATGAGGAAAAAGTACAAAACTCTGATGCAAGAAATTAAATACAGATATTCCATGTTCATGGATAGGAAGACTCAATATCGTCAAGATGTCAGTTCTTCCCAAATTGATCTATAGATTCAATGTAATCCCAATCAAAATTCAGCAAAATTTTTTGTGGGTGTTAACAAACTGATTCTAAAGTTTATATGGAGAGGCAAAAGACCTGGAATAGCTAACACAATATTGAAGAACAGGATTGAAGGACCGGTACTACTTACTTGAATTTGGACTTCAAGACTTACTACACAACTATAGTAATCAAGACAGTGTGGTATTTGTGAAAGAACAGACAAAAATAATTAAATGGAATAGAATTGAGAGCCCAAAATAGATGCACATGAATATAATCAACTGATCTTTGACAAAGGATCAAAGGCAATATAATGGAGCAAAGATAGTATTTTCAACAGATGGTGCTGGAACAACTGGACGTTGACATGCAAATAAGTGAATCTAGATGCAGACTTACACCCTTCACAAAAATTAACTCCAAGTGGATCACAGACCTAAATGTAAAACACAAAACCATAAAACTCCTAGAAGGGAACATAGGAGAAAATCTAGATGATCTTGGCATAACCCAGGAAAGCAAGAATTGATAAGTTGGACTTCATTCAAATTCAAATTTCTGCTCTGCTAAAGACACATTCAAGAGAATAAAAATACAGGCCACAGGCTGGGAGAAAATATTTGCAAACCACATATCTGATAAAGGACTATTATCCAAAATCAAAAAGAAGTCTTAAAGCTCAACAATAAGAAAACAACCCAATTTAAAAATGGGCCATAGACCTTGACAGCTCACCAAAGAAGGTATACAGATGATAAGCATATGAAAAGTTGCTTCACATCATACATCTTTAGGGAAATGCAAATTAAAACAATGAGGTACAACAACACACCTGTTATAATGGCCAAAATCGAGAACGTGGACGGTGTCAAATGTTGGTGAGGATGTGGAGCAACAGGAACTCTCATTCATTGCTGGTAGTAACACAAGATGGTGCAGCTACTTTGGAAGACAGTTTGGCAGTTTCTTACAAAAGTAGACGTGTTCTTATCATACAGTCTAGCAGTCACACTCCTTGGTGTTTACCCAAAGGAGCTGAAAACTATGGGCACACAATAAGCTGCACATGGATGTTTACAGCAGCTCTATTCTATAATTGTCAAAATTTGGAAGCAACCAAGATATCCTTCAGTAGGTGAGGGGATAAATAAACTGTGGTACATCCAGACAATAGAATATTATTCAGCGCTAAAAAGAATTGAACTATCAAGCCATCAAAGACATGGAGGAAACTTAAATGCATATTACTAAATGAAAGAAGCCAGTCTAAAATGCTACATGAGTCCAACTATATGACATTCTGGAAAAGGCAAAACTATGGAGACAGTAAAGATTAGGGTGATTGCTAGGGGTTAATGGAAAAGGAGGGACTTTTAGGGCAGTGAAACTATTTTGTATGATACAGTAATGGTGGATACATATCATTATACACTTGTTCAAACCCATAGGATGTACAACACCGAGAGAACTCTAATGAAGACTATGGACTTTGCGTGATGCCGATATATCAATGTAGATCCATCATTTGTAATGTACCACTCTGGTGGGGATGTTGATAATGGAGAAGGCTGTGCTTAAATGGAGGCAGGGAGTATATATGGGAAATCTCTGTACCTTCTGCTCCATTTTGCTGTGAACCCAAAATGGCTCTAAAAAATAAAGTGTGTTTTTAAAAATATATATATAGAAGGACAGAGACAGAGAGGGAGGGGGAGAGAGAGGAAAAGAGAGGATCTCCTGTTTTTCATATGAGCCTTCCGCTTTCATTAGATATGAACCTGAGCGTGTCAGTAGGGCCTCTACAAGGCATTCCCAAAGTTTTATGGTCAGGGAAGGGTACTGACAGTGGAGGCCCTAATCCAAGAATTGATATGTTTCAAGTTGAATAATTGCTTAGTATTTCATGAGCACTAAAGCATATGATTACTCTTTTCTTTATGCATGTTTGGAAGAGTGATGAAATATGAAAAGTGTTCCATGTGAAGAGTTGTGTGCGAAAGCAGTAGTTATCAAACTTTGCATATAAGAATTATCTAGGGATCTGTTAAAACTCCCAAAGTTCAGGCTACACCTCATAGCAATTAAATCAGAATCTAGAGGTGGGACTCAGACACTGGTAATTTTTAAAGTCCACTGGGTAGTTCCAATGTGTAGCCAAGTTTGAGAACTGGTAGAGGCTAAAGGAGGTTTTAAATTTTATTTTATCTCCGTCTGAAGGTAGGTTCATTGATCACACTTTCCAAAGGCCCTGGTCTGTCAGTAACTTCGCAAGTGTGGAAGAAATTGGAGGTGTAGGAAGGCTGTTTGTTAATAGGAAACTCCTAAAGTGAAAAATAAAATCCACCTAGCCTGAAAGAGTTAGTGTTAGTTTCCAAAGGTCCTTGATAGCCAAGGAACAGCTTAGACACAGGAAGAATCTGGCTTATTGGGAGCAAATAAAGCCAAGATTTAAAACGTCTTTTAATCTAAAACACATATGTGCCCCTGGGCCTGAAAACAAGCCAAGACATTCACAGTTGTGAAGATTCCTAACAGTACAAAGAAATGAATTGCTGTACAATGTTACTTCAACTTGGAACTTTGGAGGGGAAATGTGATTTGTGGGGAGGTTGTAGATAGATGAGGAGTGTGGTGAGCACGCAGGACAGGTTGTTTTTCCATGACTTCTTTCTGATCCCAAAGAGCAGAACTAGCTGATAGTTCGATTATCTGTGTACTCAGAACAGAACAAGACCAAACAGACCCTAACAGAATGAAAATTGTGTCCTTATAGAAGCACTCCAGTCTGTGCTGGTGGGGGCCTTTATATGCTTCTTCCTTAGAGTACATCTCTCCTTCAATAGAACCCTTTCTTAGAGATTCTGATTCTATGTGGGTTATGTTTTTTTCTTTAACTTTTTATTTTGAAATAATTATAGATTCATGGGAAGTTTTTAAAAAAAGTACAGGGAAGTCCTCATGCATCCTTCTCCCAGCCTCCCCTATGTTAGCATCTTACATAAGAACCAAGAAATTAGCATTGGTACACTCCACAGAGCTTGCTCAGATTTCACCAGTTTTACAAGCACTCAAGTGTGTATGTGTGTGTAATTCTATGCCGTTTTATCATGTGTGGCTTTGCGTAACCACTACCATAATCATGATACAGTACTTCACATGGGATTTTGAAGAACTGTTAAAAGATATGGAATGAGTCACTTTGCTCGTAGTCCCATCCCCAACTTGAGTTCAGGACTTTGTATTGCTGGGAGGTGCCACATAGCTTTTGCAACCTCAAGTGGCTTTTGGTCTTTTTTTCATGGGATCATCAATACAAGTGTGTTTCTCAGTAACTATGCTTTGGAAAGGTAAATTGTGGTCACTTTATTTAAAGGAAGTGAACTGTTAAGTATATACCCCAAAGCCGAAAAATCTGTTATTGATCTTCATTTTGGGGGCAAATTCACCAGTTCTGGTACAACAGCAATGGACTCAATGCTTGGGAGTTCTTTTTCTGCCAAGTTTTGGAACATTTGAGATTTGCTCAATAAATAGTGCATCTTTCTAGTTCCTGAAACAGTGAGAAGACTGTCCATCTGCCAGAGAAATGCCCTGATACATTTGAAGTGAATAGCCATGATTCTATAGTAAAGAAGTGAAAACTGTCACTTAATAGCATATTCTCAGCATTGTCAACATATTAAACTCTGCCTCACTCAAGAGAGAAAGGATACATTATCATAACTACCATTCACATGGTATGAGGATTTTAATTATCTTTGCATCTAGTATAGCAAAACTAAGGTGTTTAGGAATGTAAGTCCAGTGATTTTAAGCTTTCTGTTCCCAGTATTTGCTGACAAATCTACAGTCTAGCAAAAACTGTTCATATGTGTGTTCTGTTCTAATACCTGCACCCCATTCTCTTCTCTAGAAACTCTTATTTCTGACACTATTTTTGGCAAGAGTTCCATAGGAGAGGAGTTCTGGAGTTTGTTCTGGTTGGTCCAGAGTCAGTAAGCTCAGCCCTGATGAAGTAAGGGGATATATGATGAGGAATAAAGTATCTAAACACCAAGATAGTAATCTTGAATAAAAGCAGCTTTGGGGTATTTATAAAGAATATATTCTACCAAATGTAATTGTGTATTTTTTTGTTAGGGATTCATAGAGTGAGAATTCAGCAAAGCATCAAATTGATAATCCTATTGTCTCATAAATCTTGATTTGAAAAAGTCAGTTTATTTAGAAACAGTAGCCAAAAAAACATTTAGAGTCTTAAATATTCTGAAAATGGTAATCACGGACCCATATTCATGAAAGAACAGAGGAAGAAAATAATCAACTTTAATGACTATTAAATGAAAAAGAACCAGAGAAGAGGTCAGGTTATTTTCAATAAGAAAGCAAGCTTTTCTTTGTGGAAATGTAAATAGATTTTAAAGGTTAAGAGAGGAAAATCAGGGTTGTGTCGGTACATGCTCCCCCTACCCACCCACCCACCCAATCAAGAAAACAATGAAACAGCCTCTTTAACAAGTGGAACAACTACAAAGATGTTTTGAATAAATGGCAGAAGTTAATTCAGAAAATACTCAAGCCAGAAACAGTCTATCCAATGGATACTGCTACAGCCTCAAAAAGCAGTTGCTGAAGACAGCAAGTTGAATAATTTTAGAAATACTACATCAGTCACAAAGCTTATAATTAAAAGGGTGTCAAAAAGGCAATGTATTGGCCTACAGAAAAGCAGGTTGATGTCTTAGCAACCAACTAGCAAATAGCAATAATAGCTATGTCATGTGTCAGGTAAACAGCACATCAACATAGGAGTGTTATAAAGAGTGAGGGAAGCATATAGAGTTTATGGCACATGGCTTTTTTTTTAGGCTGGGTTTTGTTTACCTCTCAGAAAACGTTAACATACCACTTTAAAGCTAAGTTTTTTGCTATCTTTACAGATACTAGTACATGTTACTACATGGTTATAGTAAAAATGAAATTCAGAATATGTCTTATATCAGTAATGTCACACACATCAGTGCTGTTCTTAAGAAATAATTCTCCTTCACTGTTAGGAGTACAAGTTCATGATTTTGCTAACCGTTTATGACTGCTGAGTAATAATGTAGCTAATAATATTTACTGAGCACCTACTGTACGCTAGGAGTGTGCTGAGAATTTCATGTATGATTTTACTTAAAACTTACATCAGTACTATGAGGTAGGTACTATTTTATTATCTCTGTTTTACAAATGGAAAAGCTGAGGCCAAGGGAATAAGTAACTTGCAGAGATCAGAGCTGGTAGGTACTTGAGCCAGAATGACAAGGCACTCCAGAACTCATGCACCTAACCACAGAACTCTACTTAGGAAAGGTATTGGTTGAGGGGGAAAGTGAAGGTGGGGGGTGGGCAGCAGATCAGATAGCTGAGGATAAAGTGGGGGAAAGGGAAGGGGAGAGACGACATTCTTGCTTGAGGTACTCAGTGCTTGCTTACTTTTCAGACTTAGTTAAGGAGAAGCAGTTGTCAAGGAGATAAGGAGTCTGAGCCACAGAAATCAGTAAATATGGGGAGAAAAAGGGCTTTCTAAGGGAAGACTCTAGGACCTGACGTTTGTTTGAGGGGTGATGCTGGAGAATTGGGAAATGGCAAAACAAGAGTTTGTCAGTGTGAAGGGTAAGATTGTTAGAAACAAATAACCCCGAGAGACCCTTGGTGAAAGAGCAGGCAGACTCCTCAGTGTGAGTAGATGGACATGTGAAACTGGTGGGGTTTGGAGTGGGTGTTCCTATACTGTTTTCGTTGTCTGTACCCGCCCTCAACGTTTCATCAGACATTCCCTTCTTCCTCTGGGGCCTAGCATCTGGTTTTCTAAAAGAATATGATTGAGCATTCAGCTCCTGGACACTTGGTTATACTCTTTAGGTTTATATAGTCTGAAAGAGCTTCTTCTGGTCTATAGAAATTGTCTACCCCTGGAAAATACCCTTTTCAAGAATTATCTTTTTCCATGGGTGAGCACTTAGTACACAGTTTTAACTGTAGGTACCATGATCTACCTCAGAGATGCAGCATGCATTAGTAATGCTCTCAAATATGTAACCAGAGCTCAGTCTTTACAGTGTGTGTTGTATATACTTAAATCTGACCAAGAATATACTTTCAGGAGAAGTACTGTATTTGCCATATTGTCACAAGCATCAGCCTGACAGAACTATAACTTCAGCTCTCCCCCTCATCACTTTATCTCATTATCTTTTCTGATTTTCTCAGTCCTGAGAAAATGATCTTACATTGTGTGAAATACAAATACACATGTCTTATGTGAAATAACAAATTACCTAATAGAGTTTGTGTAAAAAATCAATGGATTTTTAAACGTTCTGTTTTGTTTTGAATGCATGCATCATCAAACTATGTTTGATCTGCTTTACAGAGCAAAGGTTCAAAACTATAAAAGAAAAACGATAGAATCCAGTATTACGAACATTTACACTTTGCTGTACACCAAAAACTACCACAACATCAACTGTACTTCACTTAAAAAAAAAAAAAAAAGGGCTTCCCTGGTGGCGCAGTTGGTTGAGGGTCTGCCTGCCGATGCAGGGGACGCGGGTTCGTGCCCCGGTCCGGGAGGATCCCACATGTCGCGGAGCGGCTGGCACCGTGAGCCATGGCCGCTGAGCCTGCGCGTCCGGAGCCTGTGCTCCGCAACCGGAGAGGCCACAACAGTGAGAGGTCCGTGTACCGCCAAAAAATAAATAAATAAAAAAATATGAACATTTAGAATATATACTTCACCCAGGAAACTGGTTACCAAAATTTCAGCCAATTTTATAAAGATTTTAAAAGAAATATTTTCTTAAAGGCAGGCACATGTAAAATTATGTTATGGAAGCCTTATTTTAAATTATTCTTTCTGAGGATTCTATATTACGTCATTGAAAACAAAGACAATTTTGAAAAGTGGACCTGTGTACCTCCCTGGGTCTGGGGTGCAGAACTTTATTAAAGAGTGCTGTGCTATCGCTGCCAGGTATGCCCTTCCTCTGATGGAAAGAAGATGGCTCAGGTAGCCCCTTATATACCTAGGAGATGCCTTTCGCCTCTTCACCGTACGAATCCGGTCTGGAGCTGTGTATACTGTATACAACCATGTTTGAAATAAAGGGTCCTAATGAACATTTTTCTGCATGGAATGCCAGTTAACTGCCTGCTTTCAATTGATCATTGGATATTAAGTCCTCAATAGTGCCATCATCTTAAACCACAGTCCAGCCCCTGCTGTCCAACAAAGAAGGATTGGACAATTATGCAGTATTTGACCAGACACTGAGCATGTCTAATTTGGGTATATCCACATAACACCTTGATGGAAAGAATAAGCAGACCTTTGGCAATATTATGACTGCTAAAAGAACACAATAACCATCTCAGCTTATGCTCGAATGTGTTCCCACCATACTTGGTAGAGACAGAAAAATATAGTAAACTAGAATTCTTCTGTTGGCAGAGCATATATATTTATGCATTCTTGTGTGTTTAGCTCAGTGGTTAGAGAACACTTCCTGGAAAGACTGCAGTACCCAAATGTTTTCAATTTGAGTTGTACATTTCATCTAATTGGTCCCTGGGACAAGGTTCACTGCCCTGGAGGTGGCTTGGCTCAGTGTTTAAAACTAATGAATTTCAGGTTTGGGACAGAAAGTGGCTGTTCATATTGGACAATCATGTGAACTTGGAATTGTTTCCCTTGAATGTCTTAAATAACTATGTAATGTCACTCTGGACAGCAGGTTCTTCTGTCCCCAAACACAGATGCCTGATTGCCCTTGCTCAGGATACTCAGTGCCTGCTTGCTTTTAAAACTGAGGTTTGGCGGAGTCCTTCATTTTTGTGAAGAGAACATTGTGGGAGAAAATAGGGCAAAGATCATCTGAGTGCAGTTGGATGTGATGAAGGACACTTACAAATAGCCTTAAAGCAGCCCAAAAAGACTGGCTTGGGCTGAGTATGTTTGTTTTGTTTTTCCTCTCAGCTATTTGGAGTAAGAGAAAATTCAAAAGAAAGTCGTCTTTCCTACCTTTTTATGTTGATACATCTAGCAATAATTTAGGGATTTCATCTTATCTGATCCAGCTGACCTGAAAAGTCAAGGAAGTGGAGTAGTTAAATGTGGAAACTTGTTTTGCACAGAGGGAAAAGAAGTAAACTAACGAAGTCACAGACACCCCTTAATCAGAGCACAGAGCTCAAGCTCTGTGACGCCTATCCTGGCCTGCGCACCTTTGGCATCCTTTCAAAGACTTGACCCTGACTAGCTGGGAAGCTAGATACAGTTACTCCGCTTTGCAGATGTCTTGCCTATATGCTCAGAGCAAGTCACAATTTGTGTTGGAGCAGTAGGTGAAAGGAATGTTGATTTCATGAATTCCTTCGTCTGTGAAAGATTGACCATGGGCTGTAATGTCCTTATGGAGCAGGAGAATTTCCATTGCTGTGTGATGCTGTATTTGTCCCACTTAAGCCATCCACGGTCTGTGCAAAGCCTCGCATCTGGGCTTCATTCCTCCTTCCTCTTTTAAGCAGGTTAGGCCAGATGAGCCCCTAAGGCCCTTCTAGCTTTCGTGGTCTGAAGTTCAGTTTCTTCTGCACATGGGAAGTTGGGGCATTAATTGCCTTGGTCCCCTAGAGACTGTGTGGGTTATTCAGCTGATAAACTCTTCCAGCAGATAAATGTGAATGTACAGCAACACTCAGGTCCTGCAGAAAGTTTGTGTCGGCTTTGCTGGAACGATCGGTGGACATCCGGGTGATGAAGCCCTCCTAAGTGCCAGGCAGGGGTTGTCAGAAGCTAGTGCCGCATCAGTGCTGGATGCTCACCGGGGGTGGTGGCCTGTGTGAGAGCATGGGCGGCAGCATGAGGTGGTCCACATGCAGCCTGGCATCAGAAGGCCATGGGTTCCTCCACACTCCTGACTGCCCCTACCAACCCAAATGCCCTAGCCTCATAGCCTTTGGCGAGTTATCTTACAGTTCTAAAACTTCTGTTTGGTTGTTTTAAAAATGTTTCAGGGTAAAAAGCTTAAAGGCAATGTATTTGAAAGTGTCTTTCAAATAAGTGGAGCTTGATAAATAGGTAACTCGAAACAGCAATTTATAAAAACCCCAAATAAGATAGCCTTATCTGAAAGATGAAGGAGAAAAAAAATAACATTTGTGTAGTGAGAATCATTTCACAGAGCACTTTAGGACATGTCTTTTTATCCATACAACCTCATGTTACAGATGCAGAGACACCTGCAAGTTCCCAGGGTCATGATACCTGGAAACAGTGGCGTGGAGATACTTCCGGTTCCAAACTGTTGTGTTCCTTTTACAATATTTTATAGTTAATGTTAAACCTCTGGTAATTCTGGAAAAGGAAATAAATGATCAAAAATGGTAATGGTACCTATTTGAGGGGTTTCTCCTTATGCTCTTTTTATATGACTACAGCTGTACTGACTGCCATTTAAGATAAACCCAGGAAACCCAGGCCAGTCGCCCCTCACTTTGTGGGACCTTAATTCCGAAACAGCTCCTGGGGATAGCTGGAAGATTTGAATATCTCTGGGATGTCACTGTCCAGTTTCGAAATAATTTTGTAAATGGGTTTCTTCCAGGAAGGATCTGAGTCTTTGCCTGCGGAGACAGCCCTGAAGAACTCCTGTAATGTCAAGCTGGCGATTTCCAAGAAGCAATCTGGGACCTGCACTCCCAAAGAGACCCACAAGGAAGAAAAGACGTGAGGCTGTGAAGCACTGGCACCATACAGACCTCACTGCCTGATGCTGCCTGTTCCTAGGGTTGTGGGCTGATCAGAGCATCCCTGCTCTACTGGCCCCTGACTTGTGGAATCTCTTCCTCCCTCATCAAATACATACCTTAAAATGATGGTACTGATGAGACAGCCCTGGGAGAAAGCGTATTAGGGACACTTCCTTTGCAGGAGTAGCTGATTCCACTAATGAGTGGCGTTTTTAGTAAGTGGGAAACTGACTCTGATTGAAGTTAAATCTGTGGTTCAGAAGAGGTTTTTCGTATTCTTTTCCTTAGTGCCTCATGTGGAAAGAACTGCCCCCAAGCTTACGACTGTCGTACCTCATTCTGCCATCTTTTGGGACTGGGTTCGAAGGACTTGGAATCATTCCTGCTCCCAAAGCCAACCAGGAGGCTTGCAGGGGTGTGGGGGGCCTCAAGAAGATGTTCCAGGACCTCACCCAGACTGGCACCATTAATGATGGGACATCCTACAGGGCCTCCAGATCCAGCCTGGCCTGGGGCTTGCCACCACTGCGTGCCAGATGACACCCGCACGTGGAAAGACGTGGCAGCGCTGCCTCCCAACCACATGCCTTGACCCCCACGAGCCTCACAAAGGAGGCGTGGTCCATTTTCCCCACAGGTAGGCTTAGGTTTCCGAACATATTCTGATGGAGCATCTAACCAGTGGATGCCAGCAGTGCTTCTCTTTTGGAGGTGTCATTACACTGCTTTGTGATCACAGTCAAGTGAGAAATGCGAGAAGAGGGAAGTGTAGTCAGTGACCAGACACACCCAGCACCTGCAGAACAAGATGCCAGCCTAACCGAGCTGTCAGCCACACACAAGGAAGATTACGAGTTCTCACCAGCGACACTTAGGCCACCTGCTCACCCTTTACTGATGCTTTACCTCTACGGTGCCACCAGCGTGCCTTCACAGAGATCCCCAAAGGACTGAGAAGTTTGAGGATTGTTTATTATTTCCAGAAAGGATTTGAGGTGACTTGCCATGGGAGACCCACAGATAAAACTGTTCAAGGGAGAATGAAGATAAGAACCAAATGATTGGAAGAACAGAGACTGTTGTAAAGAAAACCTAGGCCAAGACTAGGCGCTGCAGCTGAGCCCTGCATTCAGTCCTGGGCCTCCTGGCGCTGAGGTGAGAAGGTCGACAGGCTGTGTAACTCGGTCATTACAGAGTATTGTCTAAAATGGCGTAACAGCTGACCTCTGGCCAAGTTTATGAATAAAGACTGGCTTTACATTCAGTTTGCAGCATCCATCAGTTGCCTAAGAGAAGATGTGCAGGCTGTAATCTTTGTGGATGGTACAGAGATTGGCCCCAGGCTGCCCTGCTCTCAGTGATGTAAGGACAAACACGGAAGGGGATCTTTTCTAAAACTCCAATCACAAAGGGAAGGCACTCATCAGTCCTCCTGAGACCCAAGCACATGATCTTACCTCAAAGTCGTTTCCCTTGTTATAGTGCATATTGAGAGCTCGAAAAAGCTCCGAGTTGCGGAGAACCACCAGCATTTTGGGATTTGTGACACCATCTGAAATTGCTTGCCGGGCAAATTTCTCCATCTGGATATAATAAAACTCACGGAAGTTGCTGAACCACTTGATCATCTGGGAGGTAATGCAGCGGTTGAACTGTACAAACAACAGGGTCCATGAACTCAGACGTTTGCCATGAGGTGCTCGGTCAGAACTGTCAGCTTCCAGTTCAACACAAGGGTTAACAAGAATGGCTTCAAGCAACACTTAAAAGGGCTTTCTTTAAAAAAGAAGCCGCAGCTGTTTTCTAAGCCTATACAGTTATACACAGAAAAATCTGAATTAGGCCATAATGCCCATTAGAAAATGTATTTTATACCCTAGATTTATAAAGGTTTTTCACTCTTGAAGTGTGACTTTGGGAGGGTCCAGGGTCAAGACTAGTGTGGTCCCAGCTTCTGCTGCACCCAGGTAGACTGCATGGCAGCCCCAGAGCCCTCTGCCAGGTAGAGAGCCAAGGAAAGGGGTAAAGGTATAGATCAGAGAGCCATTTACTGGCAACTCGGAGTTGCGGAATGAATCAGAATGAGAGCTTGGTGCAGGGATCAACCGAGCAATTGGATATGAGGGCAAGAGCTCAAAAACAGCAAAGGGATGATATAGATACAAAGTATTAACAGCCCCTAACCCAATACCCAGGGTAAAGGAGGCCCTCAGAAACTTTATGGAAACAGGCAAGGCCTGGTTCCAACCACCAGACCTTGATTTTTCTTACTGTCACATTGATCTGTATGCACCTTCAGTCGATTTTGAAACACAGCAGTTTGAATGTAAAGTTGACAGGGACAGTGTCCAACTCTTGATACACTCTTTCTTTTTTTCATAGCGTCCCCAGCAAAGACAGAACACTAGGCCAAAGACGCCATTTCCTAGTGGTTCTTTCTAACCCTGCCTCTCTCCCCGTATGTTTCTGGGTATACCTACAGTTCAAAAGCTTAAATTCAGACACCCAACTTTCCTACCCTCAAAGTTACCCCTGATGATTCAGGCAGTTTCTCAACCCAGACCAAAAATGCCACCAATTCCATCCACAACATGAAGGGGAGTTAAAGTGCACATATGATGACCTAGGACTTGCCTCACATGGGAAAAACCCACTGCCACTTGGGAGTTTTGCAGAGGCTGAAACTGAGTTGAAGGAATTTACCTGAACATCAGGAAAATAAGCCTTCAGGAGGTTGGAACTGGGATAGCGTGTGAAGAAAAACATTAGTTTGGCCTTCTTCAAGTGACCAGGGTTGAGGCCCTCCTGGATTTATCCCAGGGTCAAGGAAAACTAATACCAGTTTATCAAATAATTTTGTCAAATTATCCAAATAGTAAATTGCCCTGTTCCTTATGGTTTCTATTTTATTTTTTTCTGGTTGAATGATGTATTTGCTCTATTTTTCTGCCTCTAGCAAGTATGATCAGATAAGCTTTTTCTTTCCAGATGCTGAATACCATATATGTACAGTAAAGTTGCAGAATTTATAAAGCATTTTGATGTGTAAAAGTTCTATGGCACATGTGATATCAAATACAGTTTGTTGTACTCTGTGTGTGCTTTCACAATACGATGGGAAGAGATGGCAACTCTCTCCCAGATAAACCATTTCAAAACCTCAGGTAGA
Source organism: Delphinus delphis (assembly GCF_949987515.2). NCBI lineage: Eukaryota > Metazoa > Chordata > Mammalia > Artiodactyla > Delphinidae > Delphinus > Delphinus delphis. The sequence continues at coordinate 28,199,459 of NC_082684.1, read as the reverse complement.
GATTTACTTCTCTCTGCCTCAGTTTCCTCATCTGTAAAATGAGAGGAGTCGACTCGATGGTCCCCCATTCTGGCTCTCATCATTGCCTTTGCAGTGTTGACGCCAACGAGCATCTAACCAGACTGAGTACCAGATCACAGTTAACTTTGGCTCAAGAAGCTTGAATTGCTGGGCTGCAACTGCTCTCCATTTGCCTGGCAGAATTTTCCCTCATCCTTCCCATCTCAAATCAGATGTTCCCTCTGCTGTGAAACCTTTTCTTGCCAAATTAGGCCTTCCTTACCCTGGGCTACCAACACTCTTTGTATAAACCTTTTTCTGTAACAATGACGCTATTGGAATTTTATTGCATGTTTGTCTCCCCATTTAGACTGTTAGCTCCTTGAGAGCAGAGACCTTATCCTTTCATCTTTGTATTCCACGTGCCTAGCCCGGTGCTAGGAACATAGTAGGTGCTCAATAAATGTTTGTTGGATGAAGGAATGAGGGAGTGATTAAATGGTCAACTTTAATCCATACACAAATATGGCAATTCTATTCCAACTCAGTCCTCACTCTGGGAACAGATTCCTTCCCCTTTAATAAGAGTAGGGGGCTGTGGTGTGAAAACTAGCACCAGGGTGAGAGGGAAATAAAAGATTCTTACACAAGAACACTTAGCATTCCCAGGAACAATCCTAGGGCTGAGTGCAAGCATACAGAGTTACCCTGGAGCTCAGGCCTGAGCTGTAGCCTTAGGACAATAAAGACTTCTCAGTAGGATATGTCAGTTTACCCGAAGGAAACCAAGCAACTGATTATAATTATAGCTGGCCAGTCACCCAGGCTGCTGTCCAGGAGGCCCCTGCTCCCTGCCTCATTGGCCCTACTTCTTATCCTTCATAAATGCTGTGGACAGAATCCTGGATTGAGTCCAAAGACCCAGTTTCAGATACAGATTTTGCCACCAAGACCCTGTGTGACCTTGGGCAAGCCACTTATGTTCTCTGGGCCTCATTTCTAAACTGTGGAGTGTAGTGGTTGAAGCTTGTGCTTAGCAGTCAGATGCTGGGTTTGAATCCTGTCTCTGCATGTGTCTGTCTTTGACTTTGGGCAAGTTATTTTGCTTCTCTGTCTCTGCCTCCCTGATACTGATCTAGAGTGGATGATTGAGGAGGGTAAGATAACACAGGCCCACAATCCGTTATCTGAAACTCTGGGCCAAATGGAGGCCAGACTTCAGAATCCCTGTTATTTTATAAAGGTAATACGGTGCATGTATGATGTGTTGGTTAACACCCACAGCAGGGTCTGTGGCAGGAGTCTGATCCGTTTAATATTCCCACAGCAAAATCAATGACTAATGATGCTAAGTGAGATAGTCTATAAATAGCCTCCTATCAGTGCAGGTCAGGTTTTGCAACCAAGTGAGTCCCCATCAACCTTAGGGGAAAGAAATAGAGATTTTCCGAGCGTTTTGTGTCTCAGAATTGTGGCTAAGGGGGTGAGCAGGGAAACTGCGAGTCGCAGTGCCCGCCGCAGAGAAGGTGTGCAGTAAATCCTCATTGTCTCATCATCATACCCGCTCTACCTGTTTCACAGGGGTATCATGTGAATGTGCAGGTCCTTGAGAGCAAGAACCTTATCCATTCAACTTTGTATTCCACGTGCCACGTGAAGAACTTGCTCTTAGGTGGCTTTCATGGCCCAGAGGAATAAATCTCTAATGCTGGAATGAGGGAATAATTGGGGCCCGGATGCTGCCTGGGGGCCCCCAATCATTCCAAAGGTAGCCAAGTACCTGACCCGGGTGCCCCCCGAAACCTCCTGAAGCTCTTGGAGCCCAATCCTCACGTCATGAGGCAGGGCCAGGCACACCCCTGTGTGTGTATTTCTCAGGGCCAGGTGCCCCTCACAGGGGAAGGACAGCAGAGAATCTTTGGGGACTGAGCCCTTGAGGTTCTTCCACCACCTGACTTTGACAGAGAGTCTTAACCAGTAGCCTCTTATCAAAGGCCCGACAGATAGCTTTCCTCACAGAGGGCTATCACCTGACGAGAAATTCTGCCTGTGTTGATATCTCTATGCCTACTGGTGGCTGGTGAGGTGCTCTCAGCGTTGGTTTTGTAGCTGCTCACTGCCTGCCAGGAAAGCAGCCAGCGGTGCCAGAGCTTCGGGAGTGTTTCTAACACCTGTGACCAGCAGGGGGTGCTCATAGCATTTAGGACACAAGGGTGGGCCTGGCGTGGTAGTGAGCTGGCCCCATCCCATCCTGCGTCCTCACCACTGCTTGCCAGGTAGAGGGCACGACTGTTCACACCTGCTTGTGTGACTCCACAGGCACAAGGAGATTCGACGTAAGGCTGTCCCTGAGAAGCAGCAGCGTGAGCTTGGCTCCCTAAAAAAGCAACATCCAAAATATGTTCTCAGGAACTTGAGTCCTACAGATGCCTGTTGGGAAAGGGTCCTTTGGTCACATGAGTTTGGGGCTGCATACATTCTCCTCTTAGAGCTTTTCATTGGACTTAAGCATGGCTCTGACAAGTCCCGCAGTAATGGAACTAACCCAGTGTTTATTTACCCAAGCTACTTTTTCTCCTACTTCAACAACTGTTAACATCCTGAGGGAGAGTTACTCTGAAGAAAAAACTGTTTAAGAGTGGGGTCTGCCTGAGGGTTGCAAAGATGATGCAATAAGATTCAGACCCTTGGGATTTCTCTGGTGGTGCAGTGGTTGAGAATCCGCCTGCCAATGCAGGGGACACGGGTTCGAGGCCTGGTCCGGGACGATCCCACATGCTGCGGAGCAACTAAGCCTATGAGCCACAACTACTGAGCCTGCGCTCTAGAGCCTGCGAGCCACAACTACTGAGCCTGAGTGCCACAACTACTGAAGCCCATGCACCTAGAGCCCGTGCTCCGCAACAAGAGAAGCCACCGCAATGAGAAGCTCGCGCACCACAACGAAGAGTAGCCCTCACTCACCGCAACTAGAGAAAGCCCGCGCACAGCAACAAAGACCCAACGCAGCCAAAAATACATAAATAAATAAAAATTAAAAAAAAAAAAGATTCGGACCCTCTCAGACCAGCCTGGGCCCCGCAGGCTTCCCCATGGGGGCCTCCTCTTCCTCCACATGTGTGCAGCCCTATGCTCTCTCCTCAGCTGCAGCTTAGAAGCTAGTCCTTAAACTGAAATCTTCTTACCCCTTTCAGCTCACCCCTCAGGTCTAGTCCCTGCAGAAAACTTCCCCTTTCCCATCTGCTCCAGAAGTTTCTGGTCCCTCGTCTCTTCCCCGTGAATTATCTGGTCAGAGCAAGCCTTTTGCCTATAGAGCCAAGAGGCTCCAGGAGCCATGCCTCAGGTGAGGCCATTCCTTTGACCCGCTGTGCCAAGGTCTATGGGCAGCTGACAACCAAATGATGGGGTTTTTCCTTCCACAGGGTATTTTGGGAGCCAATTTGGGTTTAAAAACAGACAAAACCCTTTCAGACCCAAAGGACTCAGTCAGTAGTGGTAGAATCTGATGTGTCACAGAGGAAGGTGATGGACCCCCCCCAAGCATCCTTAAATCCCAGGCTGTGGTCCCCACTTTCTCAGGAGCCTAGCAAATACGAGCCACAGGGGAGGGAGGCCCAGAAGCAACGTTAAGAAGACCACCGGGAAAGAAGAGCCGTTCCCTGCGCTGGGTACTTATTTGTCCCCCCCTCCCCTCATCGTCCAGGCTTCCTGTCTCTCTGGGCTGAGACAACGAGAACTTCGATTACTAGTAAAGGATATGTAAAGGGCTGAAGAGAAAGGAAGTGCGTCCGTGACGGCCTGCAGGCCACCTTGCTCCATTTTCACTGAGGGAACGAGGGGCAGTCTTTCCAAACAGGTGGACTTGAAGAGCCAGGGGCACTGTCGCTGGCTCAAAGCCAGTGGTTGCAGTTTGGCAGCTCGCCAAGGTTGCAGGGCCGCCTCTGAGGAGGGGTGGCTCTGGGGAGATGAGTCCTGCGGAAGATTGCCCCTCCAGTGGCCACTGGGCCTATGGCCCAGTAGCTGGCTGAGAATCTGATCTTCCTGGATGTGGGCAGGCACAGTCAAGGGACAGTTTGCTGGGGGACCCTGACAGGGTTTGGGGATCATTCTCGGAGAGACAGGGTACCTGGGAGAATCTAGAGACTTGGCCAGAGATAAGTTTCCCAGTGGAGCCCCTGTCTGTGGCTGGGCCCTCCTGGGCAAGGCAGCCAGAGGAAGGGGATCTTTACAGGCACCTCCCTCAGGAGGCGAGGGCTCGCTTCTACCATCTGGCACCAGTCCCGGGAAGCTTCTGCCCAGGTGAGTCAGGTGGCCTGACGGATCCAATAGCACCTTCTGTAATACTGAGTCCACAGCCTGGGATATGGCCCCCGTCAATTCTTTCTTCAGAATCTCCAGCAAAGCTCGCGCTCCAGAAGGAAGGAGCCTGGGTTCCTCAGACTGGTGTTTGACCTCAGACACTCTGTGCTTCTCCACCCTGGAGAGGTCCCCGCTGGAACCCTGGCGGTGGTCACTGTGCACAGCCCAGGACCTAGACCCAGAGCCATCCCTCTGCTTTACACTCAGAGGGTCCTTCCCTGTCTCTGAGCCTCCCGGGCCCTGAGCTGGGGCCTTGGGCTCGGCAGCCTGCAGGATGTGCTCCTGCAGGTGTTTTAGCTGTTGCTTCAGCAGGTGAAGCTGTTCTCTCACCCGAGGGCCCCCCTTCCTGCTTCCCCGGTCCCCGGCAGGGCCTGGCTTCAGGGGGCCTTGCTGCACGGGAAGATTCTGCTTCCTCTTCCGCTCCCGGGCCTTCTCTGGGCAGCACGGGCTGTCCCTGGCTGGGGCATTGCCTGGCACCGGAGTGTTAGGGGAGAGGCACATGCCTCGGACGATGGTCTCTACTCTGGCTCTCTTTGCCTGGATGTGCTCATCCCAAAACCAGTCAGGGTCAGCGAGGCTGGAGCTGGGGACCTGGCTCCAGGGAAATGGGGAGTCTCTGCCCTGTTCTCTGGGGGACGGGCTTCTTCCATCTTTGGTACGAGGTTCTGCCAGGTATGAGCAGTCCCGGGATGGTTGAGAAAGCAAGCTGAAGTTTGGGTTCATCCCTTGGCTCCACAGAGGCTGTTAGTCAGGGTTCCGTGAGAGAATTCCTTCCCCTCAGGTCCTCAGCTGCAGGTGCACCAGTGAGCTGGGGGCCTCTCTTCACTAAGAGGAAGGATTCAGACTCTACGATGCCGGGGCTTACCCACCTCCTGGTCAGACTCTGAAATTAGAGACAGGAGAAAACAGTACGTGTGACTTTGAGCGGTGCTTTTCAAACTTGTACGTGCAAACAAATCACCTTGGAATCTTGTTAAAATGCAGATTCTGAGTCTGCAGGTCTGGAGTGGGGCAGAGATTCTGCATCCCTAACCGGCTCCCAGGTGATGCCGTTGGTCCAGACCACACTTCGAGGAGATTCTGAAGAGCGATTCTCCAAGCAGGTTCTTCTCCTGCCAGGGCATAACAATAAAATAATCTGTAATGATAATGATAATGGCAGCTAACTGCATAACTGGCATTGGGCCAAGAACTTTACATCCATTACCTAATTTATTTCTCATAACAGCTCTGTGGGAATGTTGTCAGTCCTATTTTACAGATAAGGAAACAGGCTCAGAGGAGTTAAGAAGTTACCTCCCTAAGGTCATACAGCTAGTAAGTGTCAGGCTGGAGTCAGAACAATATTTGTCTTGATTCAGAGTGACTATCTGCAACAGAATCACCCTGGGCGCTTGTTAAAACAAGCAAATTCAGTAGGCCTGCTAGTCCTAATTAATCAGAATCTCTTGGTGCTGGGGCAGGGCACCTGCCTTTAAAACAAGCAAACTAAATTTGGAGAAGCCGCTGTTTGACCGCTATGCTATCTTGCTCCTGGACGTGTCAGGTTATGCATCTACCTTTCAACGTTTCACAGCTACTTTTTAAGCATCTACTATACATCAGGCCTTCTGGGCACTTGGAGAGTCGGTGGTGAACAAGACAGCAGAGTCTTGCTTTCACAGAGCTGGACGTGTGACGGGAAAAGAGAATAAATAAGTACATTTTCAGGTCGTGCTAACTGCTATGAAGAAAAAGCACAATAAGGGACTGGAAATTGGGATGAAGGTATGGGGAGAAGGAGAGAGCTATGTTAGAAAAGACTGAGTAAAGCTGTTTTATTCCCATGAGTATCAAAGTACACTGCACTTGAACCAGGAGGCTTCCGGTAGCAGGTATAAGGCACTTTGAGTTTACGAAACATTCATTCATGTAACGTCATTGACGTCATTGCATCTCACACCAACCTTGAGAGTCAGTGTAATTCTCCCATTTTATAGATGAGGAAACTGAGGCTCAGTGAGGCTGAGTGGCTCTCAGTTACAAGATTCCAAGTCTTCTGCTGCAGCCACACTTCAGCTCCCTCCCTGAAGATGAAAAAACCTGCATAAGAGACCGACTTCTCTGCCTGTTAAAAAGTTTCATCCTTTCCTAGAAAAGGTAAGTGAATTTCTTTTTTCTCTACAAATTTTCACTGTCGATTGCTGCTGTAGTCCAAATGATGGCGGGAGAGAGCTTGCTTTCTTCTTCCCACTTTCATCCTGAAGCTTACTTGGAATTCTCTGCTCCAGGAAATCTCAGCTCTTCTGCATCCAGTGGGTTCTAGTCAGTAGACTTGATCACAGCCTCCACCTGGAGCCGGCAGGTGACTGGCAGCCGCACAACACAAGCTTTCTATGAGCAACGTCATACCAAGTGCCAGGGCAGAGGGTGGGAGGTGGTGGCATCTGCCGTACCGTCATGGGGGAAGCGCCACTGAAAGAAGGCTAGGTTCTCAGCTCAGAGTAATTAGAAGATTCTGGCTTTGGGTAAGGAATACATTTGTAAATTACTAAAAAAAAATGTGACTCACCAAATTAATATAAATTAAAGAATTTGTTATCACCAAGTTTTACCAACAGTTTGGATGGTTTACCACCTCTTGGAGAGAGAAACATTTAACTTCCTGTGACCATTTGGCAATGAATATATATTATTTGTATCATATGAAAAAATTATTTTAAAATCATATCATCTAATAAGCGTAACTGGGTCATTGAGCATGCCTTAGCTGCTTTCTAACTAATAATGATCACTACACGGGAAGAATTGATATTTTAACCAAGAGGAACTATACAACAATAGTATAAACCATGTATATTTTCAGTTAAGTAGCTTCCAAAAAGAAGAGGGGTTTGGTTATAGTTATTCTAACTACTTAGTGAATATTTCCTAAACTCAACATTTTCAAACCCAAACTCTAGAGCTGCCCCTCTGCCTTACCTCTCTGCTACCTATCTTATTGTTCAAGCCAGAAGCTGGAGAGTCTCTTTGACCCCTGCCCACCTCCTTATCCTCAACATTGATTTGGTCACCATGGCTGGTAAATTTTTGGGCAAAAATGTCTCTGAACTACATTCTGCCATGCTTTTCCCATTATGTTTTCCCGAGTCCACGTCTCATAACTTTTCACCTGGACAATTCCAGTACCTCATGACTGGTCCCCATCCTCTAGCCTCTCCTTACTCTGGTCCTTCTTCTACATTCATTCATTTATTCATTCAACAAACATGGATTGAGTGCTGACAACAGACAAAATCCTCTGCCCATGTGAAGCTAACATCCATGCAAAGGGAGGCAGATGTAATAACATACTAAGTAATGGAAGGCCATTATATAGGGCCTTGTTGGTCATTTGTAAAAACGTTGGGCTTTACTCTGAGACAAACGGAGACCCATTGGAAGGTTATGAGCAATGTGACCTGACTTAGTTTTAAAAGGCTCATTCTCTACTGGGTGGGGAATAAACTAGGGGGTGGGGAGCAAGGGTTGAAACAGGGAGACTACTTAGGAGGCTCTTGCGATAATCTAGATGATAATAACCCAGATGAGATGGCTTGGACCAGGGTGGCAGTAATGGAAGTGGGAACTTGTGTCAGATCTTGGATATATGTTGAAGTTGGAGCCAATGGGATTTACTAGCAGATGAGATGTGAGGCTCAAGAGAAAAAGAAGTATTACTGATGATGACTCTGAAGTGTCTGGCCTGGAAGGATGGAGTTGCATGAACTGAGCTGGGGAGGGCTGCAGAAGGAGCGGGCTTGGGGAGGAATACCAGGAACCCAGTTTTGGACATGATAAATTTGAGGTAATTATTAGACATCTAAATGAGGGTGCTGAGAAAGCAGTCGGATAACTAAGCCTCAGGTTCAGTGGGGAGATCTGGGCTAGAAATATAAAATTGAGAGTTGCTGGTGTGTAGATGGGTGAACTCATCAAGGAGTCAATGTAGATAGAGAGGGGGCTGAGGTCTGAGTCCTAGGACTTAACAGCATGAAGAGGCTGGGGCAAGAGGGGACCCAAACAGGAAACACAAGGACCAATCAGTCCTAGGAAGAAATCTAGTCTAGTCTAGGAGTGTGTGAGGTCCTGGGAGCCAAGTGAAGAAAGTGTTTCTAGGAGTGGGGAGAGGTCAAGTCACGTAAGGATTGTGAATTGACCGTTCAAGTTAGTAATTCCAGATGTTAATCAGAGTCATTTGGGATCTTGATCAGAGCAGTTTCGGTGGAGTGGAGGGGGGGAAAGCCTGGTTGGATTGAATTTTAGGGAGAGGACAAGAAGGGGAATTGGTGACATTAACCATGACAACTTTTTCAAGGTGTTTTGTAAAGAAGAGAGAAATGGGACAGTAGCTGGAAGGAGAAGTGGGTCAAGAGAGGGTTTCTCAAAGGAACCCTCCCACACTTTCGGTGGGAATGCAAACCAGTGCGGCCAATGTGGAGAACAGAATGGAGGTTCCTAAAAAGCTAGAGCTACCGTATGATCCAGGAATCCCACTCCTGCACCTATGTCAGGAGAAAACTCTAATTCAAAAAGATACATGTTGGGAATTCCCTGGCAGTCTAGTGGTTAGGCCTCCGTGTTTCCACTGCAGGGGGCATGGGTTCGATCCCTGGTCAGGGAACTAAGATCCCGCATGCCGGGTGGAAAAGAATAAAAAAATAGGTACGTGCACCCCAGTGTTCATAGCAGTACTATTTACAATAGCCAAGACGTGGAAGCAACCCGAATGTCCATCAACAGATGAATGGATAAAGAAGATGTGGTATATAGAGACAGTGGACTACTACTCAGCCATAAAAAAAAATGAAATAATGCCATTTTCAGCAACATGGATGGACCTAGAGATGATCATACTAAGTGAAGTAAGTCAGACAGAGACGAATATCATATGATATCACTTATATGCGGAATCTAAAAAAAGTGATACAAATGAACTTATTTACAAAACAGAAGTAGACCCACAGACATAGAAAACAAATTTATGATTACCAAAGGGGAGATGGGAGGAGGGATAAATTAGGAGTTTGGAATTAACATATACACACTACTATATATGAAACAGATAACAGATAAACAAAGGACCTCCTGTATAGCACAGGGAACTATATTCAATATCTTATAATGGAAAAGAACCTGAAAAAGAGTATATATGTATAACTGTACACCCGAAACTAATACAACATTGTAAATCAACTATACATCAATAAAAAATAAATTTAAAAAAAAGAGAGGGCTTCCCTGGTGGCGCAGTGGTTGAGAGTCTGCCTGCCGATGCAGGGGACACGGGTTCGTGCCCCGGTCCGGGAAGATCCCACATGCCGCAGAGCGGCTGGGCCCGTGAGCCATGACCGCTGAGCCTGTGCATCCGGAACCTGTGCTCCACAATGGGAGAGGCCACAACAGTGAGAGGCCTGTGTACCGCAAAAAAAAAAAAAAGAGAGAGAGAGGATTTCTCAAGACAGGAGGAATAACAGGATATTTGCAGGCTAATAGCAATGATGTTGTAGAAAGATAGTATTTGTTAATATAGGCAAGAGGGGGAGAATTTCTGGAGCCTTGTCCTTGGGTAGGAAGGAGGGGGTGTGATGTGGTGCACACGAGGAGGGCTGATTTTAGAGAGGAGAACCCTCAGTTTATCGGTGGTGGCAGTAGAAAGGCAGGTATGTGGGCAGGTGCTGGCATGTGGGTAGATGCGGTGATGGGAGCTGGGGGAAGTCCCTTTTGATTGTTTCAGTTTTCTCAGCAACATTGTCATTGGCATGAATTTTCTGAACTGTAGGTCTGCTTATGCCCATCCATGGAATCAAAGCCTTTGCTAACTTCCTATCAACCATAAGGTTCAGATGTTTCAGCTCCTCATAACATGGTCTTATTCTAACTCCTCTGGAGCCACTACCCTCAACAGTTACCTGCATTGAGTGGTTAAGAATCTGCCTGCCAATGCAGGGGACGCGGGTTTGATCTCTGGTCCAGGAAGAACCCACATGCCGCGGAGCAACTAAGCCCGTGTGCCACAACTACTGAGCCTGCGCTCTAGAGCCCACGAGCCACAACTATGGAGCCCGCATGCCACAACTACTGAAGCCCAGGCGCCTACAGCCCGTGCTTCTCAACAAGAGAAGCCACCACAATGAGAAGCCCACGTGCCGCAACGAAGAGTAGCCCCTGCTCGCCACAACTAGAGAAAGCCCGCACGCAGCAACGAAGACCCAATGCAGCCATAAATAAATAAATAAATAAATAAACAAACAATAATAATTTGTAAAAAAAGAAAACAAAGAACAGTTACCTGCATTGCACTGTCCTGGGCTGTGTTTCCTGAGCTCACCAAACCCCTTCATGCCTCTGGGTCTTTGCACCTACTGTTCCCTCCACCTGGAAGGCCCTTCTCCTGCTTTTCCACCTGAGAAACCTCTACTCCTCTTTCAAAATGCAACTGAAATATCAGCTCCTTTCTGAAGCTATCAGTGCATCTCCCCTTCAGACTCTGAGCTCCCGCCTTGTGTCCCCAAGTAGTGCCTGACCATGAATTGTCACCAGATTTGTGGTGACTCAGTTAAATAAATTATTCTCTCAGCACTTTAGACTGACTTTTGTCTCCTCATTAGAGGTACATTATTTCAGATCTCTCTAGCACCTAGCACAGAGCTTTGTGCATGAAACAAAATCAGCACAGACAGACCGAGAGACAGACAGACAGACAGATAGATAGAAGAGCATAGAACCACCAACTGCCAAATCTCCCTTGTGGGTTATTGAAGGTATTGTTGCCAGTGTTCCGTGTAGTCTTTGTGCCCCGGAAGGCACAACTGCTAGAGTAAAAGACAGGACTCAGTGTGTTCAATGAAGCAAAAATCAGCAAGAATGCCTTGAGGTCAGAAACTGGAAGTCCAGCCAGACTCTGCTGTGCTTGGGTGCCCAGAGACGTTTACGCCCGTCTCTGTAGGACAATCATGGAAACTCTGCATCTGGGCAGCTGAGAAACAGGAAACCTCTGTGCTGGGGCCAGCCTGCTGCCCAGAACCCTTGATCTGGGTGTGGCCTGAAGCAACAATGCTTTCTGTCTGAAAATTAACTAGCAGCACTCTCACATTCACTGATCGAAGTAGCCATTGTCACAACCCTTTAAAAATAGGTTTACTGCCTTTCTTAGATTATGAAAGTAATACAGAATCATTTTACGCCAAATATAGAAATGTATTAATAGGAGAAGAAAGACACTTCCTCCTAGAAAAAAAATCACAGCTAACATTTCGGTGTTCATCATTTTTTCCAATGTTTTTCTCTGTGTACAGATAAATTTCCATAATTACTTTCATTAAAAAACCAACAATGGAATCATAAATGCATAGTTCTATAGCTTCCAATTTTTTTGCCTCTTTCGTGTCAATGAATATTAATCTACAGCAGCACTGTGAAAGCCAGTTAGTCCACTGTATGGGTGTACCATAACTTATTTAATAAATTCCCTTTCTAGGGACAGTTAGTTCATTCTTATGTTTTCACCATTATAGCCGTAGCATGGACCTTGGAGTCTGACTGCCTAGATTTTTTTTTTAATTAATTAATTAATTTTTGGCTGCACTGGGTCTTCGTTGCTGCCCGTGAGCTTTTCTCTAGTTTGTCGAGCAGGGGCTACTCTTCGTTGTGGTGTGCGGGCTTCTCATCGCAGTGGCTTCTCTTGTCGTGGAGCACGGGCTCTAGGCACGTGGGCTCAGTAGTTGTGGCTTGCGGGCTCTAGAGCACAGGCTCAGTAGTTGTGGCGCACGGGCTCAGTTGCTCCGCGGCATGTGGGATCTTCCTGAAATAGGGTTTGAACCCAGGTCCCCTGCATTGGCAGGTGTATTCTTAACCAGTGCACCACGAGGAAAGCCCCTGACTGCCTAGATTTGAATCCCTAGAGCCACTTACTAGCTTTGTGACCTCTCTGTACTGAGCCTTCCCGTCAAAAAAATGGGAATAACCATAGTACCTACTGTTATCATAGGGGTGTTGTGAGGATCCAATGAGTTAACATAAGTCACATTTTTAGAGCAGCTCCTGGCACATAGTAAACTGCTGATGTGTTAGCTATTGTTATTATGAGTAGTATTGGGTTGAACACTCCTATCTATATCCTTGGCAACTTATCCTATTATTTTCTTATGTTACATTTCTAGCAGTGGAAATTCTGGGTCCAAAACTAGGCATATGTTAAACTTTCATACTTGTCACACAGCTGCCCTCCAGTTTACATCCAACTGATCGGGAGTAAAGATGAGGGTCTGAAGGAGAATTTTCAATTTTGACTGTATATTTCTGCATTAATTGAATTTTCATAAGAAAGTACTTATGCATTGCTTGTATATACACTTTTAAATAGCCAGTTTGCTCTCTTACCAACATATCTTTAAAAGAACACATATCGTCTCATCCTCAGCAACAGTGAGCATGTCAGTCTTTTGTCAGAGTCAGTCTTCTAAATCTTTGCCAATATGATGGGTGAAAATGTTATCTCATCATTTTTATTTCTTGCTTATTTTTCATATATTTTGGGAGAAATAGTTATGTTGTGTATATTACAAAACTTAAACATGTTTATATCATTTGAGTCAATGACTCTACATCTACGAAGTAAAATCAAGATGCTATTAAAAAATAAAATACATTTTTAAAAATTAAAAAAAGAAAATGAGGGCTTCTCTAGTGGTGCAGTGGTTAAGAATCCGCCTGCCAATGCAGGGGACACGGTTTCGAGCCCTGGTCCGGGAAGATCCCATATGCCACGGAGCAACTGAGCCCATGCGCCACAATTGCTGAGCCTGTGATCTAGAGCCCGGAAGACACAGCTACTGAAGCCCGTGCGCCTGGAACCCATGTTTCGCAACAGGAGAAGTCACCGCAATGAGAAGCCTGTGCACCGCAGCGAAGAGTAGACCCCGCTAGCTGCAACTAGAAAAAGCCCACGCACAGCAACGAAGACCCAATGTAGCCAAAAATAAATTTTTAAAAATAAAAATTAAAAAAAATTTTTTAAATGATCTGATACCCACAGATTTATATCAAGAATGATTATCTTAATATTATTTATAAGACTAGAGAGTGGTTAAACAAATTATAAAGTATGATATCATCTATGTGATGCTATACTATGCAGCCATTTAAAAACATCATGTTTGAGAAGAGTTTGTCAAACATTATTTTATAGTAAGTAGAGGGGAGAGAAAAATCACATATTAAAAATACAAAGAAGAAAAGGATGAGAAAGAAATACATTAAAATGTTAGCAATAGTTCTTCATGGGTGATAGAACCATAGGTAATTTTTTTCTCTATTTCTTCTTTTTACTTTTCTGTATTTTCCATAGTGGGTATGTTCTCACTCTCGTAATTAAAAAAAAAAAAAAAGGCATCCCTTGCCTTGGATAATTTAATAAATCTTGCATTTATAGGGTAGCCTACGCATGTTTGGGGTCAGAATATATATGGGAAATCTCTGTACTTTCTGCTTAATTTTGCCATGAACCTAAAACTGTTCTAAAAAATAAAGTCTATTAAAACAAACAAACAAAACTGGCATTTTTCTCTTATTGACTCTTTCCCAGACATACATTTCTGGGCACCAGACAGGAAGAACCTCACTGGAGAAGAAAATTCAGCTACAAACACAAGCACAGAACACAGGGCTTATAAGTTAACTCCAAAGGTATGTAGGATTTTATAGCTAGAAAGTGTAAAATGAGGGCGAGGTTGAATTTCAAGTAAATAATAGACATAAGAAAGAAGCTGTGTGTCATCTCTTTTCAGCTGAAGTATTTGAAACCATGGGTACGAGCTGAAAGGACAGCTCAACTGCACAGATCACCTCCTGACATGAGAGCCTTTCTCCCTGCGTGTCTGTGCCCTTCCATGGGATCTCCCTTGAGATCTCCCAAAAGCTCTGCCCAAGAGGGCAAAGGGGAAGAGCTGCCCACAGGGCCAGCTGGGGTGAGACTAGCAGCTCACAGGCTGTGTTTCCCCTTCTGTGGTGTGTCCACATTTAGGGAACAGCAAACACTTCTGACAAACTCCAGCAGGGCCACTAAGAACCAATCAATAAAACAAGGTGGGCTTATGAGGAGTCCTTAGATAAGAGGCACCATGTGAAGCCCAAGAGATGCTAGGTCATTCTCATCCCTATGACTGACGCTCAGACCAGATTTATATGAGGTTTATTGTTACTTCCTTGATAATGTTCCTGCAAGGTTTTTGTTGGGAAATTTTAGTGTTTATCTTTGCAGGATTTTGTTCATTCACTTCCTAGACTCAGCTGGATTCCGATTGGACCAGCCTAGTAGATCACCACTCCAATATGGTTGGAGAAATACGGAGGAAAATGCCTTATCCTGAAACAGCCTCTTCTGTACAGATGTCCTGGGATCTAAGGGCCCACCACGGGTGATTCGTAATAACGATCACTTAACCACACATTTATATACGAATACATTTTTGCCTGATCCATAGTATTTCTGAACAGCCTCCCATCCTCGTACTTAGCAGGCTCAGCAAACTTTAGCTGCCACCTAAGACTTGTTCAAGGTGGCACATCTCAAGGACATACAGCATTTCCATGCTTTACTAAGGCGTTTTCATATACGACCTCACCTCTGCTTCATTTTCTGAGGGTCCCCTGCATCATCCATCCCCACATGGCTGTGGGTGGGAGCGGGGGCACTCGTTCATCTCTGGTCCAGCCCTGAGTAGCTCTCCCCGCTGCACTGGCTGATGATGGAAATGGTGAGAGGAGGTCAGACTGACGGCCCAATGTGCACAGCCCTGACCATCGACAGACATAGATACAACCAAGTCGGAAGCCCTGGTGGTCTGCGTGACTAGTGCCATGAATTATAGAATCATCTACTGGTGTTGGATCTGGGTCAGACTCACCAGCTCTTAGGTGATCTCATACAAGTTAACTTTGCCTCTTCCCTCCCTCAGTTTCTTTGTCTGTAAAATGGGGTTGATAACAATGCCATATACTAGGGGTTCGGTGAGGATCACAGGTGTTAACACATGTCCAGTGCTTGCACTCTCCAGCACTGATAATAGGTGCTCCTTAAATTGCAGCTTCCTTTCCCCGTAGGGCAGATTTGGAAGGCCCCATAGCCATGGAACTTTAGCACTGGAATGGGCTTAGGGATCACCTGGTACAGTGGGTGGTTTCCAGGCTTTTAGATTTCAATCATTAATAAAATGAAAAAAAAAAAAGAATCAGCTTGAGAGTTGCTGACACTTTATTTGCGGTTAAGGGCACAAAAATAAGTATAAAAGACTGCAACCTACTATCATTTTTATTTCATAAAAAAAGAATCTTAACCACCCTGTTTAAAAAAAAAACAGGAAGGGCATAATATCCAAATAAACTTAGCTTTGTAAAAAAACCTCTTTATATTGTCTTTTCTGAAAATCAGGAAAACATCACAGACCAGTGTTCAGGAACCTCTGATTGTCAAACCATGCCTGTGCTTTATGGATGAGGCAGCTGAAGCCCAGAGAGGTAGAAGTGACATGCCCAAGGTCACACAGCGGCTGCCATGTCTCACTGTTATCTAGGACAACACCCCTGGACATAAAGAGTTCCTTTCATGTGGCTGAGACAGGTGCTCCAAGCTGAGAGTTAGTAGGTCTGGGCTCTACTCCCAGCCATTTGCCCTCAAGCCACACTTTATGCCTTATCTGTTTTTCTAAAATGGGGATGATAATCACCCCCTCACTAAGACTGTCTGAGAACCTAATGAAAGATGAGCTTCGAAACTGCTCGGAGAAGCATACCAGGGTATTAGAGAGTGAGGTATTAGGAGTGAAAAGTCTCACTGTCTGTGATCTACTTGAAAGTATTTCTGCCAACAAAAATAGATGAAGCAAATACGGCAACATATGAACAATGGTTAAATCTAGGTGATGGGTTTATAGATGGGTGTTGTTACTCTAGTCTCTCCACTTTTCTGCATACTTGAAATTTTTTAAAATGAACATTCCATCATCATAAAAAGTGCTCTGGAAAGGTAAATGGAAGGGATGGTGTTACTCACAGAGAAGACGCCCTCAGGGAGGTCCGGTCCTGGGCTCTTCAGCCAGGTGGGGCTCGCCACCCCAGGAACTGGAGCAGCAACACAGCCACAATCATGAAGTGATTTTGGTTTCCCTGTTTCCTCCCCAGGCAGGCCTGGTGCCTGTGGCTGGGTAAGGGAAGCCTCCCACCTCTTCTCAGTGCAAGGCACCATCTGACAGACCCAGCCCTGCTGCAGCCGCTGGCACTGGGGACAGTGAGGGCTGCCTAGCGCAGCCAACCAGTGTGGGGGGGTTATGAATATGCAGATAGAGGCCAGAGCTGGTTGGCTGCCCCCCTGCCATCTCCCACTCCCACCCCATCTCAGATGTCCAGAAAAGCCAGCTCAGAGAGGACCTTCTTGAAATGCCATCTCTTCTGTCCTTGCCTAAGGATCCACGGAGCCCCTTGATATTTTGAGACTGAGTTACCCAGCTTCGCCCATTACACTGGCCTCCAGCAGGGAGCTCCTGACCTCGGCTTCCAGATTCTCCAGAGAGTCAGCTCCAAAGTGAACATCTTTCTCCTTACCCCTCACGCATCCTGAGGATATGGAAACCAGGCCAGCGCCAAAAATATGGCATCTCGGCTCTGCAGGAAGGCTATGCAGCTTCTCCCTCCAGCAGAGGTCTGAACACTTTTGGGGAGGCTGTTTGCTGGGCCAAAAGCCCCCTTCTTTGGCAGAGCTGGGGAGAACTCACTGGCAAAATCATTTCCCCCCAACATCACTAGAATTTTAGCAACTTCTCCTCCTTCATTTTGGGAAGTGGAGTGAATGCTGTGAAATACAGCAATGAAAATCGATGCACTAAGGCTCAATTCAACATGGATAAAGCCTCAAAATGTAATGTTGAGTGAAAGATGTAAATCACAGAATGACACAGGTACTGTGATTCCATTTATATTACGTTTAAAAATAGGCCAAGGGGCTTCCCTGGTGGCGCAGTGGTTGAGAGTCCGCCTGCCGATGCAGGGGACGCGGGTTCGTGCCCCGGTCCGGGAGGATCACACGTGCCGCGGAGCGGCTGGGCGCATGAGCCATGGCCGCTGGGCCTGCGCGGGCGGAGCCTGTGCTCCGCAGCGGGAGGGGCCACCACAGTGAGAGGCCTGCGTACCGCAAAAAAAAAAAAAAAAAAAAAAAAAGGCCAAAATGTCTAGATTTTCGCTGAGTACTCATCTATCCGTTATTTTTAATTACAACTGAATGAAGAGATAGATGTAATCTAGGTATCATGAGTAATTCAAAGTGAATATAGGGTATAGTCTCTATTTTATGGACCCCAGGCTCTAGCTCCATCTATCATCTGGTCAATAATATTAGAAAAAATATAAGTAAGGATGTGAGTGTATAGTTCAGACCACACTTATGAATACTGGGGAATTTCAGTTAAAGAGAAAGAATGCTGTGTGTATTATTTAAGCTGAGCTG
The DNA here is from genome assembly GCF_949987515.2 of Delphinus delphis. NCBI lineage: Eukaryota > Metazoa > Chordata > Mammalia > Artiodactyla > Delphinidae > Delphinus > Delphinus delphis. The sequence goes on along the minus strand of NC_082684.1, from coordinate 28,181,584 downwards.
CCCTCTCTGTGGTGTTTTTATAAATTAACTGAGCCATTTATTCTTCCTAGAAACACATTTCTTTTTCTTATATAATTTGAAACTAAATACATCTTTTCCTCAATTTAAAGAATAAACAAAAACATGTGTACAGTTTAGGACACATGCATATTGAAGCTGCAATGAAAGCCCGGGGATGGTTAATATATAATTCAGTATAGCAGTGGTTAACTGGGACGACCAGCAAGGAGGGTCACATAGGGCTTTGTCATTTCTTAAGCTGCATGGCGAGTGTGGGTATTCTTTTTGTTACTTTTCTTTAAATCATACACATATATTTATACACCCTTTTGAATATATATTTTGCCATAAAAATCTTCTTTTGAACCCTGCCATAAACACAAGTTTATGAACTTGTATTTATCAACTCCTGTCCCAATAGGTGATGCTGTGTCCTGAAAGGCTTTAGATACAGAAGAAGGTGTGAGCTTATTGAGTTGGACCCTGGGCTCCACGGAAGCTCATATGTGACTCTCAAGGAAATCAGTTTTAACCTTTATCCTGTGAGAGAAATTTTGCACGCAACTGTGTGTGTGTGTGCACTCCTACGTGTGTGGTGTCTGACTATAACATCTAATTAACTTGGGCAATCACTGAAACTCCAGGAGAAATGCTTTGCCACATTATCCAGGCCTGAGCTTCTAAACTCTCAATCAGAATCTCAAATATTAATTATTTAAAACTGAAAAAATTAAGTAGTTATCTAAGAAATATTAACAGCAACCCCTGCAAAGGATTGCCACAAGTCCTGATTACTGTTTCTGGACTCTTTAGCTGCATCCAGCAGTGCTGTCAGCATGACAGTATTTAATCATTCCAGTTGTATTTATTGAGTACCTACAGAGTACCAGCCATTGTGTCCTGTGCAGGGGATTTAGGAAAATACAGTCATCTCTTTCCTTCTGCTGTTGTGCCCAATAGAGGAGACAGACAGGTAAAAATGACATTACAATCAAGGTAGAGATACAGACACAATGCTTTGGAAAAACAGAAAAGATATCTGTTAACTCTGCTAGAGGGGATTAGGAAGGGATTCAAAAAACTTTTAGAGGATGATTAGGAGTCCCTAGGTAAATAGGAGTTGGGAGCAGCCCGGGCAAAGATGTGAAGGAGTGAAATAGCACTAAAGTTCAGCACCTGGGAGAATGGGGGTGGGGAAGGTTAGGGAGAGGATTGCAATATAGCCAGAGGCCAGGTTTCCAGGTGCCTGGTCAAGTTGAAGAGTTTGGACTTTACCCTACTGACAGAGAAGCAACCGAAGGACTTTAAGCAGGGGAGTGACAGGATTAGATTTGCATTTCAAAGACATCTTTGACACAGGTGTGGAGGATGTGTTAGAGAAAGTGAGAGTGGAGGCCCAGGTCCTTTCAGGAAGCTTTTTAAATTTTTTATAAATTTATTTATTTATTTATTTTTGGCTGCGTGTGGGCTTTCTCTAGTTGCAGTGAGTGAGGGCTACTCTTCGTTGCGGTGCTCGGGCTTCTCACTGCGGTGGCTTCTCTTGTTGCGGAGCATGGGCTCTAGGCGCTCGGGCTTCAGTAGTTGCGGTGTGTGGGCTTAGTAGTTGTGGCTCGCGGACTCTAGAGCTCAGGCCCAGTAGATGTGGTGCATGGGCTTAGTTGCTCCGTGGCATGTGGGATCTTCCCGGACCAGGGCTCAGAACCTATGTCCCCTGTATTGGCAGGGGGATTCTTAACCACTGCACCACCAGGGAAGTCCCCAGGAAGTTTTTTAAACAATCCAGGTGAAGGATGCTGAGGACTTGATCAGAGGCAGCTGCAGGACAAGGGTGTTTTCTCTATTTAAAGTTAGGGCTTCTGCTCATCCCTCCAGAATTGCAGTGGAAGTGCTTTCAGGGTTTGGGTGAGTGAAGGCATCATAAAGCTCCTAAGGATCAGGTAAGAAGACTCAGCTAAAGAAACCAACATGAGTAGGTACCAAGCGGCTCATTCATTCTTAACTCAAACTGAAGCTTATAGAACACCTTTTCTATTAGGAAGGCAAACTGTAAAAGTGGATACTCCGGGGCCTGGGGCTTTGAGGGGAGGATAAACTAAAGAGTAGAGGGAGTGCTACCTGCTTTCACTTTGAAGCATGATCTGCCCAAAGCTGGGAGGCCCAAATTCAGCCCACAAATATTTATTGCACACCTAAACCGTGACCGTCTCTGTTCTAAGTGCTGGGGATACATTATATTTCAAAAACAAGCAAACAGACTCATAGAGAAAGAAATCTTATTTGTGGTTACCAGAGGTGAGGGAGGTGGGGGAATTGGATGAAGGTATAAACTTCCAGTTATAAGATAAATAAGTACTAGGGAGGTAACGCACAACATGATAGATTAACACTGCTGTATGTTATATATGAAAGTTTTTAAGAGCATAAGTCATGAGTTCTCATCACAAGAAAAATTCTTTTTAATTTCTCTAATTTTGTACCTATATGAGACAACGGATATTCATTAAACTTTCTGTTATAATCACTTCATGATACACATAAATCATTACGCTGTATATCTTAAACTTACACAGTGCTACATGTCAATTATATCGCAACAAAACTGTAATTTTAAAAAATTGCTGGGGATACATCAGTGAACCAGACAAGGTCCCTAATCTTATGGATTTTATATTCTGGGGGTAGAGTGACAAATGAATGGCCTTCAAAATGTACAGGATGTATGGGGAACAATTAGCTCAGCTGGAGACAGTTTGAGTTGGCACTATGGCAGATCAGGAGATGTGGATGCAGAAGTAAGCCTACTTGGTGAAGATCTTCAACTCGGTTAAAGGGCAATGGGAGCCCTTTAGAGGTTCCTTGGGGTTCTGTTTCTTTGTTCCGGTGTTAGGGAGCGAGGCAAGTGATTATTGCTTTTTTCAATATTTGAGGAACCTGAGGCTTAGGAAGGCAATGTCACCTGCCCAAGGCCACACAAGTGTAAGATAAGGCAGGCAAGTCTGCCAAGGTCCGAGTTCGAAGCCCATGCCGCCTTCGGCTCTTTTCCGGTAGTGCAGAGGAGGAACGGCGCGGTGCCCCTGGGTGCCAGGACAGAGGGGCACCTTCGGGAGGACCGGCCCGGCCGGCTGGCAGCGCGGCAGCCTCACCAGCGCGGACAGCTGGCTTGAGGCGGTGGCAGCTCCGCGCTGCCCGTCGGTTCCCCCCGCCCGCCAGTGGTTCGCTCCGAACACCCCTCCCCGAGCGGCGGGTGCCGCGGCCCGCCCCGCTTCCGGTTGTTGCCGGGCCCTATATCCGGTGGCCGCCTGCCCTCCGCTCCGCCGCCTCCGCCACCGCCGGCGCGATGCTGTCCCGGTCCCGCTTCCTGTCCCGGGCGTTCAGCCGCTCGCTCTCCGCCTTCCAGAAGGTATGGTACGGCCGGGCCGGGGCCCCGGCGGGTGAGAAACTCGCCGGCGGCGGACGGGCGGCTTGGGGACAGGGACAGGGGCGTGGCGCCCCGGCCAGGCCGGGCACCAAGGGCACTGGGACTCGGAGGCCGCGGGCTGGGCGGCCCAGAGCCGCTGTTGCCCTCGGGGCCGTCTTGCGGAGCTCACCGGCCCGTCGCCTTCCCGAGACAGCCGGCGCCCCGTCCCCTGCTGGACCCCACCCTCCGCCCCGGCGGAGGAGCCGCCTTAGAGCCGCGCCCGCCCCCGCACGAGACTCAGAGTTCGGGAGGAGGCGCCGCGGAAGCCCCGACGGGATTCGGGGGCCCGCTTCCTGTTTAAGTTGGTGGATATCAATCCGGTTGGGAAGTTGAGATAGTTTGGCAGGCCCCGTGTGCTGACGGACTGAGAGCCCGCCCAGGCTGTTGCCTTCACCTTTTGGAGTCATGAGATTCGCCTGTCACCGGCACCTGGGCAGCTTTGAGTCTGTGCTTGAAAGAGAAAGCTGTTTATTCTCCCCTTTCGTCTTGGGTGACGTCGATAATGTCTTCTTTCTCAACAGGGGAACTGCCCTCTAGGGAGACGTTCCCTGCCTGGTAAGTTCTGCCCTTGCCGTCACCTAAAATGCTCTCCTCCTGGGCAGAGCAGTATGCGAGGAAATCGGGGTGCCTGTGTTTCTTCGCATCGTGTTCAGATAGATAGAAGTGAAACAGGTGTTGTTTAATAACAGCTATCATTTATTCATTTAGCACTTAGCTACTCAGTATCTGCTGAGTGTCAGGCACCATGTTAGGCCCTCACAAGGGATCCAGCAGTGATGGGTTCTCGCCCTCCTGGAGCTTACAGTCTAGTGGGAAAGAAAAAATGTAAATTGCTAAACAAGTGAACTATTGTGAATCTTGGTTAAATGCTGAGAAGGAAACATACGAAGCTGGACACTAAAGCTGTGACCCAGAGGATGTGACAGGCCAGCCGGATGAAAAGCAGGAGAAAGAAAGAGAATAGCATGTACAAAGTCCCTGAGGAGGGAAAAGCTTGGCAGTATTTGGGAACTGGAAAAAGGGTGGTTTGGCCAGAGCATATTAGTTGAGGGAGAGAGTGGCATGAGATAGAAGATGGCATAGAGACTAGCGAGAATTTAGGTTTTATCTCAACAGTTCTTTATATGCGTGGCATAAGTATTTGTTGAATGAGTTGATCTTATTGTGGGCATTCTGTGTGCCAGGCATTGTTCTGAGTGCTTTCTGTGCATTTTTTCAGTTAATCATCAAGAAAGAGTGAAAGAGGTGTTTTCTCTATTTTACAAATGTATAACTCAAGACTTAAGAGAGGTTAAGTGCCTTGACCAAGGTGATGCAGCCAACTATTGGTCAAGCCAGGTCTGCCTATTCCTCAGCCCGAACTCCTAACCCACCATGTTATCATTTACTCATATAATCAACAGATTATTGAATTCTTACTACATGCCAGGCAGTGTGCTACGTGACAGGGATAGAGGTGGTCTCTACCCTCCAGGATCTTAGGGGCTACTTGGAGAGAAAACAAATATATATTTATGCATACCTAAGGACATAATTACATTGTGATTACTATAAAGGAGAAGTGGAGTGTAATGAGAGGATGGGATGATGTAGCCAGGCTTGGGAGGGTGGAGAGTGTGGTGGCAACGTCAGTAAAGGCTTCCCCAAAGAAGTGACATTTAAGCTAAGTCTTGAAGAATACATAGGAGTTGGCCAGGAGAACGATATTCTAAACAAAAGGGATTGCTTGTGCAAAGGTTTTCAGGCAGGAAGAGACTTGACCGGTCATAGAAATGGAAAGGAAGCCTGTCTGGGAGGGCTAGACAGGAATATGGAAAGTTTTTGGACTTTATCCTTAGAGTCATGAGATCATAGGCACCTAGCACAGTGTTCGCTCATAGTGGACTCTCGGTAATAAACTTTTTAACTTGGAATTTTGAAAAATGTCAGTAAACATTTTCTCCGCTTCATAGATTGGCAGGACAATGGGAAGAGCCTTGTATTTGGGGGTTGCGTTGTGGTTCAGGGCTTCTCCTTGGGCTAGTCACTTAACTTCCAGAAGCCCTGCTTATATATGAAACGGGAGTAATGGCAGATGGTCGTTCCACTTCAGGGAGTTGTGAGACACAAAAATCAAAATGAGGTCATTACGTGAAAGCTTTTTATAAACTCTTAAACACTGTACAAATGAAACTTGCTATAGGATGAACTCTAAATTGGAGTTAGGGTTCCAAAAATCAGTAAGGGCTGCTGACTGTTCTAGCTCAAATATATGCTGTGTTTGGGATCTGTACTGCAGCATCATTGGTTACTGGATATAGAGGTGACTTAACTTGCCTCTGAAACCCTGGGGGTGTTTGTAAGGAGGAGGGCACAAGAGAGAGTTGTCTCCCATTTGGTGTTTACCCTGCCCGTGGTTCAGAAAGAGTTGTTAATAGATCTGAAAAAATAAGACACATGAAAGAATATAATCAGGTGAAGCAGATATAGTAATCAGTTGTCAGTTGAAGAAGTGCAGTTATCCGTGATAAGGACAATTGGTGGGGCAGAAAGGAGCTCGCACCTTGTTGAGTATGACCAGAGTGGAAGGCCTCGGGAAGAGTGTAGGAAAACAATAAACTGAAAGGAGGGACAATGATTTGCTTGGTCCTAGAGCAAGCTGGAGACCTTAGGCCTGAAGTAGCCTAGTCTTTGCTACTGGGGTTCAGGCAACAAGACTTCCTGCTCAGTGCATTTTAAGTAACCAGGGAAACAAACTCAGATCAAACATTCCCACTGCTTCTCTGATTAGGCTATATGTAGTCACAGGATAAGCCATCATGTGTCTTTTTCAAGCTTCAATTGTATTTGAAGTCTTGGGGAGTAGAGCATTTTATTATGAAAACATAAAGGGATAATGAAAGTTTATGAGTTTTAAGATAAATAAGATTATAGAATTCTCCCCTTTCTTCCTCAAAGCCATTCCCACCCAAAGTCCCACATGCATGTTGTTCTCTGCCATTACTATTGCTGTGGTGGAAAAGTTTAAGAAGCAGGGCTCTGTGTGATAAAGATTATGTTGTTGCCTGCTGTTGATCCTGTTCTACCTCAGAGTTAGGGGGTGAACAGACTTCTTTTCCATTCCCAGCAGGTATCCTGTATAAGATAAAGAGTTGTTGGTTAAGAGTTGTTTTGTTTCTTGCAGGGATCTCCTTATGTCAGGGACCAGGTTACCCTGACAGCAGGAAGACTGTGTAAGTATCACTGGGAAGCACAGATATGTGGACATGGGGTATTTAAGACACCAGTTGAACCATCTGCTGTCTTAACTGTCTTTCAAGCCCAGTAATCAAGCTGGTCATGTTGAGTCCCTCTACCTAATCTTGATGTTAATTTATGACATGTGCTTGAGCTTCAGCCCCATGTTAATTAAGTGCTGGACCAGGAGTGTGTCTGTCCTGAGGTGTTTAGATTATAATGGAAGTGAAGCTGGAATCCTCTTTTTATGGGAATAGATATAGAAAGGTGCTCCTAAATATTCTGGTTGGATACAAGTGAAGCTGAGGGACTGGAGGTTACATCTATTGTGGAGATTAAGAGCATCTGTTTGGTTGCATGGTTACTCATTTTAGAAACAGTAAAAGCAGAAGACTAGTCAGTTGAGTCATGGGACTTTGCCTAGTTCAGAGGGAATGCTATTATTGCATAATGCAAAGTTTGGGGAAAGGCCACCCATGTGTGTTTCAGATTAACTTCTGCTTATGAATGTTGCTTAATGCTACTTTGCATTCCAAGTATTTTCAGGGTGGTGGTAAGAGGATGCTCTTTAGTTACCTGTTGAGCAGCTGTCAAGCTATTTTCTCTACAGGTAGGATCTTCAAAATGAAGGGTGAGCAGATTGGCTCCTTCTTCACTGTGCATTACAAGCATAATCCCATTGTAAATGTTCTTTTTGCTGTTTCTAAGTATTCTACTGTTAACATCTAATACTTTTGTAATTTAAAAGTTATTTAGGGAGATTCAAAATGTGTTACTCATCTGCAGTTTAAATGAAAAGTGGAGCAGCCACAAATCCTATGCAATAAATGCAATAAATAACTATTCAAAAGTAAATTATTTTAAAATACCCTAAACTTTGAGGGATAAGGATCACACATTAGGGTATTACTCTAATCTAATAACTGTTTTTGTGTTGTATATTGTCTTTTTTCATGAATAAGGTACCCATTTTACTTAAAAATCTTTTATTGTAAAACTATTTTTGGTTTTATGTTTTTATTTAATAGCTTATAAATTTACATGGTTCAGAAGTAAAATGAGTGTCCATGAGAAGATTTTTTCCTGTTCTCCGGTGCCACCAAGTTTCTCTTCCCAGAGGAAGCCAGTGCTCCATGTTCTCGGGTGTCCTCAGAGAGCAGTCTCTGCATTTATACATTACCTGTTAGTTCTTGCCTACGAACATGTACCTATACATGGTTGTAAACTGTTGGCAGAACACTTTGTGTTCTGTATTTTTTTAATAACATACATTTTCCCCTTGATTTTACATAGACCTTATAGTTATTTTGAAATTATAAAAATAAAAATATCAAAAGGCAACTTAAATCTGTTATACTTTTCTGTTATAAAGATGCTTATGGTAGAATATTCAAACAGTCCTGAAGTGTAGAAAGTCCCCATCAGTCCAAATCACTCTTCCAAAATGTGTGTGTATGTAACAGATAACCATGGATACCGTATATATCTACGTGTCCCACTCTCCAGTGGTAACCACTATTAATGATTTTGTGCATACAAGGTAATATATTTTTTTGTGTGTGTGGTACGCGGGCCTCTCACTGTCGTGGCCTCTCCCGTTGCGGAGCACAGGCTCCGGACGCGCAGGCTCAGGGGCCATGGCTCACGGGCCCAGCCGCTCCGCGGCATGTGGGATCTTCCCAGACCGGGGCATGAACTCGTGTCCCCTGCATCGGCAGGCGGACTCTCAACCACTGCGCCACCAGGGAAGCCCTACCTTGCTCTTTTGAAGTTCCTCTTGAATGAGTCCAGAATGGACTGATATGCTGCCTCCTGGCAAGAGAACAGATTAGGAGATACTGTATCAGTTTTTTGGTGTTTTGTTTGTTTGTTTGTTTTGCATATAACACCTTGTTTTACTTGTTAACTGTCTCATCTTGCTGTCCTATATAAATCTATAATCGTGTGGACAGAAATTCTGTTGTATGTGGCACAGTGGCATGTACCCTGAGGACACACAATTTATCTTACTTGCATTTAGTTAAGAAAAAAACGTCATCAGGAAGCTGAGTCCTTTTGGTGGGTATGCAAAGAGCCAAGATGCTATCTTTTTCTTCAAAGACCCAAACTAGATCTGTTCTGGGAGAGCTGGCATTTCACTGCAGCACATTTCACTCACCCAAGGGACTCACTGTTTAAGACACCCAAGTCATCCAGGCTTTGCTCTAGACATGCTGAGTCAGAATCTCTGGGAATGGGGCCTAGACATGTATGCTTTGAAAAAGTTCTCCCAGGTAACACTGATGGGCACTCCTAGTCAAGAATCACTGATTTAAAGGGAAGGTGGGGCTTCCGTGGTGGTGCAGTGGTTGAGAGTCCGCCTGCCGATGCAGGGGACGCGGTTTCGCGCCCCGGTCCGGGAGGATCCCACATGCCGCAGAGCGGCTGGGCCCGTGAGCCATGGCTGCTGAGCCTGCGTGCCCGGAGACTGTGCTCCGCAACGGGAGAGGCCACAACAGTGAGAGGCCCGCGTACCGCAAAAAAAAAAAAAATAATAATAATAAAAAATAAAGGGAAGGTGAAGGAATCTAAAAAAGAGTGGATATATGTATAACTGATTCACTTTGCTGACAGCAGAAACTAACACAACATTGTAAATCAACTATACTCCAATAAAAATTTAAAAAATGAAAATAAAAAAGGGAAGGTGACCCGTGATGCCTTATCTAGACTAAAATGTGAGTGAATCACCTGTTAAAGGAGTTTACTTTTATGTTTGTTTTCTAGCATTAACAGCAGTAGTGTCTTCAGTGTTCGCTTTTTCAGAACTACAGCTGTGTGCAGTAAGTACCTTCAGCTCCCTACCTTATTGGGAATGGAGTTTTAATGGAAGAACAATTGACTGAATTTAATTAAAGAAAAAAATTAAAAAGGAGAAATGTGGACTATGTGATTTTTTTTCCCCCTCTTTTACTAGAGGATGATGTGATTACAGTCAATACCCCAGCATTTGCAGAATCTGTCACAGAAGGGGATGTCAGGTGGGAGAAAGGTAAGATTTAGTGCCTTCTCACTTCTTAAGTTTAAATACTTTTGAAAAGTCCCCTTTACCCCCACGATAATCAGTGGCTCCACCCTTTTCTTTACCTGCAGTGTACTTTCCCCTGGCTTTAGGAAAGGGGTCTTGTAACACACCTGCCAATGGGGATTTTGTGGCTACTGGAGGGTTCCCCCCTGCACCCTAAGAGGTAGCCTTTGACTATCTTTTCAGCTGTTGGAGACACAGTTGCAGAAGATGAAGTGGTTTGTGAGATTGAAACTGACAAGGTAGGCTTGTCCTATTAGTACCAACTTTTCATGGTCTCCCCTTGGTTTCTTAACCTAATGAAAGGAACAGGGACTTAACTGTTGGTTATAGATAATTTTTAACTGCCTCAGTTGTAAAATTGTTGGAATAGCTCATTAAAAAGAAAACATTAAAAGTTTAATTTTAGATTGTTCTAGGTGTATGTACTATGTACTTTAATAGCTTTAGTTTTATAGCTTTTGTGTGTGTGTGCATGAGCTGTTTCCAGTTGTTTTTATGTATCACTTGGAAACACATTAACTGAATCTTGCTTTAGTGTTCTGAGAAAGGACGGAAAGGGTGAATCTTCACAGTAGCATTGATTACTCTTACTCTGAAAGTGTGGCCTTGGTGTTTCTATATACAGGGTCTTGTGTATCTGTGTTGCAACTCTTGTGACTCATTTGAGATTCTATACAATTAATTTTCTAATGCTGAGTAAAAATTTGGACTCTTTCTCCATCTGTCTTCTTTTCAAGACATCTGTGCAGGTTCCATCACCAGCAAATGGCATGATTGAAGCTCTTTTGGTACCTGATGGGGGAAAAGTAGAAGGAGGCACTCCTCTTTTCACACTCAGGAAAACTGGCGGTAAAGAAGTTCTCCTGGTTGTCAAGGTCTCCAGTGTTCCCCCTTGGAACTGGGGCTGAGCATAATATACTAATTCCTTGATACCTCAAAGACCATTTGGCATTCCCTCTGCCCTTTTTGAGGCAGTAAGAGGGGAGCTATTTATATTGTGAACTTTAAATGTCAAGTTTTAGAAGAAAAGGGTATTAAAAAAATAAAGCTCATAATACTCTGTTCTTTATTGTGCTGGACCTTTTCTTAAATAGGAATGAAGAAGATTCTAAAGACAGTGATTTCCCCCCACCCCAATCCCGGCGTCAGAGTCACATGGAGGCTTTAAAAATAATACAAATGCCTAGATTCTGAGTCCCAGGGATTCTGATATATTAAATCTGGGGTTTTCAGATCCTGGTTATCTTATCATAGTTTTCATTGTTGTTGTTGTTGTTGTTGTTTTTAATGCTCTCCAAGTGATTCTGATACACAGCTAGGGCTGGGAGCCACTCTTCTAAAACGAGAAGTAGTATTTCATCCTGTCTGTTATAGAGAATTTGGTGTAGTTTTTTCATATCTATTCTCTCATAACATTTTTTAGGGAGAGTTGGATTTCTCTTGGGAAGAAATGAGAAATAAGGAAATGAATTTGTACTGGATCTCACAGCCAGTATTAGAGATTAGAAAAGAACTTTCTGATTCTTAATTAAATGCTGTAACTACTAAAGTATTTTTTTCATTGTTAAGATAGTTAAGCAGAAAGATGGTAGATTGCATCGTTATGATTGATCAGGGCAAGACCAGAAGCCCAGAATAGAAACAACATACAGTAGAAGGCTAGGGGATAAGATTGATTCTTCTAGTTGGAGAATTTCATCTTCTGATCATTCCTTAAGAGAATGTTCTTCTAATTTAAATGTAAACCCAGATGTGATGTCCAAATTGGTAAAATCAAAAATATTTAAAGTTGTGAATTTATATTGCTTGACCACCTCATTGGTTTATAAAGTTACCCTAGATAAAATGCTTTGAAGTCTTCAGTCTAAATGTGCCCTTGATTATTTAAACTTTTAAGTTTTAATAGTTAAGAGTATTCTCCCACATGGGATGTTAAAATAGAAGAGGAGACGATCAGTATTACCATAACTAGAAAGGTGTTGCTCTTATGTGTGTATTTTAACATCTTAAATTACCTGGGTTTCTTTTGCTTTGAAGTTTACATTACCATGGACTTCAGTAGGTGCTTTGAAAGTACTGGCTGAATTTGATGATCAGTAGATATTTGTGAAATCAGGAAGGCAGCTGAATTAAGTCAGTTATCTAACGTAGGACATCTAGGAGCCCTGGGGAATAGAAGCATAGTGCCTTAAATCATTCTGTGTATCTCAAAGCTTTACATGTATAGCAAATACTCAGGAAGCATTTGTTAATTGATTGGAGATAGAGCTTTTGCTGCTAAATTCTACTTAGTATCTGCAATTTGGTTGCTTTCCATTCTAGATAGTGCCAATGGCATCTATTTTTCCTGTTTTTCAGCTGTTCCTGCTAAGGCCAGGCCAGCCGAAGCTCCTGCTGCCGCAGCCCCAAAAGCAGAACCTGCAGCATCGGCAGTTCCTCCTCCCCCTGCAGCATCTATACCCACTCAGATGCCACCAGTGCCCTCGCCCTCACAACCTCTCACTAGCAAACCAGGTAAGCCTCTGGCTCCCACGTGTCTTTATGTGGGAGAACAACATCTCATCTTATGTCATGTTCCCTCACAGTCTAAGACTAATTACGGCTCTGAACAGGCTCCACTGTCTGCTTTGTAGAAAGAATTCTAGACTTTGTATCAGAAGACCTGATACAAAGGGTTTGCATCTCAGCTTTTTAGCTGAGTGTATAGCTGTGTGACTTTAGGCTAGTTATTTAACTTCTCTGAGCAGATTGTTCGTTCGTGAAGTAGGAATGATAGTAATTCACCTCAGCATATCTTGAAGATTAAGTGACAGTACGGTATGAAAGCACTGGCATGTACTCAAGTAAATGTTTCTCATTTTCTGATGCAGTGTACCCTTTCTTCATTTTCAGTGTCTGCCGTAAAACCCACTGCTGCCCCTCCAGTAGCTGAGCCAGGAGCTGGCACAGGTCTGCGTTCAGAACATCGGGTAAGTCTCTGAGGACCACTTCCAAGAAAGAAGCCGAGGGGCAGTGCTGAGATTAATGGAGTGGGTATGCTCTGCCTACGTTTGAATGGCTGGCAGCTGATTCCCTTGGCCTTGACAAGGAAATTGAGTTTAGGATGTGACTTGTTCAGTGACATGACTGTCAGATGACAGGACTAGAACCAGAGGTCTTCTGAACACTTGTCCATTGGTTTTTCCCACTTTGTTATGCCAGCAGTGAAATGCTGTGGGTGAGTAAGATATACGCAGGGGATGGTAGCCTAGTGACGCATCCCTTCCCTCCCACGATAACGCATACTTCGGAGAGGTGGTTTAGTGAGCTCTATTCCTATACTTCCGGGATACTTAGCTGAGGGCTACCCAGTGGCAGTCAGGAGCAGACATAAGACCTCAAGGAAGTATGGTCAAGAGGGTGGGTTCCTCTGCCTGAGAATACCTCCTAAAAATACTATAGCCTCAAAAGTTTGTTGCCTCTGAGTTTCCATTCCACCAGTAGCTATTCTCGGGCAAGTCTTTATTACCAGAAATTTCCCTTTGTGCAATGACTCCTGGGCTGGCTAGCCCTACCCCACACTCTTCCATAAATTGGTTTTGGTTTTTAAATCAAACCATATGCGAGGCCTCTATTCTTTTTTTTTTTTAATAGAAACATCTTTATTGGAGTATAACTGCTTTACAATGTTGTGTTAGTTTCTGCTGTATAACAAAGTGAATCAGCTATATGCATACGTATATCCCCATATCCCCTCCCTCTTGCGTCTCCCACCCTCATCCCACCCCTCTAGGTGGTCACAAAGCACCGAGCTGATCTCCCTGTGCTGTGCGGCTGCTTCCCACTAGCTATCTGTTTTACATTTGGAAGTGTATATATGTCCATGCCGCTCTCTCACTTCTTCCCAGCTTACCCTTCCCCCTCCCCGTGTCCTCAAGTCCATTCTCTACGTCTGTGTCTTTATTCCTGTCCTGCCCCTAGGGTCATCAGAACCATTTTTTTTTTTAGATTCCATATATATGTGTTAGCACACGGTATTTGTTTTTCTCTTTCTGACTCCACTCTGTATGACAGACTCTAGGTCCATCCACCTCACTACAAATAACTCAATTTCATTTCTTTTTATAGCTGAGTAATATTCCATTGTATATACGTGCCACATCTTCCTTATCCATTCATCTGTCGATGGACTCTTAGGTTGCTTCCATGTCTTGGCTATTGTAAATAGTGCTGCAGTGAACATTGTGGTACATGACTCTTTTTGAATTATGGTTTTCTCAGGGTATATGCCCAGTAGTGGGATTGCTGGGTCATATCGTAGTTCTATTTTTAATTTTTTAAGGAACTTCCATACTGTTCTCCATAGTGGCTTATCAATTTACATTCCCACTAACAGTGTAAGAGGGTTCCCTTTTCTCCACACCCTCTCCAGCATTTATTGTTTGTAGATTTTTTGATAATGGCCATTCTGACTAGTGTGAGGTGATAACCTCATTGTAGTTTTGATTTGCATTTCTCTAATGATTAGTGATGTTGAGCATCTTTTCATGTGTTTGTTGTAGGCCTCTATTCTTGGTCAAACTTCAGGCACATCTGAGTGGGTAGTTTGTGTTTCCTTGTTCTTGCACAGAGGAGCAAGGCCACCACAGGAAAGAGGAAGCCTGGATCTCTCCCTGTATTTAGATACTACAGTCTGTCCTTATCCACTCCTAGGAAGCCCAGTGCTCCCTCAGACTAAGTGTGAAGGGTTAGTTCCAGAGAGACCAGGTGGTCAATACTTGTCCCACTTTCCCTTTCAGGAGAAAATGAATAGGATGCGGCAGCGCATTGCTCAGCGTCTGAAGGAGGCTCAGAATACCTGCGCAATGCTTACCACTTTCAATGAGATTGACATGAGGTGAGAGCTCTAGTCCTCTTCCTCCCTGTGCCCATTTTCTTGGAGAACACTTGAACTTGCCCAAGTCCCTACCTAGTGCTGATTCTAAAACTAACTTAACAGGAAAGAAGTACTTCTTTGCAGTGCTTGTTGACTTATACAGAGTGACCCACTGGTTTCACTCTCTAATCGACTTTCCTAATACTGTGCCTGCCTCCTCTGTGACCTAAAAAACTTAGCCTTTTACTTTTATACCTGAATCTTGTGATTTCTGATAAACGAGGCTGGTAATAGTCTGAAAATCTAATGACTACTGTCGAGCTGACAAGTAGAGAGATAGGGCATCCAGGCTGACAAGGCTCCCCTAGGGATACAGAATCACTTGACAGCGTGTCCAGAGTCAGGCGCCATACCCTGCTTCCTTCTCACTGGGACTGCTCCTTATGTGTCTTCCTAAGCGACTCAGAATTGAGTGGGTGGAAAGGCATAGGCTTGTCGTATCTTTCACCTTTCCCAGCTTTGATAATGAAATGGGAAGCAAGTTGTGCTTTTAAAGAAAAACTTCAGAATTAACCAAAGGGGCTAATTCAGTATACCCATTTCTGTAGTGAGCTAATCGTTGACTCACTTATCTTCTTCAAGACTTTGATGTTTATAGGTGTCAGGACTGTAGGGAAGAGAATGTAGTTAAAGTCAACAAACAGTTTTTGAGTGCTTACTGTGCACAGTATATTACACTATATTTGAGGGGGATGCAAAGATGAGTGAAAAAGAGCCCTTACCTTCATAGAGCTACCATCTTGCTTAGATAAATAGAAAGTAAAATCTCTAGTGTCAGTATCAGGAGGATACAAAACGTATGAAGTGGAGAAGAGAATGAGATCATTTGTTTATGAGGTGACAGGGTGGAGGTAGGGATCAGGAAAGGCTTCCTGGAGGAAAGAGATTTTTAATAGACCTTAAAGAACGACTAGCACTTTGACATAGTGGAGGAAGGTCATTCCAGAAGATGTTAACAATATGGACCTGGCACAGACAGGAAAGTACATGACACATTTGAGAAACAATCGCTGTGAGAAATATGTGTAAGAAAGAATGGTAGAGAAAGTTGGATCCATACTTCAGAATGTTTTAAGTGCCAGGGTAAGAGTTCGTAGTTAATACAGGAGGTGAAATCATCAAGTCTTCAGGTCATCTCTTTGTTTTTTATTTTTGTCCCAAGTGTTTAGTCTGTGAATCTACATTTCATTAAGGAAATTGGTCTCCTTTGGAAGGAGTCTGAGAAGTGTAGAGAGGGGAGTGTGCTGTGGCGCTCACAGAGTAGGACTCTGTGGCCCATTTCACTAGATGTCATACATTCTATTGTGAAGCTTCCCAAAAGACTGGATGTCATTCAAGCCAAAGATTTCTCTCCTATCCATAGGATGTAGGGAAGGACCTTGACTAATGAATCACAAGGGCTGCAGCTTATGTTTCAGTGCATTAGGGCCAAATTGTACACAAATCGAATTGGGCTTTGAAATTCTACCCAATTCCTTAAGACAAAACATGTAAATATTTGTGGCCTTGAAAGATGCAGTTGGCCCAACAGCTTTGATTGAAGGTAAGTACAATAGCTGGATCTCCTTTCAGCAGCTAATCGAAGTGTCACTTAATGATGGCCTGGGGTCTTACTGCAGTCAGTAATCTGGTTTAGATTGAGTGCCCTTTGGGTCTTGCACTGATCAGCTAACCCATAAGGGGCCTTTCTGAGACCTTCTCCTCTCCCCTGTTGTCCCAGCCTCTGCCTGCAAGGGCAGAGCTCTGAAATAGAAACTACTTAATGACCAGACAATAGCATTTGGGCAGTTTTGAGAGCAGAGATGTTTATCACTCCTCTTTCCCTCTTCTGCAGCTCTTGTGTCTTGGGAACCAGTAATGTCTTTAGGGTGGTAATCCTAGCACTAAATGAGGTTAGACTCAGGAAAACAAAACATTTTAAAACCAATCAGTCTCCCTAGGAAAACTTCCCTTTTAAAAAACAAAAGGTCTAAAGGGGGGAGTTAAAGTTATATCATCTTATCTTTCGTGCTAATGTCAAATTAGGCCATTATAGAGAGAAAGGGAGAATTGAGCATTTGGGCCTAAGATAAAGTTAAATTCGATTTCCATCTCGGAACTGTATTCCCATAAATACAGAGGTTTCTGCAGCAAAATGATGGGAAAGCCATTTCCCACTAACTCTGTTGCACATGTGTTGTATGTATGTGAAAAAACCAGCCCCGAAGGAACGAAGACTGGTCACCTTGCAAAGGCTTCTTAGGGGCCTTGCTGCTTGTACTTTAAAAAGCTTAGATCCGCACATGGTCACTTTTCTAAATACCAGGGAAACCACGTCCATCAAACTAATCTTAACAGCAGGAACTGTGTCTTTATTATCTTTATATCTTGGTGCCCTGCATTGACCCCCACGTGTGGTGGGTGTTAGTACCTGTTTGAAGGAACAAACGGGGGCTTCCCTGGTGGCGCAGTGGTTGAGAGTCCACCTGCCGATGCAGGGGACACGGGTTCGTGCCCCGGTCTGGGAAGATCCCACATGCCGCGGAGCGGCTGGGCCCGTGAGCTATGGCCGCTGAGCCTGCGCGTCTGGAGCCTGTGCTCCGCAACGGGAGAAGCCACAGCAGTGAGAGGCCCGCGTACCACAAAAAAAAAAAAAAACGGTAGAAGGAACAAGCGGATGGAGCTGCTAACTCTGGGGAGATGAATGAATCTACTGACTTTCTCGTGAGCCTAAAACAACACTGGATTATACCCATCCACAGATAGTCATGACTGCTTTTGCTCCCATGAAGCCCATGCACCTGTGGGGCTTTGGGGTTTATTTCATCTTCACTAGTTAGGAGACAGGAGGAATGTCACAAGGAAGTCATAATCAGGTTTGGTGGTATTTTGAAAATAAATGAGACAAAAAGAATGGTGCTTACTTTGCGGACTTTGTTTATGCTTAAAAAAAAGCTTTTTTCGGTGTGGATGGCTCATGATTGTAGTGTAGCTGGAAGTCACTTTCTTGTCCAGGGTGAGGATGTTGCTGTGCTCTCTGAGCTCTCGTTCATATTGTCTGTAACTGAAATCTTTGACTTCTGGAACACAAAGGAGCCCTGTAAAGGGCTCAATCTACCTTAAAGACAGATTGGATCCGGTTCCTTTGCGTCCAGGTTTTGTAAAGGAATAAAGTTATTGTGTTGACCTCTAGTGGACTATTTCAAAACTTGAACTTAGGTAGTTGGTCCACAGTAAGGGAATAAAGCTTACGCAGCTGTGTACACAGAGTTAGAAACCAGTATGAAAGTCAGAATTGAGGCTGCTTTTGTGGTCAGTTTGTTTTGTAATGTTAATGTGTCTTTGCAGTAACATCCAGGAGATGAGGTCTCGGCACAGAGATGCTTTTCTGAAGAAACATAACCTCAAACTAGGCTTCATGTCGGCATTCGTGAAGGCCTCAGCCTTTGCCTTGCAGGAGCAGCCTGTTGTAAATGCAGGTGAGTTTGTGGTGGCTAGAATCACAGAGGTCCTGGGAGGTGTGCGTGTAAACACACACCTGCTCCCACACACAGACACAAAGACGGCGGTCGACAGACTAAGACTTCTTATTTCATACGTGTGAAAACTTGAGTACCTTCCCTGGGGATTTCTTGACTCACCTTCCCAAATGGACGTCATGATTACCTCCTCCCCCGCAGCTGGACAGAACAGGTTCTCTTCACAGTGCATAGCCTGGCAGCTGCTGTGGTGACAGGCAGTTCTGAGCCAGGCCAGCCATCCAGGCTTCTCGTGTCAGTGTGGAGACTTGTGTTCTGGCTGATGCCCACCCTCCCACAAGCCCTATTATCTTGGGACCTGACTCTTACACCTGGCATAGCTCCAGGGTGACCTTTGATTTCTGGTCAGTGGACCTCATTGGGAGGCCTTGGGCCTGGCCCCTCTTTCCTGGACTTGGTGCCCATTTTCCTTACTTTTTGCTCACCTACATCATTGGAATGTTGACCTAACAAGCAGTTCTCTTTCCCATTGAGACAATTCTCTGTTCCCTGGAAGATTAGAGAGGACAGTGGCACTTCTGCAACCCTCAGCAGTGCAGGGTCCCTAAAAGTCTAGAAATAGAAGTCCTAGTCCCTTCCGCCAAGTGGTGTGCCCTAAGGTGGGTGGAAGGGCTTTGTTTCACCCTGATGTGTATCTCTTTATTTCTTCCGTTCTTCTTATGCTTCCTGATGACTCTCTCCATCGCTTCTGCCTACACATACATGTAGGCATTTCTCAGAGTTCCCCTGACCTCTTTCTCACTTTACATGCTTTTCCCGGGGTGTCTTACCTGTAATACAGTGCAGACTTTCTATGAAAAAGATTCCCAAGCCTGTATTTTCTCATGAGCACCAGACCTAAATTTTTAGCTGCTGGTTTGCTCTCTCAGACCACCCTGCTTCCTACCGAGTCTCCTAGAAAGAGGCTTGCCTTCTTGTTGAGAGTGGGCAGCAGAATGGGCAACATCCCCATCCCCCCACTTCCTTTACTAATTTGCCCTTTTTGGGAACACTTTTTAAACCTGCCGTTCGCTAAGGGAGGGCTGGAGTAGAGCTAGCTGACAAGAACTTTGGCACATACTTATCCTGTGTTAGCCTGTGTATTGATCCCTCTGAGGGCTGCCAAGGAAACGGATGCCCCTGTGCTCATGCTTAGTCAGGGCACTTGGGGGAAGTTACAGTTGGCTGGCATGGGAGTAAGAGGAGTGTCAGCTGCCACTTGTAATGCGGTGGGTTTTGTGCTAGTTGGTCACCCCACACTGTACCAAGCACCGTGGTTTTTTCCTCTATGAATGCAAATTTTTCCTCACTAGCCTAGGCCTAGGGAGTTGTATGTAATGTGTGTTTTCTCTCTCATAGTGATTGATGATACAACCAAAGAGGTGGTGTATAGGGATTATATTGACATCAGCGTTGCAGTGGCCACGCCTCGGGTATGTTGGGGCAAGAAGTGGGGAGCTCTGATCTTTGACTCTCTCCTTACCTGTGTGAAGAAGCAGACCCCTGGGAGAGATCTTTCCTGTAGTTCTGTCTTTTTAGAAGGGAGTTACTAGAAGAGTAACCTGTTTTTGACCATACCACGTTCTTCTATCTCTGGCAAGCCTAAATATTTTAGACTCCGTTAATCACGAGTCTGGGGGATATTCTGGGGGAGGGGAGACCATAGGCTTGAATCAAGAGAGTTATAACTATAAAGGGTACTATTAATTTGCAACTGAAAAGAACGTTTCACTCTCATCAGGGTCTGGTGGTTCCCGTCATCAGGAATGTGGAAACTATGAATTATGCCGATATTGAGCGAACCATCAGTGAACTGGGAGAGAAGGTAAAAGAGAAAGGATGGTATGAGCTGCTGGGCAGGTCAGGGAAGAGAGCCTGGGGAAGGCTGGGCCAGTGAGCGGTGCTCAGGGAGCTGGAGCCTCACTTTCTTCTGAAAGGAGTGCGTGGCCCCTGTGAACAGCAGTCACAAGCGAGAGCTGAAGTACAGCTTCCTGGTGGAGCTTATCGTGCTCTTACGACTGAAGAGCTCATCAGAGGA
The DNA here is from genome assembly GCF_949987515.2 of Delphinus delphis. Lineage (NCBI taxonomy): Eukaryota > Metazoa > Chordata > Mammalia > Artiodactyla > Delphinidae > Delphinus > Delphinus delphis. Next base: position 28,161,394 of record NC_082684.1, on the reverse strand, counting down.
AACCACAGAAAAGTAAAGATTCTGAAGTCCTTTCCCCTGGTGGAGCACTAGTCATAGGCATCTCAGCTGAATGCTTTCGCGTTAAAGCTAGACCTTGGATCGTTGATCTTAGATATGAGCCTTCTGGACTTCCTTTAGGTGAAGAAAGCTGGGTTGACCTTACCTTTCAATTATAAAATCTGTTTTTAGGCCCGGAAGAATGAACTTGCCATTGAAGATATGGATGGTGGTACTTTCACCATCAGCAACGGAGGCGTTTTTGGCTCACTCTTTGGAACGCCCATCATCAACCCCCCTCAGTCTGCCATCCTGGGCATGCATGCCATCTTTGATAGGCCAGTGGTCGTGGGAGGCAAGGTAGGGAACATCACCATTAATGTCCTAGCAGCTAGGCGATAAGGAGAGGTAAGTCTAACTAGATGCTCATTATAAAAGATTCGCTATACTTTCAGGCATAAGTTGCATCTCCTAGTTTCTAATTACTAGCTGAGGCACTGGTTCTTAAATTGTGTGTGGAGTAGTAGCACCTGGGAACTTGTTGGAAATGCAAATTCTTGGACCCCTTCCGAGACCTAGTGAAGCAGAAAGTACAGATGATTCTGATGCATGTTAAAGTTTGAGAACCTTTGAGCTGAGAACGCTTGCTCCTTCATCTGGGACTAGTCAACAGGCTTCATTCTCTAGGTGCTGTAGAGAGTGGGGATACAGTTGAAGACATGGTCCTTGCTCCTGGGGAACAGAGGACAGCAGGGCAGAGCCATCTACAAGCTGCCAAGTTGTAATGATGAGGCTTAGAGGTTTTCTGGGAGTTTACGGAATGAGGGCAAAGGGTCTGGAGCTGGCCCTAGAAGATATGTTGGTAGGAAAATGTTTTCTGGGACTCCTATGTTTAGAACCTTTTTGGGTCACTAACTCCTTTTTCAATCTAAAAATCATAGATCTTCCCTGAAAATGCTCATACACCCAACTTTGCATAGAGTTTCAGAGAATTTGTGGACCCCAGGATAAAAAAAAATTTTTTTGTTGTTACTATAACCCGAAAGAAGCAACTGCAGGCAGCCAGAACTGAAGAGGAACTTCCCTGTAGACAGCAGACAAGTGAGAGGGCAGAGCATGGTGTTTTGTTTTCTTTTGTTTTGTGTTTTTAAAGGCAGTTGTAAGGAGACTCCTGTTTTCTTGGTTTAAGCTTTTGAGTGTGGGAGCTTTGCACTCAGGGTAGGGCTTGGTCTTTGAATATACTGTACGTATCCAGAAGCAGCAAAGCAGGAAAGGCTCTGCAACTGGGAACTTAACTATGGGCTGTGCTGTGTCATCTCCCCTTTCATCTGGGCTTTCTCTGCCCCGCTGCAGACAACGGGGCAGACAAACCTGTCGACCTCTCTTCTCTGTAGGTGGAGGTGCGGCCCATGATGTACGTGGCCCTGACATATGATCACCGGCTGATTGATGGCAGAGAGGCCGTGACTTTCCTCCGGAAAATCAAGGCAGCGGTAGAGGATCCCAGAGTCCTCCTATTGGACCTGTAGGAGGAAGCCATGCGCCCTACACATCAACCATGCAGGAACTGAAAACCAGTCTTCTCCCTGTCCCCTCACGGGCCCCGGGTTAGCCTGGTGACAGACAGGCCTATGCTGTTGTTCTCAAGCAAGGAAACCAGGGCACTATGTAACCAGCAGTCACAGGTCTCTTGGTGTTCCTGCCAGGCTCTCTCCCTCTCTGCGCCGTTCTCTTACCCTCGAATATCTGATTTCCTTAGGCTTGAGGGAGAGAGAGAGCCTTAATGGATGCTCATTAATATTCCTGCCTTTCTCCATTAGCCCTCCGCTGAGATGATTTTGCTTCTCCCCCGTCCAGTATACCATAGGGAAACTGCCGGGGACCATGTGATTAAGTTTCTATCTCTTGAAAGTCTGTTCTCCAGAGATGCCTAGGAGGGTGCTGTGCCTCCCAAGCTCGGAGCAACCTCTGTCCTGGCTGTGCACGTCCTTACTCGGTTCCACCCGTGTGGAGGTATTGACCACAGGCCAGGAGGTGCTGCTTTGCTTCTTAAATGGCATCTTCATTCTCAGCTGTCACTGACTTCAAGCTGCCTCTTCTACCTCTTCCAGGAAGCACAGGCTGGGGGATTCGGAGGGGCAGGGGATGGGTAGGCAGTGTTGAGGGGGAGGACAGCTTCTGAGGTCAGAGGTTATAAATGAGGCTGGAGCAGAGCCCAGGCCTGCCCTCACACTCTCCGTCATAGCTTTGTACCAGGAAGACCCATTTTGGCACAAGCATGCCCAGCTGTGGTTGTGCTGCCCTTTCCAGACCACTGGGACCATTCTACCACATTATTCTCATCTAGAGCAGATCCTAGCACATGGCAGGGAGACAGCGTGTCACAACCAAGGGCTGGATGGCGCCTGGTAGAGATTGGAGTGAAGGAGGCATACTGTGGACTGGCTCACATTGTCTTGAGCTTTTAAATTCCATTGGTTTAAGCCTGTGGGCTGAAGAGGCAGTTCTGTTCCTTCCTGTATCATGGCCCTTAGGGAGCGGAGCCTTAGCGCTTCCTCCACAGAACACAGGTCTGGGAGAGGATGGATTGTGGTGGAAACCAGCCCAAGATGCTAGTGCACAGTGGGGAAATGGCCAATGTCACCTACGAGGTACTGCTTTGGGTCTGGACACAGTCATTGGAATTCTTCGGAGGATGGTTAAATGCACACGTCTTGTCATGAAAGCTACTGGGCTTCATCGCTTCGTATCCAACTGCATCCAGGCCTGAGGCTGCTGACACTTGACACAGGGAGCCATTTATTTAGTGCAGGGTGCCCATTTGTATTTTGAGCGAAGAAGCAAGGCCTGGGGGTTGGGGTAGGGGGAAGGGGTGGGAGCCAGTACTGAGTGCCTGCAGCATCTCCTATGTCTTCACTATTCAGAACTTGTAACTAAAATATTTAAAGAAACTGATTTTAAATGCAAATTAAAGGGCAAATGTTCGCAGACAGGGTTCCTGCTTCTGTACTTCTTTTGGTTACTGAGGTGGTGCAAGTCTCCAGCACTGTGACTGTCATTAGCACTGAAAGACACGTAATGTCCCTCTCATCCAGAAAAGTGCCCTGGCTTCCTTCCAGGGCACTTCCTTCCTTGAACCTGGTGAGCCCGGCAAGCCACACTGTTGAAGAGAAACTGGTTCTCACCTGCGTGAAGCCCCTTCAAACACCAACAGACATTTAGATTTTGGTGGCGTTGCCTTGCGTTATTTCTGGGATGGATGGGGGAGTGGTGGAGCAACATAGTTTCGCATTTTGCACTCGATTGCCACGTGGGTACCCAGATGCTCAAGGTTGATTTGAACAAATGAGGGTAGATCACCTCCTAGGAGCAAGTGGTGTGTGACGGCGAGTGGACGGGGTTGAGAGATAATCTGCGCTGACTACGTGTGATAGGCTTGATGGTGTCCAGGCTTAAACTCAGCCTGGCTTTTCCACACGCAGTCCCTGCCTGCTCATCTCGCTTGCGGTGATACCATGTTCATGTGAAGGTCTGTCACGGGAACAGAGTGGCTCCTAGAGGGTAGAACTAGAGCTAGTAGAAAAAGCTTGGGTTCAGTGAAAGGAAGAATTTTAGGTCAGGTTTGGGGCATGGAGCTAGAAGCTTTAATTTCTTTAGTAAACCTACAAAGGAGGTACATTTAGCCCCATTTTTATCAAATGGAAATAGACTGTACGCCTCTTAAGGGCTGGGACCACAGTATTCTAAAGTCAGGGCCTAGCAAAGTGCCGGATGTGCAGTGTTCATTGCATGAATGAGGCCCAGAAGTTCCAGAAGCAACTTGCACTTTGTACAGTAGTTGGAGGTGCTCTGACCTGACTGAGGGAGTATAGCGGAAGGAACAGACTTGGAGCGGGTTCCACCAGGCTCTGGCCGGGTCCTGTCATTTACCTCTTTGAATTCCAGTTCTCAGGAGCCACCATCTGTTGAAGAGGTCACCGTGAGGGTTAGGTCCACTCCCCTGCACCACCCCCAGGCACCATGACCCTCTTCAAAGATGTCTTTTCCTGTTTTACTTCTCACGGAGCCCAGTGCTGCCACTTTCTGGGGGGCTCACAACTGCTCTGCTGGGTACAGGCTGGCATGCTGTTCACTACCAGCCCTGCTTCCTCCTTCCTAGCAGGATCCAAGCACACTCTTGGTTATCATGGAGCTTGCTCTGGAGGAACCCTCCCATCTCCCCATCCCCTCTCATTGCGTTAATGAGGCAAGGACACCAGAGGCAACAGCAGGCTTTATTGGAGTCGGGGTGGAGGGACGTGGGCAAGCCCCAGGGAGAGCCAGGACCTTTCAAAGGCTGCACCTGCCACGTCCCCCAGACGCGTCCAGAGGGCCTGAGGAGCTTCGCGCCATGCCCACAACAGGTCCCCAGCCCCAGATTTAGAGCTGGGCCTTCACAGCCAGACTGGAGGGTGGTGTCAGAGGCGCCACCTGGTGGTGCCGGAGACGCAGGCGGGAAGGAGTTGGTGGAGATCTGTGGAAGTTTGTCTTAGATGCCACACCCCAGTGACAGGGTGAGTCCTGAGAGGAAGAAGGCCCCCAAATCTGGGGAGGGAATTGTCTTTGGGGATAACTACTTACCCCAGTTCTTCCGAGACCAGAAATATTTTGCTTCCGGCTAAAAGCTTGGGCAATCATTCCATGTGTTTTGTGGTTTCATTTCAAAAGGATATGAAGTCACAGTGGGCAGTGGATTGAGTGGACCCTCAAGACTAAAATGCAAAATGGTAAACAGGACGAACGTCCGAGAAGGGAGTCCTAGTGGGTACAACTTTTCTTCAAGTGGCTTCAGCCTGGAGACTGAATGGCGGTCTCCCCTCAGACCCATGGGGCAGGTTTTCCTTTCTCTCCACATGGGTGGGCTAGCTGGGGAAGGGAGCTCTTTGTTTCCAAAATTTCTCTAAGTGGCAGAGCTGTGCCTTCCTCTCTCCCCCCATTCCTCTTTATCCTTATTTTCCTCCCCTCCTTTCCTTTTGCTCTCCAAAGTCTGTAATCACAAGATAAGGGGCATGGTCAGGAGCGGGGAATGGGTTGTCCTGTCCCATTCCCTCACCCCACCCCATGCCCACTACAGACTTCTTGCCTGCTTCCCCAGCCTCCCGACCCCCTGCAAAAGTAGCCTCTGGTGGAAGAGGCCCACTAGTTGCATGGTTAAGATGACCAGCCAGGGCAGCCCTGGTTTGGGACCACTAAGCCGGTGGACTAGTATCCTGAGGTGAGTCTCCAGAGACATCCCGAGTGGGGCACATGGCAGATAATGAGTCACAAAATTTCACGGCTCAGCAGGTGGTCAGTAGCTCAGAGCTAATGCAAAGGAAGGCACCTTTTAACATGGTAGGTCCAAGTTCAAGTCCAGGGTGTGCACTCAGCAGGTGACTGTTGACTGATGGGTGGAGGGGTTCAAGCTGCCTAACAGGCTGAGATCTCTCTCTCCCTCCCGCTCAGCACCATCTAGGAAGGGTTTCTCCAGGACGTGGCTGGGGGACTCCATAGGCCCTTCCTGGTCAGTGAAGAGACTTCTGAGGCCCAAGGGAGGGGCCCGACCAGGAAAGGCAAGCTGCCTTTCATTCTCTGCCCGAGGGCCGCTGATTAGAATGGCCAGCTCTGGGTGGCAGGCAAAGAGAAGAGAGGAGATCCAGACCAGTCCACTGCTTCCACTGCCTACTCCACCCCCTCCGGTTACCCCACCAGTTTGCTCCACTGGATGGTGCTGAAAAAGGGGTGGGACTTGAGTTTGTTGACACCGCCTCCTCCAGCGCCCAGGCGCCCGGCGGGCTCAAACTTCAGCAGCTGTGGAGAAAGGCCCAGCCAGCACTGAGCAGGCCTTCCCAACCCCATTGCTCCCAGCCAGCCCGGCCCACAGAACCCCCAGTGTTACCCTGGGAGACATTGGTGTTTGGCCACCAACATATAGAAATTTGTTGTCCCCATTAACCTCCTGCACCCACATCAGACACCTAATATGCTGGGCAGCTTGTTCACACACAGGGCTCTGTCCTCCCTTCTGTCCACCCTCAGGCCAAAGAAGCTGCCTGCTCCGGCCCAGCCACACCTCACCTCAGTCAGCAGGGAGGCTGCGGGGCGACTGAGCCACTCGGGCAGCTGGAGCTGGGTGTGGGGTTGGATTCCTGAGGGGTGGCTCTGGGACAGCGCCTGGGAAGACACACGGGGGCGACCCCAGGAGGGTCTGTACACTCCAATGGCGGCCAGGTTTTATCTTTTTCCCCCTGTGTCACATCTCATGGGGATGATGATGCTGCTGCTTGTTGCATCTTGCTTTGGATCTACTGCATGTCAGGCTGTGGAAGATGCCTGAGACCCGTTATCCGTAATTTCCACAACAACCTTCAGAGTAAGTATTATTACCCCCATTTTAAAGACAAGAAGCAGGCTCAGAGAGGTCAAGGGATTTGTGCTGAGTTCAGGGTTTGAACCCAGGTCCCTCTGGCTCCAAGCTTGCTAGAAACATCGGTCTTGGGTTGCAGTCAGGGCAGGCACTCTATCAGGAATAGCACTGAAACTTGTCTCCTTACAGAAAAAAAATTTCCATGGGCGACTCATTTGACATCGCGTCCTACTGCCAGGGCCAAGGCAGGGCTGTGGCGAGGGAAGAAGGTAGGACCTCTCTCTGCTCCAGAAGGGTGCAGCTGCGGGGAGCAGAGAGGTCTGTCTGGAGGTCAGGAAGAGAGGCAAGAAGCGACCAGGAGGAAGGCCAGAAGCCCTGATCTGGAGACGTGGTGGGAGGCCAAGAGGAGAGAGCCACTCTGTGGGGCTGTGTGCAGCCAGGACTCTCAAAGGCCCTGGCTACAGGACCAAACCAGGAGGGAGCCAGGAGGGACCAGTCAGATCTGGACTTCCGGTCACACTGCATCCACTCGGGGCATTTCCTGTTCAAATGCAGTTTGGCCTCTCCCTGCTGCCCGACCTAACCAGCCCCAGGTGTGGCGTTGAGCTCACGAGGGAGGATGGAGGGCGGAGGCCATCATCCTGAGCAAGGGTACTTGCCAGGGGAACTTTAAGCTCTGGGTTGACCCAGGCCGGACAGGGCAGCTGCCAGCCTGGGATGAAGGAGGCCCTCTCTCTGGTCGTCCAGCCAAAGTCTGGGGGTTATAGCTCTGAAGGGTGTGGATGCGGGGAGTGAGCAGCGGGGAGAGGAGGCTTGGGGGATGATCCGGTGGCCTTCTAAGTAAAAGGGCTGTGTCAAACTCCACCCTCCCTCCAGATCCAGGCCCGGACGCTCTCTTCCAGAAACCTTCCCTGATCATCCCGACTCCACTCTCACTGAGTTGACAGTCTCCCTAGCTATAGCCACTCATTTGGCAGCGGTGCGAAGTGTGGCCATGGCCTGGGTGGGAGTGGCTTCCATGGTCTCTCATGGTCTTGGCGATGGAGGCGGGAGCTGTGCTGGCAGAACACTGGGCCCGACGGCCAGGTCTCCGGGAACCAGACAGGCTCTGCCCCAACACCGACTGGCTGGACTAACCCCAGCCCCTCCTACATTCAGTGACACCCACGAGGCCCTACACCCTGCCCACACACCGCTCACCGTTCCCGTCAGCAGTTCATACAGCAGAGACCCAAAGCTCCACCAGTCGCAGGCTTCGGTCAGCTCAGAAATCCCACCCACCTCTGTGGGAACAAGAACATACGTGTCTCAGTCTCGCCTGCCCAAGGAGGCGTGTCTCCCCTCCACTCACCCTACCCAGGTGCCCCAGGTCCCTCCATCATCCTCAGTCCCCTGGCTCAACCCACATAAAGACACCCAAGGGCTACCCCCTACCCCTTCCCTTCTTGCCTGGGGCGCTGTAGAGTTTGTCCAAAGCCTCCCTGCAGCACTGGGGCTCCACCTCTGACCACTGGCCGAAATACGTGAGCCGGATGTGGCCTTGTCATGCAGTGCATGCAGGGAGGAATAAAAGGGGACAAAAATTGCTATTAGTCATCTTGGAGCTGCAGGCGTGACGCAGGGGACTCCAGCGCTTCTCCCAACAGCCACAAGGCAGGGGCCAGCGGCTGCGCTGGGCAGAAGCTCCCTAAGGGCCCGCCCCCCCCGCAACGCCAAGGCCCCGAAACAACCTGGTCTTCACAGGAGCCTTGCCCTGAGCTCATCGAGGGAAAGGGTTTGTTTCCCAAGCTCAACCCTGACCAACCAGGCTCAGCAGAGTCCTTCCTGAAAAGGCCAGGGAGGGGAGGCAAGGGAAGAAGCAGATAACCTCTGCATCCGCTTGACTTTGGGGAAATTTCCTTCTCTGTCTTGAGGCTTCGGGGGCCTCCCGCCGGAGGGGTGGGGTAGGGTGAGGGCCCACTCTTCTCCCCCTGGGCCCAGGGCTCCTACCTGCCTGGTCCAGGAGCAGGTTCCGGGGATTGAGGTCCCGGCACAGCACCCCCTGCTCGTGCAGCGCCTCCAGGGCCACCAGCATCTCGGCTGCCCACTGCCTCACCTGCTCCTCCCTCACACTCCAGGCGGCTCCACCGGTTGAGGGGCGGCTCCGACCTCTGCCTCGGCCACAGCCCCCCAGCACCCGGCCGGCCCCTGCACGAACCCAAGGGAGCCCGCAAGGGGGCCCCGGATCAGAGCTCTGGCCGGGCCCTCGCCTGGCTTGGTGGTGCAGGTGGCCACCTGGGGCCTTTGGAAGGTCCCAGGAGCAGGAAGGGCCGGTCCCGGCTGAGGGTTCACCTTCAGCCTCTCTCTGGGGTCTGATGGCTGCGGCCCCCCTGGCCGGGGTAAGGCTCTGAGAAGTCCGGGGAGGCTCCAGGGGGATTCCGTCCTGCAGGCAGGTGTGGCCAGGTGGGAAGCGAGCTGGGGTCTGGAGGCTGAGTCGGGAGTCGAGCTGAGCCTTCATCCTCTCCAGGCTGGAGCCAGACCTAGTCCCAGACTGTTGGAGGCATGGCTGGGAGAGCAGGTGGGACCACAGAGTGCCTCCTGGGCCGTGCAGAGGGTGCAGCAAGCATGGGGACAGGAGTAAAAGAGCGTGGGGCCCAGGTCCCTCTCCCACTCCCGCCACCCCCCGCCCCCCGTCTTGGGCACGGACCCTTTTTGCCTTCCAGGTCCTCACCTCTGCTCCCTCCCCTCCCTCAGCCTAGGATGCCCTCTCCCCTCCTCTCCACCCACCTAAAGTGGCCCCAGCCTCACAACCTGGCACAAAATAGGTGCTTAACCCCTAAGGAGATGTAAATTATTCTTAATGTCCTTGGTCTAGGTGGTGGGTTCGCCAGTGTTCAATGTATTATAATTTTTTTTAAGGGAGAAAAGTGTAATGAAGCTTAAGTAAGTAAAATAAAAACAAGGCCAGGCACGGACCTGCGACGACTGTATATCATGACCCAGAGAGGTGTACCTCATTTTAAAAAAAAAGTCATAGCTGATCAGTAAATATCTGCTACGTGACCCAGTTCCTGTCCTTACAGCTTCAGCACCATCACCCCACGGGGCCACTCTGAGGGGTGGGCACAGACTAGGAAAGTGAAAAGAGCCAAGACCGGAGGAGAGGGTGACAAAGGGGACATCTGCATAAATGCCCTCTCACCCGCCCAAGATGTGAACATCCTCCCAGGACGTCCCCTGCCCCCCTGGCACCACACAGAAGCCCCCAGCAGCCATCATCCTCCAGGAAGGCTGGGTCCCCTGGTCTGTGCTGGGCATCTGGGCTCGGCAGTTTAAGAGGATGAGACAGGACGACATCCCAAAGGCCTGAGGAGCTGACAGGGCCCCCTCACCTTGCACATGCTCCAGGTGCAGGAAGATGGAGTCCTCGCTCACAAAATACCGCAGCAGCTTGGTCATGTAGGGGACGGCGTGTGGGATGATGGTCAGCCGCTCCCGGCTCACCGCATGGCACCTGGACAGGCTCTGGGGAGGGAGCAGAGCAGGCAGATCAGCTGGGGACTGGCCACAGGCTGCTCTGCTCTTCAGGGGCAACCAGACGAAGGGTGGGAGCCACCCTGGAGAGCAGCTGCCTGACCCCAGTTCCTAACCTGACCCTCAACCCTCTTTACACCCTGGAAGGCAGGCCCTCCCATCTCTGGTCCAAGGATGAGGCAATGTGTGTGTGCGTGTGCGCACATGCACATTTCTGGGAGGCGGGGTGCATGCTGGGGGCAGAACAAACAGCTGTTGGATTTGGAGGGAGTGTGGGTTTCCCATACGGCTTCTGGGTAGAGGTTCCCCAGGGGGTAGAGGTTTCCAAGAGCTCTGAGAAAGTCCAAAGGGGAATGCAGAACGGCAGGGGGTTGGGCGGCACCTGCCTTCACCACGAAGGTCCCTCCAGTCGCTGGGTCCTGGACCAGCTGCACCTGCCGAGGTCCAGGTGGCACTAGTCAAGTCACATGCTAGTTCCTGGGACTCCATGGCCCCAGCCCCAGCCTCCCAGGGTCCTCCACCAAGGCTGGGCTGGGAGGCCAGGCTTTGGTAGTGCAGAGTGTACCCCCCACCGCCAAACTGACATCGAACCTGTCCTGCTCATCCACCCTTGTTAGATCTGCAGGTCTTAGCTCAGGTAACACCTCCTCCAGGAAGCCTTCCCAACCCTCACGTTAGGCTGGGGCTCCTACTCTGTCTCCAGTGCTCTCTGGGCTCACCCTATCACACTGTGCCTAATTTCCTGTCTCCCCGCTGGGCTGTGAGCTCCGAGAGGGCAGGGACCACATGGCCAGCTCTGTACTCCCAGAGGCCTGCATAGGACAGGGAGGTAGTCGGTGCTTCCCGCATGCATGCTGAGTGGTCCATCCTGTACGGTCCGAGGGTGTCATGGCTGGAAGGGACCTCAGAGCCAGTCATCTTCTCTGATCTCTTATTTTACAGGTGAAGAAGCCAAGGCTCTGAGAATGTGGCCCCAGTGGTGCCCGAGACCTTGTGGTCTTGCCGTGCTCCTTCAGGTCTCGTCCCCTGCCCCTAGCCCCTTCTCTTAAATGGTCTTTCTTTCTGGAGGCTATCTTTGGAGGGCAGTCCACCCCTTCTCCTGTTGGTTTTGCTTGGAGGCAGTGGTCTGCCAATTGCTGGGCAGAGCCTTGTTTGGAGTTGGGCCCTAGGCTCATCTCCATGGTGGGCAGGGGTGGACCCCAGCCATAGGAGAGGACACGTCAGGGGAGGAAAGCGAAAGATTCGGCCCAGATGAGGGGCATGTGGGGGGCAAGGCCAGCACCCTGGTGTTGTGACTTCTTAGCCGTCAGCCTGCCCTGCACACGTTCCCCGTAGTGGCACATGGGAACCAGGCCCTGAGGCCAGGCCACTGGACAGTGACGAAGGCTGCAGCCTAGGATTGGGGTTCAGATCTTGGGTGAGTGAATTGATTTTCTCATCTACCAAACAGGAATTACAAATGCCCACCCTCCCTTATCACTGGTTTGTTGAGGCCACCAATGGGAAGGCCCTTGGAGAATGTAAAGGCGGTGGGAATGTCAGTTACATTTGCCAAGTCACATGGCCTCTGTGAACCTTGGCCTTCTTCACTGCAAAATGGGTCACAGCAGTACCTCCTTCAGAAGGCCATTAGGAGGATTCTATTAAAGCGAGCAACTCAAGTACAGCAGCAGCCTGTGCCTGCCACATCACATGCTCTCAATAGTCTATAGGGACGATTATTAATATCATCACAGGGGAACCCCACACTGGCTATATAGCATTTACTCTGCGCTAAGGGCTTTATCTAGGTCATTTAGTTTCATTCTCCGGCCCTACCAGGTGAGCATTACTAGTGACTCATTTTACTGATGAAGAAATTGAGGTTCAGAGAGGTTACGTTGCCTACGGTCCCCCTGCTAAAAAGTAGTAGAGCCAAGATGTGAATCCAGACAGGCTGATCCCGGAGCCCTGGAGACATAACTGCAAATAGGGGCACAACCAGGTGACCTGGTGCATGCCTTCCCCTCTGGGCCTCAGTTTCCCCATCGTCAGTGAGATGAAGGTGGTGGACTCTGAGCACAGGGGCAGCAGGCGTGAGGCATCCCTTCTGACCACTAGAGGTCTCTCCTCCAACAGCCAGAGATGGAGTTCAGCCTAGTCCCCGCTCTTTGGCCAAATTTACGCAAAGCTTGAAAAAGAAAGAAAGAACTCTGGGGTCATTTAGGATAATACAGTTTCCCACAAGTGCTGACACCCCGGATAATTCCCTACTGCCACTTGCCAAGTGGGATTCCCCTCCACCTTGTCTTGTCTTGGGCAAGTCTTCTCGTTTACAAAAAAACAGCAGTGAAGGTCGTGGAGGCCAGAAATAAAACTTGATCAGTACATTGAAACAAGTGTGTTAAAAAAGAGAAGAAAAAATGTATATATACACACACATCTATCAAGAAAGAATTAGACCAAGCCATTAACAGTGATTATCTTGGAATTAGACAGGATGGTGGGGAATTTTTTTTTTCTTTTCTGTTCTAAACTCCTTTCTCTTTCATGGTATTTCAAAAGGGGGCATTTTCCCATTAAACCAAGCAAATAAAAAAAATCCCCTTCCTCTTTTGCTCTGTGCTATAGAGCACTAGTTTGTCCCTTGACCTCTATGAACCTCAGTTACATTCTCTGTAAGACAATGATTAAAATGCAGCACTGTCCAGGGACTTCCCTGGTGGTCCAGTGAGTAAGAAAGACTCGGCACTCCCAATGCAGGGGGCCTGGGTTCGATCCCTGGTTGGGGAACTAGATCCCACATGCATGCCACAACTAAGAGTCCGCATGCCACAACTAAAAGGTCGCACATGCCACAACTAAGAAGTCCACGTGCCGCAACTAAGACCTGGCACAGCCAAAATAAATAAATACATAAATACCTTTAAAAAAATGCAGCACTGTCCAGTAGGACTTTCTGCCATGATGGAAATATTATATATCTGCACTGTCCATTAGAAGCCATTAGCCACATGTGGCTATCAAGCCCTTGAAAGGTGGCTGGTGCCACTGAGAAATAGAATATTTAATTTTAATTAATTTTAATGAATTAAAATAGTCTTACGTGGCTGGTGACTACTGTATCGGACTGCACAGGTTTATAACCCTTCTCCTCCCCAGGGTGACCGAGCGGGTTTAATGCGACAGCTTGGCAAACTAGAATGGGCCTTACGAATGTTAGGTGAGTATTGCTATCGGGAAGGCGGAAGGCAGTTCTGGTGAAGGGTGCCTGCGTTCATCTTTTTAAAAAGGGAAATCTCGGGCTTCCCTGGTGGCGCAGTGGTTAAGAATCCGCCTGCCAACGCAACGGACACGGGTTTGAGCCCTGGTCTGGGAAGCTCCCACATGCCGCGGAGCAACTAAGCCTGTGAGCCACAACTACTGAGCCTGAGCTCTAGAGCCTTCGAGCCACAGCTACTGAAGCCCGCGCACCTAGAGCCCGTGCTCAGCAACACGAGAAGCCACCGCAATGAGAAGCCCGTGCACAGCAACAAAGACCAAATGCAGCCATAAATAAATAATAAAAAATAAAAAGGGAAATCTCTTTTTTAAAAATGAAACCCACTGAGTTCTCGGGATTCAGGGACAGTGAAAGCTTTGGTGAAACACATTAACACTTTCTTTTAAAATGTCCACAGTATCAAGGCCAGGAGGACTCCTCCTGGAGCAAACAAATCCAGAAGTTTCAAGCAGGTTCTCAAGCACTAAGGTCCACAGGGGCTGGGCATGTGAGCCAATGGGCAGGATGAGAAAGGGGCCGACGGAGGGCAGGTGCCCCATTAAATCGGGCAGCCCGTCCTCTGCTCCGGCTGACATGAATGTGAGGCAGCATTTCCAGAGCTTCTGATTTCTCAGGATAAGTAGGAAATCTGGACTTCTCTACGAAACCTGCCAATTTTTAAATGCTGATAACTAACAATAATTCAAAAAACACCCCTGTGTTTGAGCCAAAAACACGAAGTGACTTGGCTGGTCTGCTCTTTCTTCCCCTCCCTGACTCAGGGCCTGGCTCCGGGACAAAGCTCAGCAAATAGGCAGCATTGTGTCCCAAGCCCCCCAGGCTCCCCAAGAGCAGACCCTGGCTCTCCTGGCCTGCTGCCTGCCTAGTCCTTGATCCACCCTCCTTGCTCTTCCCAGCCACCCCCTACCCCTGCCAGTATCTCTTCGGTCCCGAGGGACCCCCGCTCCCCAGCCCCTTTAACCCTCACAATGGGGTGTTTCTGGGGGCACTCAAGGCTTCCTGAGCCAGGCCCTCTGCTCCCCCTGAGTCTGCGAGCTGCTGCAGGCTGGTACTGCCCTCCCACCTGCCTGCCCAGATCTGCCTGGGCAGAGCTGTGGTATGGAATGTGGTGATACTCATCCAGGCCTGGCTGCAGGGACCTGGGCCCAGTGGCCCCAACACCTCTCCTAATTTGAGGAGATTGGTGTTTCTGGCTTGGGAATGACTCAGAAAAAGGAAGCAGGATTTTAGGAGGGAGGTGGAGTAAGTAAATTGAGTGCCCAAGAAAGTATATAAAAAGAAAGAAAAGAGGGCACTCTCAAGACAGAATGGCTGGGCTTGGCCTGAATTTCTAATTCCCATATGCACAGGCCTCAGTATATGGGATTCCAAAAATGCTTTGCACATGTGTGTCCGGGGTTAAATTCAAATTCGGGGAATACTGTCACAGACCTCCCTCTTGGAGATTCACTGTGTACATCTGCATCCTAAAAGCTTGAAACTTCCTATACTTAAAAAACGGAAGTAATGTAACTTTAACTCACTGTTTCCAAAACTTATTTGACCCAGAACCCCTCTCTCCAAAACACCACTGGTTCGGTGGGATCCCACACGGGGAAACAGTGGTGGCTGTCACCTCCTCCGCCTGCCCGGGGAAGCGGCCAAGCCACGTGGACTCGCGCAATGGGAGGGAAGGGCTGGGCAGATGGAAGCTGCTGGGCCTTGGCTGACAGACTGGGGCCTGTTCCAGGGACCTGGGAGCAGCAGCTGGAGCAAGGCTGGGATGGGAAGCCTGCTCGCCACACACTCTCGCCATTCGCCTTCACGGCCACCAAACTTGTATCAAACGCTTTAGCGTGTGCTAGGCCTTTCCCCCGAATCATTTCACTTTAGTTCCCACATCACGCTGGGTGGGGCGGGGGTGGGTGGGAGGATCCTTACCTCCACTTCCAGATGAGGAAACCAGCGCCCAGACAGGGAAAGGAGCTCGTCTGTGGCCATGCGGTGCCAGCCCGGCCAGCACTTCACCCTCGGCATGTCGGGGAGCACACACCGGTCCCCTTTTCTCTGCGGGCTCCCAGACCCGTCCAAATCCCCCATGAGTGTTTTAAATTACAGGTGCCTGGGCTCAACCCTAGAAATTCTGACTCAGTGGGTTTGGGATGGGGCCCGGGCATCTGTATTTTTAGGAAGCTCCCCGAGGGGATTCTGATAAACAGCCAGTTTGAGGAAAAAAACGCTTTAGCAAATATTCAGGTATCCCTGGGCTGGGGCGGAGAGCGATCCAATATTGGCTCAAATCTCATTTGACCCAACTTGTCTGTCCTTCTGAAGAGTGTCCCAGGTTCAGGTTTGGCTGTCAGCTCCTATCTTCCTGTCTGCCCTGAATTAAGGGAAAAGATCCCAGATGGGGTCAGGATGGGGGGGGGGTGGCCGGAGGAGCCAGGAGAGAAAGGGCAGAGCTGCCAAGGCCCTGGACAAGGCACCAGCCCACTTCGACCATCCGCAGAACGGGTTTCTGGAGATAAGCGCACTCCCACCACAGGAACCTCTGGGCTGTGCTAGGTGGGGAGACTCCTGGCTGCAGCCCTGGCGAAGTGGAATTGGGGCAGGCAGGCAGGGCAGCGCGGGCTGGCTGGGGGCCCCGGAGGGAGTGGCTTTCTGCGTCTGAGCTGGCGGGCTGTGGAGAGGAGCTGCGCGCCTCTGCTTTTTCCTCACATTTTCCTTTCCAGAGCTGACTGGTGTGGGCTGGGGTGGAGGAAGGGTGGGGGACCGCCACAGCCACTCTCCTCCCCTTGGACCCTCTGACCCCTTCCCAACACCTGCCCCTCCCAATTATACGCAACACCTCCTCCCACACCTCGGGCGGTGCTCACTCACCTTCTCGATGACCGCAACCACCTTGCAGCCCCTCAGCTGCTCTAGGGCAGAGCTCAGTGTGCGGATGGGCCGCAGCCTCAGGCTGCTGAAACCCTGCAGAGGCAGGAGAGAGCCACGTAGTGGCCTCAGGGTGAGTCCTACTCAGCCACAGCCTTCTCAGCAGGCAGTGGGCAGGGCCCCGGCTGCCAGGAGAGCAGTGGCCACAGAGGGCAGGACCAGGGTACAGGCAGGGCCCACCTCACAGGGACAGACTGAGCAGAGAAGCTGGCCTTGGTCCAGGGTGGCCAGGCCACCCTCTCAGCTCGGTCCCCACCTAGCCCTCCTCCCAGACACAGGGAGTTCTCAGGGCTTCAGAAACCCCCTCTCAGAAGCCTCATCCACAGGAGGCAGATACGCCCAGGGAGGGGGGAAGTAACCTGGGGACATGTGCATCTCGGGGAACACGCCTCGAAGACCAAGGCATGTGGCCCAGGCACCTGCTTTGGGGGAAGCAGCTTACAAGGTGCAGCAAGCCTAGAAGGGGTGTGTACGTGCACACCTGTGGGCGTGAGAAGTGTGCGTGCATCTTCAACCCTGTCTGAGTGCCCACTGGGTCAAGAAAAGCCGTATGGGGAGAGGACTTTTGCACATTTATATATGCACATGTTCATGTGTGTGTATACGCACGTGGGTATTTGTGTCTGCTCCGAATACTCACTGCAGCCCAGCCAAACACAGAGAGATCTGGGAGCCTGAGTGTGCGCATAGGTGAGCACGTGTATGGGCCATGCGTGAGGGTAGGGAGGTGTGTGTGTGTGTGTGTGTGTGTGTGTGTGTGTGTGTGTGTGTGTACTCTGTGAGGGCGTAAGACTGGACTGGAGATGATTCACTAAGCGTTTGCAAATGAATGAATTACGGAGAGTGTGGGATAGAGAGGAAGCCAGGAGCGGGGAGGAGGGCAGCCCTGGCACACACACCAGCCGAACTGTGCTCTGCACCGTCTGCCTGCCGCCCGGGATGGCGGGCGACAGCTCCTTGGCCTGTGGGGTGAGGGCCTCAGCTCTCTCCCCTCAGAGCCCTCAGGCCTTTGGGGTCTCCTTACCGTGCCAGGGCTGGCTCCACTGCCCAGCGTCCTCTGCAGGTGGCAATTAAAGATCTCCTCCGCCCGCCGCAGGTACTTGGTAATTTTCAGCTTTACAGCCTCACATCTCTCCTTGTTGGGGTCGACTGTGGGGAGGAGGGGTCCTGTCCTTGGGAGGACGCTGGGGTTTGGGCTCCCACTGCCCGCCCTCTGCCCTCCAGAGGAGGTAGTGCCTATTTCTGATGCTGCTCAGTGGATTCTGACCCCACCTCTGTCCTTGGGTCCTCCTCTGGATGGGAGACCAGCAGGGGAGGAGGAGGAGGGATGGTGGCAGGAGAGGTTGGGAACCACAGTCGCCACTCAGCCTACAGCACTTTACAGTTGGCACCTACTACCTCGCTGGCCACCATCACACCCTGGGAAGGGACACAGTGTGGATTTCCATGTCCGTTTTTCAGAGTAGGAGACAGAAGCCCCCAGAGAGCACACGTTCTATCTATCTCTGATGCCCAGTGTGAAAGAGGCCAGAATGGGGATCAGGACGGGAGGGTAAAGGAAGTCACTGGACAGGCACGAAGCCCAGGTGTCGAGAGGTCTCATCGGAGGGAGGGTAGGAAGCGTGAATTGGGGCCTGACTCCTACCCCCAGCCTGGCCACCAAGGCCCTCAGGGGTCTCCAAGTGGCTTCAGGGCCAGCCTCTCCCCCTACTTGGAAATGCCTTCCTTTTCCCTGAACAGGCCTCCCCTCTCACCTCCAGGCCTGTGCGGTTCTCCCTCTGGAGCCCCACCCAGCCCTTCAGCTGGACAACATGCCCACCATTCTTCAGTGCTCAGATTAGGGTTCTGACTTCTAGAAAACGCCCTATGCCAGCCTAATCTGGCCTCAGTTTCCCTCTTCCCTCCCTTCAGTTCCTCCTCATTGTTCTTGCCACCTGGGACTATAATAGTCCATCATCAACTCATCAATCTCCCCCCATTAGAATGCAAGCCTCCCGAGGGCAGGACCCCAGCCCAGCTCCAGGGGCGGGCAAGCTGAGTGAGCTAAGCGCACAGCCTCTGGAGCCCACACTGTTCAAACCCCAGCTTTGCCACTTGACAGCTGTGGGGTCTCAAGCAAGCTAGTTAACTGCCCTGTGCCTCAGTTTCCTCATCTGGAAAGCAGGAATAAAAATCATTCTTATATATTTGGAAGTACATGCAAGAACATATACAGTGGTTTGTATTACTGTGAATGGGAAATGAGTTGATACAAGTAAAGCCCTTAGACCAGCGCCTGGTGTATAGGAACCGTTCGATAAATGAGAACTGTTATTACTGTCCTTTGCAGAGGCCCTGCAGGGCCCACACAGAGAGCCCTGCTCGCCCAGCTCAGATGGACAGATGGCGGGATGAGCCCTTCACCACCGGCCTCCGTCCCTGCCCAGCCCCAGCCTCACCATTTACGCCTCGGAGCAGAACGTCCACGCCATTCTGGTAGTGGCTGAAGGCTGCCTCATACTCCTCACTGACATCACGCTCCAGGGCCAGCCGGATCTGTGTGGCTGCATCCACAAGGTAGTCGCGCTTGGTCATGTCAGATGCCCCTGGAGTGACC
The DNA here is from genome assembly GCF_949987515.2 of Delphinus delphis. Classification (NCBI taxonomy): domain Eukaryota; kingdom Metazoa; phylum Chordata; class Mammalia; order Artiodactyla; family Delphinidae; genus Delphinus; species Delphinus delphis. Next base: position 28,142,725 of record NC_082684.1, on the reverse strand, counting down.
CGGTTGCGAATCTGCTCCCGGTACACTAGGGCCTGGGACCGCACTCATGAGCAGGGCTCGGGGTCCAGGCCAGGGCCAGGGGGACACTCACGGGCCACCAGGCTCATGGCTGCCCTGGAGCAGGGACCTGGAATGAGCAGAGGCATTAGGGAGAATCCTGCTGGGAGTAACACCCCATCTGCACCCTGGTTTCCTCCACTGAGTATTGGGAAGACTAATGCTCACGTCCAAGGGCTGGAGGGATCAGAGCTAATGTGGGTAACATCCCTCACTGAGCCAGACCTTTCCTAAGTGGTGGTAATAACAGAATAATAACATGCTTTGGGCTCTGGGTTTTTTGTTTTCAATTCAAATTCAGTTCATCAAGTATTTCTTGAGCACTTACTATGTGTTGAGCACTGGAGAGAGCTGAGGATATGCCTGCAAAGGGCCTCTATACACATTAAACATGGAGGTCACACACTCTGAGGCTGAAGCCAGGGCCCGGGGCCCAAAGGCCATTCCTTATACTGTTCCCTCCATCCTGCCTGTTCTCCCCTCCCTGGTCCTCCCATGGGAATCTCATTTATCCTTCAAGGTTCGGCTCCATGGTACCTCCTCGAACAGAATGGATTGCCCCTGCTTTATTTCATTTCCCTAGGTCCTGAGGTCAGTGTGGCCAGGGAGTGAGGACCCCCAAGAAGCCAGGCAGAGAGCCGGGCACAGGGCTTGGCCTTAAAGTCTGCGGGCAAATGAGATGACTGAGTGGCAGATTCAGTGCCACTCTGGGTGGAGTTAGAGGAATGAGGTCAGAGCCCAAGCAGCCCTAGGGAGGGGATGCCTCTGGCCTCCTGGCTCTGTCTCTGAGAAGGTCAGGAGGCCACGTGGCCTCCAAGGACCGTACAGCAGCTCCTCCCTGAGCAGTGTGCGATACAAGTGGCCAAAGGGATAAGCGCAGTGTCTTCAGGAAAGGAAAGGGCTCAGAGAGAGGCCAGCAGAGCTGCCTTTGCCCCTCACTGCAGCCTCTGCACCTTCGCTCCCTCAGGCCCCACTGGGAAGGAGCAGGGCCCAAATTGCCAACTCCAGGTCATTTCTGCCTCTGTGGAGAGAGGGAGGAGAGAACAGGATGGGGAGTGGGGCGGGGAGGAAAACCCACATTGTGAAGCCAGCGGGGAGCTGAACTCTGGCCAGGATGCGGCCAGGAGGTGGAGGGAGGGGGGAAGGGAAGCCGCACCCTCCCCACTCGGCCTAGTCACCAGGGACATGCCGCGCTGAGTCCCGTGCTCAGAGGCACCAAGGCCGACAGGGCGGGCTGCTCTGTGTCAGGGCCCGGTTTCCGGGACCACCCGCCGGGCCGGGTCCCTCCGGGCAGAACCGCATAGCCGCGCCTGGACCCAGAAAGCGTCGCGTCCAACCCGCGAGTCCCCGGTACGCAAGGTGCACCGCCTCTCGGGGGTCTCCGAGGAAGGCGGGCTGGGGGAGTGAGAAGAGGGGGCATCCTCTCCTAGGGGAGGGGGATGGAGGAGGAGCCGGGCAAACACCGTACCTGCCCGAGCCAGGAGCTCGGTCCGCGTGGCCAGACCCAGCCCGGCCGCCACTGCCCCTTCGCCCCCGCGGGGGACCTTGCACCGTGGGCGGCTGCTTTCAGCCCTCCGCCCAGGTGCAGGGGTCTGGCCGGATGCAGCTCGGTCATTGGTTGCAGATGAGCTCATCCTCTATCCGTTAGAATAAACCACCAATCAGCGCCCGGCTCGACTTCTGCGGGGCCCTTAAAGCAGAAGCGCCCGCAATACGGAGCACTGGGGGAGGGGGGGGAAGGGGGGGGAAGGGGAGGGGGGCGGGGAAGGGATTGGGGTGGGGGTAAAAACTGCGTAAAGAGGAGGTCCAGAATCTCACAGGGATGCGGAAGGAGTTGCTTCAGAAATCTAGGCCGACTAAAAGCACACATGCAGCTTCCAGGACTTTTCTCATCCATTACTTCATTCATTTATTCAACTATTTAAATATTATGTATTGAGAGACTACTGTGTGGGAGGAGCTAGATGCCAAGATACCGCGACGGAGGGGACAGTCTCTGCTCATGTCTTCATGGGGTTTACAGTCTAGGGAGGGTTACAGGGATTAAAGAATTAAAGAATGCAGTTGATATTTCATTCCAGTTGTGATCAGAGTTGCGAGAGAGAAGCACCACAGGGGCCATGAGGCAGCAAGGGGAGTGACCTAGTCTGGGGGTGAGAAGACTTTCAGGAAGGGGTGATATCTGAACTGGGCACACAGACCTCACCTGCACCCTAATGCTGCCTGGACTCACACTATTCTTCCCTAGTGCACTTGCTCTCTTCTAGATAACTTTTCACTCCATTCCCTTCTAATTCCCAACACCTCCTCCCCCTCACTCAGCCAAAGACCATGCTTCTTCCATCGCTTGAAAATTTAGGAACACAGACTCCTACCCTGCCTACTATCTGCCTTCTGGCCAGGTCTGCACCCACATACTGTCTCCCCATCTCTTTCGACAGATGACCTGTCCGAGCCCCATCAAAGGCCAACCTTCCCCTTGGGATCAATCTTGTCCCGTCACCTCCTCAAGGAACCCCGTCCGGCAATTCTCCCCTTTCTCTCCTACATCATTAATTTTTGGCTCCCACTGCATCGTTCATTCCTGTCTGAAACAAACATCATGCTGATTCTCCCATCTTGAAAACAAAACAAAAAACACTCTTGGCCTCACTTCTCTCCTATCTACCACCCCAGGTTTGCAGCAAAACTCCTCAAAAGAGATGTCTCTCCTGTCTCCAGTTTCTCTTCTCCCACTCATTCTTGAACCCGCTCTGATGAGGTTTTCTTCCCTGACATCCCTCTGAAATAGCTCTTGGTCAACCAGGAGCTCCATGACCTCCTGGGTGCTAAACCCAATGGTCATTTCTCAGTCCTCATCTTACTTGACCTCTTAGGAGCATCTGACCCAGGTGATCACAGCCTTCTGTCCATGCACTTTCTCCCCAGGCTTCCAGGACCCATACTCTCTATTGCCTCCCTCTCACCAGCAGCCCCTTCTCTGTCCCCTGTGATGGCTTCTTCTCTTCCAGATGTTCGAGTGTGCCAGTTTTGGGCATCTTCCTTCTCTCTGTCCTTACTCACTTGATGAGGGATTGCACCTAGTCTCATGATTTTAAGTAGTATTCTTCCATATATTGATGATTCTGTATATCTATTTACAGATATCTTATAGTTTCTGTATCCTTTAGCCCTCACCTCTCTACCAGACTTAAATATTTAATAGTCTAATAAAACACCTCAAATTCAAAGAGTCCAGAACCTTGGAAAAATTATGCTGAATGAAAGAAGTCAGACACAAAAGGCTACATACTGTATGATTCCATCTATATATCATTTCCAAAATAGGCAGATACATAGAGACAGAAAGTAGATGCCTAGGAGGGGGGGAAGGAGAGTGGATAATGGGTATGGGTTCCTTTTGGGGGGGTCAACAAATGTTCTGGAATTAGTGTGATGGTTGCACAACTCATGAATATTTTAAGAACCATAGGAGTCACATTTTAAAGAGGTGAATTTTATGATATGTGAATTTTATCTCAATAAAATAATTATCATAATGAAAAAGAAAAAAAAACCTGAACCCTTGATCCTCCCCCACCTGAAACCTTCTCTACCTAAAGTCTCTTCCACTCTTCCAGCTCCATCCTTCCCATTGCTCAGGCCAAAGTTTTGGAGCCATCCTGGCTTCTCTTATTTTCTCACACTCCACATCTAATCCATTAGAATATCATCATGGTTTTTCCTTCAGAATGTATCCAGAATCTCAGCACTTCTCACCACCTCCACTGCTATGACTCTCGTAGGAGCATCTTCATCTCACACCTGAGTTATCGTAGGCGATTCCTCCTGTCTTCCTGTTTCTACCTTTGCCACCCTAAAGGTGGTTCTCACCACTGCAGCAGGGGGATCCTTTCAAAGCTCAGTCAGATTCTGTCCTTCTGTTCAAAAGTCTGCAAGGGGAGGGAGACGCAAGAGGGAAGACATATGGGAACATATGTTTATGTATGACTGATTCACTTTGTTATAAAGCAGAAACTAACACACCATTGTAAAGCAATTATACCCCAATAAAGATGTTAATAAAAAAAAATAAAAAAAAAAAAGTCCGCAAGGGCTCCCATCTTAGTCCAAGAAAAACTCAAAGGCCCTGCTATGACCTCTAAGGCCCTCACAGTCACCCTCCTCTACTATTTCTCCAGCTTCATCCCTTGCCAGGCTCACTCACTCAGTTTCAATCCCGGAACTTCCTCACTGCTCCTAGAACCCACATGGCAATTCCCACCCCAGGGCCTTTGCCCCACTGCTACCCTCTGCCTGGAACGGTCTGCTTTTGGATACCTACCTAGTAAACTCTGCCCCTGCTTTGAGTCGTTGCCCTGATGTCATGAGAGACCTACTCTGACTATACCCTCCCAACATCTCCATTTCTCCCTTGCCCTGCTCTGCTTCTTCTCTGTTGTACTCAAGACTATTGGCATGCTATCTAATTTACTTATTTATTTTATACGTTTCTTTTCTTTCCTCCCCCCAGTGTAAGATCCACATGGGCAAGACCTTTATCTGCTCTGTATCCCAGATGTATCCCAGGTGCCTAGAACAACATCTGGCACATAGCATTGCTCAATCAATATTGGCTGGCTGAGTGAATGAGCTCTAAAGAATGAGAATTAACCAGGAAAACTGTTTGAAGAGGACAGTGGAGGAGAATGTTCTGGGTAAAGAAACAGCATATATAAATGCCTTAACAAATTAAGGGAGAAAAATAACATTTACACATCAAACAGATGACATAAAAACAGTTGATAAAATTTAACACTCATTCATGATAAGGACAAACTCTTTACTTAACAAGTTCTAAACAAACTCGTGCACTTACTTCTAAACTTGATAAAGGGTTATCTACCAGAAACTTAGAGCAAACACCATGTGTAACGGTGGAGCGTGAGAAGCATTCCCACGGTCCAGCTGTTCTTCTGGCATATGGAAGGATCACACTTCCCTACCCCTTTGGAAGTTAGGCTTGGCCATGTAACTTGCTTTGAAATGTCAGTGGACAGAACAGCAGTTACTTCAGGGTGGAAGCTTCAAAAGCCAGTACATAATTCCTCTTGCCATAGTGATTGTGGAAGCACACGTCCATGTGCTTAGCCTCCATCAGCCTGAGTCTCTGAGAAATAACAATAAGGAACCCCTCCCTGACCCATGACTTGTGTTGAATATAGGTGTAAGTGAGAAATAAATTTTGATTGTGTTGAGCCAGTAGATTTTGGGACTGTTTGTTACTGCAGCAAACCTTGACCTATCTTGAATGATACCCCAGTGCAGTCAGAAATGAGCCAAGACCTCTACTCATCAACAATATACTGGAAGTTACAACTAACACGATAAGAAATTAAAAACAAAGAAGAGAATAAAGACGCAGATGAAGAGAACTGACTTGGGGACGCGGGGTGAGGGGGGGAAGGGGAAGCTGGGAGGTAGTGAGAGAGTAGCAATGACATATATACACTACCAAATGTAAAATAGCTAGCTAGTGGGAAGCTGCTGCATAGCACAGGGAGATCAGCTCAGTGCTTTGCGACCACCTAGAGGGGTGGGATAGGGAGGCTCAAGAGGGAGGGGATACAGGGATATATGTATACATATAGCTGATTCACTTTGTTGTACAGCAGAAACTAACACAACATTGTAAAGCAATTATACTCCAATAAAGATGTAAACAAACAAACAAGCCAAAACAAAAAAAAGAAGAGGTTTAAAGATTGGAAAGGAAGAGGCCAAATTGCCATTATTTGTGATAATGTGATTACTCACCTAGAAAACCCAGAGCAACAATTAGTGAGTTAGAACGGTTCAATATTTACAAATCAAGAGAACTTTTCTATATATCAACAATAACAATTTGAAAATGTAATAGTAACTTTAAGATCCCATTCATCACAGTAACAAAAACTATGAAATGCTTATGAATAAACTAATCAGAAGTATATAAGACCTTCATGGAGGAAATAATAAAATTGAAAGTCACAAAAAATGGAGAGACGTGCTGTGTTCAATAATGGAATGACTATCGTCGTAAAGATGTTGATTCTCTCCAAAATAATTTAAAACTTCAATGCAATCTCAATCAAAATACTAAAAACACTCTGTAGTACTTGACAGGATGCTTCTAAAATCCATGTGTTTATTCATTCCCTCAACAAAAACTTATGGAGGGCCTACTATGGGCCTAACCCTGTTCTAGATAGTAAGGAGATGGTGGTAAATAAAACAAAACAAAAACGCCTTCCTGGAGCTCTTTTTCTAATGGAGAAAAACAGTAGTAAAGACACAGATACATAATATCTCATGATGATTTTATACAGTATATGAAAATGTGCAACAATAGCCCAGCCCCTTGGAAAAAAACAAATGGTGGGGGTTAGGATCTTGCCTTACCAGATCTAAAGAGTTATTATAAAGCTGCAATTTTTAAAAGAGGTGACGTTGGTACACATGAATAGACAAGAATAGACTGGAGTCCAAAAAAAAAAAATTCATGTATCTAGGGGATTTGACTTAGGATAAAGAAGGCATTTCGAACCAGTGGGCTAAGGATGAATTCTTCATGAGAGGTGTCGGGACAACTGACTTAAGGAAAAAAAATTGATCTCTTCCTCATACCTTATACAAAAATAAATTCAAGTTTAAAATTCTAAATTAAAAAAAAGAGAGCAACCTCAAAATTTTAGAAGAAAGTATCGAAGAATATCAGCACGATCTTCAGGTAGAAATCGCCTTTTAAATATTCCTGGTGGGGAGGGATATGTGAATTAGCATATTTTGGAGGGTGATTTATCAGAACTATTTAAAATGGAAATACACATAATCTATGACCTATCAATTCCACTTCTAGACATTTAATCTAAAAAAAAAAACACTTGCTAAGATACATAAGGATATACATGGATATTCACTGCAGCATTGCCTGCAATATTAAAAAATTGGAAAAAATTCCAAATTTAGTATCTTGTGAAATATCAATGTAGAAATGAATTAATAAAATGTGGTATATTCATATATTGAGTTATTATTATTATTCAGCATTTTAAAGGAATGAAACAGAACTAAATCTCTGTGTACGAACATGCAAGATCTGAAAAACATATTGTTGAGTAAAAACAGTCAGTTCCTAAGAGCTACCTGCCATATGATGCCATTTATATTTATATATATTTTTGATTTATGTATTTATTTTTTATAATTTTTAAAAAAATTTTTGGCTGCGTTGGGTCTTCGTTGCTGTGCATGGGCTTTCTCTAGTTGCGGCGAGCGGGAGCTACTCTTTGTGGTAGCGCGCGGGCTTCTCATTGCGGTGGCTTCTGTTGTTGCAGAGCATGGGCTCTAGGTGCACAGGCTTCAGTAGCTGTGGTGCACGGGCTCAGTAGTTGTGGCTCACGGGCTCTAGAGCGCAGGCTCGGTAGTTGTGGCACACGGGCTTAGTTGCTCCGCAGCATGTGGGATCCTCCCGGAACAGGGATTGAACCCATGTCCCCAGCATTGGCGGGCGGGTTCTTAACCACTGCGCCACCAGGGAAGTCCTATATTTTTAATATTTATTTTTTATTTATTTATTTTATTTTTTGGTTACGTGGGGTCTTAGTCGCGGCATGCAGGCTCTTCTTTGTGGCGCACGGGCTTCTCTCTAGTTGTGGCGTGCAGGCTCCAGAGCTTGAGGGCTCTTCGTTGCAGCGTGTGGGCTCCAGAGTGTGTGGGCTCAGTAGCTGTGGCACGCGGGCTTAGTCGCCCCACAGCATGTGGGATCTTAGTTCCCCAACCAGGGATCGAACCTGGGTCCCCTGCATTGGAAGGTGGACTCTTAACCACCAGGGAAGTCCCTATATTTATATTTTTAAACTACACACACACAAAAATACTGTATACGATCTATATATTATAGAGTATTAGGATTCTCCAGAAAAACAGAACCAATAGGTTGGATAAACAGATAGATAGATAGATATAAATAGGTGATAGATTCCTTACCGTAAGAAACTAACTCGTGCAATTATGGAGGCTGAGACGTCCCATGATCTGCTGATCTGATGTCTGCAAGCTGTAGACCTAGAAAAGCCTGGCCTAGCTCCAGTCTGAGTCTGAAGGCCTGAGAACCAGGAACACTGGGCATAAGTCTCCGATCAGCGTCCCAGCTCAGTGAGGCAGAGAGAGTGGGTTTTCCCCTCCTTCACTGTTTTGTTCTATTCAGGCCCTCAGTGGATTGAATGACGCTCATCCACATTGAGGAGGGCAATCTGCTTTACTGAATCTACCAATACAAATGCTAATCTCATCTGGAAACATTCTCACAGACACATCCAGAAATAACGTTTAACCATATATCTGGACACGCCATGACCCAGTCAAGCTGACACGTAAAATTAACTATCACATATAGTAATAGCTAACTTCTACTCAGCACTTATTATGAGCCTGGCACTACCCCAATCACTTAACATGGAACATCTCATATAAATCTTAATCCTACACCCTTAGTTAATATTATTAATCCATAGTTTACAGATGATAGAACTGAGGCAGAGAAAGATTAAGTAACTTGCTTAAGGTTACATAGGAAGTAGGAGCAAGCACTGGGACTCAGATCTTAGCAGTTTGGCTCCAGAACCGAACCTCTGAGCCACGATGCTGATCATCTTAAGCTCATAACAGTGATGTTATCTAGGAAGTGGGGGAAGGCAGGGAGCGAGACTTGGGGGAGGAGCTGGGTAGTGGTCAAATAAAGCTCTGCAATACCTGTAATGTTCTATGTTTTTAAAGGGCAAAGTAAACTCGTATATTATTTGTGATAATAAATTAATTTTAAAAAATTACATATGGGGGCTTCCCTGGTGGCGCAGTGGTTGAGAGTCCACCTGCCGATGCAGGGGACACGGGTTCGTGCCCCGGTCCGGGAAGATCCCACATGCCGCGGAGCGGCTGGGCCCGTGAGCCATGGCCACTGAGCCTGTGCGTCCGGAGCCTGTGCTCCGCAACGGGAGAGGCCACAACAGTGAGAGGCTCACATACCACAAAAAAAAAAAAAAAAAAATTACATATGAAAAAAAAAATATATATATATACATGAAAATATATAATTATTTTTCAGGATATAGTGATTAATGCTACAAGGAAGTAGACAGTGCTCCATAGCCTTTAATGGTGGGCTAGACCTAGTCTGATGCGGAGGGATGTTTGGGAAACTTGCCTGAGGAAGTGTCTTTGAGCTGAGTTGTGGATGATGCATGTGTATTAGTCAGCAAGGGTAAGGAGTTGGGCGTGGGAGGGTGGAAAGATTTCCTGGCATAAGAAACTGCATGAGCAAAGGCCCTGAGGGGGGTACTACAAATTCCCAGAACTAAGAAAAGGTAAGTGTGTTAGGCTTTAGAGAAAGAGGGGACATGGCTTGAGATGAGGTTGGGGAGGTGGACAGGGCTCTGACCTCATGGAGGCCTGTAGGCTGAGGAAAGGACTGGGAGTTTAATTCTCAGAATATTGTGTGCTGTTGGGTAAGATGAAAACTGGACACTCTGATTGGCACCATGGAAATCGCTGGAATCACTTTCGCAGGGCTGTGTTATGATAGTGAGTAGAAATGCCAAGAAAGAGACTGAAAATATAGACAAATCTCAAAACACGTGGATCTAAAGCACAAGACTGGGATAGGGAGGCCCCTGGAGGGTGAACGTGCCATTGAAGTCTGGGTTTAATTCCGGCTGCTGTTGTTATTTTTATGATGGGAAAGACTTTTACACACAAAGACATATCCACAAGGACGTTCATCATAGTATTGTTTATTACAACAACAACAAAGAGAAACTAAATATCCAACAACAGATCAAGTAATCAAATTACGGGATATCCAAGTGACGCAAAGCAATTCAGTGCTTACAAAACTATATCGTAGAAGAATATCTATCGTTGTGGGGAATGTCTACAACATATTAAGTTTAAGAAGCAAGTTATAACATCATGAATATATTACGATCTCATTTCGGTGTCAGGATGTCTCCTCCACCTCCTCCCTTCTCCCTGTCTTCATGCCTGGTGGTGGGAGGAGGAGGGGGTCATTTGACATAACGCAACATGCCCAAAATTATGCCAAGGGAAGTGATCCACTTTATCAAAAGAGAGGTTTATTTGTCTTGTGGATGCTCCATGTGGGTCCAGGATGGAGCTGGAATGCTGGGGGAGGGCAGAGGGATAAGAAGGAAGGCACTTGAGGTCCCAGCTTAGGCCAAATTTATACCAAAGCTGAAAAAAATGTATTGCTCGTTCTCTGGATTTTGGAGGAATTTGTGATAGGTTATAGGAAATATCTGGGTGGGGGGCAGAGTTTTAAAGGAAGATGTGACCGCTCACTATCAGAAACAGGAGTCTTGAGTGTACTGCTTGCTTAAGAGAGCTGTACCTGCGAAGGCATCTCTGAGCAAGGGGGAGAGGTCATCTCATATAGGCTTTGGGGAAGCGTGGAGTTCAGCGATGGGTCAACTTTCAGAGTGTTTAGGAATGGTCGACCTTTGGCTCTAGAAGCACCGTCAATGGAGTGAGGTCGCTGCTGACTGGTTATTCTCAGAAGGGTGGGCTATGACTGCTGGAGCGTGCGGCTCCAGGAGCATGGTTACTGAAACAAGTGGTCATAGAAGAAGCCGGGTAGATAACTGGTGCTAAGAGTTACTTGTTACTATAGCCACATAACAATCCATCTTTTCCTGAGAGGATGGGAAGAGAAGGAAAGAGAAGGGAAGAGATGGCAGGGCAGTCTACACATACATGAAGACGAAGGGTCTCAGTGAAACAGCCCAGGGGGAGTCTTTGTGCTACAGCTAATCCTGATTGGCCAGGACTGGTTTCTAAAGAAGGATCCCAAAGGCACCCAGAGCTTCCTGGATTGGGAATCAGGACTTGGTTGTGAGAGAAGAGTGCTATCCCCTCCTTACCTCCGCGGGTCTGGTGAGAAGTTGTATTTCCAGTGAGCTGGGGTGGGGGAGGCATAGCTCCCGGGTGCCCCCCTACCCTCAGGTTCCCCCCTACCCTCAGGTTCCGATTGGGCCCTCCCTCCTGAGTGATGACCTCCATGACCCCAAAGGGCTGGCCTGGGGTCCACGAGCCGATCAGAGCCCGCGAGGCCTCAGCTTCTGCCTCGCTGTGTGGCAGCCGCGGCCAGCTGTCAGCCCCCTGGACCCTCCAGAGACTCTGGGGCTGGAATTCCTCGGGCAGATTTCTCACCCTCTCAGTACTTCCTTCCAACTTGTCTGGCAAATGAAAAGACTTCACAGGCTTCCGAAGAGGACTGTGGCAGGGACAGCTTTGGGAGGGATAAAGAGCTCAAGGAGGGGCGGATATCACCATCATTACAGTCTAAACCTCAGACCCCCGCTGGGGGCGTCAGGCGGTTACATGTCTGTAAACAACCAGGGCTGCCGGCCTGGCTGTGTGAGCACAGAGGCTCCCGTTGCTGAGTGGCTCACACGGTGACTCATGGGGGGCCCGGGCTGACTGCTGGGTGGGGGTGGGGGTGGGGGAGCCGGGGCCTTAGATGGGAGAGAAGAAGGGATAGGCCTAGAGATGGGGGCTGGCGGTGGGGGACTCTCCTCTTCCGAGTCCAGTGAGGACAGGGGCTGATTCTCCAAAGTGCCTCGACGGAAGGTCAGTATGGCCGCAGGGCCCTCTGCCCGTCACCCAGGTAACGCCCTCTCCGTGGGAGGAATGCAGGTGGGAGGGTGCCCAGCCCCGTGGGGAAGCCCTCACCCTCCTCCCCGCCGGACTGTCCTGCCTGGTGGTTGCCATGGTAAAAAGCTACCTCAGGGGCTAGAAACACTATCTTTTTGGCCTGGAGCCCTGTGGCCTGTGAGGTGGGATCCACAGATGGCTAGTAGGGACCAGGCCCTCATCTGCCTGTCACAGCCAGCGTCGGGGTAGGGAGAGCACACTCCAGGCTTCCCTCAGGAAAGGGAAGGGTCGGCCTTCTCTAGGAAAACAGCTGCCGGGCTCCGGTGCTGACAGAGCCGTCTTCCACACCAAGGCTCTGTCCTGTCACCGCCCTGTCTGGAGCCTCGGTTTCCCACCAGTGTGTGCAGAGGGGCCCGTTCTGTGGACCCACCACGCAGATGTCTGGCCTGCCTCTTAGGTTTGGAGCAGACACAGTTCTCCTCCCCTCCTCTCCTCTGCGCTCCATCCTGAGGAGAGATGATGCGGTGAGGGGTAGAGAGCACGGAGTTTGGATCCAGATCTGGATTCAATTCCATTCCTGTCACTTACTGGTCAATTGTGAAATTCTGACTCACTTAACTTCCACGGCTTTGGACGCACCTGGCCCTCAGCTTCTTCATTGGCAAAATGAGGGTATGGAAATGGATTATTTGTAAATTTTCTTTCAGCCTGGAATTCCAAGATCACGTCACCCTCCTGCCTAGAACACTTCCGTGCCTCCCGCTGCTTCGCAAAGTCCTGACTCCCCGAGGATGGTGCCTGGGGCCCAGCCCACCTTCTGGCCTTAACCATAACTCCTCTGCTGCACCTACCTTACGCATCAGTCACACTGAACCACTGGAAAAGCCCTGGCTTTTACCCTGGATTTGGGGGAGGGGGCACCTCTGGGTCTTTGTTAGTGGGTTGCCTCCACCTAGAACACCTTCCCCAGCCATCTCCCTGCACTCAGGCTTGCCTATTCCTCAATGTCACTGACTTTGCAAAGCTGGCCCTGACTTTCTCCATGGGTAAATCAGCTCAGCTCGGATTTCTTTAGTAGCACTCCATCTGCCTTTGCTGAAGCTATGTGGCCTTCTTTCCTTCTGTTGTGATCACCTGTGCGTATCTGATTCCTTTGACGAGTTTTTCTAGGAGCAGGGACAATGTCTTAGCTATCTCCGTGTAATCCTAGCTAATCCAGGTGTTTCACTGGGTTGGGTTTCTGCCTAAGAACATTAGGGCCTTCAGCATTAGGGAAGTGTAGCAACATTCCCCAAACCCTTCCTTCGCTCCCCATGCTGTCTTAAATCATCAGAAGCTCCAAGCAGAGCACCAAGCTCTTTCTCTAGCTCTGGCCCTGGCATCTTTTATTTCTCTCTCAGAATCGTGCCTTCTCTCTCTTAGTTCTCAGGTAAACAACTTAGTCTTCCCAGCTAAGACCTCTCTCTTTATCCTTATTTCTTCCAGAATGGGATTTCTTTAGTAAGTGGGGACGCTGGAAAGACTTTCATGTGCTAACATATTTTGCCCCTTCACACATGTATCTGCTACAAAATGCCTGGTCCTAGTAGACTCAAAAAATGTTCATGAATGAATGAATGATCGGAGTAACGAGCCCACATGCATAATTAAGACCAAACTCTACTTCTCTCCATTCCAGGTGCTTCTTCCTAGACAAAGCCACCATAATTGGTTGTCTGGATTTGCTATAGCCTTCTAGGTGGTATTTGTACCTCTGGGCTTGTGCCCTTAGAGTCCATCCTCCGCATGGAAGGCAGAGTGATCTTTCAAAAATGTACGTAATGCCACTTCATTCCCCTGCTTGAAACCCTCCAGTGGTTTCCCTCTACATTACAACAAAATTCAAACTCCTTACCCTGCAAAGCCCTTCATGACCTGCCTACCTCTAACATCACATCTCCTGGCCCTTCCTTCCTTACTCATCACGCTCTAGCCACACTGGGATTCCTTCTAGGCCTTTGCATCAGCTGTGTTTTCTGTTCAAAGGGCTCTTGTCCTGTTTTGGAGTGATCTTCACATGACCATAACTTCACCATAAATGTCACCTCCACAGAGAGGCCTTCCGTGACCTCCTGGTCTAGAGAACCTTCCCCAAACACTATCTCATCACCTTTCCTTATTTTCCATTCAGCCCCTATTGCTGCATAGCAAACTGCCCCCAGACACTTTGTTTTTATTACATCTCATAATTCTATGGATTAGGAAATCAAACAGGGGACAGTGGGTACAGCTAATGTCTCTCTTCTCTATGGGGTCTGGGGCTTCAGCTGAGATGACTGTAATGCCTGGGAGCTGGAGCAACTGGAAGCTGGCTGCTACCCCTGCCTACATATCCATACGTATCTAAATTGCTAGCTTGGGCTTCCTTCCAACATGGTGACCTCACAATAGTTGGACTGCTTACATGGCAGCCCAGGGTTCCAAGAGACCAAGGCAGAAGCTGCCAGTGCTCTTTAAAGGACTTGGAACAATTATAAAGTCCCTTCTGCTATACTCTATTGATCAAAGCAGACCCAGGTCAACTCAAAGGAAGGGCCATCTCTAATATGCCAGAACCGTATTCTGGCAATAAGTCATTTTCTCGTTAATTTCTCTGTTTACATGTATAGATTGCTTATTGAGCAAACCCTGGGAGCACAAACAAACCAGTTTCTTTCTCTCATCATTGCTTGTAGATTAACTATGTTGATCCTCCTTTTCCTGTTTCTTAATAGCATCTTGGGCAGACCTTCTAATGTTCCTGTCACTTTAATTTATTAAAGGTCCAGCCCCATCTAGGCTGGTCCATCCAATTTAAGACTAAGCCCTTTCTCTCCCCTGGGCAGGGCCTGGACTTGGCTCAAGGGAGTGGGGAGAGGCGTAGTCTGCCCCTGTACTCCTCTCTATTTTCCTCGCCAAAGTCCCTTTCTCTTTTTTCACAGGGCCGGGAAGGAGAAATTAGGGGAAAGTTTCTCTTCGCTGTGGCCATTTCTTCTCCAGCTATGAATGTGCCTCGTATGACGGGCGTCTAGATGCCCACTCTCACGTGGGTGCACTGCACACTACAGGGCTACCCCACGCACTGCTCCCTACTGTGTGCCCTTTCCAGATCTATACCTGACACCTCCACTCAGCTACTGTCCCAACCCTAGGTCCACAGCCTCGAGCCTCTGGGGTTTCCTCATCTGCACGTATCCCTCTTGGGAGAACACGGGAAAGGAGGCTCGTGGCCATTCACCTTCCCCTATGTCCCCCTGGAAACTCCCGCTGGAGGTGCTGAGGTGTCCCCTCTCCCCATCCTCTGTTACTCACTATTCAGTTCTCCATTCCTCCAACTCCCAGCCAGCTAGCACATGGGCTAATCTGAATGACAAATCCAGCTCCAGGGAGACGAGAAGGGGCCAGCAACCCAGGTCTCTGGTGACCTCCCCTCCTTCTCTCTCCTTTCCCCCTCCCTGGTCCTCCGCTTATGGAGACTGAGGAAGGGGATGCTGGGTGATGTTTGAGCCTAGCAGGATTACTTCAGCCATCTCTTAATAAATCCTGTAGGCAGATGTGTCCAGCCCCAAATTGCTTCTTCTTTGTTTTAGAGTGTGGGATACTCAAGACCCCTTTTTCCTAAGTTATGGTCCAGTCTCCAATTTGAAAAAGAATAAAGTCCACCCAACATCCTTATTGGACCACGATTATGGTCTGTCTCTCCGCTAAATACAAGATCCATGAGAGCAGGTCCTGGGAGTTTTATTTCCCACTGAGTCCTTGGTGCCTAGGACAGTGTCAGGTACACAGGTGGGGCTCCACAAATATATAAAGAGCAAAGGAAAAGGGCCCTCTAGGTCCTAAATGATTTGAAAGGACGGTCAGTGTAGTCAGGTGGACAGTCAGCTCCTTTCCTACTGACTCCTGCTGTGAGGCTCTGGCCCGGATGCAGACTTTTGCTTCTGGCCTCTGGATGCTCCCCTGGTCTCTGTCTAGTTCTCTACAGAGGTGGCTGGTCTGGGTGGGGAGGCAGACCTCCATGTGGGTGACTTGTGAATCTGAGAGCCTTGGAGATGCTGCAAGGGCTGCGGTAGGGTCCCTGGGGCCACATCAGAGCCTAAGGGGGAGGGGTGCTCTTCTCAGTTCTCAGTCTGTCAGAGGCAACGGCTCAGAATGCGTACAGCCCAAGAGTGGAGAAGCTGGAGAGAAAGTGCGTTTCTTCTGCAAAGCGTGTCCCCCGGGGCTGGCCCACCCCTACTCTGTGATCACCAGCCAGAAGCACATTCTGACCAGACTGTCCTCCAGGGGGGCCCAGGCCTCGGTGAACAGACCACCAAGGGCCTCAGCAGGGCCTCCCCACTCCACCTACCTCACTGGAGCGTCCGTGGCTTCCTTCCAAAGCCTGGGGCGGGCCCCTGCCCCCGGGCCTTGTGGCTTTGTCTGAGCAGCCTGCAATTAGAGAGAACAGGGAGCTCCCCTTCCCAAAACACAACAGGAAAACAAACACATCTTGTGGGTCAAAGGCAGAAGGGAATCAGAGAGTAAGTGTATGGGATTGAAAAAAGAAAAAACATTTTTTTCTCATTTCATGCCAAGGTGTTCAGGAGGAAGACAGAGGAAGACAGGAGGTCAAAGGAGGAAGAGATCAGGCAGCATCTGCCAATCCCTGCGTTCAGCAGCCAGCGTGGGTTGGAGGTGGTGCAGTTCAGTCCCCCAGGGCCACAATCTGTGGCACCTGGGAGCCCCCATTCACTCAGGGTCCAGAGGGTAGGGCACTGGGCTGGGTATAGGGTGGCCCTGGCGGGGAGAGGAAGGGGACTGTGCTCTTGAATTTGAGGGTGATCGGGGTGGCTGGGGTCAGGGCCTCCCAAGTTTGGGGCCAAGCCTCCATCCTGGGAACCCCTCATTATGGGAGGAGTGGGCCTCAGGGTCGTGCTTAAAGCACCTGGGAGAAGATGCCCCAGGGAGCTGCAGCAACAGGCTCGAGCTACCCCCGGGGAGCCCTGGAGCCCACGGTCCCTTTTACTTCTGTCCTGCTTCCATGTCCTGCTATTGCCCGCTGCTCTGGCCGACACACTCCCCTGGAAAGCTGTTTCCAGACTAAAATACTTTATTCAAGAGAATCTGGCTTGGTGGTCAAACAGCCACGCGGGGGCAGCTCGCTCCATGTCCAGCCTGGGGCCACTCTTTGCCTGTGTCCCTGGGAGGGGCAGGATGGTGACGCCTTAGCCGTAAAGAACAATGTCCCAGCACAAGCAGTGGCAAGATGTGAGGCCAGACCTAGGGGACAAGGAGTGGCCAAGGCCCCCAGGCAACCACTGTTCTCCACAGCTGAATGTTCTGATTTCCAGGGGTAGAGCTGCTGCCAGGAAGAGGGTGCAGAGCTGCTGCCTGCTCACTCTCCCAGCAGGGCCAGTGGGAGCAGGCTTCTCCACTCCCACCCCGGCCAGGAGCTCCCCCAGCAAGGGCTGCTGGTCCATGCGGAGCCCAAGGCCGGGGGGCAGGCGGTGGGTCTCCAGTCCTTCCCTCTCCAGCCCCCTGGTGACCCCTGGAGCCTCTGGGGCCTGGCCTGCCCCTCACAAAGCCACACGTCTTGCTTCTTCCCAAGCTGAAGCCACATGGGTCTGTCTTCTGTCTTTCTCTCACGTTCTGTTTAAGGCACTGAATTCCTGAGGGTCCTGTCCCTCCCTGCCCCTCCTCTTGGAGGGAGTGAGTCATTCAGCAGGGATACAATTGGCTAATAAATAGAGGGCAGGTGCCAGCAGGGAGGTAATAAATACACGAGCTGGGTGTGGGGTCTCTCTCCTCCGAGGGGCTGGTTACCTCCGGGGAACAGTATCGCCGCACCTGCCAGAGATCAAACACAGAAAGGGGGTATCAGCCCAGTGTGGAGGGTGGGGTCCCTCCTATGGGAGGGGGGACAAGCCCAGAGGGGAAGCTTGGACAGGGAGCATGGGAAGCCTGGATCTCTGCTTGCACGAGGCCAAGAAGCATCTAGGAGCTACCCCTCACCAAGCACGCACCCAGGTGCCCAGCCCCGCGCTAAGCACTCTCTCGTTTACCCTTAAAAATATCCCATGAGGAAGGCACTATCATCCTTTTGCAGATGAGGAAACTGAGGCTCAGAGAGGTTAAGAAACTTGCCCAAGGTCACACAGCTAGTCAGAGACGAAGTCTACTTTGAACGCAATTTGGCTCCATGCACCAATGCCTTTGCTTACTCTGGGACAGCAGTCTTCAAACGAGGATATGGGAACCCCTAGGTGTACGTGAAGGTTTTCCAAGGTGTATGTACTGATGGTTTTAAAGAAATTCGTTTTCAGCCTTCCCATGTACTCTGCCTGAAAACTGTCTGTGTGAGAGGTCCGCTTCCCCCATCTTCTCCACCTGAGGTCTGCTTCCCACCATCTTGTTCCCAGTTGCCCTTCTCCCTTAGGAAGGAAGGAAGCATCTTGTCCATTCTAAATCCTGTTACAGTACTTTTCCCCAAGGTAAGAAGGATTCGAGGGGACACTGAATAAAATAACCATCTGAGACATTGTTGTAGGCGTTGAGAAAGGAAATATGGTGACTGACTGGGTAAGCAAGCATTTTGCAAGTGGGGTGGTTTCCAAGTCTGCTTTCAACAAAATTGAAGAACAGCTTAACCGAATTGTCAGTTAATCTGTCATGAGAAGTAATTTTTGTAGCAGATCACCTTGAGGTTTTTGGCAAACAACTTGGAAGGAGTTCAAGTGATTGAGTGACTTCCAGTCCCATTTACCTGTTTATGTGAACATGGTTTTTCAGTCTTTTCATCTATAAAAAACGATGCACAGGAATGGGATTACTATTGAATCCTGCCTCAGTCTGGCAGGAGGTAACATTCGTTACTGAGTTCATTAACTAATTGAAAAGAAGTAGCTGCAGCCATCTCATTGAGGTGCATTCCCAATAGATGGGTTGTACTTCTGCGTTTAGCATCTAGTAAAATATGATGTATTTGTGCTGTTTTGATCAGTTGCTACTGATAATAATTATTGTGATAATTCATTCCAAGAGAAAATTGAATTTCGAGTTTTCTGCTCACAGAAAATTTAAAATAATTCAAACCATTGTTGTGGCAGATAAATATGACAAGGTGATAAATAAAAGACATTTGAATATTAAAAAAATACTACATTAGGCTGAAATTCTGTGGGGAAAGTAAAGTGGAAAGACAAGTTCAAGGAAAAAAGAAGCAATGGAAATATTCAACTATCAAAGGAGAGCGTTCACGTATTTTTTTTGTTGCTGTTGTTCAGTTTTTTTAAGAGTGGATGATGGTATTAAATTAGGATGGCTTATTCCACAGGATACATTTGGAGAGTGATATAATGGCTTTATATTAAAATATTAATATTCATGATCGGCCACAAGTTACATCCTTTGCAACTATTTACAATTTTGATGAAAAAGTTCAATGTCAACTTAAAAGTG
This sequence comes from Delphinus delphis, assembly GCF_949987515.2. Taxonomy (NCBI): domain Eukaryota; kingdom Metazoa; phylum Chordata; class Mammalia; order Artiodactyla; family Delphinidae; genus Delphinus; species Delphinus delphis. Next base: position 28,123,525 of record NC_082684.1, on the reverse strand, counting down.
AACAAGGGAGCACATGAGTTTTTGAATTTCTTTCAAGAGATTCCCGAATGAAACATTTGAAGACTGCTGCCCTAGCAGATAGAGGACAGGCCGCTTTCCATCTGGGGCTGCCCAGCTGGGGAGCCCCGCAGTGACTACACTGCCAGCTCCTCCCCCAGTCGCTGCTTGGGCCCAGGGGAGAAATTAGTGCCATGTGCCTGCAGAGGACCCACCCAGAATCCTCCCCAGCATCCCTATCTTCACAGAGTGGGGTGGAGGTCTCCGCTCGTGCAGGGTTGGGCTCATGGGGTAGGACTTGGCCAGCCCCAGTCCCATGGCATGAAATGATTTCCTGAGTCCTGTTGGTGGAAGGAGACAGGCCCTGAAGGAGAACCGTGGTGTGACTGAGTTACTGTGCATGATGAAATCCTTTATTTTTACTCTTTACTCTCACAGATTTGGGTTTTCCCTTCTCTAATCCTGCTCTCCCAACACTCAGGCTTGGACTCCAGCCTAGTCCTCCGGATGTGAAGCCAAATGGGCAGGTAACATGGAGAGGGAAAGGGAAGCGAGTGGACCCCAAGGCTCCCTGGGAGGGTGGAAGAAATATTGGTCTGGGAGCCGGTGAGGGGCTACACCTTCCCCAGGGCCACCAGGAGGTAGCCCTGGCTGAGTGTTTGGATGTTTTAGCAGTAGAATGTAAGCCCTGTAAGAGCAGGAAGCTTGTTGGTTTGCCCACTGACGTACCTGGCACACAGTAAGTGCTTAGTAAACGTAGACCGACTGAATGCTTGGTGGACCCCCTGACCCCTCATTCTACACACAGAGAAAAACTTGGCTCAGAGAGGTGACGTGACCTGCTCAAGGCCACACAGAAACTTAGAGCTAAGCCAGGACAAGAAGCAAGGCTTCCTGGTTCCTGTCCTGGTTCACTTGAGGCTTCCTAGGCCCTAGAATCTCTAGGTTGTGGCCCCCGACCACTGGCTTTGTCCCTCCCCAACCACTGACCCTGCTGGCAGGGTTGGGCTCCCCTCTGGCCCAGCCTCCTTGCCATCCCTGGGCCCCCCGCGCACTCACAGGTGGCAGTCTGTGTGTCTCTGCTTCTCTCTCTTCCTCTTCCCCCTGCCCTTGGGTCTCCTCCTGTAATAAGCCAAAAGCGTCAGGACAGAGTGGCTGGGGACCCCCATGCTAGGACAGGGGCTGGCAGGCCTGAGAACAGCCCGGTGCCCCAGCCAGGCTGCTTACCTTTCTGGCTTCATCTTCTCCCGCAGAGGCCTGGGAAAACAGAGAGGAGCAGGGGAGAATCAGGAAAGCAGTAAGCGGGGGCTCCCTGCCCCGCTAAGCCCCCTCGGACATCACCGGCGCTGGTCCTGTAGTTGGCACTGAAGCCACTAGGGGGTAGCATGGAGCTAGTTAGGGAGAGATGCCCAGAGGCCTTGGGGCTTCCGCTCCCACTCTAGCCTCTGGTGACCCCACCAAGAGAGGTGTGAATGCCCTCTTGGGGGTCCTCTCCACACCCTCTGCTCTCCTCTGCCTCTTGGCATCAAATCTGGGGAATGAGTCTGCTCTCTGCTGCCTTTCTCTGTTCACTTCCTTCCCTCGCATCTGCCCTTCCTTCCTGGGTGCCCTCTGGGAGTTTCCTCGCTGACAGTGAATGAGGCGCAAGGCCACCTGTCAGGTGGACATCGCGCCACCCCCCACCCTGAGGATGTGTGACGGTGCAGGCAACATCAGGGGGCCAGGGTGAAGGGTGGGGTGAGGGGAGCTGATTGAACGCCCCACAGTCACCAGGCTCGTCCTGGCTCTGCCTCCGGGCGCTGTGGCTGTTGACCCAGAAGAGAGAAGAAAGGTGGCCCTGTTGCCCAGCCCTCTGGAAGGGGACAGGGCCTCAGTCTCCCCTGGGAGCCAGAGTGGGGGCATGGGGCAGCGCAGCGACAGCAAGCTTTGAGGTCAGGGAAGACTCCCTAGGCTGGCCATCTCCCTTGGGAGCCAGGGCAGGGTACCAGCGCCTCCTGGGACTGCCTGGTCGTGTCTCTGCCATCTGGGACCAGTCAGAGACACTCTTGGACCCTCAGTCTTCTCATCTGTCTGCCCCAACAGAGAGGCTGTGAGGGCAAAGGTGATGTGGAAGGTGAAAGGTCACTGTCAAGCACTGTGCCCGGGAGGGTTTGTTACTGAACTGTTGTTATATGGCCAAGCCCTGGCAAGGGGGGACAGGAGGAAACAGATTGGGGCAGGGCCTCTAACAGTGGTACAGATCCAAAAGGGGTGGCCAGAGCCCAGGACAGTAGGCAGGACCAAGCCCAGGGCAGTACCGGGGCTCCTGGAGAGTGTGGTAACGGCCACGAGAGGTAGCAAGAAAAAGGGCAAGCTTAGGGGTTAGACAGGCTGGGGTCCACTCACTAGCTGTGGCAAATCATGTAACCATAGCAAGCCTCAGTTTCTTCATCCGTAAAATGGGACAACAATGGTACCTATCTCCTAGGGTTGTTAGGCGAGCTGGGACTTGGTCTCTCTTGCTCACCACTGTATCCCAAGGAGCTGGAACAGTGCCTAGCATACAGTCGGTGCTCAATGGATGTTTATTGAATAAATGAGAAAACACAGTCAGGTGCCTAATGCGTGGCGAGGCACAGAGGAGATGCACCATAAATGGTGGTCCTCCCCCTCCTCCTGCCCCAGGATAGGGCTCAGGACCTCTTGTCTGGTGTCTCCATCCATGGCCCAGGGATACCAGGAGAGCACCTGAGCCCATTTCTCTCTTCCCTGTGCCTGGTTGGCAGTGCCAGGCCTGCTGCTCCTGGTAACTAATGCTCAGAGTACCCTGGGCACCAGCAGCAAGATGTGCTGGTGACAGGCTCTCCCGGGTGGGGGAGCGACTTTAAAGAAAGCTCCTTCCCTCTGCCCCTTCCCTCCCACCAGGGCTTGTCCGTCTCTGCGCGCCTCAGCCAGTTGACCCCTCCCGTGGGCACCAGCCTGGCCTAGAACTAAGTCCAGTCACTTCTTCCAGGGCCGTGGCAGCTGCCTCCCAGCTTGAGGAGGGAGATGGCGTGCCCTGAGCCTGGCAAGTTTGGGAGGGACCCTGGCTCCCTCCATCCCTGTGGTTTCTCAGCAGCTGTGGTCCAGCTGCTGGGGCCAGCTCCCTGGGCAAAACCGGCTGATGGGGAGACACAAGCAGCTGCCACTGGTCGCCGATTTCCCTGGTCTCCCTCAACTAGGAAGCAGGGACGGGCAGCCCCTGGCTGAAGCTGCCAGGCTCGTGGGGGCTGTCCCTGCCACACCCGAGGACCCACCTGCACTCGCAGCGCACATGCTGAGAGAACGTCAGCTCCACGTAGGAGGGCCGGTCCCCAGAGCGGATCTTCAGGAGCTGAGGGGAGAGGAAGGTTGGGTGACTGGATTGGGGGCGGCCTGGGGTTTCCAATACTCCCTCCAGCCTCCCCTTGCATGAGGACCAGGCTCCCTATTTCCCACCAGCCTTTGGACTACACACCCTCATTTCGCTTTGAGTGTGGGGCAAATAGCCCTCCCGCCTGCATGTGGAGCTGAGGGAGGCCCCTGTCCCTCCCGTCCCAGGGCCACCAGCATAGCAATAGTGTAGGAAGGGGGCCCCTGCTCTGGAGGCAGCGAGACCTATGTTCAAAGCTTGGCTCTTCCACCTGCTGAGCAAGTGAAATAACATCTCTGAACCTCAGGTTCCTCATCTGTGAAATGGGAATATCACTTAGCTCCAAGGATCGAATGTTGAGGTAACATTTCTGAAGCACCTAGCATAGCGCTTGGCATTATTCAACTAATGCTCAAAAAACCACTGTAGGTGTGAGTGTGTAAGAAAGCTCAGGGCGTGAAATGCCAAATGTCCCTGGTATAAACAGGGACATCTTGAATCCGAACAGATTTCTTTTCCAACCTCAACCAGATATCCTAGGTCCTGGGCCAGGGCTAAGCCAGAGGCTGAGAAAGCTGGTAAGGGAGGAGGTGAGGGGGCTCAAAGCTGGGGCAGGGGTTCAGGAAGGAGGGGCACTGTGGTAAGAGGATAGGCCTGGGCGTAAGTCCCAGTCCTGTGACCCTGGCCTGCCCTCCTTCCCTCCCGGGCCCCCTCGGGGGCAGGTTCTGTGGCCCTCTGAGCAGCATGTGGACAGAGGGGCAGGCCCGGACACGAGGAGGAGAGCCCGCTTACCTGCATGGTGACATTGACCGTCTCCACTGGAACACAGTGCAGGTTCTCATCGCCACAGCAGCCCGTGCAGCGCAGCAGGGAGACGCAGGACGGGCTGAACATGTGCTCAACCTCGCCGGGGTACTCAGACACGATGTCCACCAGCCTCTCCAGGGCCCGGCAGTAGCTACGGCCCCACACTTCCTGGAAGGGCACCACTGCGAGGAGGCACAGACAGCTGCGTCAGGCCAGGAGGGGCCTGCTCCTTGAAGCCTAGGCCCTGCGGGTCCTCCCAGGTTCGGCCCACACCCCCTCCTCCAGGAAGCCCCCTGCCTATGTGAGCTCCCCCGGCTCTGAACTCCTGATGTGATCCCTCTGGGATGACAGCTGGACCTCCAACCCGTCTGCCGGATGGAAATCCCAGTGGAACGGAATTTCTCAGTGTCTTGAGCTCTCAGCTCTATTCTCAAGTCAGGGGCCGCATCTGCCTCGGTGCCTTGAAGCTTCGAGGAGCGTGCTCTGGCAGCTCCCCAGGCCCTCTGGATCTTTCTTAGCCCTGACCTGGTGCTTCCTCAGTCTTGGGGAATTGGCAGAAAACAGTCAGTTCTGCAAGACTGGCTTGCAGAGTCCCACAGGGAGGGTTAGCCTTCCCCTTAGTCCTTGTTTCCTGCCCACACTGGGCCAGCTCCTCTGCCTGGTGGCCAAGACTGCAGTCAGCAACATGCCCCATTCCCGTGCTCCATTTCGGTCAGGCCACCCTCGTGAGAGCTCGGGGCCACATCATCCTAATTCCCACTTGAGGTCCATGCTCCTTGCCCCCTTCTCGTTTCTAACCAAATAAAGCCCACTTCCCACTTCCCCAGGCCCGCCTCCCTTCCTCCTCTCCGAAGCCTTCTCCTACTTGTCCAGCGTGAACAGATGTTCCTTTTTTGAGCATAACTCAGCCCCAAGGGCTTGCCTTATCTCCGTCACTGGTGGCTCTTATCTTTTTTACAAGCAAGTTGAGGCTCCTTGAAGACACGGACCCAAGCACCCAGTAAACACAGGCTAAGTAATTACTGATGGATTAGATGAGAATTCACTGAAGGTTATCAGGGACATCCCTGACCCCCACGATGTCCTGGTGGTCTTGACCAGGAACTTCTGCGGGCTGATCTGGAGTCTCTCAAAAGACGTTGCTCCTTCAGGGGAGGGCCTGGGGCCTGGTCCCAAACAGAGGCTCACAGGAAGTGAGTAGCCAGAGCCAGGAGACCTGGCTTCTAGTCCTGGCCCTACACTGGCTGTGTGACCTTGGGGCGGTCACTTCACCTTTCTGGGTATATCAGTTTCCTCAGCTGAGGAAAAAGAAGAAGGTTGGGAATAGATGGTTGCTAAGGGCTCTCCCAGATCTGACAGGCAGTCTGTGATTCTGTGCACACAACCCAGCCCAGCTGTGAGACCGTGAGCAGAGACACATCTCCAGTCCTGGGTCATCCTGCTCTGTACCTGGTGGTCATCCTCAGCTGGTGGGGGAGGACAGGGAAGCTGGGCCACCTGGGGACGCTGCAGCCTCTGCCCTAGGGCAATGGCCTCTCCTAGCAGCCCCTCACTACCTTCCATGTCCCTTCCTAGGAGGCAGAAGGGGCTGAAGTCCATTCTACTGAGCCTATGAGGACGTGAGTCTCAGGGTAATCTCAGAGGAAAAATAAACTTCAGCCCTAGCAGAGGCCCTCGGGAAAGGCTGCAAGCCGGTGGAAAATACCCAAGAGGCAGTGTGTCCACGTGGAGCTGGCTGAAGCGGCCACAGAGCAATAAACTGTGCTTATCTGAGCGTCTGCTGCTCCATTCTGCCCTGTCTGCTTAGGGGGCACTAGGGCTGGGCCCAGGGATGGGAGGGAGACCAGAGACCTCCCTGATCCTGCCTCTCCAGGCCACTGGGTCACTCTCCCTGGACCCAAGTGGGAAACAAGGCCCTCTCCTCCAGGTCATTCCAAAGCCCCAGGGAAGCCAGCCTTTGCAGGGAGAGGTCAGAGGAGCACCTCCCTATTGTAACTCTATGAGTGCGTGTTTAGTCTAAAACCTTCATAAGCACTACACAACTCTGAACATTTAATCTCTGCCTCGGAAAACATAAATAACAGCAGAGGGATAGCCAGCTGCCAAAGTGCCACAGAAGGTTCAGGGTCCTGCCCCGGGACCAGCCATCAGGGAGGGGGAGAGCAGCAGAGAAGGGGCACCCCGTCCCCCTACCATCCCGCAAGCAAACTCCACCCAGCTGGGCCATGGGGCCACCGCCAGGTTAAGCAGAGCCGCAGGGCCTAGGAGGCAGAAGGGATTTCCTTTCCCCTCACCCACCATGCAGACTGCGGCAACAGGACCCAGGCTCCGGGGCCCTGAAGCCCACTGCTTTCTGGGCCTCATGGCCGGATGGTGTTGGGAGAGGGCTGAGAAGGAGGTGGGCTGAGCCTGGTTTACCTGGCAGACACCAGGAAAGGGGGCAGCTCATTCCTGGGGCTGCTGTCTGGGTGTGTGGGAGAAACAGAGGGGGCTGGGCGAGGGGCTGGCTGAGGGAGTGCTGTGACCGCTCCCAGCTGTGGGCTGAGCCCCTCGGCAAAGAGCTCTGCTCAGCTGCTCCTGAGGGCAGCCCCAGACCTGCTCAGAGGCCGGGGTGCGGGGAGAGGAACAGGAGGCTGTGGCCGAGGCAGGCGCCTGGCTGCTCCCGGGGCCAAAAAGTGGGCTCTCGGCTCTCTTGCCAGCCCCTGGGTGAGCCTCCCGTCTGGCTCCAGCTGCCTACCACCCAGGACAGAGGAGACCCCAGATGGGAAGTGTTTCATCCTGAGAGCAAGCTCCTGGGGGGGGGGGGCACTGGGAGGGTGGGGGGACCGGGCTGGGCAGAGCCACTGGCCACCAGCCCGAGCCCAGCAGGTATCCTCTTGGTGGTCACTGGTGGGGCACACACCCAGCCGCGGCAGGGGACACCCTGCTCAATGCCTGCTCAGCTGTGAGCCGTGGGGAGGCTCGGTGCCACGCGCTCCAGCTCTGTCACATGCACTGAAGAGTGTCCAAGGCTTTAGGTGACCCCAAGGGCCTCTGTGAGCCTCAGAGCCTTCATCCATAAAACGTGGAGAATACGAGTGCCTTCCTAGTTCACAGCCTGTGGCACAGAGTTATAGTAAATGCCTGATAATATTACCATGAGTAGTAATAGTAAAAAATCAACGTCTGCGGCTGCAAAGCACAGACCATTCTGTCTCTTGTCTGGTGTTAGGAGGGGATGGCATTTTCAGGATTTTGATAACTGGGGTCCAAAGCTCTTTCCCTGGTCATGATACAGGCTCCCTAATTGATCAGGATGACAGGTGAGCTGTCCTAATGGATCGACACTTCCCGGGTCCCTCCTCACTCGGGTCCCTGGGAGAAATATACTCCTGTGTCTCCTCCATGGAGTCAGAGAATCCTACAATCTGAGAAAAAGAACCTTAGATATCATGTAGTTTAATGCTCCCATTTTATAGATGATGAAACTGAGGCTCAGACTTCCTTGATAGCTGTTATCTGAAATATACTAAAAGCATCAAAAAGGCCATGGGGTGGAGGTAGGTGATGGGTCTCTCTCCAAATCCCAGAGAGCATAATATTGTGCCAATCCCAGAGGGCAAGCAGGGGGAGGGAGAGGATATCAATGAAATCAACGTCTGCTACCACCCCCACCTTCTCAGTGCCCAAGGGGCCTGGGACTCAGCCGTCAGAGCATGGTCAGGCCCAGGAGAGGCTGGCTACAGGCACTAGAGGGAGGGTGTTCCCAGCTCACAGAGGTCACCACGCGTGTGCATGTGCATGTCCTTACATGCTCCCTTTCTTCCGTGGAAAGTGGTGTGTGGCCTGGCTGCACGTCTTGGAGAGGCAGGGAGGGAGGGGCAAGGCAGGGGGCCTGGCATGGGCCTCCTGCCTTCCGCACGTATGTCTCTTTGGCAAATTGTCTCACCCTTTGAAGATTCCCTCTTGATACAACCCTGGGTGGGGAGTGCCGGGGCCAGGGAAGGCACAACTCATTCTGTCTGTTTGTAATCAATGGAAAGGCCTCATCAGGTCCCTGAAGCTCCTCCAGGGCTGGCTACTGGGAAGGTCCTCTTGCCCCTCCCTGGTCCTCTTGACTGCTGGACCACTGCATCCAGCTCACAGACCCCCAGCCTGGCCCTTGGCACTCATTGCCTGCACTGCCCTCCAAGACCCCATCTGCCCCCCTTACATCATGCTGGGAAGGGGCTCTGATGAACCCCAACCTGACGAATCCTGGGTAAACGGGCCCCAGCCCTGCTCTCTGTGTGCCGGGTGACCCTGGCCCAGGAAGACACCTCTCTAGGCCTCTGGGTCACAATGGGGGGATCTCTCAGGCCCTGACAACTCTGTCGGCCAGGGCGTCAGCCAGTTTGCAGACTCTCCCCAGCTCAGTATCAGCCTGCACCCACCCTTCCCAACCCTTCCCATCCTCTGCAGAGGCCCAGGAGGTGAGGACTTGGCGAGCTGTGCACCAGCCCCTCCAGCCCCGCCCCCGCCCCCTGGGCCCAGGCAGCTTACCTTCCACCTCTGATGAGCCGTTCGCAGCAGACAAGGCCCACTGCTGTGGACAGAAAGGTGCAGAGATGAGGGGGACCACCTTGGGCCTCTGCGCTCTGGGGCCCAGTGTGTCGGTAAGATCATAGAGGCCCCTCTGACTCTGAGCTCCTTCCCACCCGCTGCACACACTCTGCCCTGTCTCACGGCTGGCTCCTTCCAGGTTCAACGAGAAAAACTCAAGGGACCCTGGGTGGGTCCCGTGGATCCCACCCCGTCTCTGGCCTCAGTTTCCTCATTTAGAAAGGGTGGGAGGCTGGAAGCTTTTGGAGACCCTTTGCCTGCTCTGTCCCAAAGATCTGGCGATCCTTTGGGGTCTCCCTTCTACCCAGCCCCCAGGCAGCCCTGCTGGGCCCTGTGCAGCTCGCCTTGGCTGGGTGCCAGAGCCCAGGGGGAGGCGATCAGCTGGTGAGAGCCGAGGAGCTGGAGCGGGTGGCGCCAGGAGCCGGTGCTGCCGGTAAAGTGACACCTCTGACCAGCCCTGCAGCAGGCAAGCGGGCGGCGGGTGGCGGGTGGTATGGCCCTTCCGCCCCGTGGAACTGCCCAGCCCACCCACTTCTGGGCTGGGGCTCGGGACTCCCAGGGCAGTGGGACAGCGCAGTGGGAAGGGAGCTCATTGGCTTTGTCAGGATTTCGCTGCCCAAGCTGGCTCACAGCCAGACTCACCCAGCTCCTGGGAAAAGGGCCCTGCTCACTTCCCCAGGCCCTGCACTCAGGACCTCCAGCTGCCCATCCGGGAGAGAGGGCACAGTGGGACCCTTGTCTTGCCCCCAGCCCACCCAGGAGCCCTGGGCTCAGCCTGGAGCCTTGGTGGGGGCAGGGCCCAGCCTCCCCACCAGTAGTCTTTTCAGCCGGCTTTCCCTCCACCAGGCCAGGTCAGAGGTCCTGGGGGCGCCTGCCTGGTCACAGGGCCTCGACCCTGACCACAAGGCCAGGGACCCGCCTGGGATTAGTGGAGAGATGCTTTTAGCAAAGCCACCAGGGCTCCAGGGGCCAGACAGGAAACCTCCCTCCCTTCCCTGTGGCTTCCCTGCCCCCGCCAAGACAGACCCCGGAGCTGAGGTCTGGGACAGCCCAGCCTGCGGACTCCTCCCAGACGACGTGGTCCAGCCTGGCTCGTGGGAAGTGTGTGGACATCCTTGGAGGTGCTGCTCCCGGGAGTGGGTCTGTGAGTTCAGAGCCCCCTGTTCCCAGTGCTGGGGGTGGGAAGATTAGGGAAGCCAGGCTGGGGCGTGGGGGTCTTACCTGGGGGGGCACAGCAGGCAGGGCCAGCCCAGCCAGGAGCTGCAGGAAGCAAGTGAACAGCCTCATGGCAGGCATCTTCTCAGACGTACCAAGCCAGGGGGCTCCAAGGGAAAACCACCATGCTCGTACCCCGGGGGAGCCCCTGGCACAGGAGGACAGGAGCTGAATGGGGGGCTGGGTGCCCCCCCTCACTGCTGCCCCGAGGTCCCTGTCGGTGGCCCGAGCATCCTCTAGAAGCCCTGGGGATTCTGGAGCCCGCAGGTAAGGCTGCGGCTGGGGCACCTGGTGCGGAGGGCCCGGCAGGGCCGGTCGGTGTGGGGCAGGCGGGTCCCTGAGGAGGGTCCGTCGGGCGCCCGGCGCGACCCCAGGTCCTCTCGTGGCTGGCGAGTGAATATGCAGCTTCTTCCTCAGACAGCAGCTCCCTTCTGGGACTGAAGCTTGTCGGCCGCTGGGTTTCAGGGCCCGCGAGTGGGGGCGGGGCTGCACGCCCGCCCCGCCCACCGCCGACGAGGCTCCAGACCCGAGTCCTAGGGAGCGGCCGGGCGCCGAGCGGGGCCAGAGGCCGGGCGGGCGGCGCGGACCTGAGCGAGCTCGGGCGGCAGTGCGTGGAAGGGGCCCTCCAGACGCGGGCTTCACCGCCCGGCGGAGCCCAGCCCGCAGCTTCTCCCGGGACGCTCGGAGCCTGCTGCCCGGGGCGCCGGCTGAGCCAGGCAGCGCCCAGTGCTGGCCCAGGAGAGGGGCCCCCAGCTTGGCTCCGGCTCTTCCAGGCCGGCCACCTTGGGCGGGGGCAGCAAGGTGTGGAGCCCAACGCCTGCGAACAAGGCTCCTGACATTAGGCCTCTGCAGAGATGCAGCTCCAGACCCCCAGGAAGGCAGTGATTTGCTCTGGTACGTCACAGTGCCACCTTATGCCATCCCCATAATCCTCAAGGGTGAAAGAATTATCAACCCTATGCTATAGATGAAGAAACTGAGGTTCCAAGAGTGCCCCTCCCTGTATACGTTGTACATACATATGTACTCCTGAAAAGTGTGTGTGTGTGTGCGTGTGCGTGTGCATGTGTGTTTAACATACAGAGACAAAACCCATGCCATGTGGCTGTCTCTTCAGCCCATGCACCATCCTCCTGGCCAGGCACTCAGACGGCAGGCACCTGGCGGGGGCTTCAGCACTATTTCCTCTTGTGGCAAGCAGTTTTCCGGGCCCTGCCTGCAAGCCGGCCACATGTGGCTTGGAGAGTGGCCTACTAGTGCAGCATTTCCTCCTGGTCCCGGGAGGAGGAGGAAGTGCTCCGACATGGCAGGGGTCTGCCGGAAGGGGTCTGTGTGTGCGTGTCTCTGTGCCTGTCTGTGGGCATTTGCGTGCAGTTGTGAAGATCCACGTGTGCTATCAGTCTCTGTGTGGTCTGAGTGTCTGTGTGCATCTGCTGTATGTGCAAATGTCGCTTTGTGGGCGTCTGGTCTCTTGGTATCTCTGTATGCCTGTGTGATTGCGTGTGTGTGTGTGTGTGTGTGTGATGGATGTGCCTGATTTTTCTTCTGTGTTTGGAAGTGTGTCTAATGTGCATTCAGTGGGATTGTGAACTTGTATGCCTGCCTGTGTCTTTGTGTGTGTGTCTTCGTGGGTGAGTATCCGGGCCAGCTTCTGTGTGTGACTGTGCATCTCTGTGTTATTTGTGTATGCCTCCCACGGTCCTCGAGTGTTCATCACCACCACCACCCTCCGCGCACACTTCCTGGCTACGAGAACCTGGCAGGATTTGGGGTCATGGGTTGGCCTGGGCCTGGGGCTGGTGGGCGGCTGGGAGAGAGGAGGGAGGCCTGAGAGGTGGCCCCTACATCTCACATTCCAGCCAGGAAAAGAGAGGCCAGGGCAGCCCCAGCTCTCACCCCAGTGACCTCTGCGTCCGTTGCCTGCCCGCCCACCCACGCGGGGCTGCCGGAGATGCTGGCTCCTGCCTGGCCGGCCCCAAACCCGGAGGTCCAGGAGCCAGGGGCCAGTCACCAGCCAGCTAAGGGGGGGCAAAGAACTTTCTGACAAGCTCCAACATGCTAAGGCTCATGGAGCAGACAGATTCCTTCCTGGGCCCAGGGTCTTGGTGGAGGATGTCTGGGCATCGCTGGGGTGAGTAGATGTGTGTTTGTGCATATCTGGATCATATATGCTTGCTCATGATATCTGTGTATACATATGCATGTTTTGGATTTGTGAATGTGGACATGGGTGTGTTTTGTGTATGAGTGTGTGTGTTGAAGTATCTGTTTTGTATATGCTTGTCTATAACTGAGTGTTTTGAGCACTTATGCATTGGGCACCTTTGCCTATAACTGTGTATGTATAAGGGTGCATAGATTGTACGTGTTGTGTGTGTTTGTTTTCATTTATCCGTCCTTTCATGCAACATGTATTGCTTCAGCCCTACTATGTTCTAGGCACTGGGCTTGTGGTGTGGTGGTTCCCTTGAAGTTTACGTTCACAGCCAGGGCCAAGGAGGGGGGTGGTGGGTAGGTACAGATGGGTGGGAATGCTGCAGCTCCCTTTCTACTCTCTGGAATAAGCTTGATGCCTGGGCAGTGTCTGCGATTCCTACAAGTGCACCTCAGTCTTTTTGTCACTAAACTGGAGACCATATCCTTCTAAACTTGGCTTCTTGGGTTGTGAGATGAATTAGCTAGGGTAGGCTAGGGGAAACCAATTAGACTTTCAGAATATCCATGAGTCAGATAGAGGTTTACTGTTACTCACATCCAGTCCAGGGCAGGTGTGCTGAGGCTCTGCTGTCCTGGATTGTGACTCCAGTCCTTACCAGCTGTATAGCTTCAAGTAACTTCCTTTACTTCTCAGAGCCCAGACTTCCTCCATCTAAAGTGGGAATAATAACAGTGCTTACCTCATAGGTGAGGACTGCTAAAGCACCTGGGGTACAGGAAATGGTAGCTGTTAGGCATGATTTCTAATTCAACTTTTGATTCTTATTAGAGATATAAAGACACTGCAGGGCTTCCCTGGTGGCGCAGCAGTTGAGAGTCTGCCTGCCAATGCAGGGGACACGGGTTCGTGCCCCGGTCCGGGAAGATCCCACATGCCGCGGAGCGTCTGGGCCCGTGAGCCGTGGCCGCTGAGCCTGCGCGTCCGGAGCCTGTGCTCCGCGACGGGAGAGGCCACAACAGTGAGAGGCCCGCGTACCGCAAAAAAAAAAAAAAAAAGACACTGCAGAGTAGAGTCCTCACCATCTTGGACATGAGACAGAAAAAGAAGAATCTTATGCTTCTGCCAAATGCAGAGGAGAAAAAGGATGCAGGGATTTGCGTGCGCGTGGATGTGCATGTGTGCATGCATGTACATGCGTGCACACACACAGACACACACACGCAACTTCTCACCATCACCATCCAGGCAATCAGTCCCCAGCTGTCCCTGACACCTCCTGAGTAGATCCAGGTGCTGAGCACTGGTAGCATCAGCGTTCACAACTCAACATTTAGCTGTAGGATGGTGATCATTTGTTGTTGTTTCAGGGAGAGAACAAGTGTTTTTTGAGCACTTATTATGTGTCAAGCAGTGTGCCTGGAACTTTTAGCACTTCGACTCATTGAATTCTCATAACAACCCTATGAGGTAGGTTTTAAATATTCCCATTTTGAAGATGGGAAAACGGAGGTGCAGGGAGTTTAAGTAATTGGGCCATAGACCTTTAGCTACCAGGGAAGGAACAGAGATGGGGATCAAGCTTAGGTCTTTCTCCAGCGCTCTTTCCAGTGAGCACAAGCTCTCTCTGCAAGCAGGTAGCAAATACCTTGAAGGCGGAGCTGGTGTCCCAAAGCTTTTCTCGATCTTCCCTTTGCTGGAGCAGAGTGGTTGCTTGACAAGCTCTGAAGGTTGGTGTGTGGGAGACAGACACTGTCATCCCGGGCCTGGAATTGACCCTGTCACAGGTAAATACAGGTAAACACAAGGGTCTAGGCCGTAGAAACACTGATTGGACCATGACAGTAGTCACCCTGAGCAGCCATGGGTTCTAGTCCTGCATGCTGGGCTGCCTTCCGGGGCTGCCCTAAAACACAGGGCTTCCCACACCTTGCATTAGTCATGGTCTTAGCCTGAAACGCTTGCGTCAACCCATCCCTATTTCTTGGCTTTTAGCTTCCTGACTCATTTTCTCATTTTGGCCTGGCCTCTTCGGAGTCTTGACCCTCTGATCTATTTCCCGACTATGACCTCTTCCGTCTCCCTTGATGACATCGAGCATCAGCCTCTGCAGTGGCATCTCTGTGGCCCTAGAGAAGCACACTCCCTCTGACCTTGTCCCTGAGCCCCAGATCTGGATGTGGCCAGAGGTGGGTGAGCAGCAGAGCGTCCAAGGACTAGAATCTCCTGTTTCCTGGCTGGCAGGGAGAGCGGCAGCGGGCAGCGCAGGTTGAAGGCCTGTCCGCTATAGGCTGGACGTGCCGCAGCCACCAGCTAGCCAAAGTCACCAGCAAGAAGATGGCTGGTTGGCCTCTCTGCCTTCTCCTCCTGCCTTCTGGGCTGGGATTTCCTCAGCCTCAACCCTGAGCCTCTCTCCTCCTCTCCATGCACTTCATTCAGGCTCCAATGGCCTCCCTGGCTGCCACCACTGGGTGAGACACTCCTCACCTAGGCTCCCCCAGCACTTGGAATTTCCCTCCCATCGCGGTGCCTGGCCCTCAGCACCATCACTGCCCAGACGCTGGTCTGTCTTTCCTCAGTCTGTAAGATCTGAGAGGGCAGACACTTGTTCACCCTTGGATTCCCAGCACCCTGTGCAGTGCCCGGCACACAGTAGGGGCTTACTTGATGTTTGTTGAGGTGGGCCCATCCTCAGAGCACTCTCTCCTCTCTCCACAGGGAAAACGTCCCAAGCCTACTCATTCTTTACGCAGATGTCCTTCAGCCCTCAGAGGTAGCCCTTCTAGACCCTGTGCTCAAGACAGCTTGTGTGGGCCTCTCTGGTGGGGTAAGTGTGGGAAAACAACTTCCCGTTGCCATGTAATCATGCCCTGGGATGGTCACCACAGCCCTGCCAGCCCCCAGGGGACAAGGCTCACGCCTCGCCTCGGCCCAGACACCAGAACCCCGTGGGAGGCCTAGGGCGGGTCCGAGTTGGAAGGGAGACAAAAGCAGAGCCCACGGGAGACCCAGTGGTTCCCAGGGCTGGAAACTAAGATGGCGCCCACCACGAGGCTGCGAACAAGGGCGGCCAGGCAAGGTGCCTGCGGCCTTGTCCCAGGCCTTTGGGGCAACGTGTCATCACCAAAGGATCAGAAACCCGTACTTTGGGAACTTGGCAGCCGGGCCTGGGTTTTTTGTGTTTTCTGTAATTATTTCCCTTTTGTTCTCCCTTAGTATTTTAGTAAAGCCCTTTGTGAAAATGCCAGCTGGTCTCAGCTGTGCTAAGTGGAATGACAAAGGGGTACTCTGTGCATGCTTGGCCCTTTGCTTTAACGGAGGGATGTAGCTTAGTGGCGGCAGCAAAGTCAAGGAACACCAAGGGCACAGGGAGGCTCTGGGGCCACAGCCAGCACCTCGTGTCCAGCAGCCTCACTGACACTGAACTTCCTTCCAGGCTCTTCCAGACTGGAAGAGCTTTATTGAAACCAGACGGGCTGGAGGGCCGGCCAGCTGCTTTGAGGGAGGGCATTTGTTCAGATCCCAGGGTGTCCAAAGCTCTCGAGAAATCCAGAGGCCGGGCACCTGCTGTGCTCCGGCTACCCAATCAGGGGCTGTCCTCCGAAGCTGGGGGTCCTTGGCAAGCTGCTTTCCAGGAACTGAGCCTCTGAGCTGGTACCATAGCTGCTTCCCCTTTCTGCCCTCACAGCTCAGGGCCCTTGCTAAGCCTTGGTCCCCTGCCTGCTTGCTGCCTACCGGGGTGGACACAGTGGGTCCCTTCCCAACTGCTGGGACCCCCCACATCCTATTTCCTGTGACTATTCCCCCTTTCTCCTCCTAGCCCCTCCTCTCTTTCCCATTGTGTCTCCCAGCTGCCCTGGTGCGAGGCCCCGGGGAGACTGTCCTCAGGAACAATCTCCCCTTTCTCTCTGTTGTGTAAGTGATACACGAGGAGAGGAAGCAATTTGTAACTAATCGGCTGTGATGTGGAACAGAGCTTTCTGAGAACTGGAGAGTCTGTGACAGCTCCGGGCTGTCCTGCCTCTGCAACAGCTGGGTGGCTTGGGTGGCAGGTCAACCTTCTCCTCCCCCACTCCACCAAGGAGGCCTGAGGGATGATGGCGGGTAGTAGCTCCCGCCGGGGTAGTACCTCTTGTGTTCCAGGCAAGCAGCAGAAGGGAGAGGGATGGGCAAGGACTAGCTGAGGCTGTGCAAGGAAGGAGCGTCAGGCAGGGATTAAGAGCCTGGCTCTTTCTAGCTGCGTGACCTTGGGCAAGTCTTTTCAGCTTTCTA
The DNA here is from genome assembly GCF_949987515.2 of Delphinus delphis. Lineage (NCBI taxonomy): Eukaryota > Metazoa > Chordata > Mammalia > Artiodactyla > Delphinidae > Delphinus > Delphinus delphis. The sequence goes on along the minus strand of NC_082684.1, from coordinate 28,107,128 downwards.
ACCCCATCTCAGAGACTGGTTGTGTGGCTTGAGTGAGAAAGTGGAAGTCGATCACATAGCAGAGTGTCTGGTACACTGTGAGTGTTTAATAACTTCAGCTGCTATAATCATTTCCTGGGGAGAGGGGAACGAGGTGGGCCAGATTACCCCCACTGAGCTTCAAGCAGACCTCGCCATGGTCACCATGGTTACCACGGATGGCAGGAAAACCATCCCAGAGGAGGCAAGGCTTCTGGGTTATTCTTCTGCCCTTCAAGGGGTGGAGCCAACCTCAGAGACCTCCTTCTCCACAGAGTGGGAGAGGATGGGAGAGGAGAGGGCGCCCACATCCATCGGGCCCCTTCTCTGTACCATTCACCTAAGGAGACAGATGCTCCCAGGTCATAGACAATCACAGGTAATTATGACTTAGCCTCTATAGAACCAGAGTCAAGCTGCAAAGTGCTACGGGAGCAGAAAGAGTGGGGAGAAGGCTGCTGGTGCGTGTGCGTGCATGTGTAGGGATGGGGGATCAAAATCAATATTGGACCTCCCTGGCCTGAGAATCCTGACCGTCCCTTCCCCCAGACGAGGCACCCACCCAGAAGCTGGAAGGGGAAGGGAGATGGGCCCTAGAACCAGGGCCTAATGCTTCCTGGGGAAGGAGGTCTTAATGCCCCAGCCACTTCATCAAGGTGGCAGTGTGACAAAAGTCTTCTGCAGGGACTCCCCCAAAGGAAAAACGTCCTGCCTACTTTCTGGGTAGTAACTGAAGGACTTCCTAGCACTTGATGGGGGTGGGGCACTTGGGGAGAGGTAGAAGAAAATAGCAACCAGAAGCCCCACCCCCACGCCTCACCCTCAGAGCACCATGTCCAGAGGCTGCGGAGTCTGGGCAGCCAGTCTGTCTTCCGTTCGGCCTCCCAGAGCTGGCAGGGGACGAAGGACCCAGACTCTTGGCTCGGTGCTTCCCCAGTGTTGGGAGCCCAGGGGGTGGCAAGGGGCTTCTGTTCTCGTCAGGAATGACGTTGTCTGTTATGGGGCGAAAGGTCAGTGGAGACAGTATAGACTAAACATCTCATAATTGGAACGGCGTGGATCTGGGTGAGGATTGCTGTGAGGGCCCGTATCTGTTCCATTTTAATGTCATCCCTAAGAGTGTTAGTCCTTGGTCAAGCTGTCATTCTGCACTTCGGAGGGAGGGGGCCAGGCCGGTGAATCGGCAGGGCTCTGAGCTACAATGGGAGAGAGAAGGAGCTGCGTCTTCTGTGGGTCCTTAGCTCATTCAGCCCTGCTCAGTGCCAGCCCCTGGGCTCACTGCTGGGGACACCAAGACAGCGATGGTGCTGGAGGAGCTTCCGGTGCAGCGCGAAGGGCTTAATAATGCTGTCTTAAACAATACTAAGTCTGAGCAAAACAAAGCCTCCAAGGCCGCTGCTGCAGGCCCGTGGTAGCATGCGGGTGGGCGGCTCTGAACCTTAGATGGCCGTCTTCTCGAGGGCATTCAGACATGTGAGAGAGTGTTCCAGAGACTTTCCGGGAGGTCCACAGAGGACAGAAGTAAGGCTTCACATGGAGAAGGTAATGCTTGTGTAGCATCTCACAAGATGAATGGAAGTTTATCAGGAATCAAAGGGTGGAAAGAGCATTGTAGTCAAGGGGAGTACCTTGGTGAGGTATAGATCCTTTGAGGGACATAGAGGAATCTGGTGCGGCTGGACTGTGTGCAGGGTGCGGAGGGTGTGCATCTGTACCTGGAGATGAGTCTGGAAGGGAAGTCTGGAGTCAGATTGTGAAGAGCTTTGCAGGTCATACTGGGAGCTTGTAGTTTATTCTTCGAAGGGCTTCAAGGAGCCACTGCAGGTTCTTGAGCAAGGGGGTGACATGGCCAGATGTGGAGGGTTGGCCTGGAGGCAGGAAGACCAGATCTGTGCTTATCATAGAGTTGAGAGAGGCCTGAATCAGGACAGTGGCTGTGTGAGGAGACGGGATGGGACCCAATGCCACCCAGATAAAAGAGTTCACTTCCCAGCCATCTCTGGAGCTGGCAGTGACTTTATGCCTAAGTTCTGGCAATCCTTGCCCCTTAGGGCTTCTTAGAGTTTTGGGTGTACATGGAAGTTTGGGGTTTGACCTTTGGAAAGTCTCCTTAAAGGAAGAAGCATGTCTTACTTCTCTATCTGCCAAGCTTTTGCCTGGAACTTGAATATGATGGTAGGAGCCCTTGCAGTCATCTTGCACCTTGAAGATGAGTTGGAAGGAAACTGGGTCCCTGAAAACTTTGCAGGGTCTTCATAACAGTCCTGGCCTATTTAACTCCAAAATTATTTCATGTGAGGAGAAAATTAATTTCCATCTTGTTTAAGTCGTCATTATTTTGCAGTTTTCTGTTAACACATGTGCTATTCCACATTTTGCCTTATAAAGGTGAGAACATGAGTTCCACAGTTCTATATGAGTTTTATGGAAAAAAGACTGCTATCGTCCATGGCTTATCCTGGAGAGTGAGTCAGATTACTGCTTCCTAGGGAGAACTGGCGCTCTCCAATCCCCTCTCAGTTCGAAGCAGGCATGGGGAGGCCACAGTTAAGGGTACAGATGTTGTGGGCCAGCTGAGCTGGACCTGCCTCCCCAGCCGCATCCCTCTTTTCCCAGCTCTCATCTTCTCCCAGAGAGCACAAGAAGGAAACTGTGCTGGGGACAAGGGATGCAGAGGGGAGCCAGATTAGTTACTCTTATGGTTGGATTCCCAGGGGTGGAGGAGACAGAAAGTCTAGCAGAGCTTTCAGCAGACAGACAGCGGACCTCCAGCTGGCCCCTTGGGCCCCCGGCTCTCTTATGAGTCAAAGAACACTTGGCTGCTCCTCCAAAGATCTTCCTCTTCCTCCAGCTCCCCTCATCTTGGAGAATACCAGGGGCCTCGAATCTATAGCTCAAGAGACCCTAAGGGGGCAGAATTGGCGCCTGCCTTGGGTATTATGTGGTGAAGGTGGGAGATGGGAGTGGAGATGGAGCTGACAGCTGCACTTTAACTCTCTAACTTTCCAGCTCTAGCTTTAGACCAGAACAGCTCTGGTGAGTCCAATTCTCCCCAATTATGAATCAAATGATCCAGATGATGTCATATACTGTGAATCACTTCCCTTCCTTCCAGGAACCTGCAGGAGTTCTCTGGAACCCATATTTACTTAGCACTTGCTATGTGTCAGGTCTTTTGTACACATGTGCGATCTCACTCCATCCTCACAATAGTCCTGAGAGTCGGCATTGCCCCATTTTAGTGATGAGAATGATGAGGCACCAACAGGTTAAGTAACTTGCCTTAGGTCACCTAGCCAGTAAGTGATGGAGCTGGAACTTGTCAAGTGATACTAGACACGTGACCCCAAAGACCAGGTTTTTTTGTGCTGGACAGTGCTGGGGAGCCCCAGTGGCAGGGAGGCCTATTCTCAAAGTCACAGAGGGCAGTTTCCAGGTATCCCCAGACCTAGATCAGGGTGTGAAGGAGGGTCCTTGGCATCCTCCCTTTCCAGCCCTGCTGCCTCTCACCGCATCTTACCACCCTCTTTTCCTCCAGGCTCATCTTCACGTCTTATTTTCTGTATGCAAAAGGTTTTGAATGACAGTGGATTTGTGATTCGGCCAATAATAATACTAATGAACCTTACGGAGATTTCCTGATTTCAAACCCCTTTCACATACTTAGTGTGCTGAAAACACCCCGTGAAGCAGCCAGATGAGGGGATGGAAGGGACTTGTCCAGGGCCACACAGCTATGAGCGTAGGGGTAAGGACCAGAACTCAGTTTCCCAGCTCCCACTTGGTACTTGGATAATGGCAAATACCATATGCCGCATGGAGTCTGACCTCTGACCTCAGACCTCTTAGCCCTTTTTGAATGACATCTGTCCTATTCCAGGCCCTGTTCTAGGTAGTACTGGGGGAGAGTCCAAGAACTAAGCCACTTTCAGCCCCTGTGATGTTCAAAACCTGGCAGCACTAGGAGGAAAAGCTGAGGAGTCACCCCTAAGACCAGAGCCAGTATAAGCAGTGATGGGTGAGGGGGTCTCAGAAGAGTCAGTTGGAGGGATCACTCTCCGCAAGTGTGCCGTATCCCTCCAAGGACCAAAAATCTTCATAACCATGTGCCACATTCATGAAGCTTGCTGTATCCTAATACCACCTACACTAGTATTTGTTTGTTTAGATTGATTATTTTAACTTAAAAAAAATTTAAAGGAAACTTTATATCACTACCTTAAATAGCAAAGTAACTGTAAAAATAAATTAAATTATAGCTGAATAATGCCAGTGAAGACTCTGAGCCTAAGGTCTGCTCTTTTTTGTTAAAAAGGACATTTAGCAAGTGTTAATGAGTTGTTAGAGACACATTAGCCCCTAACTGAGGCTTTCTTTTTAACTCATTAGAAGGATGGAAAGAGAATTGGAAAGGGGAAAATTTTCTTACTCCATGACTCCGTACTATTAAAGGCTAGCTAAAATCATCTCAAACACACCCCAGATCATCTCATATGCTGTCCATACTTTGAGAACCCATGGCATAGAAAAATGAACATCCCAATCCCATAGTCAGGGTAGGTGTAATGTCTGGGGAGCAGACTCTCACTGGCAAGGAAGCCTCAAGTCATGTTCTCTCTGAAAAATAACAAAAAGGATAGGCAGGCTTCTCAGTTTTGGTACATGTTTTTCCAACTTGCAAAGAGTTGTGTGTTGTTTTTTTTCTTTCCCCAAGCATATGAAGCTCACAGCCTTATGCAGCCCAAAAGATCTCTGGGTAATTTTCCTCTCTATTATGGCTGCAAAAACTCATGTAGAGAAGGTCACAGGGCCCATGCAAGGTCATCCAGCAGGTTACCCCACAAAATACTTTGCAAATGCTTGATGGTCCTCTCTAGTCACCCTGTCCTCAGGTAGGTGAACACAGCATCACTTTGTGTGGGAAGCCTGTCCTGCATTGTAGCAAACCCAGACCCTCAGAGGCTGGTCCTGGAAGAAGAACTTCTGGAAGAGCCATCCTGTGAGTCTGATCTCTGCCCTGAAACAGGATTCACCTTCTCATGGGGGTCTCTCTGTTCCTGATGCCCTCTGCTCCCACATTTTTGGTCCCAGTGGGCACTCAGGGGAAGGAAGGACAAAGGAGGTACAAACACTGAGGGAAGGGGAATGGCTCACTGTCCAGAGCCTGAGATAGACATCTGCCCTCCAGTGTCAAGGGCCTGGGATGGGGGCCTCAGTTCCTGGCCTGTACCTGCCTCCATGAGGACAGCTCATCTGCAAGCCTACCACGTAGGGTTCCTCCTACACTTTGCAGTCTCTTCCTGGTCCAGGTCCAAAGAACCCCATTCCCAGGCCTCTGCCTGGCCAGGCCTTTCAGCTCAGGGTTGGCTCTTGCACCAAGGGATGCAATTTTCATAACTGGTCTCAGCAATGCTTTCCCTTCCATTGAGACTCACCTCTTACATTCAGGGTGTGGCCTAGGGGTATAAACAGTCACTCTGTTTTAATTAAACAGTATACAGTCAGCCCTCCGCATCTGAGGGTTCTGAATCCAAGGATTCAAATAACCACGGATTGAAAATATTCAGTAAAAAAAAATTCCAGAAAGTTCCAAAAAGCAAACTTGGATTTGCTGCATACTGACAACTATTTACATAGTGTTTACATTGTATTAGGTATTGTAAGTAATCTAGAGATAATTTAAAGTATATGGGAGGATGTGCATAGGTTATATGCAAATACTATGCCATTTTATTTTATTTTATTTTTAAAAATATTCATTTATTTATTTTATTTATTTGGCGGCATGAGCCAGGTCTTAGTTGCGGCACGTGGGATCTTCATTGCCCCATGCGGGATCTTTTAGTTGCGGCATGGGGGCTCTCAGCGGAGGCATGTGGGATAGTTCCCTGACCAGGGATAGAACCTGGGGCCCTGCACTGGGAGGGTGAAGTCTTAACCACTGGACCACCAGGGAAGCCCCTACGGCATTTTATATACGGGACTTGAGCATCTTCGGGGGGTCCTGGAACCAGTGCCTGGCATATACCGAGAGATGACCATATATCCATTGTAGAAAATACGAACTAACATAAAGAATAAAATAAAAATCACCCAACCGTGTCACCCAGAGAAAACCTCTATTAATATTTTGTTTTATATTCTTCTAGATTTGTTTTCTATGCACGCATATCTTACCTCTTATAAAAATGGCATCGTATTGTTTGTAGCACGCTATTCTTCATTTTATCATATTTTGGTAATGTCTTTTCATATTAGTAGTAAAAATTCTACAGCCTTGCTGCTTGAAGTGTGGTCCAGGCACCAGCAACATCAGCTTCCCCTGGGAGCTTGATGGAAATGCAGAATTTCAGCTATCACCCCAGACCTGTAGAATCAAAATATTCATTTTAACAAGATCCCAGGGATATTCTTGTGCACATTAAAGTTTGAGAGTGCTGTAATGTGGCGTCATTTTTAATGGTTGTACTCCCAGGGAAGACTTATCACTGCGTGATTAAATTTTTCTTTTCAAATCTACCTATAATTGGGCATTTAGGCAATGTCTAATGTTTTCTCCATTATTAACAGCGCTACAAGGAGCATGCTCGCATCCCTTAAATTCCTAGGATTTCTGCGTCAAAGCCTTCTGATGCTTATTGTCGAGTTCCAGTAAAGCTGTCCCGTTCCTCCCTGCAATGTCCAAGATGATGAGATCCCTACACCTTGGCAGTCCTCAGTATCATCATTCTTTTACACCTTTGCCATCAGATCTGGGAAGGTCATGTCTCAGGTTTGTTCTGGATACATTTCCTTGGTTACTGGGCAGTCGAGTGAGTTCTCCAAGTGAGTATTAGCTGTTTGCATTTGTTCTGGCTGAGTGTCTGCTGGGGTTTTTTATACGTCAAGCCCACCGAGATAGTGAGAGATGTTGCCAGTAAGGGCTTCAGGGACGGTGGCCCCAATCCAGTCCTGGTGTAAAGTCCTGTGCGGACACTCCTGTTGCTGCTGCTAGAGGGCACAGTGGGCTAGGGCCAAACTCAGACCCCGCCTGGCTCTCTTGTGGGCCCCAGCCTCATGCTGTGTCCAGACCCCAGAGCAAATGCCCAGCCAAGCCCCTGCCTCCTGGCCCGCTGCGGGCTGGGGACTGGCTGCCACCCAGGATGATGTTCTCAGGCCTGGCTGGGCACCCCACAGTTCCCCAGGCAGGCAGGCCTGCCAGGTGTGCTGGGGGGAGCCAGCGAACAAGACAATTCAGGGAAGTGACCCTGCCGCGTTGCTGAGCGCCTGCCCCAGCAAGCATTGTGAGCCGCCCTCTGGCCACCCTTGCTGAAGCTGCTGACGGGGGCAGCAGGAAATGGCGCTTACTCAGCCCCGGCTGCACGTTTGCTGCCTCCCTCCGCCCAGCCTTCCTCCCAGGCACAGCCTGCCCAGCCAGCAGCTGGGGGAAGCAGGGCGTGGGGAGGAAACTGGAGGGACCCCCCCCCCCCGTCCCCCACCACCCCCAGGCGGAGCACCTGCGCTCTGCCGGCCCTGCCACCTGTTGCCTGGCTGGGCATGAGGCCTGCCTGGGGGCCTCTGTGGCCAGTCAGGCTCGGGGCTGGGACATGGGGTGGGCCCTGGCCCCGGGGGCAGGCAAGCTTAGAGTGCCTTCAAGGACCCCGCCTTGACATCTACTCACTCACTCCCCACAGCCACTGGGATGCATGTATTATTATTTCCCTCTAACAAACAAGGAAATCAGGCTCAGAAAATGAGAGTAATAATAGCCTAACCTAGAGATCGCTTGTTCGGTGCCAGAAACTCTGAACACTTTGCAAATGTTAACTCATTCAATTCTCTCGAGAATCATGGCTACAACAGCAGACCCATTTTCACTGAGGAAACCGAGGCGTGGGGAGGTGAAGGCACTTGCTCTAGGTCACATAGCCTGTGAGTGCCGGATCCAAGCATCTCACTCCAAAGCGCACACCCTTCCCCACCCTAACCACCTGCCCACAAGGTGACCCACCGAGCTCCAGACCTGGCGGTCAGTAGCAGTGGGGAAGCTGGGAGGGGCCAGCCCTTAATTAGATTGTTTCAGCACTGGCCCCGCCCACACACAGGAGCACCCACCACGACCCTCATGTGGGCTGCTCAGTGGGAGTCACCTGACCCTGGGCCTCTGTCTCGCCATCCTCTTCTGTGTCTGCTTCTGTCACCAGATGTCCTCGGGGACCGTCTCAGTGGCTGTGTCCTCTGGCTGTCTCTATCCTGCTTCTTGACCCTGACTCTGCATCCATCTGGCTCCTCTCTCTGCAAAAGGGGCCGAGAGGGAATATGCATGGAATGTGGCAGACCAGTTGTGGCACCAGATGCCATGGGCATCAGAAAAGCGTCTCCTGGCTGGGAGCTGAATGGATGGAGGATAAAGCAGAGGGAAGGGAGCGAAGAGCCTGCTCAGGGGCTGGGGACCCACGGGGCAGGTGTCTGGAGGATGAGAGGTGCCGGCTCCCCAGAACTAAGGAGGGTGCAGCAGCCCTGCACCGCACATGCCCAAGCTCCTTTCACCTTCAGCAGGGGTGGTGGTGGCCCTAGGCTGTCCCGAGGGCTGCAGCAGCTGTTGCTGCTGATGCTGTCTGTTGGCTGAGGGTGGGGGTGGGAGATACGGGGGGCCCGGAGGAAGGAGGGAGTTGTTCTCAGAGTGAGGGTCTCTGCATAAGCCTGTTGACAAGCTTTCAAATCTGCAAGATGGGACTTTGGGTTCTCAACCAGATTCACTTCTGTCCCAAGTGGGGCTTAAAGCCAGACCTCCAGGCCTTTGGCAATCAGGGTGGGGTCCAACCACCCACTGTTATGGTAACCTGTATCACTTAGGACTTCACAGAAAGGCCTAAAGCCTGCAGCCCCCGGGGGCCAGCGGCTCAGAATTACATGGCAATGGGCAAGCCCATGGGTGTGCCAGGGAGAACCCTACGGGGTAGGGCCCAGAAAGGGTTTGGCCCTGCAGCTTCCTTCCAGCCCTTGCCTCTTCCCAGCAGTGTCTCCTGGATCTGGCCTAAGTTGGACTTCAGCCAAGCTGGCTGGCCTCCAGGTGGATTTGGGTCAGACAGCTGGGATGTGGTGTTTCCCGCTCTGAAGAGATGGAGGCTGGAAATGGGGCCATGGTGGCTTTGGAGCCTGGAATGCTGAGCCTCTCAGCCACAGATCTCAGCAGGATGGTGGGGTCACCAGTGGGTGGAGGTTGGTTAGAATGTCTTTAGTGAGGTTTCCAAGGGAGGGGATGTGTCAAAGGATCAGAGCCAGGTGCTCCCCATAACTCCATCCGTTCTTTATCCGGGTGACCCTGAGACATGAGTGGTCCCTTGGGAAGGCCAGCCAGCTGGCCCTGAAGGCTCCTCCTGTGTCCTCAACCCATGGCTCTCCCTCATTCAGGAGAATACTTCCTTTCCTCTCTGAGGTCGGGTCAACCTGCCCCAGGGTAGCATCAGGCACTGTTCACTGGCCTCATTTTGCATGTCCCGGTAGACTTGGTCATAGCTGCCTGGACTCCTGATTCCAGCATAGATGGGATAGCTCAGTTCCTCAAGACAATCTGTGCTTGGCTTTATGGGGTGCATGTGAATAAGAGCACAGCCCTTCCCCCGCCCCCAGCTGCCAGCTTGGAGGCCCATGTCAGACATGAGGCTGTCCTGCTCCTTCCCCTTGGTACCCGGCAGAATCGCTCATTTCCCCACTCTGGGCTCCCATAGCACAAAGCACTGACTGCATGAAGCTACCTAAGGAGCCCTTTCATCTTGACACTCTCCAGCTCAAACATTTGCCATGGCTCCCTGCTGCAAAAAGCCTTTTGCACTTTTTGGCTGCATCATCCCCTAGGATGAACCCTCCAGAGAACCCTTCCCTCCAATCAAGCCATCCCCAAGCCTTGCCCCAAACTTGGCCTGAAACTCCCCCTTCTCTACTCCCCTGCTCAGGCCAGACCCTCTTCCTGGAACACAGCTCCATGCCTATCTACTGAAATTCTACCCACTCTGCAAGGCCTGGGGTCTCCTGGTGCCCTGGGAGGCTGATGGCTCCCAAACGGACATGAGAGAAACTTCCCTTGGGGCCCCAGGTTTCCTCTTCCACCCCCTCCCGTGCTCTCCAGAGCCAATGGCTTTTGAACAACTTCCATCATATACTCCATAATGTAAATCAAGCAGCAGTTGAACCTTCCATTAATGTCCCATGTGAGTACACATGAAATGTGTCATTGTATGCAGATGAATATATGTACGTTCAGGGGAAGATATAAGGCAGCATATGTGCGTGGGGAGCTGTGTGGGTTTGGAAGTGTGTGGGAATGAATGTGCCTCTGCTTGTGTGAAAGTGGGTGTGTACAGGTGTGTGAATGTGTGTGCACATGAGCCTGTGCAGGAGACCCTGTGCTCGTGTGCCAAAGCATGTGCTTTGTGGGTGTGTGTGTGTACAAGGCATGTGCTCACATCTGCAGGAGAATCTGTCTGTGCATGCAGGTGTCCGTGTCCTGGTGTGCTTCCTTCTGCCCTGCCCACGGGTACTGGGGAAGGCCAAGGCCAGGCAGTGTGCCTTCCATGCGCCACCCACCCCCAACTTCCAGGGGCATGAGGAGGGGGCTGCACACTGCATCCTGACTTTTGACAGAGATAAATGAAGCATTCCTGTGCGGTTGCCCAGCCATAGCAATGAGCAGCTGTGAGAGGCAGGGGTCTGGCCCCATGGTGATCTGGCCCCTGGCCTCCAGCCCTCAGGACCCCTTGTCCCCCACATAGCCAGTAACCAGGACTAGGAGGGCTCAGGAAGGGTCCAGCAAGAGGTAATGGCTCTGTTCTTGTCCCAGGCAATGGGAACCCTCCCTGGGCCTGTGAGAAGTGGCATATATTGGATGCTGGAGGTGGGGACAGTGACAGGGCCAGAGTACCTGGAGAATGCCAGGGCTATGTTCCTCTTTCCTCTGGGGAGTGAACTTTAGAGGAACAACGCAACAGGTTAATAATGCTGAGGGAGCGTCCATCTGTGTGAACCCACTTTAGGTGGAACGAGAAGCTACAGGTTTAAAATGCAGCAAGGAAGCTTAGCCTAGACCCAAAGAAAGAGCATCCTTCATTGACCAAGGCCAAAAAAATCTACGTCCGCAAAGATCCCCCAAACAGGATCCAGATCCATCCATGGGGTGGTGGGGGGGATCGGAGGCAGGAGACTGGCTGGGTGTCCTCTGCAGCTCTGAGGGGGCCCAGAGGGGAGTTTGGGGAGAGGATAAGCCAGGCGCACTTCTGGACACTGCCCCTAAGATCTCTCCCCTCCTCTTCTCCCGCCAAAACCTTCTTATCCTCCACTTCCTGTTGCCCTCCTCTCACCTCCCAGTGGCTGCCCCAGCCTTGCCCCCAAAGTGGCTTCCTCACTCCCTCCCTGCTGCTCCAGAATTCGGGAAAGAAGCCACAGATTCTCCCAGCAGACCACCCCCAAAGGCCCAGCCCAGTCCCGCCTGCCTGGTCCCTGGAGTGTAGCCCTGGGCCTCCACCCACAGGAACAGTGTTTAGAGGCCCAAACTGGGAGGGGTGCCTCGGGAAGTCAGGGCGCTCTGGGAGGGCAGGGAGAGGGCAGGCCTCGGTGGGCACAGGCTCCCACCAGGGTGGTCCTGAGGGAGCCAAAGCCAACTGAACGTGAGGGCGTGCCCTGGGCCACCACCTCTGTGCTGGGTCCCCCTCCTCTGAGGGGCTTTGGGGCCCCTGCCTTGCCTTTCCTGGTGGCTTCCTCTTGCTCCTGAGGGAGTGGCTGTGGGAGAGGACACGCAGAGGTGCTGGGGAGGGTGTGGAAGGAGGGTGAGTGCCCGCTACACCCTGGGCTCCCCCCTCCTCCTTCTGGAGCCCCCATGCCTTCCCTGGGAGGTCTGACCCAGGCGAGCTCAGGGATGTGGGGAGGAGGTCATTCATCATCGTTATTTATTATTTCTTATGTAACGGGTGTTATGAAACATGGGACCTTGTACCAGGCACGACTGGGAATGTGTGAAAGATGGTCCCTACCAATAAGAGCTCCCCATGGGAATGAACAGGTGGGCCAGGAGCCATCAAGCCGGCTCCTACAGACCAGCCTGGAACGAGGGGCAGAGGCTGGGCTGGGCTCGGCAGGAGGTGGTCAGCCTGCCGTGATTGCCTGCTACCTCTGGGAGCCTCGAGGTAGGAAGGGAGCTGGGTGTGGGGCCCCCTGCGCCACAGCAGGCTCGGATCAGCTCTGGCTCCAGGGTGGCCTGGGTCACAGCTGGAGTTGTCACAATATTGACCCAGGAGGAGATAACATCCAAAGGGCTTGGAGTCCCAGTCGGATAAGGAGGGGGATGTCACCGGAAAAGATCCCTGGCCCCCAGGGGGATCAAACTAAATGGGGCTTTAATAGGTCTCTTCCAGCTCAGATTTCATGGGTAATTGGAAGCAGGTCTTGAGTTGAGCAGAGTGGGCTGGCCTAGTGGCCTGCCGGGCGGGTGCCGCCTCCATGTCACCCCACACATCCCACTGAGGCCTCATTAGGGGCTTCTGGACTCCGTTTACTCTGCTTTGGAAGTGCTGCTGTTTTAACCCCTTCAGGAAAAGAAGGTGGATAAGTGGGGAGTCTGAGTTGGCTTGGCGGGGGTGGGGGTAGGAGAAGCATGTCCTGAGCCAGACATGCACCGGGCCTTCATCCATCATTCATTCATTCAACAAACGTACATTAACATTTAAAGCTGGCAATAGCCCTTTAAGTTAGAACCCTTACATTTTTTAATTACAAAAGAGGTACATACGTGGGGACTTCCCTGGCAGTCCAGTGGTTAAGACTCCGCGCTTCCACTGCAGGGGCCACAGGTTCGATCCCTGGTTGGAGAACTAAGATCCCACATGCCATGCGGCATGGCCAAAAAAAAAAGAGGTACATACTTGTTAAAATAAAATTCAAGTAATATCAAGGTATATTAAGTAAAAATTGCACTCACTGCTCTGTCCCTCCCTTAACTCCCACACTCCTGGATAACCTCTGCCTACAATTTCTTGGATGTCCTTCCAGACCTTTTCAATGCATTCTGTGCTACATCCTGCTGTTTTCATTCAACAATGCATCGTCAATATCCCTCTAAGGCAGTAAATAGAGTGTGGATATTCCTCACTCCCATTTTAAAGATGAGAAAACTGAGGTTCAGAACAGTTTAATGGCTGTCCCAGGCTGCACAGCCAGGCCTTACTCTCATCTTGCCACAGCTTCCAGCCCCTTCACTGCAGAGAATGGATATGATGGAGCAGAGACTGGAAAACCCCTGAGGAAGGGCTGAGGTGGGAGAAAGGGGCTGGGGTGGGAGAAAGGGGCTGGAGAATGAGAAGGAAGCAGCAGGCTAGGGAGGGGTACGGGGTCAGTGCTGTGGTGCCTCTCCTCTAGTGTCCCCCAGGAGCCCATGCTGTACCCATGCTCAGGGTCTTGGGGTGCTGGAGGCCTGGGCTGGGCAGGGCTGGTCACCTGGCAGAGAAGGGGTTTTCAAACCAAACCTAGCAAGAGGGAAGGAAGGATTGTATTTCAGCCCCCAATGTGCCTGGGGCACATACATTCCTAGGCTTGAAGGGATACTTCTCACCTGACACCATTGGTGGGTGCTGGCCACTGCCCCTGCCCACCAGTGCTGACCTGATGGGCCTCCCTCTAGGGGTCCAGCTACCTGGCCTCCAACATATCCTCCTGTGGAGAGGGCGCTGCCCCTTATCCCAGCCAAGGCCCTGAGCAGCCAGGACCAGCTCCTACTCACAGATGGCTTGGGGCACCCCTCAGGGAGGGGACTGACGGGACAGGCAGGTGGGAGGCCAGCCTGGCCTGTGCCTCAGGCTGAAGTTGTAAATAAGACAGGCTCTGAAAAGGTCATGACCCAGAGGCCTCCACACCAGACACCTAGCTTTCCTCCTCCTTGCCTGGGACCTCCAAGGGAGGGAACACAGAGGATGTAGAGGAAAGAAAATATCAAGTGTTCCTCCAGGGCAGCACACATACTCTCCCCCAGCCGTATGCATGGACGCACACACACACTAATGCAAAAAGGAGAACTTGGCCAAAGTGTAGCACAACTGCCCATCAGAGATGGCTTAAGGAATGCTGCCTGTAGAAGCAGGGGCAGGGCCGCCGGCCCAAGAGCTCTCTATTCCTCAGACTGTCTGGAAAAATGCTCCCACAAGGACCACCCAGACCTTGAAGGGGATCACAGAGATTCTCCCACAAGGCACTCAGACCAACTGGGGAAGAGGACACCGATTCACTCACTTTGCCAATATCCTTGGCTAACTTACTCTGTGCCAGGCACTATGCTGGGCCTGGGAGTACAGAATGCACCTGCAAGGCTCGACCGGTACCAGGCACCAGTGGGCATATGGGGATGAGGGGCCCTTCCAGCAAGAGATGAGCAGGTCTCTCCACATGGGGTTGGCTGGGCAGTCACTGAGGGGCTGCAGAAGACTCTTTGGCCAAGCTGAGGCCACACCTAGGATGCGGACCCTCGCCCTGGACCCTGCCCCAGCTGGTGCCTGAATAAAAAGAGCTCCGGAAGACCCGAGTCTCCTCCCTGCCCACAACCCACCCACCCCCACAGTTCTGGCCCTGGCTGGGGCCCCAGAAAGAAAATCACCGAGGAGGATTGAATGTCAATTCACAAACTAATCCGATCAGTGCAAACAGCTATAGCACATGCTGTTCCCTGCGCCGTGGCCCCCTCCCCTGCTCCGCAGACCCTGGCGGCTGCTGGCTGACAGGCCCGGCCCCTGCCTGGCTGCGAGGCCAATTACAGCAGCCTTAATCACCATGGTGGCGGCGCGCTAACAACTGTCTGCCCGTCAGACTCCTTCCCAGGGTGTTGGGGGGGGGGGGGGTGACCCCTCACAGCTCTCCTCGAAGGAGCAGGAGTGTGAAACTGGATCCCAACAACAAGCCGGTGGCCGCCGTCCAGGGTAACGCCTGACTCCTCTCGCTGCTTGCTGGTCTCCTGTGTGTTTGCCTGGCTCCTCCTGGCCCCGGGGTGGAGGGCCCACCAGGACAGGCCTGGAGACTGTGCGTCCCCTGAGCACTAACGCCATCGCTCCCTCCCAGTCCCAGTGGTGCTGGGGAGGCAGGCGCTCCCGGCCAACCAGCGCAAATTAGGTGCCTGGACATTGAGGTCTGCTTGGCATTTCCTGTGTTGGCTTTGGCTGGTGAGGCCAGGCCAGTGGGCCGCCCTCTTGACCTGAGCCGAGTCAAATAGGCATGTCCAGAACTCTAGAGCCTACTGACTTCTGCTCTGCGCCCCACAGGGAATCCTGTTCCGGAAAAAAAGATCACCCCTCCCCGCCTGGGTTCCCACTGAGCTGCCTTCCCTTGCCTTGTAGGGTGCTGTGACCGCCCGAGGCCTGGCCGGCCCCCAACCGGCCTCATCTCACTCATGTTCCTCAGGCTGAGGGATGGAGCCCAGGGAATTGGTGGATCTCTGAGCCTTCCAGTGACTCCTGGATGTGGTGAGGCCCCTCTGCCTGCAGGCCAAGGTTGGGGTTCAGTGGGGGGCTCTGAGCACCTCAGATCCCTTGCTCCCATCTGGCTGTGGAATAATTAATTTTCTTAGCTCAAGGCTTGTCCTTTGACTGGACTACAAGGAGCCTTAGGCAAGGAGCCTGCTCTGGGTGTCAGCACCCAGGTTCCAGCTTGAGAACCCACAGGAGCTCCCTTGTCCAACCCCGGAAGGGCCAGCTTCACCTGCAGGCTTCAGCATTGCTGGCTCCGGTTCCTCAGCCCATGTTTTCTTTGGCTTTGGGTCTCTGGGACACCAGATTGTCCAAAACAAGATGACTTCGTGATACTCATTTTCCCAAACAAAAGAGGCTGCAACACAATCAGGTTCTTTGTGTGCAGTGCGGTCCCCAGCTGCTCCCTCTCCAGTTGCCCCCATCCCTGCCCCACCCAGGTTCCCTTGGGGCATAGAGCACTCCCCATTCCCAGTGGCCAGGGGTCTTTGGTCTAGGATTGGACCAGGCTGGGCAGAGAGGGCAGACCCAAATCCCACCCCCATAGACCATCACTGGTCCACAGCCCTTCCCCCTCTCTTCCTTTGGGTGCCAGCAGAGCCCCTGTGAGAAGAAGCAGGAAATGGGAATAGTCTAGAGCAGCGGTCCCCAACCTTTTTGGCACCAGGGACCAGTTTCATGGAAGGCAATTTTTCTATGGACTGGTGGCAGGTTGGTGGGGTTGGTTCAGGCGGTAATGTGAGCGGTGGGGAACAGCAGATGCAGTTTCCCTCGTTCACTGCTCACCTCCTGCTGTGCGGCCTGGTTCCTAACAGGCCGTGGACCGGTACCAGTCCATGGCCCGGGGGTTGGGGACCCCTGGTCTAGAGCACAGGGTCTAGAGTTAGACACCTGAGTACAAATCCCAGCTGTACTACACACTAGCTGTGTGCCCTGAACAAGGTACCAAATGACTGTGGAACTCACTTGCCTTGTCAGTAAAATGGAGACAATAGAGGTACCTATTGCCTAGGGTTTGTGAGAGGAGTCATTGGGCCTAGCCTATAGTAATCCCTCAAAAAACGGCTATCCTTTTGCGTGGGATTGGCTGAGCAGTCACTAAGGGGTCTGCCAAGTGGTCCTGGGCCAAACTTAGGCCACATCTAGGATGGAGACCCTGAACCCCTACCCCACAGATGCTTCCTTGTTCCCAGGCCAGCTCTGCCCTGCAGTCTCTCTGAGTAGGCTCCAGACCTAGGCTGGCTCTCTCCTGAGCCACTCTACTGCATGGCCATCAACGACTTGGCACCTCAACTGGACAGACGAGCCCGGGGGCACTCACAGATTGTTGGGTACATGAATCCCTGCTGGTGGAGGCCTCCGTCTTTCTCTAGGGAAAGAGAAGTCATGGACAAGCAGCCTTGGCTCCTCAGGGCCAGGCGCATGAGTGCTCAGAAATGCGCTGAACGTGTGGTGAAGGAAGGAAAAGGCTCTGGATTTCCTACACTGCTCATGGGACACAAAATAGAATGGTTGCCAGGGGCTGGGGGGAGTGGACAGTTGCTGTCTAATGGTGCAGAGCTTCAATGTGAGAAGATAAAACGTTCTGGAGATGGTGATGGTTGCACAAGAATATGAATATAGGGATTTCCTTGGTGGCGCAGTGGTTGAGAATCTGCTGCCAATGCAGGGGACATGGATTCAGGCCCTGGTCCAGGAAGATCCCACATGCTGCAGAGCAACTAAGCCCATGCGCCACAACTACTGAGCCCATGTGCCACAACTACTGAGCCTGTGTGCCACAACTACTGAAGCCCGCGTACCTAGAGCCTGTGCTCCACAACAAGAGAAGCCACCGCAATGAGAAACCCGCGCACTGCAATGAAGAGTAGCCCCCGCTCGCCGCAACTGGAGAAAGCCCACACGCAACAAATGCAGACAAAAATAAATAATGCAGCCAAAAATAAATAAATAAATAATTTTATAAATAATTTTTAAAAAGAATATGAATATACATTTAAAAACAAACTTTATTTTAAAAAATGGTTAAAATGGTGAATTTTATGTTATGTATATTTTACCACAATTTAAAAGAAAAAAGAGGTCATAGAAAATACATCAAAATGTTCTTAATGAATATTTTTGAGTGAAGGGATTACGGGTTGATCTTTATTCTTTTTAGTTTCCGACATTTTGCCCCTAGTAAATGAGATTTTTTGTTTGTTTGTTGTTTGTTTTAAGGAAGCTTGCTTCAGCATCTGCCAGATGTGTGCGGGGGTGGGGTGGGGGGGAGGCTCGGTCCAGCTGCAGTTGGAAAAAATGAGGGGAGAAGCACAGCCTGCTGGGCGAGGGCTGGCTCAGAGAAGGCCCAGGGTCTCCCCTAAGCTCTCGCTCCCCCCTGGCTGGCCTCTTTCTCTGCCTTCCCTTCACACTCTGCGCCTTGCCCAGGGGCCTCTCTGTAGGAACAGTACAGTTGCTAGCCTGAAGGGGCTGTCCCAGCCATAGTGGGAATGCGGGCTCGGGGCTTTCTCAGATGGTCGGTACCCGAGAAGCCTTCCCAGCTGCTGCTCCGCCCCA
This sequence comes from Delphinus delphis, assembly GCF_949987515.2. Taxonomy (NCBI): domain Eukaryota; kingdom Metazoa; phylum Chordata; class Mammalia; order Artiodactyla; family Delphinidae; genus Delphinus; species Delphinus delphis. The sequence continues at coordinate 28,089,078 of NC_082684.1, read as the reverse complement.
GCCCAGCTGCAAAAACAACAGCCCATACCCAAAGCCCTGTTATTGCAGCCCAGAGTGTTGCTTCAGTGTGCAGCAGCAGGAGTAGGGATGGGGCCAGTCAGCCCTAAAGAGACCTAGGGAGATGGGAGGTTCTCCTCCTGCTCCGCTGCAGGAAACCTGGCCCCAAGGTGTAGGGGGAAAGGGCTTTGGGAGGCCTGGGGGCTGAGAGCCAACTCTGCCAGTGGCTTCCCTGGCTCCCTGGGGGCTGTGGGGGGTGGTGGTGGAGGGGGGCAGGAAGTCAAGCCACTTGGGAACCCGCTGAGCCAAGCCGTGGGCAGGAGGCGGCACCACCGTGGCTCCCAGGCAGGCCAGGGCCAAGGCTTTCCCACGGGGTGCGCCTGGCCACTGGGCTCCAAGGATGCATCCACCCCAGGCTAGGCCTGTGAGCCCTGGGAGGTTTCCACTCAGGTTTCCCTTCAGGGGGTAGGGTTTGGCAGGGAGATTCCCTTACCCACCCCCCAGCGCCCTCAGTTGTGTGCAGGGCATCCTAGCAAGGCTAGGGCACAGCTCTCAGAGGACTGCCACTCAGCTTTCTCAGCATCAGCTCCAGTCTCATCCTTTGGCTCCTTATTCATGTGACAGGGTAGGGACACAGAGCTTTATATCCCCAAGATCCTGAAGACCTCAGGGACTGGTGGGAGTCTGGCCCATTTGACCCCTCAAGACCATTCCTCCCACTACAACATGAAGGATATAGACGTTGTGGAGTTAGGAGGCACTGTGGAAGTCACTGGAGAAGACCAACCTGGGTTAGAACCTAAGCTCTGTCTCACTGGCTATATGCCTGGGCATGGCATTTAACCTCTCTGAGCCTTGGTGCCCTCCAGTGTAAAATGAAGAAGTTAACATTTACCTTGGAGAGACTTGGACGGTTTCGATGTAATTAATACATAGCCTCTGGCACAACGCAGGTGCTTAGTAAGTGGAGGACACTGTGATTCTTATTACTCAAGCCCTAAGAAGTGAAATTAGCTGATATTAGAAAGAACTTTCTGGGACTTCCTTGGCGGTCCAGTGGTTAAGAATCCGCCTTCCAATGCAGGGGATGCGGGTTCGATCCCTGGTCAAGGAGCTAAGATCCCACATGCTGCGGGGCAACTAAGCCTGCGTGCCACAACTACTGAGCCCACGTGCCTCAACTAGAAAGCCCACGTGCCACAAACAACAGAGCCCGTGTGCCACAACTAGAGAGAAGTCAGCATGCCACATGAAGATCCCGCGTGCTGCAACTACAACCCAATGCAGCCAAAAATAAATAAATAAATATTTTTAAAACAATAATTAAAAAAAGAAGAAAGAACCTTCTGATCTCAGTACTCAGTTCAGTTCTCCCCATCTGCCGCATTCTGCACAATGTAGACAGCACGCTTGAGAAGCCTCCTTGCCTCTCCTTTTTCCACTCTGGTCAGGAACCAGTTAATCAACCTACCCTCTGCAGTTAGACAATCACTGTCTGTTGTTAAGGATGTTCCTGGCCACAGGCCTCAAACCAGGGATAGAAACTATTCCAGGGAAAGAAGGAGGGGAGCCAGATGGGAGACGGTGGGCCTTGGGTCCCTGCAAGCCACCAGCAGCCTCTGCCCGTAGGTTAGTTGCTAAGTGTCACTTATGCCCCAAAAGTGGTAGGAAGTGCTAGCACCCAGGACCCAGGCTTCCTGACTGGGCTGCCCCATCATGCAAGGTCTGTAGCTGTTCTGAAATACTCTCAGGTAGTTACACTAACTGATTCATTCTTGAAGAGAGGAGTTATAGAAATAAAAGCTAGCATTATTTTTGTCTGGACTATCTGGTCTTCAAAATTCTAAGTACACCAGAATCACCTTTTATTAGAGATTTAAAAAATTCTCTTGATTATGGGTATGGGTATCCAGACCTACTGCTTTAAAGATCAATAGTAGTACAATGTCTCTGAATCTTTAAGATCACTACCCTTTATCAAACGTCACTGTTATTATCATCTCCACTGACAGATAACATCACTCAGTTTCAGAGGGGCAGACCTAAGATTTCAACTGCGATTTACATGACTTCCAAGCCCAAGCATTTAAACATTTAACATTCCATTACACTGCTACCATAGCTAAGAGGATAACTGTGGGCCTTGGTCTCCACATTTTTTCCCCCAGAATCACAGACTATTTGATTCTGTCTACCTATGTGCTTGGTACAATTCTCACTTAGGATGGACCTGTCAATTGTGGAATAACTGATCTCTTGACCAGAGCCAGCCCACTTCATAGGGGTCTTTAGAGACCAAAAGAGATAAGGAATATGAATATCTTTAACTAAAAGGCAAGATCCTCTAACTGTAAGGGATGCTGCTGCTTATTGAGTCTCCCCTGCTACAGGGGCTATTTTCCAATATGCAATGTGGTGCTTATATTTATTTATACGCTTGATAAATATTTGTTGCCTATTGAATATGTTGTTCTATGAAGAGCATCTGTTAATACAGTCTTAATAACAATAGTGGTCGTAGTTTCTTCCAATCACACTCTCTGGGACTACCACTGTGTCTGTCAGTAGAATTTCCCTCCAAATTCCTAGCAACGAACCACATTTAAGTGCCAGGGAATCTCAAGAACAAAGCCAGTTTCCAAAAAATATAAATCCACATTTAGACCAAGACTAGCTTCTAGTCTAGCAGAATCAATCAAATAATAATAAACTCCTACCTTAGCTGAGAATAGGGTTGGGTCCCTTGGAGGACAAAAGAGAAACATAGTCAAGGCTCTAGCAACTCAACAATTTAAGCCAAAGGGGAATATGTTGAGAAGTCCAAGGGTGGCTCCACCTTCAGGCTCCATTTGCTCTTTCCCCTCTCGCTCTAGGACTTGGCTCTGCTTACTTCTGCTTCTCCTGGAGCAGTTGCCTGACTTTCTCCTTCAGACAAGCTTTTCTCCATGACGCAGGAAAGCTGGCCATTGATAGTCCAAGCCAACTTCCCTAGAGCAGATTTAGAGGAGAGAAACCTGCTGTCTTCCAGGTCTGTATAGCAAATCACAGGGAAGAACTGAATGGCTTTGCAAAACCAGCCATCATGGAAGTGGGTGACTGACTAGACCTGGGTGGTGTGCCATCCCTGCGGTGAGGGGCCATGCTGGGCACCAGGAGACCCTGGGATTGACAGTTTCACCTGAATGACATGGGATGAGGAGGGGCAGTTCCCAAAGGAAAGGGGGTGCAGGGCAGACAAAAACAACAGGTGTCCACTACAATAGCACTTGTTCTCAGGTTGCGTAGAGACATGACTTATCCACCAAAACAATCAGAGAAGGATAAAAACAGTAGTGCATTCACATGCCCAAGCCTTGAGTCAAAGCCCTTCAGGAAAAGGAAGTGATCTGATGGCCTAAAGGAGATTCTTTAGAACAGGAGAAAGACACAAATATTTTGGTCAGCTTCCCTCCCCCTACTTGAGAATTATCATCATAATCACCTTATTCTCCAAATTAAGTTTGGAAACTGCGATTTGATAATTATGCAGACAATTAGCCAGAATGTTTGAGATTGGGATCCTTTGGGAAAACCTGGAAGATTTGGTCAACATAATCTTACTCATTGAGAGAACGGGCCTGATGAAGGATTTTTTTCTTTGACTTACAAATAACTTTTCTTTCTGATTATAAATGGGTGTGTTTATTGCAGAAATTTTGGAAAATACAGAACAGTACACAAATGAAAATAAAAACCACTCTTGCATTTGTTAGGACTGGGTGTGACGGCAAGTGAGAGGAACCCCAAGATAACAATGGCTTAAACAGGAGTGAAGTTTATTTTGCTCAAAGCTACACGAAGTCCAAAAGTCCAGGCTGGCATGGGAGTTCTCACGGAGGCCTCAGGATGCCCAGGCTCCTTCCAGCTCACTACTCTGCCTTCCCTGCAGTGAGGCCTGCATCCTCATAATCTAAGCTAGCAGAGCAGAAAGGAAGCAAGAAGAGAAAAGGATAAAGAGGCCAAGGACCCATGACGGCTATCTCCTAGGGAAGGTTCTCATAAGTAGCAACACAACACGTCCATACCATCCCATTGGTAAGAATGTAGTCACATGGCCACATCTACCTGCTGGGAAGACTGGGAAATGTAGTCTTTTTTCTGGGTGGCTATTTGCCCAGGTAAAACCCTATTATCATAGAACAATGGCTTTTGAGGCAACTAGGGGTCTCTGATAAACCTGTAACCATTAACACCCAGAGATAACCACTGTTAACATCTTGGTATACGTCATTTATACACACATACACCTGCACATAGAAATACAGATATAGGTATATGTAGACATATAGATAATGATATTTGATGTATATGTGTGTGTGTGTGTATAGGTGTGTGTGTGTGTAAGTATATATGTGTGTGTATTTTTATAATTTATATGAATAACATATAAATATTTTAAATGAAATTGAGATACTACCAATTATACTATTTTCTCATCCTTTTTTGAAAAATTGCAGACCTTAAATAAATTCTCTTTTATTATCTATTTTAGCACTGAGTCATTTAATAATTACAGTTAGAGTAATGTAATACTTTATGATTTTCTTTTAAATACATGTTTTTCCTTTATAAATCCTGGTTCATGAAGTTTTATTTATTTTGAAATCACTATAGATGCACAGGAGGTTGAAAGCAAGGTACACCAAGGCCCATGCATTCTTCCCCTGCCTCCTCCAATGGTAACATCTTATACAGCAGTGGTACAGTATCAAAGCCAAGATATTGACACTGGTACAGTCCATAGAACTTAGATTTCACTAGTTATACATGGACTCATGTGTAGCCTTACATAACCATCACCACAATCAAGAAACTCAGTTCTACTATCCTTTGTGTCATGCCTTCAGAGCCACACCCATCCCATCCCCCCACTCATCCCTAACTCTTGGCAACCATGAATCCATTCTTTATCTCCATAATTATGTTTTATCATTAATGTTACACAAATGGAATTAGGTAGTATGTATACTTTTGAGATTGGTTTTCACTCAGTGTAATTGTCTAGAGGTTCATCTAAGTTGTTGCATACACCAATAGTTCCTTTTTACTGCTGAGCTGTATTCCACGGTATGCATGTACTGCAGTTTGTTTAAACATTAACCAATCGGAGAACATTTATTTGGGTAGTTTTCAGTTCGGGGCTATCATGAATAAAGCTGCTATGAACATTCATGTACAACTTCCTATTTGGACATAAGTGCTCATTTCTCTGGGATAAATGACCAACAGTGTAATTGCTGGGTTGCATTATAAGTCCATTTTCAGTTTTGAAAGGAACTGCCAAACTATTTTCCAGAGTGATTGAAACTTAACAGTATGTTGTCAACAATTCTCCTTATCATTAAGCACTTCCTATGTCATTAAATATTCTTCTAAAACATGATATTCCATTGCATGGCCATACTATAATTTCCAAACAATTTCCTAATTTTGAATTTTAGGAATATTCTTATTTTTGTGTTATAAATAATACAGTGAAAAATATTGTGGATAAATCTTTGTGCCTATTTCTGATTATTTTCTTAGGATATATTTTTAGACATAAATATGCTGGTTTAAAGGGTATGAAAAAAAATTTTTAAGTCTTTTGCTTTTTTTTTTTTTAATTGTCCTATTAAAGGTTTCAATTTACAATCCCACAGCAACATATGAGAATTGGGCAAAGTTTCTAAAAATACTAATATTTCAACATAAACTGCAGTCAAACAGTTGGTATCCTTAATATATAAATATATCTTATAAGTCAACTAGAAAAAATAAATACCCAAAATCAAGATGCTTTGGGCTGCAAATGACAGAAAATTCCAATTAAAATTATATAAGCAATAGAGAAATTTATCACTTCATATAATAAGAAGTCTAAAGGTAGGGCAACTTCTGAATTTGTCGATTTCACACAACTTTAAGAAAAAGGCACCACGATATATAGACTAATGAATGGTGCAGGCTCTGAAGCTAGATTGTTGGGTTTACATCCCAACCCTTCCATTTACTGAGTGTGTGACACTGAGCAAGTTACTTATCTTATTTATGCCTTAGGTTCCTCTTTTGAAAATGGTTATATTAATAGTATCTGTCTCAAAGGATTGTTTTAAGGATGAAGAGTTAATATATGTAAACTATCCATTAAGTATTGACATTATCAAGAGTCTAGGTTCTTTCTGTTTTTCTGTGCTGAAATCCTCAGAATGTTAACATTATCCTCAGTCTTAAGACCTCATGGTCACAAGATAGCTGCATTAACTCTAGGAATCTCATCCAAGAAGTCCAGAAATAGAAGAGATTACGTAGTCTGTTTCTCTCTTAAGAACAGGGAAATCTTTCCAGGAAGTCCCAAACAGATTTTCCTTACATCTCACTAACTAGAAAGTGTGTTATTCTACACCAATCTGTAAAAAAAAAAAAGTAGAATGGAATTACTATGATTGGCTTAGACCAATCAGGATTTATTCATAAGCTAAAACCACCTTCCCTGTGGGTAGAAACAAAACAAAATCAGTTATTTTTAACAAGGAAGAGAAAAATGGATATTGAATGAACAATCAGAATGTCTGCTATACATCATATTAGAAAAATGGGCAAACCACATGCACCAGTAATTCATAAGAGAAGCAATGCAAATGGTAAATAAACATGAAAAAGGCTCATCTTGATTAATGAGCAAAGGAATGAAAATTAAAAGGAGTTTCTGTATTTTCTCTACCAATTTGGCAATGATGAAAAAGAATGATAATCATCTACAGTAGTGACAAATATATAAGATGCCTAGGAATAAATTTTATACACAAGATGTGCAAGATCTAAATGGAGAAAATTTTAAAATTTTACTGGACAACATTAAAGAAGACCTAAATAAGAAGAGATATACACCACGTTCATGGATAGTAAGACTCAGTATCTTAAAGATGTCAATTGTCCTCAAATTGATATAGAGGTTTAAAGCAATGTCAGTCAAAATCTCAATACAGTGTTTTGGGGTTTTTTTTGAGAAATAGACAATTTATTTCTAAAATATATATGAAAGAGCAAAGGCCCAAAACTAGTCAGGACACTCTTAAAGAAAGGAATATGGTAAGGGAGTTTTTCTTACCAGAGAGCAAGACTTTAAAAAAAATAAGACAGTAATAATTAAGATAATGTAATACTGCCTCAGGGATAAGCAAATTTAGCAATGGAACAAAATACAGGGCCCCAAAACAGACTCACACAATATACAAACTTCACATAGTACAATGGTAGCACTGAAAATCACTGAAGAAAGAATGGAAAAAGAAAATAAAATTGGATCCCAGCTCTTACCCTACATAGAAAGTAATTCAAAATTATGTGTAAAGGCAATTTTTAAAATACAGGAGATTATCTTTATGCCTTCAGATTAGGGAAGGATTTTCTAAATAAAACACAAAAAGCATTAACTATAAAAGACAAGATTGATACATTTAATCACATTAAAATCAAGAACTCTGTTCAAAGACATCTCAAAGTGAGTAAAAAGACAAGCCATAAACTAAGAAAAAAATTAGTATTCAGAATATACAAGGAACGCCTACAAATCTATTAGAAAAAGATTTTTTTTTAACCAAAAGCAAGTAGGTAAAAGACACAAGTAGATATTTCACAAATCAGAAAAAACACACGGCCAATAAACATATGGAAAAAGAAAAAAAAGAACAACCTCATTAGTAATCAGGAAAACAAATTAAGATTCCAATGATATATCCTTTTATATCCACCTGATTCCATCCCCACCCCCCAAAATAGTTGATAATACCAAGTGTTGGTAAGCTAGAACTCTTTAAGCCCTACTGGAGGGAGCATAAATTGATTTAACCACTTTGGAATACTAGCACTATTTGTAAAGTTGAATGTTCACATAGCCTATGACCCAGCTGTTCCACTTGTAGGTATGCCAAGATATACAAAAGAATATTTATAGTTTATATTCTCTCACCCCCCAAAAAGATTGGAAACAACCCAAATATCTGTTGAAGGAAAATGAATACATAAATTGTGGTATAGTCACATGATGGAACATTACACAGCAGTGCAAACAAGAGAACTACAGATACATATAACAAGATGGATGAATTTTAGCAACGTCATGCTAAGTAAAAACAGCAACTTGTAGAAGATTACATTATAATACCATTTGTAAAAAAACTCCAAAACAAGCAAGATTAATCACTATGTTGTTTAGGAATTGTAAATATAAATTATTTTTTCATAAAGCAAAGGAATATCAATCAAAATTTAGTTTAGTGGTTATCCTTGGGTGTGGTAGAAGGCAGGGAAATGGGTTAGGAAAAGAGTACACACATTGATGTGATGGTACTGGCAGTATTCTAGGTGTTTTTTTAAAAATATCACAAATTATTTATGTTTTAAAATTGTGGTAAAATACACATAACATAAAATTTACCATTTTAACCCTTAAGTGTGCAGTTCAGTGGTATTAAATGCACTTACATTGTTGTACAATATAAATGCACATCCATCATCAACCATCCATTTCTAGAATTCCCTTCATCTTGTACAACTGAAACTCTGAACATTAAACAATAAACCCTCCCTTGAGCCTCTGACCACCACCATTCTACTTTCTGTGTCTATGAATTTGAGATTTTTAGTTTTCAAGTTGACAGATGGGCCCATGGGTGTTCATTTTGTTGTCAAGTTTCATAACTTGCATATACATACGCACATATTCTTTTGTATGTATAAAATAGTATGTACCTTATTTTTTAACGGCTTTATACCTGGAAAAATGATGACAATATCCAAAACTGGCCAGAACATAAGTGCCAGCAAGCATGTAAACTCATAGAATTTTTTGGACATTTTAAACTTAACACACAGTAAAATTGACAAATATTTTATGGCTTTTGGGAGCTACTATGTTTTCAATCTTGGTTTCTGATTATTCATCAGTAGTATACAGAAATATGATAAATTTTTGTGTGTTGACCTTGTATCCTTGCTAAATTCATGTATTAGTTCTAGGAGGCTTTTTCTTATTATTGTTGATTCTTTGGGAATTTCTATGTAGACAATGATGTTTTCTGTTAATAGCGACAGTTTTCTTTCTTTCCAGTCTGTATGTTTTTAAAATTTCTTTTTCTTGCCGTATTGCACTGGCTAGATCTTTGAGTATAATATTAAATAGGAGTAGTGAGAGTGGACATCCTTGCCTTGTTCCTGATCTTAGAGAGAAAGCAGTCTTTCACCATAAAGTATGACGTTAGGTATAGGATTTTGTAGATGTCCCTTGTCATGCTGAAGAATTTCCTTTCTATTGCTAGTTGTCTGAGAGGTTTTGTGGGTTTTTTTTTATATTCAATGGCTGTTGATTTTTGTCAAATGCTTCTTGCATCAATTGATATGATCCTGTGGTTTTACTTTTCAGAATATTAATATGGTTTCTCAAATTGATTTTTGAATATTAAAACAGATTTGCATTCCAGGTTTAAATTCTACTTGATAATTATGCATTAATCTTTTATGTATTGATGGATTTGGTTTGCTAATAATTTGTTGCAGATCTTTGTATCTGCATTCATGAGGGACACTAGTCTGCAATTTTCTTTTCTTGTACTATCTTTGTCTGATTTTCGTATTGATATATTTTTTTGGAGGGCAATTTGTCAACTGTAACAGCAGTCTTAGAAATGTGTGTGCCCAAGGACTTCACTTCTAAGAATTTATCTTAAGGAAATAATTAGAGATTCTCATTACACACAGACTTTGGGTTCAGACACACCTGGATTTAAATATAAACGCATCCCCTTACTAACTGCTTAAGTTCTGTGCTCTGTTTCCTGATCTGTAAAATGAGGATAAGAGGACCTACCTCACAGAGATGCATTAGATGAGACAATTCACACACAGTACCCAACACCTAGTAAGCTTTAGGTAAATGGTAGCTCTTGGTGTTATGTTATACTCTCTAGTCTCTGTAGTCCAGATGGAAGGATATCATCTTTGCTCCCATATTAACTCCCACTTTGAATCTCCTTATTGGTGGGTATTCGATCTCCTCATCCCCGATTCCTCTGTCTTATATTATGCGTGCTAGACGTTTAAAAGGAAAGGGCAAAGGCAAACAAACAAACAATATATATATTGTCCCTGCCGTCAGGGAGCTCAATCTATTAGAAAGACAGAGGCGCAAACGAACCAGTAACACGCAGTGTAACAGCATTATAATGGGGCGTCGGCCCATGGGGTAGCTGACCCTGGACGCACACTCTGAGCGTCTGTATCTGGAGGCTGGGCCGTCACCGGAGCTGAGGAACCGGGAAAGAGGGCGGCAACTTCTCCAGCGTAGCCTCCGGTAGTGGTGGGGGGCGTTCAGACTGGCTGTTTCCACAACTGGTCTAGCCACCCTCTTGAGGCCTCACTTGCAAGGTCTTCAGCGTTTGAGGAGGCAAGAAAGGTCACTTCCGGTCCTCCAACCTCGGAGGCGCGCGGACGCTCGGCCGTAACTGAACAACTCGAGCTCCAAGTCTCTGATTGGCTCTGGCAGGTGGGGGGGCGGGATGTGGCAGCGAGGGGCGTGGCCCTGCCGTCTCCCAAACTGGAGTCTTCCTCGCAGAGCGGAAGCCGACCTCTCCTGCCCCGGAAGTGCAAGTCTGGAGGTCGTGCAGGTGTGGATTCCGCCAGCGAGGCGGGTTTTTTCGAGATGCCGGGGTCTGAGGCCAAGGGCTCGGAGTTGTCCGAGAGGATCGAGAGTTTCGTAGAGGCACTGAAGCGGGGCGGCGGGCGGCACAGCTCCGAGGACATGGCCCGGGAGACCCTGGGGCTGCTGCGCCGGATCATCACGGACCACCGCTGGAGCAATGCAGGTGAGGCAGGCCTAGCTCCATCGCCTCCCTCGCCACTTTCCGTTTCCTATCCCCGGGCGGAAAGTCGCCCAGGCCCCACCGCGCCCTTGCCGCGCTTACCCTCTGTCTTTGGACGACAGGGGAGCTGATGGAATTGATCCGCAGAGAAGGCCGGAGAATGACGGCCGCTCAACCGTCAGAGACCACTGTGGGCAACATGGTGCGGAGAGTGCTCAGGATCATCCGGGAGGAGTATGGCAGGTCAGGCCCACGTCCTGGGCCGGGGGTTGGACCCAGTGACGCTTTTTACATGGAGCCTTTATTGGAGCTGAGCAGCTGTTGTTACCTTAATGACCACATCTCTTCCCCACCTCCCTCTTTGGGTCTTGTTGCCTCCATAGACTCCACGGACGCAGCGACGAGAGCGATCAGCAGGAGTCCCTGCACAAACTCTTGACATCCGGGGGCTCGAGCGAGGATTTCCGCTCCCATTATGCTCAACTCCAGTCCAACATCATTGAAGCAATTAATGAGCTGCTTGTGGAACTGGGTGAGTCCTGATCCCTAGGTGGACAGGACAGGTGGCAGGCAGATGAGGGAACAGAAGACCCTGGAAGTTGTCATCAGCAGAGATGGGAGATTACCAGTCCTCTGGTGCTCGGAAGTTTGCCCTCATCCTGATTAGGAAGGGTTGGAATAGGTGGCAGACTAAGATAACCCTCTTTACATTTCCTTACAGACTAACCCCTTATCGACTGCAGATCTGCTGTGGCGGAGACTATTTGGGAAGAGCTTTATTTTTATTTTAAAGAAGATGAACCCCCGAAAACCACAGTTGATAGACCCTCCTTCACTAAACTTCCTCTTGAATTTTTATACAGACACACATACACATATACATACACATACACATACACATAGGCCACCTTCACCCACTTGTCTGTGTGACTCAGGAGAACTGTAGATACTTATTGCAATCAGCGTTCCCAGGGGAGGAAGAAGCCGAGTCTGTCTGTGCACTGAGCTGCTGCTTCCAAATCCACCCCCCCCACCCCACCCCCAGTTTTTCTGCCGTGGCCTCCCTGTCAGTTGGAGGTGTTGTGGCCACCTTTTGGAGGAGGAGTTCTTTGGAGGGAAGCTCTGTTTACCCCACGCTCAGCACTTTAGAATTTCCCAAATTGGACCATTTCTTGCCTAAATTCATTGTCTTCAAAGTCAATTGTAAAGAGCTGGTGTTGGGACCCGGCAGGGGCACAGGGAGTAAGTTGATGAATAGGGGTGCTGCTGGGCAAGAGGGTAGGCTGAGAACTTGGGAGATGGAAGATCGTGGAGAAGCAGGGCTTTTAAGGAAAGGTGACATTCCACATTAAGTCCATTGACCACGTGTTACCAGGGTCTGCTAGGTGGGCAGTCTAGAGAAGGGTGCACATCCCTTTCTGTTTTCTGTACTGTCTGTCTGTGTTGTAGCATAGCAGTGTCATATTTTTCTTGAAAAACTGGCTTCTTGCAGAAGGGACAACGGAGAACATCGCAGCCCAGGCTCTGGAGCACATCCACTCCAATGAGGTGATCATGACCATTGGCTTCTCCCGAACAGTGGAGGCCTTCCTCAAAGAGGCTGCCCGAAAGAGGAAATTCCATGTCATCGTGGCAGAGTGTGCACCTTTCTGTCAGGTACGGGGACTGCTGGAGTTGCTAAGAAAAATTTAAAATAAGGAGAGAATAAAGGAGGGGTAGGTGGGCTCCATGCCATCTTTGAATTGATAAGCAAGGCACAGTGAGAAGACAAAGTAAAACACTAAGGGAATTTTCAAGTTCATCCTGTTAACATTCTTAAACATTGGTTTAGGAAAGTTGGGTGACATATTTTTCATACCATATAAAGAAAGAAACCTTTGTTTTTAACCTTCAAGACCCAGTTTAGATATCATCTCCTCTGGGAAACTGTTTTTCACGGCTGTTCTTCTCCCCCTTCTCCCCAACCCTTCCAATAGTAAATGAATCAATTCTAGCTCTATACTACTTCCTACTTCAGTACCTCTATTATTATATCTATTACTGCATGTTAGAGGTTTTTTTAATATATATATATATATTAAAAGTTTTATATATATATATGCCTCTCCTAAAAACTCCTTGAGAGAGTCAGTGGTATTCACTTCTGTAAAATAAAGGCTCAATAAATGTTTTCATAGAACTGGGTAAAAAAAGAAAAAAAAAATAAGAAAGTTGGGTGAGCTGCTAGGCCCAAGAAAAAAATAAATATTGGTTGTTTTAGGAATCAAAATAGGGTAAATTACCTTGAGGATGACTGATGCTTGGTCTAACCTCACTCAATCTTTAGGTAAATAATAGGTCTCCAAAAAAGGAAGTATGTAAGGATGCAAGGAGGTTGTAAAATAATGAGCTAGGATCTGTCTTGTCAGCTCTGCTGCATTATGCAAGCAAGTCATATTTCCAGTTTTGTGGCTGTCCTAGTGCTGCTGGGGAGTAATAAACATTTATTAGAGTCCCCTGGGCTTCCTCCTGCTTCCCAGAGAATACCTACCAGATGAGTTAGTTATCTGTTGGAAATTGCGCGTTGGATATACCCAGTATCACAGAATCCCCAGAGCTCTTTCATTCTCTCTCACTCTTCCTCCCAGCATCAGCCTTTCTCTCCTATTGCAGGGTCATGAGATGGCAGTCAATTTGTCCAAAACAGGTATTGAGACGACTGTCATGACGGATGCTGCCATTTTTGCTGTTATGTCAAGAGTCAACAAGGTGGGTGTTTTTGGGTTATAGTGTGTCGAATTCATGAAGATTATACTTCTAAAATGTTGGTTCTCCACCCCCACCCCACCCCCAATATCCATGAGAAGGGAGGAAAGTTTCTAGCACCTTTTAAAAATATATACATGGGCCTTTTTAATCTATTAACTGATTTTGTTTCCCCCTTTATCTGAATCATTATTCCTCACTTGGAGGAGCCTCATTTTGGTTAAAACATTGAAAAGAATTAAGTGGGACTAAGGTAAGTGTGTCAGCTGCTAGGGATCTGGTAAAGGGCTGCTCATTTCTGCTCAGAGAGCTTGGCGGTGGTAGATGGTGGAAGAAAGGCTCCCTGCTTCTCAGGAGGTATGAAAGATAGATTTCCAGGAAAGACAGGGCTAAGAACAGTGGATATTGCAGTTTCCTGTCCTGTACTATGTTCATTCTTCCCTTGCGAACCCACTTTTATGCTAGAACTTGTGGTCTGAGCCTAGACTCCCTTTCCCTTGGGTGTACCAGCATGTGACCCCCCAGTACACCAAGACTGAGGCTGAGCATTCCGGCTCTTGTGCCCAATGGCCTGTTTAGGGCTCTATTCCTAGGATGGCTAACATTTTCTTTCCTGTCCCAAAGGTGATCATTGGCACAAAGACCATCCTGGCCAACGGTGCCCTGAGAGCTGTGACAGGAACTCATACTCTAGCACTGGCAGCAAAACACCATTCCACCCCACTCATCGTCTGTGCACCTATGTTCAAGCTTTCCCCACAGGTATGTCTGTCTGTCTCCATCTGCTCTCTTGTCTGTCTCTAGCCAACAGAAGGAAGTCAAGGTGTAGGTCTGAACTGTGGGCCTTCAACCTTCTCACTCTGGGGCTTCTCTTTGTCTGCATTTACTCAATGGATTAGACCCAGTGGAGGCTGGAAAAAGCCACAGAAGTCTTGATCCAGGAAAAGCCATTGATAGTTACAACCTATCAGCTTCAGGAAGTCAAAATTGTAAGGTCAGGACAATACGCAGTTGGGGAAGGCCCTTTGTTTTCATTGCCACCACTCGCTGACACCATTTCTGAAAATGCCAAGTAAGTTGAAACTAGAAACATAGAATTGGCTTTATTTGTTCCAGGGACTGTCCTCTGTAGCCTGAATACAAGAAGTTACTAAGTGAAGAGCAGTTTCACCAGTGATAGAAACTACTTGCTTTGAACATATCAGCCTATCTATAGGTGTCTACTTTTTTAAAAATTGAGGTGAAATTCACATAACATACAATTAACCATTTAAAGTTGTATAGTTCAGTGGCACTTACCACATTCACAGCATTGTGCAACTACCACTCTCTAGTTTCAAAACTTTTTCATCATCCCAGAAAAACACTCTGTACCTATTGAGTAATCACTCCCTATTCCTCCTTCTCCCCATCTCCTAGTAATTGCTAATCTGCTTTCTGTCTCTATGGATTTGCTTATTTTTGATATTTCACATAAAAGGAGTCATACAACATGGACCCTTTTGTTTCTGATTTCTTTCACTTAGCATAATGTTTTGGGGCTTCATCCGAGTTGTAGCACAGTACTTTGTTCCTTTTTGTGGCCGAATAGTATTCCATTGCATGGATATACCACAATTTAATTATCCATTCATCTGTTGATAAGCATCTGAGTTATTTCTACCTTTTGGCTTTTGTGAATAATGCTGCTGTAAGCCTTTGTAATCAAATGTCTGTGGATGTATGTTTTTTATTTCTCTTGGGCGCATACCTAAAAGTGGAAGTGTCAGATGAGCTGACACTCTTTTTTTTCTTTTTCCCTAATTCTTTTCCAGTTCCCCAATGAAGAAGATTCATTTCACAAGTTTGTGGCTCCTGAAGAAGTCCTGCCTTTCACAGAAGGTACAGAAGTTGCTTGAATGTATGCGGCACACGCGCTTGTATGTTTTGGGTTTTTGTGTATGTGTGTTTTGGGTTTTTGTGTATGTGTGTTTCGGTCTTTGGTTTTGGTTTTGGTGGCCAATGGGATTGAATGCCGTCAGGTTGTGGTTTTTTTTATCATACTTCTTGTGGGGACTGTTCTCTTTAGCAGCTTAGAGTGCTTGGGGTCCTGATCTAGTCGATGTTCATTTTCTTCTAAAACTAATATATTTTAGCTGCGTTATTGGGGCCATGGCGGGTTGGATCACCCAGCACTGACTGGGTTTGGCCTTGAAAGTTCTTTGAGACACAGGCGACAACCCAATGAGAAAATGTTCTTGTTTTCGGCTGCTGCAGGGAGTCATTCTGGTAACGTGACTGCCAAAGAAAGCAGGCTCTGAAATGTTACTTCTGAAACTCGCCTGTAGCCTGGACACCTTTGTGTGTTGGGGTCCATTTCTCTCACATATTCTGAAGGCAGCTTTGCTCAGTGAGCCTGCTGCCTCGTCAACAGTTCGCGTGGGCTTTAACACCCTCCTGGAGCAAAGCATAGTACTCGGGGTGCTGATTCTTCTTGGAAATTGAATAACTTCACCATTTATCCAAACATTCATTCTTTCAAGAAATATTTATGACTATTGAGTACCCACTGTGTATCCAACACTATTTCAGGCACTAGGGATATAACAGTGAATAACATAGATAGGCCCTGCTCCCCCAGAGTTTACGTTATGTTGCAAAAGACAGACAAGAATATGTCAGGTCATGGGATGTTTTAGGAAGAAAACAAATACGAAGGATGAGATGGAAAGTGACGAGGGGACTACCTTAGTCCGGGGAAGGGACTTAATGAGATGGCATTTCAGCTGAGTCCTGAAGGAATACAGCCTGCTATGTGAAGATGAAGGAAAGAGTTTTCCAGGTGTTGGTGCAAAGGGCCTGGTTTAGGTACATGCTTAGCCAGTTGGAAGAACATGGCCATGTGGCTAGAGAGTAATGAGCAAGAGAGAGAGTAATATGAACTATAATTAGTGTAGTGTGGTGGCGAGGGGCCAGATCTTGAAGGTTGCAATCCCAAATTTGAATATTATTCTAAGGGTTATCTATGGAAAGGCATTAGACAGTTATAAGCATAGGCTGTATCATGATCTGAAGTCATCTCTTCTGGTTTGTATGTTGCTGCAGTTTCCCTTCCTTGGGGTGGCGAGTGTACTTGCATTACTGAGCCTAGAATCTATAAGATACTTAATTATTAGAACAGGAGCCTTGGTTTTATCTTTTGCTCATGTGATTACCTTTCAGGGGACATCTTGGAGAAAGTCAGTGTTCATTGCCCTGTGTTTGACTACGTTCCCCCAGAGCTCATTACCCTCTTTATCTCCAACATTGGTGGGAATGCACCTTCCTACATCTACCGCCTGATGAGTGAGCTCTACCATCCTGATGATCATGTCCTATGACCACCACTCGTCCTAAGCAGAAGCTGCTTAGGCAAACACAGAATGGAGTGGAGACTTCAGTGCCACGGCTGAAACACATCTTCCTTGTAATGGGGGAGTGATCTGGAGTCAAGCTGAGAAAACTTGATACTGATACTGTTCCCCACCGTTTCAGTCATCCTATAACCAGGATGCAATCCAGGATGATTTTTTGCCTTTCAGGTCTCAACAGAGCAGCAGGGCTTGACCTATTGATTTTGGAGCCTCTTAGTGACTTGGGGCGTCTGTTTCAGGAACTTAAACTTTCTGGTTCAGTGGTGTGTTAAACACAACACTGCAGACCTTGCTGGGCTACAGGTTTTTGCTCAGAAATGACTACCACGCCTTTTCTGAGGCTGTGCCAATAAAGGCTGCTCGAAGGTTCCTGAGGTGGTTTATTTACTGTCCTGCTCTGACTGAAGCGCCTGCAACAGCAGCAGCAGAGCCCTTTGGTGTTTTCATAGAGGGCAATGATCAGAGGTAACAGCCTAAAACAGAAATGCAGATGAAAGTGTTTATGATTCCTTTATAATTGACTGGAATTCATCCCAAACAACTTGTTAATAATCCAAGACAGTGGTTCCAAAATCACTGATCATCAGAATCATCTGGGAGTTTGAGAAAATATACAGTCCCAGACCTACTGCATCTGATCTCTGGGATGGCACATGGGAATCTGCTTAGAGTGCCCCAGAAAAGGACGCCCTCATGTACTGTTAATAGGACTGTAAATTGGTACAACCTTTTCCAGGGCAATTTTGAGTCTTCTAGAATTATTTTTACAAGCACACAAAGACACAGACAAGAATGTCCATTGTAGCAGCTGTAATGTCACAGCCTAAGTGTCCAGCAATATAGCATTTTGTATTCTGTTAGTTAAAAACAAGACAGGTTTTAAAATAAGTATGATGTACCGTGGAACATTATGTATACACTGCAACAGAGGTTTCTAAGGGTGGCTTGAGATCAGCGTCTGGATTAGACATTTTAGATGGTTCATCTAGTATTTAATTTGAATTATTTACCAGTATTTTAAAATCTGGAGGTTACACATTAAACAAATTCAGATTTCTTGCTACTCCTGAAGATTTGGCAACTCTGGGCCCACATTACCAAATGGCAGCATTTGGCTATAGTTGGGTAGCTTCTAATTCCATTAAATGGAGAACCCCCAGTTTTCTGCTGTTCCAAGCCATGTCCACTAAACTCATTTATGTTGTCTGCCGAACCCTCGTAGGCATCTGAGTGGTGACCCTTGTGTTAATGAATGGGATAGATTTGTAAGCAAGTCTGTTTTATATTCTGTATAAAACCAAAATCAAGCTGGGAAAACAAGCTGCAGAGCAATCTACATGATATGACCCTAACTAACTTCCTTAAAACAAAATATATGCATGCATAGGATAAAAGTCTGGAAGAATAACACCAAACGGTGGCAAGAAGGAGGACAGCTTCAAATTTTATTTAGTGTGTTTGTATATTGTTTCTATTTTTTATGTGTACTGCTTTAGTAATTATGATTTCAAAAAGTCTCCCCAGGTTATCCAGATGATCTGGATGCCATGTTTGGGAAGTTTGGTCCAAAACAGGGGTCCAAGGTCCACTGAGTGTGCAGGGGGAACCCCCTGGGATGCTTGTCACAAAGCCAGCCTCCTGCCTCTCGCAGCAGTGTCTATGAGGTACGGGAGGAAGTTCTAGGAATCTGCATGTTTAACAAGCAACCCAAGGGATTTTAACAGGGCATTTGATAACCTTGTTTTGATAAACACTGGCCAGAGGTAGACGATGAGGGAAAGGGCTCTACTCTCTGTTAGCTACTTGACATGAGCAGATCTTTTCCTTAGGATTCTTATCTTCCCTGAGACAGGGAAAAAGCAAGACTGAAGAGGGTCAGTCTAAAGGACTGACCTAAAAGCTCTCTGACACAGAAGAGCCTGGCTCACTTAGGTCTCTGTCAGTTATTTCTTAAAGCATCTAAGACCCCACGCTTTCTCAGTGAAGTGGCTTATAGCTACCAATTTCGAGCAATTGTCTCCTCTGAAGGCACCAGTTCTTGACGGCAGCTCACTTGGGTACGACCATGTGCTCTGGGGTAAGAGCAGCAGTGAGTCAAGGAACTTAAATCTGTTTCTGGCTCCAAAAGTGCTTTACGATACTTGTCCTTTGTGCATCTTGGTCCCTGGGTCTAAAATTAGCACCAACATCCTGCCCAGGCAGAACTGAGATGGACGAAGTTTACCAGGGTAGAGGCTGTCTCTTTGGTCAACACTTACAGTGCCTAGAACAGAACTGCACAAATGTGTACTCTTTAGAACCTCAGTCAAGTAAATCCCACAAAGCTGTTTATATGCCTGGTTTTTCTATTTCTCTCTCTCCCTTTTCCCAGTTGAGGAAGAGTAAATATTGGAAAGGGAGAACCTGATCTGAACAGGGAGAAGCTAAGGTGTTTGTGTCAGCTTCCTACCTTATCAGCCTTTGTTTGGGCTTGCCTCTCACCCCTGCTTTTGGAGCAGAATCCAGAAGCTCATTTAAAAACTGTTGTAGCTTGGAAAATTAATAGAGGATTACATGGACGTGGAAGTCTTCCTGAATAGGCTTAATAAACCAAGTTAGATCACTTACTCAATACAGTTGTAAAGACGCTTTTTCCCATGGTTTATGTCTTCCAATTTGGACGGAGGGCAGGAAAGGCACAATTCCTGGAACTCAAATAAGGAATAGAAATTCCCAACATAGCCTCTTAAGAGAAGTCTCTGAAAAATACTCTACCAAGAAAAACTGAAGTGTAAAGTGATACCTCAAAGAAAAAAATGCCGGTACTCGTAAGATCATAAGTTTCACAGATATGCTTCAAAGCCATTTCTCAAAGTAATCTGTTGCAGCAGTCTTTGGGTTTATGAAGGCTGCCAGGCTCACAGTTCCACCATTGAGCTCCATGACTCTGTAATACCACATATGTAGAACTCAGTACATCAGAATGCTTTGCCATAAAGATAGTACCAGATGGTGATGTAATTATTGTAAAGGCCTACACTATCCACCTGTCCTTGCAAAAACTCCCTCTGCAGATATGCATCTAGTTGACACAAAGGAGCTATTTTGAAATGTGGTTTGGAAATGTTTTTTAATCTCTGCTTTGGATTATCCTTTCATTCACCAAACAGTTGTTCCAGGATGTTGTGCAATGGCTAAGCGATTACAACCAATAAAGAGCTATAGTCTAAGCTTTCAGTCTTCACAACACACAGCAGAGGGCTGCCTTCAAGCCTAACCACACTTGAAACGACGATCGCCTAATGTTTAAATTAAATGTTGTGCTGACGAGAAGGGGCCTTTCAGTAGTGTTTTTGCAGGCATGTTAGTTACATTTATTTATTTTATAAATTTATTTATTTATTATTTATTTTTGGCTGTAGGTCTTCGTTGCTGTGTGCAGGCTTTCTCTAGTTGTGGTGAGCGGGGGCTACTCTTCGTTGTGGTGCACGGGCTTCTCATTGTCGTGACTTCTCTTGTTGTGGAGCACAGGATCTAGGCGCGCAGGCTCAGTAGTTGTGGCACACGGGCTTAGTTGCTCCGCGTCATGTGGGATCTTCCTGGACCAGGGCTCAAACCCATGTCCCCTGCATTGGCAGGCAGATTCTTAACCACTGCACCACCAGGGAAGTCCCTACTTACATTTAGAATTAAGACCTGCCTAGAGAAGAAGGAAGCTACTTAAAAACTTGACAAGATTCCAAAGATTCATAATTTATATGTAAAATTCTGCAGTTAACTACTATAAAAGAGAGGTCATGAAATACTTAAGTAATGATAAACTAATAGCAGTAGCTAACTCCAGACTACCATTTTTTTTCTTTTTTGATCGATTGGATGCTCCTTAGAGCAAGTTGTTTAGTCAGGCAAGTTGTACAGGGAAAGTCTGGCCAAATCCAGCTTCTTCACACCGCTACTTGAGTCATGCTAGCTTGCTGGTTCGATAGATGGAGACACTCAGATGTAAGACACTCAGATTCCCACAGGCTTTGATCAGGTTGCCTGAACTTTATCAGATGTTTCTGGATAAGATTGAGTACTCTGTGACAAATGGGCATGGGATGAAAGTGATTCAAGGTCTTGAAAAATCCTAAACCATAAGATAACTTCTTTTTTCTTTATCTCTTCCACAATTTCTGCCTCAATACATTTAGAAGGGACTCACTAAATGTTACTGAATGATAAATAAATGAATAAATGGAGAGAGAGAAGGAAGGAAGTGTTTATTTCGTGCAGATTATCCAGATTTTTGGTTTCCCAGACTTTCTTTTCCTCTCTTCTGAGCCCACCTTTTTGCCATCTCACTGTTGATGAGCAACTTCAGCTGAGAAGGGGTGAAAATTGGCACGATATACAGTGGCAAACATACCAGTCAGTTCTCATTGTTAGCCTGCTTTTGTGAAGGGTTTCGATGGAAGGAGGTGCACTTCAGTGGAAAACAGGTAGGGAGAGTCTAGTTCCTTGTGCCAGAAACTGCTCTTCCCTTCCTTCAGATACGCTGGTACCGGCCCCCACCTGAAGCTCGGGCTGAGCCTGGTTGTCAGTGCTGTCTAGGAACTGATGGGCTGCATCTGTTCTTACTTGGCATGGCTTCCTCAGCCCCCTGCACATTTCTAGAACTTGGCCTTGGGCCCCTTCCTGCTCTGACCTGTTATGGTTGCCTTGTTCTTTTTATGATCTGTTAGGCTCAGATCCCAGCTGTTCATTTGTGTCTGACCTTTTGCCTTGCTCTGACGTCTGATTGCTAGACCCTCTCCGTTCTCAACTACTCATGGAGTTCCAGATCCCCAGCTGGGTTCTGGACTTTGCCCTAGCCCCCTCCCCAGACTCTCCTTTTCCTTCTAGCCTACATTCTAAGCTTTGCCTTAAGCTTTTTTGATACTAGCTCCTATTGCCATCTATATAGCCTTAATTCTGACGGTAGAATTGTTAATTTCCATTTATTTCAATAATAAAGACATAGCTGTAACTCAGGGTGATCCCTACACTTAGAGGAAGTTACCTAGTCTATCATTAGTTTCCTTGTCTCTGTCTCTGACTGAAGCTAAGCTTCTTGAAGGTATGCACCTTTATTTCTCAATACAATTCTGATGAGCGTTACTGACAAAGGAACTCGTTAAGAATGGCTTCGTTACACATCTCATCTCTCAAGTTAACAAAGCCTCCGCTAACCAGAATCAAGTACAGTTAAACCACTAGGTTTACAAACTGATAAATCCCTAATAAATTAAAAAGATATAGGGCAGTGTGGGTAATGATGGGAATGTGTGCAGTGTGAAGTCCTACAGACCTGGGCTGGAATTCTCCCTCTCAGCAAACCGGTTAACATCTCTGAGGTTTAGTAGTCTCACGGCAAGAGAGAGATACTAGTTTCCTAAGAGGACCGTTGTAAGGATTAGAGATCATGTATACAAAGCATTTGGTACATAGTGAGCCCTCAGTAAATGGAAGCTAGTATCAGGACTTCCCTGGCGGTCCAGTGGTTAAGAATCCACCTTCCAATGCAGGGGACGCAGGTTCGATCCCTGGTCAGGAAACTAAGATCCCATATGCCGCGGGGCAACAGAGCCCGTGTGCTGTGACCACTGAGCCTGCACGTTCTGGAGCCCACATACCACAACTAGAGGAGCCCGTGACAAAGAGCCCGTGTGCCACAACCGGGACCCGACACAGCCAAATAAATAAATAAACATTAAAAATAAAATAAAATAACATCTTAAAAAAAAAAATGGTAGCTAGTATTCTTGTTCTTGGAGCCAGAAAACTTGGATACCACTCTCAGCTTTACTTATTAGCTATGTGATCTTAGAGAATATTTTTCAAACTTACTTTCCCACTTTGTAAAATGGGGAGAATAGTACCACCTTACCTCATGGGTTGCCAAGAAATTCAAATAAGTTATGCAAATATTATTTGTAAACCTTAAAACACCATATAGGTGTTAATGATTACCGTCATGTGTTTGAAGATTAAATGTATCTCTGCTCTTATGGCACCTGAGTTAAAAAACAAAACAGAATGAAACAGAACCCTGACAGGCAATAAAAGCAATGTTAGATATTTTTGGCTAATTGGTTGGTTTTATGCTGATACATGCTACTGAGTTCATAAATTATTAAGATAGGATAATTATCTCTTGCATTGCTAGAGTCAGGCTGGGCAGGATGATTGGTTACATGATTTTTGGAGAACTTTTTCTAGTCCTCTGCTCTTCCCAAGAACACAGGGGTTTGAGATTATTAGCAAGACCCTGTGAAATCACACCCCATCACCCTAAATATAAGAGGTATCGTAACGCTTTTTTTAAATCGTACAGATTGGTCTGACCTAAAAAGATTTTTGAAACTCCTGGGACAGCTGACCTCCATGTAGCTCTGGAGAGGGGAGACAGAGGTCCAGAGGCCACGGCACCCCACCGGGCCTGGAGGCTGAGCCCCTGAAAATACCCTCCTTTCTAAGGCTAGCCCTCCCAGTCTATGAAACCACTTATACGTATTTAGAAGAATAAAGGCCAGTGGTGCCTATTCTTCAGGGTTCCAATTACGTAATTCTACAAGGATCTACGAGGATCCCCTTGAAAACCAGTGAAGGCTTTCCCTAAACCTTCTGTGAATGCACTACTTCATCACTCCCGTAAGATTCACTGCAGGGCTGCCGGCAAACGAATTTTCTCCCGTAAGCACAAATTTGTTTCCTGTATTAAAAAACGAAGAAAATCATTCCATTTGCTACAAAGACCAGTGCGAGCAGGCTGGTCAGGAAATACAAAAGTAGATATTCTCATTGCAACATCTTTCTCATTGTATGGCATCCCAGATGCAAAAAACATTACCAGCTGTTTTTTTGCTTTTTTTTTTCTTTTATAGGACTTTAGTCTTTTGAGTCTTAGTAACCAGAAATCAAGTCATCTAAAAAGGTAGGGGGAGTACGGATTAAGAGTGGCATAACAAGCATCTGCAGAAAGATCAGTCCCGGTCCCAAATGAAGTTATGAGGCCATTAGTTAGGCATACTGTAATGCAACCAAGATACAATTGGAAAGGGACCAAAGTAACATTTATCTCCTGAAAAAGTGTAGAGAATACATCTGGCTAGGTTGAAAGAATAAATGCTGCATTTTTGATATGAAGATTGCTTTCACATAGATACTTAAGTACAAAAAAATGTTTTCTAAAACAAGTTCATAGTACTTTCACCATTTTACTGGTTTGGGATATGAACAATATCAGTCTCTGAAAGGAGGTTTATTTATTTTTTTGTCTTACATTCTTTTATTTTTTACATATATGCAAATATGTTTTATGTACAATAATTGGTTCTACCAAATCATTAGACCAAGACATTCTATTGGTAGTCTTCCCCAAAATAGATTCAGGTGAAATCAGATATTCGTGCACTTCGTGGACTACCAGAACTTGAGGCTTCATTATTGATTTCAGTTTTGAGATCATATACATAATTCAAAATATACATGAACTGGGTTAAGGTGATAAATGTGGGCTGAAAGAAACCACAGGATTCAGAACAATTAAACTGTGTATTTTGCTGGCATTTGAGCCACACTGTGAACAGCACATGTGTGTATCCCATAGCTCTTTTACTGTGGGAGAGGGGAAGCAAACAGCTGATACGACCTGGCAGAGGCTTCTTCACCAAGGGCTCCTTTCTTCTCCGCCTCTGCCCCCTTGGGTTCTTGTTTCCCTGTGTCATCCGCCAGGGCGGCCTGGGCTGCACCTTCGGCCAGCAGGGAACAGTGCAGCCACAGGAGGAAGGAGAGTTCCTTGGCTATGCCCGTGTTTTGTTTTTTTAAAAAATTAATTTATCTTATTTATTTTTGGCTGCGTTGGGTCTTCGCTGCTGCGCGCGGGCTTTCTCTAGTTGCGGCGAGCGGGGGCTACTCTTCGTTGCGGTGCCTGGGCTTCTCATTGCGGTGGCTTCTCTTGTTGCAGAGCACAGGCTCTAGGCGTACAGGCTTCAGTAGTTGTGGCTCGCTGGCTCTAGAGCGCAGACTCAGTAGTTGGGGCGCATGGGCTTAGTTGCTCCGCGGCATGTGGGATCTTCCTGGACCCGGGCTCGAACCCGTGTCCCCTGCATTGGCAGGTGGATTCTCAACCACTGCGCCACCAGGCAAGTACCTATGTCCGTGTTTTTTTTCCTTTTTAAAGGACTTTTGCCTTTTTTAAATTTATTTATTTATTTATATTTTTTTATTTATTTATGGCTGTGTTGGCTCTTCGTTTCTGTGCGAGGGCTTTCTCCAGTTGCGGCAAGTGGGGGCCACTCCTCATTCAGGTGCACGGGCCTCTCACTATCGCGGCCTCTCTTGCTGCGGAGCACAGGCTCCAGACGCGCAGGCTCAGTAATTATGGCTCACGGGGCTAGTTGCTCCGCGGTATGTGGGATCTTCCCAGACCAGGGCTCGAACCCGTGTCCCCTGCATTGGCAAGCAGACTCCTAACCACTGCGCCACCAGGGAAGCCCTATGTCCGTGTTTTGATGGTCAAGTCTTCCTCTGCCGGTTCCCTTTTACCCACGGGGTGGCTCACCGGCTGGAGGCAATCGGAGCCACAGCCAAATCTTAAACCTGGCGCTCGTCCCCTTTTCATCCACTTGAATCTGGAATTTCATTACGTCGCCATGTGTACAGCCCCCACAAATCCAGTCCCAACATGTTTAGATGTCTTGTCAAGGGACCCGTTTCTAGAATTTTCATATGATCAACAAGCTCGTGACAGAGCGGGGCTGGAGCTGACAGCTCCTCACGTGGGCAGGCGGAGGCTCCGGAGCTGCGTGCCACCTGGGGCGCCAGCTCCAGCCACCGCCCCTTGTGGGCTTGCACCTGCCTGAAGGGTTTTTTTGTTTTGTTTTGAACATCTTTATTGGAGTATAATTGCTTTACAATGGTGTGTTAGTTTCTGCTTTATAACAAAGTGAATCAGTTATACATATACATATGTTCTCAGATCTCTTCCCTCTTGTGTCTCCCTCCCTCCCACCCTCCCTATCCCACCCCTCTAGGTGGTCACAAACCACCTAGCTGATCTCCCTGTGCTATGCGGCTGCTTCCCACTATCTATCTATTTTACGTTTGGTAGTGGATGTATGTCCATGCCACTCTCTCACTTTGTCACAGCTTACCCTTCCCCCTCCCTGTGTCCTCAAGTCCATTCTCTAGTAGGTCTGTGTCTTTATTCCTGTCTTACCCCTAGGTTCTTCATGACCTTTTTTTTTTTTTTCTTAGATTCCATATATATGTGTTAGCATACGGTATTTGTTTTTCTCTGACTTACTTCACTCTGTATGACAGACTCTAGGTCCATCCACCTCACTACAAATAACTCAATTTCGTTTCTTTTTATGGCTGAGTAATATTCCATTGTATATATGTGCCACATCTTCTTTATCCATTCATCTGTTGATGGACACTTAGGTTGCTTCCATGTCCTGGCTATTGTAAATAGAGCTGCAGTGAACATTTTGGTACATGACTCTTTTTGAATTATGGTTTGCTCAGGGTATATGCCTAGTAGTGGGATTGCTGGGTCGTATGGTAGTTGTATTTGTAGTATTTTAAGGAACCTCCATACTGTTCTCCATAGTGGCTGAACCAATTCACATTCCCACCAACAGTGCAAGAGTGTTCCCTTTTCTCCACACCCTCTCCAGCATTTATTGTTTCTAGATTTTTTGATGATGGCCATTCTGACTGGTGTGAGATGATATCTCATTGTAGTTTTGATTTGCATTTCTCTAATGATTAATGATGTTGAGCATACTTTCATGTGTTTGTTGGCAATCTGTATATCTTCTTTGGAGAAATGTCTATTTAGGTCTTCTGCCCATTTTTGGATTGGGTTTTTTTTTGTTATTGAGCTGCATGAGCTGCTTGTAAATTTTGGAGATTAATCCTTTGTCAGTTGCTTCATTTGAAAATATTTTCTTCCACTCTGAGGGTTGTCTTTTGGTCTTGTTTATGGCTTCCTTTGCTGTGCAAAAGCTTTTAAGTTTCATTAGGTCCCATTTGTTTATTTTTGTTTTTATTTCCATTTCTCTAGGAGGTGGGTCAAATAGGATCTTGCTGTGATTTATGTCATAGAGTGTTCTGCCTATGTTTTCCTCTAAGAGTTTGATAGTTTCTGGCCTTACATTTAGGTCTTTAATCCATTTTGAGCTTATTTTTGTGTATGGTGTTACGGAGTGTTCTAATCTCATACTTTTACATGTACCTGCCCAGTTTTCCCAGCACCACTTATTGAAGAGGCTGTCTTTTCTCCACTGTATATTCTTGCCTCCTTTATCAAAGATAAGGTGACCATATGTGTGTGGGTTTATCTCTGGGCTTTCTATCCTGTTCCATTGATCTATATTTCTGTTTTTGTGCCAGTACCATACTGTCTTGATTACTGTAGCTTTGTAGTATAGTCTGAAGTCAGGGAGCCTGATTCCTCCAGCTCCATTTTTCGTTCTCAAGATTGCTTTGGCTATTCGGGGTCTTTTGTGTTTCCATACAAATTGTGAAATTTTTTGTTCTAGTTCTGTGAAAAATGCCAGTGGTAGTTTGACAGGGATTGCACTGAATCTGCAGATTGCTTTCCAAAGCTGAAGGGTTTTAAGGAGGCAATAAAACAAAGAACGAGGAGCAGTGCTTTATAGTTGCTCTATTCCGTCCTGGTCCTTGCTTCTCTTTGTCAGCCGTTATTCTCCTTAAAATAATCCAACTATAGGCCTGGTGGAAGACTACCCAGCACGTTTTTAATGAGCATGGAGAAACTCTTTAAGGCTGAGATACAGAATGTAAAGCAGCAGCAGAGGGAAGTGGAGGAGGCTGGGGGGGAAGGAGGGGCTGTGGGAGCAGGCTGTGGGAGGTCTAGGGAAGGCAGGCTTGACCCCTGGGAGTTCAGCATCAGGTAGATCACATCAGTGCAAACTATGAGGCTGGAAAAAAATTGCAAAACAAAACCAAAAAACCCCATCCCATCCCGCCAAAATCCCACAAACAACCAGACAATCAAACAATTAATCACTAGATTTTATCCCCAAATAAATTACAAAAAGTAGACATTATAGGGCAACCTCCAGTGTCCATGGATGCCAATGAATGAACTGTCTTTAGGCTTGAATTCCATCTGGCTACTTAACTGGAGGGATCATCTGCTCAGGGAAGGTGGAGATGCTGATTGGTTCCCTGGGCCCATTCAGTCAAGACCTTGCCAGTGCCTGCTGCTCACAGTCTCTGCCCAGAGGCCTACAGTCAGCATCTCTTTGGTTCCTTAGAGACAATAATTCTGTTCTCATGGCAGCTCACAAGGAGGCGCAGATGCCTGCAGGCTTTGCCCTGTATCACATCCTTCTGCTTTTCCAAAGAGATGCCAGGCCTGAGCCATTCTGCGAAGTTTAGCAAGATTGGGTTTAATCTATGGGAAGAAAGAGAATAACTCCAGTTAGCAGTATGAAAAGCCAAGGAACATATAAGTATTTCCTAATTATGGCTACTCAAATCAGTTTTGATTTCTAATTTCTGGATTGGGAAAGGATTATAGATTTCCTTAGGATAAATGGGACTTAAAACTCAGTCTAGAGGCACATCTGTTCGGGAATGGAGACAAAACTTTTTTCATTTTTTTCACTGTCATATGAAACAAAAAGTTCTTAATGGAGTAAAATGTACTAGATGAGTCAGAAAACATTATCACCTGAAAACTCCATGCAATAAAAGACTTCATAGCCCTTGACAGGAAAGGTAAGCAAAATAAAAGATTGTGGAAAGTGGCAACGTAGACATTCCTATGATGCTCTCACGTTCTGTTTCATTTAAGATTATAACAAGGACAGAAAATGCTCTTTAGTTTAAACCACTCGGTGCCTTTATTGCATTATCCACATCATTGTTCCTGGACTGCTGAGCAATCAGGGCCAAAGCATAATGTGAAATGTCCTAAGCTTGGTTTCCTGCCTGAAGGTCCTCAAATTGTTATTCTAGAGATCCCTGGAGATGGCTACCATTTCCAGTAAGTACTATCAAGCAACTGGCTGTTTCGGCTGCATTTGCCAGCAGTGAATTTGCTGTGTTTCTACCAACCTTCTGTGGCCCCAGAGAGAACTTCTGCATCTTATCAAACCTAGAGCCCGTAGGCAACAAATGTTCAGGATACATCAGTCTGTACATGTGGTAAACTTATAAAATACAAAGGCATCATATGTATAATGAGATAGTTCAGCCTAAACTCCATTTTGAATTTGAGCTAGAAGATGAAATGGTGAGACTTCCAAGAAAACTTCCAATGCATATTTTTCAAAACTCTCATAATTGGGAAAGGATTAAGACAGATTACATTTGGTTAATAGGAGCTAGTCTCCTGTTAGTCATTGCTCCACCTGTTTGTCCTGCTCCAAGTGGTCAATGTCAGCTAATGGCAGCATGGAGGGCCTGCCATGAGCACACTGGAAAGGCAGCTGGCACCAGGACAGAGCTTCAATAAGGCGACAGCTCTCCTCTAGGCTCAGGTCGTCATTAAACTTAATGGCCCCTAAACAAAAGACAGAAACAAGAGGGTATGGTGTGTACGGTGGGAAACCGGTGCTGGCCCTGGGGTCAGAGCCAAATATCTGGGAAGAGCAACGTGGTTCTGAGGCTCCTTTCATGTGACTTTAATACTGCTTGAAATTGGCTTCAGGACAGACCTGCGCTCAGCTTTTCCTTATGGAGTCACTGTCTGTCTAATCCCTGTAGCAGGCATCCCTTAACTTGTTAGGATTTTGCCTGCAGAGTTTTTTCAAAGAGGCAAGAGCAATATTTTTGCCTACGTCTTAGGTTTGTGAAATCAAGGTCATCTTTCATCCAGAGCCAATCTATCACCAAGATCTCTAATTGTTTCCCTACAGTGTCCATTTTATTTGCTGCTTTTTTCTATTCCTAGCATAATCTTCTTACTCTAAACTCTCATATTGTCAGAATCTGCCTTTATGCATACATTAATTCACTCAGTCAACAAATATTTATTAAGTATACACTCTGTGTTGGAGGTGTGCCAGGCAGTGAATGAGACGGATGCCCTGCACCCCCATGATGCTTACAATCTAATAGGTGAGACAAGCATTAAACAGTTACGCAATAGTTTAAATTATAAGTACTATAAAATATAGAATATCGAAGAATATATAACCGGAAGACCAAACCCAGTTTAGGAGGCTCAGGGAAGGCTTTCCTGACAAAATGATATTTAATCTGAGATCTTAGGTTAAGAAAAACATGGCTAATTGAAGAATGAGCAGAAGGGCATTTCAGACAGAGGAGAAAGGCAAGCGCAGAATTTAGCACACAAGACCAAGACCAAGGAAGCAGGCTGGAATGTGAAGGGCAAGGTGGAGAGGGATGTGAGAAGAAACTGGAGAGGCAGGCAGAGGCTGGACCATGAAGACCCCTGCAGGCCATGGTAAAGAATAAAATGTTCATCCTATGAGCAATGGGTAGTCATTGTCAGGCTTTTGGTAGAAGAATGACATGCTCAGAGGAATGTTTCAAAAAGATTCCTCTGGGTGTTGAGGGAAGGATGGCTTGAAGGGGAGCCAGAATAGATGTGAGGAGACTAAGTCAGAGGACTCAACAGTGGCAAGAACTAGAGAGGCGGCAGTAGAAACCGATCACATCGGAGACATTTAAGATACATTTTGAAGGCACAGATCATGAAATTGGGGATGGGGTAATATGAGGAGTAAAGATAGGATAAAGGGGGGGAAGGAGTTTGTGATATTCACAGGAGACAAACTAATGAGCGACTGAGGTTACAAAGCCAGAAAAGACAGGAAGTGAAGAGAGGAGAAGGTTGATGGGGAGAGATCAAATGGAGGGAGGGTGTCTGGAGTGGACACCCCACCATGGTCAAATGATAGTTGCAGGGGATTCTGTGGCTGTCATGATCCCTAAAGTAAGTTCCTCCAATACCGTTTTCTATATTTTATCATATTGCGCTACTCAAGAACCCTCAATGATTCTTGCCCTCTGTATAAAGTCTGAAGGTTTTGCTGTGACCTTCTAGGTTTCTGTGCTTCCTCACCAGCTTAATTTCCTGATATTCTTTGCTGCTCCTCATATAACTAATTTGTTTCTGCCTCTGGATCTCTGCACAGGCTATTTCCTCCCCTGTAGTAATCTCTCCCTTCCTCTGAATCCATGTCCCACAGCTCATTCAAAACTTGACTCAAAAATGCAGTTACTGCTCCACTCATATCAGTCAGTCTGCATTATGGTCCAATATATATGGTGGTATTTTGCTTTGTAAAAGTAATTTTTAGTGTACTGTTTCCTGATCCAAACTGAACCCTCCAAGAGGCAGGTGATAATCGTGTCTTCTACTTCTTTCATAACTGCTGAACCCTGCCAGCGCGCAGCACGCAAAGGCACTCAATAGCTAGTGTGTCGAGAGTCTTACCATGGCAGGCTTGGGATGCCAACACCTTCTGGACAGTCAGTGGCAAAGTCCCTTGGATGCCTCCTGTGGTCTGGAGTAGCTAATGCATAAACACATCCTTTATTAATGGAAAAGCAAATGGGACAATGGAGCTTTCTGTGTGTGAAACCCCAAAATAAGAGAAAAGCTTACCTCCAATTGTTCTTGAATAAATTCCTACGAGGAGAAAAAGGAAAACAGGCATTAATCGATTGCTATGTTATAATAGCCCTTTGATGATTTACAAAATATTCCAATTTTCTTCTTTAAAATATGCCTCTTGAAGAAAAGAATTCCAGCAATATAGCACCTAGATGCAAATAATTTACTTGTTGTAAGGCACTTTGAATACGAAATACCAAGACAACTGAAAGAACTCTTACTGAATGGAGAATGTATTTAGCTACTGAAGCTTTCTCCAGAGATAGCTCATCAACTCATGAGGTTATATAACTGGTAGCCTAATGACTCAACTGAATAGCAGGGAGGTTTCTCACTAAGAGGCTCTCTGTTTGCATTTATAATCTTAGCTAGAACATGTTTAATACTGCACATAAACAGAATAAATACACGACAATCATCAATACAACTATGCACTCAGTATAACACTTGTTTAAATATCATAAAAATAAGTAGTCACTTAGTTCCCACAGGCATTTTTTTGTGTGTGACAATTCCCTTCAGGTCAAAAAGCTTGCTCTCTGAGGCATTTTGTTGAGAAATTTCTCCTCCTTTGCATATCTCTGTCCCTGGGGTAGCCTTTTCAATAGCAACATCCCTGCAGATGTTAATATTTACAAAAGGACTAAAGAAATTTAAAGCAGACACTATTTCGTGCTACTAATTTGTTTACCCTCTGGAGGTTAAAAACTGTTTTGAGATATGGCATATTTAATAATTTCTTTATAAGAAAACACAGGATTTCTTTACTCCTAGAAATGGCTATGTATAAATTAGCTTCCTGGGAATACCCTCGTGGTCCAGTGGTTAGGACTCAGAGCTTTCACTGCTGGGACCTGGGTTCAATCCCTGGTTGGGGAACTAAGATCCCACAAGCCAAGCGGTGCGGCAAAAAAAAAAAAAAAAAATTAGCTTCCTAAGATTACAACATGATAGACTTCTTTTTAAACCAGACTCAGAAAGTTCTCTTCCCGAAAACTTAGGAAAAACACTCTTTGATATAAACCACAGCAAGATCTCTTTTGACCCACCTCCTAGAGTAATGAAAATAAAAACAAAAATAAACAAATGAGACCTAATTAAACTTAAAAGCTTTTGTACAGCAAAGGAAACCATAAACAAGACGAAAAGACAACCCTCAGAATGGGAGAAAATATTTGCAAATGAAGCAACACACAAAGGATTAATCTCCAAAATATACAGACAGCTCATGGAGCTCAATATCAAAAAAACAAACAACCCAATCCAAAAATGGGCAGAAGACCTAAATAGACATGTCACCACAGAAGACATACAGATGGCCAAGAGGCACATGAAAAGCTGCTCAACATCACTAATCATTAGAGAAATGTAAATCAAAACTACAATGAGGGACTTGCCCAGTGACGCAGTAGTTAAGAATCCACCTGCCAATGCAAGGGACACGGGTTGGAGCCCTGGTCCGGGAAGATCCCACATGCCATGGAGCAACTAAGCCCACAATGGAGCAATGTGCCACAACTACTGAGCCTGCACTCTAGAGCCCACAAGCCACAACTACTGAGGCCTGCATGCCTAGAGCCCGTGCTCCACAACTAGAGAAGCCGCTGCAATGAGAAGCCTGCGCACTGCAATGAAGAGTATCCCCTGCTCGCTGCAATTAGAGAAGGCCTGCACGCAGCAACAAAGACCCAACGCAGCCAAAAATTAATAAATAAAAGTAAATTTAAAAAACTACAATGAGGGCTTCCCTGGTGGCGCAGTGGTTAAGAGTCCGCCTGCCAATGAAGGGGACACAGGTTTGTGCCCCGGTCCAGGAAGATCCCATATGCCGCGGAGCGGCTGGGCCCGTGAGCCATGGCCGCTGAGCCTGCGCGTCCGGAGCCTGTGCTCCGCAACGGGAGAGGCCACAACAGTGAGAGGCCCGCGTACCACAAACAAACAAACAAACAAACAAACAAAAACTACAATGAGGTATCACTTCACACCAGTCAGAATGGCCATCATCAAAAAATCTACAAACAATAAATTCTGGAGAGGGTGTGGAGAAAAGGGAACCCTCTTGCACTGTTGGTGAGAATGTAAATTGATACAGCCACTATAGAGAACAGTATGGAGGTTCCTTAAAAAACTAAAAATAGAATCACCATATGACCCAGCAATCCCATTGCTGGGCATATACCCTGAGAAGCATAATTCAAAATGGGCAGGGTGGGATAGGGAGGGTGGGAGGGAGGCTCAAGAGGGAGGAGATATGGGGATATATGTATACATATAGCTGATTCACTTTGTTATTCAGCTGAAACTAACACAACATTGTAAAGCTATTATACTCCAATGAAGATGTTTAAAAAAAAAAAAGACACATGTACCCCGAAGTTCACTGCAGCACTATTTACCGTAGCCAGGACATGGAAACAACCGAAATGTCCAACAACAGATGAATGGATAAGGAAGATGTGGTATATATATACAATGGAATATTACTCAGCCATAGAAAGGAACGAAATTGGGTCATTTGTAGAGATGTGGATGGACCTAAAGTCTGTCATACAGAGTGAAGTAATCCAGAAAGAGAAAAACAAATATTGTATATTAACACATATATGTGGAATCTAGAAAAAAAAAATGGTACAGATGAATCTATCTGCAGGGCAGGAATCGAGACACAGATGTAGAGAACGGACATATGGACATGGGGGGGTGGGAAGGGGAGGGTGGGACAAATTGGGGGATTAGGATTGACATATATACACTGCCATGCGTAAAACAGATAGCTAGTGGGAACATGCTATAGAGCACAGGAAGCTCAGCTTGGTGCTCTGTGATGGCCTAGATGGCAGAGGGAGGTGGGAGGGAGGTCCAAGAGGGAGGGCATATAGGTATACATATAGCTGATTCATTTCATTGTACAGCAGAATACAACATTGTAAAGCAGTTATGCTCCAATTAAAAAAATAAAAATAAAAAGAATTTAAAAGTTTAAAACTTCAAAACAAAAAAGAAAATTCTCTTCCCTGCCTCATTTACAGACTAGTCCACCATACTTATAAATGAGCACAGTTACCAAGAGCTAGTTGGTAGATACTATGTATTTTTTAAAAGCCACATATTTTCCCAAACAAACCTAAATAGAAAGATGTCTCATAGTACCTGGCCCACTAACAAAGTTTAGTGTGGATACAGATCAAACCTAACTTCTTTGCTCTTCTCTCTTGTGCTTATGTATCTGGGACTTGTAAAACATCAGTCTGTAAGCGTGGAGAAGGGGAAACGGATCTTATTCTCTATTCATTTCACATTTCAAATGCTCGATTTCAAATTGAACACTAATGCTAGATAATTTAATATTTAAAAGGCTCATGCATTAGGCTAGAGGATAGAACTTTACAGAAAGATGTCTTAGTGATCTTTCAACTGCTAGATCCAAGTAACTACCGCTTTTTCAAGATACCAGAACTGTTCCAGCTTCTTTCAGAATCAACAAAATCTCTCCTGATCAGCCTGAATTAACATAATCAAGACTTGCTGAAACCATAAGCCTTGTTTCAGTTTGAGGTAAACTTCTTGCCAGTACTCTTTGAAGTCACTTTAGGAAAAGTTTTCATTATAATTTTCTCGTTAAATACTTAAGGATTGAATTACTATAAAAGATTCTAACAGATCCTATCTCTTGGATTTAAGACAATTTGGAGGAGGAGCCTTGGAGAAAGTAAGCTCTGTTGGGAGAAAAGAGCGCTGCTGAAAGCCAAGCAGAGGTGGTCTGATCAAAGGGCAATTCTGGGAAGGGTAAAGTCAAGATGATCCCAAAGCTGGCATGTTAGCTGCCTCTTCCTCTCAAATGTCTTCTCACACTTAGACTACAAACATGCTCAAGTCTCTCCCATCTGAAAAGAAACAAAAACCTTTCCTCCACCTGTGTCCTGCCCCACACTTCCTGACACCCTTAACCTTTAGCTGTCGCCCCCATCTCTTTGGTATGTAGCCGAAGTCCTGGAAAGAGAGGGCTCCTTAGCTCCCCTTTCTCCCTTCCCTCACTCCTGACCCCCTGCCCAACCCTAGGAACAGATTCCACAAGGCAGGCAGTGTCCCCTGACAGCCAAATCCAACTCCTCAGGCTTTACTCTCCGGCCACTGTTGACCATTCCCTTCTTGCTTAAAACTTCCCTTGGCTGTGGCAATATTACTTTTCCCTGGTTTTCCTCCTCCTTCTCTGACCAAATATTTTCAATCATCCTTTACAGTCTCTTCTTTTCAGCAGTAGCTTTCTGGACCTTTGCCAAAACATATACACCCTGAATGCTGGTGTTCCACAGCCTCCATGCTTGGCTCTCTTTTTTTCTTCATATTCTCCCTGAACAATTGCACGTCTGTTAGACCCTTCTCCAGATTCTGATATTATCAAAATATATACAATTGACCCTTGAACAACACAGGAGTTAGGGGCACCAACCCTCTGTGCGGCAGAAAATCCTTGTATAACCTTACAGTTGGCCCTCCGTAGACGCGGTTCCACATCTGGGAATTCAACCAACTGCAGATCCTGTAGTAGTGTAGTGTGTGTTTTTTGAAAAAAATTCGAGTATAAGTGGACCCGCACAGTTGAAACCCATGTTGTTCAAGGGCCAACTGTATACTGTTAACCCCCAAATAGATACTACAGCCCTGACTTCTTTCCCAAGTGCTAGATCTCAAAGTCTGTCCATCCACTGGACATCTCCATTTGAAGGCACATTCAGTGTGTCTAAACTAAGGCTCAGAATCTAACTCCCTAGCCAGGTGTACTTCTCCTCCTCTGTTTCCTTTTTCTGTCAACGGCACCATCCCTCTAGTCATCTGAGTGAGAACCCTCAGAATCATTACTTATCTTCTCTCCTTTATCTCCTTTATATTCTCTTGCTCATCAGGTCCTCTTGATTCTACCTTTCAAATATGTCCCTCCTCTCCATTCCCATTGCTACTGAATTAGTCAAATCTTCATACTGTCTTACTTGCACCAGTGCACTAGCCTCTCAACTGCTCTCTACCTCAAATCTTTCCTATATCCATGTATCCCACACTTTATCCACTAAATCTATCTTCTACTTTTTATTTTTAAGTATTACTAAAGTAATTCAGATTTCTGGAAAAAATGATAGACTGAGTTGATGTGGATTTTCCTGTGCTCCAAACAGAAAGAGCTAAAGAAGGAGTTAAGAAACCACAATGAATAAAAAAGGACACCATGAAAAACGAACAGATAGATCTGAGAAAGAGCCAAATAAAACTTCTGGAAAAAAATAACAGTCATTGAAATAAACAACCCAGTGGACAAGTTAAACACCTAATTAAACAGTAGATGAAGAGTGAACTTAGTTTACTGGAAGATAAATGAGGAAATTTCCCAGAATACATCACAGAGAGATAAAACCATGGGAAATATGAAAGAGAAGGCAAAAGACATGGAGAATAGAATGATAAGGTCCAATAGACATCTGATAGCATTTCTAGGAGGCAAGAGAGAGAAAGGGGGAAGAAGCAATGTTTGAAGTGATAATAACTATATTTTCCAAATTGAATATGTAAGATGAATCTCAAGAAGGAAATCAAAATAAATCCACACAAAGATATATCATAGGGAAATGGCAGAACACCAAAGAGAGAAATCTTAAAAGCAGCCAGAGACAAAATCAGGCTACCTACAAAGCAATGATAATAAAATTGACAGTGGACTTCAGTAGCAAAAATAGAATGTCAGAAGTAATAGAATATTTTTGAAATGTTTGAGGAATAAATAAGAAAATGGAATTCTACTTTTAGCTAGAGAAGCATGCAAATGTGAAGGTGGAATAAAGATGTTTTCAAAGATATTTTATTCTTGGACTCTTAACAAAAGAACTTTTAAGAGATTTACTTCAGTGAAAAGAAAAATGAACACAAAGAATAAATAGGATGCAAGAAGCAATAGTGAACAAAGAATGGAAAACATTTTGGTTAAGCTAAATAAACATTTACTATAAAATTAAGGTCTACCAGGGGAATTAAAGACAAGGTGGAATTAAAACAGGCAACAAAATGGAAGATGGGAGAAAAGTGGTACAAGAGAAAGGGTGGTAAGGTTTGTGTACGGTTTATGAAGAGAACAGAAGAACAAATTACCTTTAAACTGTGTCATATATGCAAGCTAAAATTCCCCTTCTAAGCCAGTAGAGGGGAAAAAAAGAGAAATAAAGAAAACTCTAATAGAAAACAGGAAAGGAGGAAAGAAAAGACAACAAATACAAAATAAATTGTTTTAAAAAAACGAAACACGTCAGTAAAGTATTTAAAATGCAGTGCTAAAGTGTAATTTGCTCTTCTTCATTGGCTGCCTACAGGATGAAATGCAAACTATTCATCTGAATATGGTAAATCCCTTTATGAGTTGGCCTTGACAACCTATCTAGCCTCATCTAGGCCCACCACTACCTTGTGTGTATCTTAATTCGAGCCATGTGTACTGGTAGTTCCCTAAGCACGGGATCTGCTTCAAGTCTCTGATATCTGTTATTCTGTCTAGAATGACCTTATCCCCTCTTCTGTACTTGGCAGGCTCCTACTGTTCTACAAGACTTTTCCTGAAACAAACAAACAAAAAAACAAATGCTTTTCTGTGATAGTTTCCTTGACCTCCACCCTCCTGGGCACAGTAAATATTCTGTATTTCCATAGCACTTTTGAACATACCTCTGCTGGCCAAATTTCATTATAGTATAATTGTTTAAATGTCCTTCTCCCTCACCTTGAGCTAATTCATCTTTGAATCTCTGGCACCTGGCACCCAGCAGGTTATTTCATAAATGCTTCTTGAATAAAAGATGAATATAGAGAATTTCTGAACAAAGTAGGAGGTTATTAGCACTCAGCAGTTTTCTCGGCTTTTGCAGCTGTGTCTTACCTCCACAATGCTCTTGGTCACAGTAGATCTCCCTCTTCGAAGTTCACTGGCTTCTCTTTCCACAAAACAGAGTGGTACTTTTCCTACAAGGACCAGAGAATCACTAGTGTCTGGAAATATAATTTCAAGGCCCAGATCTTCCAGATTTTTGTGGTAACACCTAAAG
The DNA here is from genome assembly GCF_949987515.2 of Delphinus delphis. Classification (NCBI taxonomy): domain Eukaryota; kingdom Metazoa; phylum Chordata; class Mammalia; order Artiodactyla; family Delphinidae; genus Delphinus; species Delphinus delphis. The sequence goes on along the minus strand of NC_082684.1, from coordinate 28,050,362 downwards.
AGAGAACCTCAAATGTAAAAGAATTACTTCATTCACATTTCAGTATCAGTTCCAAATGCCTGATAGTTTCTCAAAAGCTGCCAAAAGCTTTAAAACGTACAATATTTTTCTCACACTCATGGTTGTTTATTTAGATTTTATTATCAAATTTCCTTTTTGAATTACAGTAACCTTCATTTTTTTTTCCTCTTTTCCGTTGAGAGAATCAATTTGTTTCTATGTCTTGTTCCTAAATGTTTTATTCTTCACTGAGGAATTGCTAACTTCTCCTTGCTGGCACTTAAAGAAGTTTGGCACAAATAAAAGGGTTAAGAATGTTTTGAATCAGCATTAAAAGCAGGGAGAAATTAACAGTGGGAGGAACTGAGAAGTCCTAATTAACGGAATGTAAATAAATGGATCTGCCTCTAATATAAATTATACCCCAGGGAAAAAGATTTATTGGCAGTGGCATATTCCCAAACTTTAAATAAATTTAGAGACAATTCTCTCTTTTTTATTTCCAATAATTTGTGCCACCCCGAAGTAGGAAAATGTCCTATCTTGTGACTCATTGTATGATTTGCCCCCTCCTTGTGGCCTGGTGTTTTACTTTCTTCCCAGTATGATTATGGTAACAAAAACTAAGAATCTAGAATGTACCAAGGCAAAGCAGAATGGAAGCAATTACTGCAGTAACTTCACTTTCAGAAACAGCACAGCATAAATATTGACCGTTCCAAGAAATGGTGAGAGTACTCTAAGCCAACTGCTGGAAAAAATTATCAGGGAAACTCTATCCTATACTCAATAGCTGTGATATAGTGGAAAGAACAGCATTTGGAGTCAGACGACCTGCATCTGAGCGCCTGCTCCACCACTTAAAACTTGTTATGACCTTGAACAAGTCATGTAACCTCTCTTGGTCTCAGTGCCTCAACTGAGATAAGCAACAATAGTTATGCTTATACCCTGGCCAGAGAATGTACATTAGCAACATCACAACCTCATGGTGGTACTAACGATAAGAGTCTCCTTTGTTCCTCTGTCACTGTTATCTCTAGTGGAGGACTTATAGTGGAAGACAGTAATTTTTTTCGACCAGAACCTTGTGGCTGTTGCTTCTCATAGGAACCTATTGAGAGAAAGATGAATGGGTTAAGAGCAGGAAGTGAAGTCTTCCAGATTCAGATAAAAATGAAGACACAGTCATGGAATTATTATAATGCTTAGCAGCATGTTCAGTGTTCAGTTTTAGGCTCTGAATTTCCATTATTAAAGTCAAACTAGTAAATATCTAGTTTGTTTATTCATTTTAGCAGTATTTTCTTAAATAAGAAATATAAGACTTAATCTTACATTCAAATGAACAATGCGATGTTCCTGTAGATAGTCAACAAATGTGGTTTCAGTAACAGAGGCTGACTAATATGGATTACTGGGGAGATAAAAGGGGTTTACTTCACAACCCGGTGGCTCAAGAAGGCTCCCTCATTCTTCCAGAGGATTTCCCAGGCTCTGAAGAGAATCAGTCAGTACTATTCTCAAATGGTCCAGGGCCTAGAGCAAGAAAGTTTTTCTAACACTTTTTATTGTATCTTTCCCAACTCTTAGGTCTTCATTTTATAAGGAAAAGTGAACATGGAAGTAACATCACTGCCATTCTAGTCCATGAAATACCTCCCTAGGTCCTCAACTAACTCTACAACATTTGGGTTTTTTATTACTTGACCACAGGAGTAAAGATTTTTCTGGTATTTTACACCTTGGGGAACAGACTGCCTCATATGAGAAAAATGGGTAGCAAAGATTAAAAAGCACATATTGACTTTGGAAGAATCCATAACAAATCAGTGATACAGGTTGCCTCTGGGGAGAGAAACTAGGTTGGATGAAGGGCAAGGGTAGAAAAGAGACCTTATTTTATTCCCTTTTGTACCTTTCAGACTTGAGCCTATTGGATTATACTACCTATTCAAAAACAAATTAAATTTTAAAATAAAAACAATATATTGGGCCTTCTGAGCTGCTTGGTAGTCTCTGCCTGATGAACTGTGAAGGTAAACCAAGATCACACGGGCATGTGGAGGGGCGTATCTTTGTGCTGAAAGTTTGTAATAAAGTAGCCTAATCTTTAGGGTTGATGATAAGGATGCAGCAAATATGCCTTTGACCATGTGTTAAGACCCACATGTTTGAATTAGTAACGTGAACTACTACCTTCTTTCAATTATAAAAGAAGCCATACCTGCAGGCTTCAGCTTCATTTTTTCTTTACAGTTTTTTTTTTTTCAGCTTCATTTTTTAAAACGTACAATTCATCTTTTTTCACAACAGTCACAGTTAGAAAAACTCTTTCAGGTACATTAACTCTGCTGGGGAGTCCCGAATCTTTCCTAGTCCTCAGCAGATCCTTACCAATGGTCAGCTGCTCCAGTCGGATGCGCTCATGGGCAGCATGCTGGTCCACCAAGACTAGCAGGTTTCCACCTAGAAGACCAGCAAGCACCACCGGCTTTCAAATTCTCAGGTCAAGATTAAAATAATCATGTTGCGTTGAGGGAGAAAAAGCTTAATTCAAACTATTTAACAACGTGAGCATAAGAGAAGCATACAAACTGAGCAATAACAACTGTATCTTTTATTTCCTACAAAGTTAAAGTTATGGGAAAAACGAAAACAAATGTATCCGTGATGAAAAACTCTTTAGTTCATTAGTATTCCATTTCTAAAACATGGTGAAAGCCCTACATTCTTAATGTTTAAATACTGATTTTGCTTTATTAATTCAAATTTGATACAATGAAGGATCATTAAACCACACATTTTATAGTCAGCTGACCTTGATTCGCAAGCTGCCCCAGAACCCATGAAGCATTCTACTACACTTCAGATCACAGGTCAGCAAGATTTTTCTGTGAAATGCCACACAGTAAATATTTTAGGCTTTTGGGACACATGGTTTCTGTCACAACTACTCAAATATTCATTCTGAACCAAAGCCGCCATAGACATGTGAATATTGTAGCTGTGTTCCAATAAACTTTTTACAGACACTGAAATATTAATTTCATATAATTTTAATGTGTCGAAAAATATAACTCTTCCTTTGCTCTTTTTTTACTATTTAAAAGTGTAATATACCTGAAACTAATGTAACACGGTAAATTAACTACACGTCAATTAAAAAAAAAAAAGTAAAAACCATTCTTATCTCCCTGGCTGTACAAAAACAGGTTATGGCTGGATCCGGCCCCCAGGCCACAGTTTGCCTAGCTCTAGACTCAGGCTTTGCAAACTTTGAACAGCAGACAAATCACCTGGGGATCTTATTAAGATGCAGATTCTGATTCAGTAGGTTAGGGGTGGGACACAAGATTGTGCAAGTCTAACAAACTCCCAGGTGATGTTATTTACAGACCTTGATTTTGAGTAGCAAGGCTTTACACTCTCAGGTGCAAGAGAGAAGCACAATGTCCTGACCCCAAAGCCAAACCTACAGGGAAATAAATCCCTTTCTCACTGACAGGAGGACTGATTCTCTATTACATTAGTACATCTTTTTAGCTTGTAATTTTATTACTTTTGGCCAAAGGGTTGAGGTTTATTGTTACTGATTATATTGAAATAAAAGTTCTCTTGAATTTGATCAAACTAGATAATGCCTGTTTTTCCTATTTCTACTAAAGATTAAAAAAATTGTTTGTATGACACCATCAAATTCATGGCGTAAGAGCTACTGACTTGAAAAATAAAAAGATTATGATTTTTCTGACAGCATGTTCAACCACAGAACAGGCCCCAAAATGTTGAATTTTAAACTCCTTTGAGGATAGGAGGAGTTGCAGCTGGTTGTGATGAATACTGAACATCCTGTATTGGGCAGAACAATGGAATAAATAATAAATTATGAGGGAGTAACCTCAAACTCAAAACCTGAGCCAATGTGAATCACCAAGAGTCAGGGACCCTACGAAATCAATCCTGCACCTGACTCTGGAGGAATGATTTATAGTCTACAAAATGTTCACGGTATTTTCCATTCATTGAATGAAGCAGAATATATGAAGGTAATTTACTCATGTCAGAGCTGTATTTTTGATATTCCAAAATAACAGAATAGAATCTTCATCAGGGCAAGAATTTTTGTCTGTTATATTCCTGGCATGTATAATAGCACTAGGCACATAACAGGCACTCAGTAAATATTTACAGAATAAATGAATGAATCCTTATTCTTTAGAGGATCATAACTGAACAACTGTATTTTATTATAGGTGGAAACATGCAATAAAAAATGCCATTATAGGGCATTAATTTCACAATAATGTAAAACAACAGTATATTTATCCATTAAAAATATATGCAAATATTAAAATAAAAGTAACTCAATTATAGGAATAGGTTGCTTTTGGTATTTGTGAGCAACAATAAAAATACTTACATTTTGATTTCAAAAAATTCTTTATATAAAAGTACTCCTTGATGGCAGCCAACCAATACCGTAACAATCCAGAATCTCAAGAGAAATTTAACTGTCTGGAGATTTTGTGGCTACACCGTCTCAGGTGCCATTAGTAGAGATTTTGGTGTTAAACAACAAAGAATTCCAGGTAATCAAAACTTTAGGGGCTTCCCTGGTGGCGCTAGTGGTTGAGAATCTGCCTGCCAATGTAGGGGACACGGGTTCGAGCCCGGGTCTGGGAAGAATTCCACATGCCGCGGAGCAACTGGGCCCGTGAGCCACAACTACTGAGCCTGCGCGTCTGGATCCTGTGCTCTGCCACAAAAGAGGCCATGACAGTGAGAGGCCCGCGCACCGCGATGAAGAGTGGCCCCCGCTCGCCGCAACTACAGAAAGCTCTCGCACAGTAAACGAAGACCCAACACAGCCAAAAATAAATAATTAATTTAAAAAAAAAAAACTTTAGAAAACAATCTACTCACTTTCTAGAAGTAGTAAGACTACTAGAATTTGACCTTCACTAATTCTATATTTATGATAATTATGACAAAACTTTTGGTTACTTTACCTTTGATCTGTGGTGACATTTACTAAATAAATTTATACTGTAAACAAGATAAAAAAGAATATTTTGAAGTACAAAGAGAATGAACTGCTTTCAAACTTTAGAAGCTCTCGCCTGCAGGTCTACCCATCGGGAGCCACCTCCTCCAGTGGTGCTCAGGACTCAGCCACTCAGGCCTTTTCCAGAGCCTGACAGGATCAAGCATTCCTTGTAAATGGCTCGAGAGTCTCCCAGTTAAGAAAAAAGCCTTGCACCCTCACTCTCCTTAGTCCCTCTTCCATGTCACAGATTTTGGAGTCTCTCCTGTCCTATGTCTTCTCTGAAACAGCTCTCATCTGAAGTCCCTGACCTCCACTGTCTGGAAACCTAACAGATAATTTTGGTCCTCATCTTAACCTCTCGGCAGCACTTAGTACAAAGTCTTGGCTTTGCAACACAACCTTTGCTTGTTTTCTTCCTATTTCTGTTGTTTCATAACCTCTCTTGCTGGTTCACCCTTTTCTACCCAGCTATTAAATGGCGGAATTACTCTAGATTCAGAATCTCTCTTCCCCTCCTCACTCTTCATTCTTCTTCTAGGTGATAAAATTTATACACATGACTTCAGTGACTGACTTTATGCTGACAGCTCAGATTTAGATCTCCATGTCAGAATGCTTCTCGCATCCTAGACCTGTAATATTCCTGACACATTCTTGAACATTTCAAAGGGATTTCAGACTGAACTCATGATTTTCACCCTTCTTGCCTGCTTCTTCTCCAACCTCGTCGTCCTGCAACATCATCCACTCAGTTACATAGGTCAGAAAACCAGGAGTCATCTTTGATATACCTTCCCCATATCCAATCCATCACCAAGTCCTGCTGACTTTATCTCCTAAATATCTTTCTCTCTAGGTCACCCTGATCCCAGCTAACCATCATTTCTTAGATATTGCAACAATGTCCTAACAGTCTCTCTGCAGTTACTGGGACTCCATCTCGACACGCGCTCCAGGCTCCACACTGCAGCCAGAGCAGTATTTTCAAAATGCAAATGTGATGTGACATGTGCCGCTGTAAAAACAAACAATAAAAAAGAAAACAAAAAGCCTTCAATTGTTTCCAATTGGTGTTGGGAGGAAGACGAAGCTTGTAACTGGTCTTTAAGATCTGGCTGCAACCTACTTGTCTAGCCTGTCTCCTGCTCTCACACAAGGAAGCGCTTGCCCTGCTTCCTATCACTGAAGGAGAGGAAAGCACAAATTGCATATTATTCCCTCTGCCCAGAATACTCCTCCCTCCTTTCCTTACCTAAACTTATACTTCAGATCTCACTTTACCCACAAAACCTTCCCTGACCTCCCTACTAAATCAAATCTCCCAATACAGATTCTTACAGCATCTTGTTTCTCTCCTCCATAACACTAGAGTTAAAATTTTAATTGTTTGTGTAACTATCTGTTTCTCTTGCATGAATATTTTCTCCCACCATTGTATCCCTAGCACAGTTCCTGGCATGCAATAGGCACTCAATCAATATTTGTTGAATGAGTTAATGTTATTATTTACAAATTCTTGTTGTTTTATTAAAGCAGGTCACCAAGAGATTATATGTAACTCTTGATAAATCTATCAGAGTTCATCATATAAACTTTCTATTATTATAAAGGGAACACATTAAAACATTATTAAAAAGTCGAAGACTATAAAATATTTTAAAGAGTAAAAGATGAAATTTCCCCTCTGCCCATTTCCATTCGCACTCCCAAGGTAACCACTCTTCATAGTTTAACATGTATATACATGTCTATGTATATAAAACTAAATGGACTTTAAAACTGTTGTTTCATAATATTAATTTAGGTTGGTTTTTCCTAATCTGTCCAAATCATTGAAACTGTGTCGTATATAAAAAAAGTAACCTTAAAAGGAGGCTGTCAGAAGACCAGCTGGGGCTTCCCTGGTGGTGCAGTGGTTAAGAATCTGCCTGCCAATGCAAGGAACACAGGTTCGAGCCTTGGCCTGGGAAGATCCCACATGCTGTGGAGCAACTAAGCCCGTGCACCACAACTACTGAGCCTGCGCTCAAGAGACCGCAAGCCACAACTACTGAAGCCTGCGCGCCTAGAGCCCCTGCTCCACAACAAGAGAAGCCACCGCAATGAGAAGCCCACGCACCACAACGAAGAGTAGCCCCTGCTCACCACAACTACAGAAAGCCTGCGCATAGCAACGAAGACCCAACGCAGCCAAAAATAAAAACAAACAAACAAATAAATTAATTAATTAAAAAAAAAAAAGAAGACCAGCTGGTTACTGAGGCTAAACCTCATTCTTACCTGCCTTGCCATTCTCTTCAGTCCTAGTGCTCATTACACAGGCAATAAACTTGTTATCCACTTGCTGGAGAACCTGCCATACATTCAAATAAGTGGTACAATACTAAATAAAGATTAACAAAGGCTTATCTGCATAGAGAGAGACAAAACTGTACTTAATTTAAAGTTGTTTGCATTATAACATTCATATCTAAGACTGAGGACAGGTGCTGATGAACCTGAGGGAGTCATTAGGAAGGAAAAAAGAATAGGCAAGTAGAGTGATCAGAAGACAAAAGGAGAGACTACAAGGAAACAGACTGAGGCATCTAAGAGGATTAATGCTAATAAAACTTTCAAGTAGATTTGAAATGTTCCCAACAGAATGACTCTTATTAACAGGTGATATGACTAGAGATTTATTAATACGACCAGAGATTGCTAACAAATAGGTCTGAAAAAAAATTGGAAAATGTATGCAAAAGCAAGGAAACCCATCTTGTAGGAGCTAGTCCATTAAAGCAGTAAGTTAAAAGCCACCGGTGGCTTCAGACCTTGGTGGCTCTGCTCTGCCTAGATCGGTCTAACCTCCTGATTTGTTTCCATACTGAAAATAAGGAGATGAAGACAGCCTGAGTGGCGTAGAGATAGGGCAAACTAGAAAAGCAGATGAGAAAAGGGGTCCCTTCTGTTAATGGAACTCCTCAATCTGGGGTCTCCTAAGCCATATCATTTGTAGCCTCATACAATAGAGGGTCATTTAAAAAGGGGTATTGTTGCACAGTTAAGGACAATTTCTCTACATTACTTGGTTGATTTACAAATACAAATTATTGTCAATATAGAAAGTCAATATATAATCCTTGAAACTGTGAGCCTGAATCCATAATTCATCCCTCCAAACCTGCTCACACTACAAAGGACACTTTTTTCTTTGTAATTATAATTAATCCTTCGCTTTTTCTTCTGATGATAAAAGTTTCAGTAAGATTAAAAAGAACACATGTGCCTTGACCAGGATGGTCTATATCATCCAATAAATCCAATTTCACAAGAGTTAGTCTAGCTTAGGTCTTATATATATATATACATATTTTAATGAGATTTTACAGTCAATCTTTTACCTGCATGGAGTGAATCATTTCTTTGGTGAAACGATAAGGATACAAGATGTTGTGAATTTTAACTGCTAGGCTCTCAGCCTGGCCGCTGCTAACGTCAACAGCAACCTAGAAAGACCCAGATCAAATGTCATTTACACTGTAATCTTTTATGTCTGCAGAACTGTTTTACCCAAGATCTCAAAGTGCCTTACAAACATTCATTTTCACAGAACCTATTAGAGGTGGGTTGAATTCAGGGAACTTATAAAAATTCAAAAGGCTTTATGAACTATTACTCTTAAATAATAATTTTTGTTTATACAGAAAATTACGGACAAACACCAATACTTTCAGAATAACAATTTGCCTGCGCTCATGAGCAAGTCCTTAAAGACATCTTAACTGATGAATCAGTAACAAATGCTCATATACTCTACACCTGTATCACAACACACAAAGCGCATTGTGTGATAACCCACTGAGGAGAGGATGCATACTCAGGTCCAGTGGTGAACTGTTCCTCTAGCAGAAGATCCACTGCTTTATCTAATGATAACAGTTTTTATTACCACCACCCTAAATACTTGGCCAAAGCTGAAAGTCAGGGTTTCTGAGAGTGGTAAACACACTCACTATTCACAAAGTGGTTACACGTGTATAATCCAAAATGTCCGAGCTTCCAAACTGCTATGAATTCTGATTCCTCCTCTCTACAGTAAATATTAATTTCCAAAAAAATTATTTGGAAACATGCTCACTTGCCATTCATAATTACAAATGAATATAGTCATTCGTGTCCATACCCAATTTAAATGAAATTCAAATTTTCAAATAACAAGCAAAGAAAAATTGCTGCAGACCTACCTCTGGATAACGGGCAAATACTGGGTTGTCCCATTCTGAGAACAAAGACTGAAGCGATTCGGGACCAACAGCACCGTCCCCAGTAGCTACAGCAAAAGGGGACAAGTAAAGTTGGCATCAAGAGCCTCAGGGAAGTGGGTGAATGGTGAATGGTGTCTCATGCTTGGTGTGGTGCAGCCTCAAGACCAAAGATCAGACACAATGTTCCCACATACTGCAAATGTGCAGCGTTTGCTGTATCTCTAAATTGTTTTGATCTGTTACTTTTTAAACTAAACTTGATGACTGTATCTTCTGGCACTATAGCTTTTTCTCCAAACTATTTGCACCAGATATTTCAGAATACAAGTCCAGAAGAAAAACCAGTTCAAATTAGTAGCCTCACTTCTTTTAGGTAAAAATATACCTTATCTATTTTTAGAAATGAAGAAAAGAAAAATGATAAATGTCTGTAGCGTTTTTTGCAGATAAGAATTTTGCTTATATAAAACTAATGCAATATGGACTCAGCTCCAATCTTTACAAATAAGAAACATTTTCTCAATCACAAGGCACCACAGACTGCATGATCACACAGTATTGACCTCGTCTGGAAAAGTAATTTCTGATCTAAATGCATGCACTGAATTACTTAGTTCTGCTGTTAAACAGGACCGTGGGGAATTCCTGGTTCCAGGAAGGCACAGCTGGCACTGATCAAGCTCAATAACACAACCCTGCTTTGTTTTCTTTAAGCTAGGTGGCACAGTATGTACTAGGTGTTCTGGCAATCTCTGTTAATGCCCCTACCTCTGTTATTCTGTCTCATCACAGTCCTCTCTTCCCGGGCTCTAGGAAGGAAAGGAAGAACAAGGTCGCTTCTAAAAGGATGACACCTGTACTGAGATCCTAAATATAAAAAAGAAAAACCTAGACATTTGAACTCAAAAAATAAACTATTAAAAAATTAAGTTACATAAAATCTCTTTCTGCACAAACTGAATTAAGACATAAGGCAGACTACTAAACAACAGATTGAGTCAGAAGTTCTTTAATGAAATTATTCTGCTAACTTAGGAATCTGCATTAATGCTTAGTCCTATTAGCCATCTATATCAGACAGAATGAGGAAGAATAGATCCCCAATTTTCATGCCTCTCATTCCCAATATATGTGTCTCTCTATATGTGTGTGTGCCCAGTATGTGTCTAACATTTATCTCATCATATTATAATTGTTTAGATGGCTGTCCTCCCTAATAGACTGTGGACTCTTGAAAGCAAAGCCAGTTAATCTGCAATGTGGCAGCTCCAAACACAGTGTGAATGACCAGCAAATGAGTGAATAAGTGAATAGATGAATGAATGAAAGGTTCACAACTTAAATTCCAAAGTCCAGTAAGATCTGGCCCAAATTCTACCCTCCTCTCTGAAGGATGATAAGATTTGAGTTTTAGGAACAATGCTGAATTTGACAGTTTTAAACAGGGGCAAAACATGATGAAACTATTATTTCAAAAAGATAAACGTGTTGGACAAAAACTGGAGAGAGATAAATTCAGAATGATAAAAGTAAAGTGTGAGGTGAAATAAGGTTGTGTCACTATTAACAGAAAGGACAGCGTTAAAGACATTTTAAAGAAAAAAACTACCAGGGCTTGGAGACTTGACACTATTCCTTAAAATTACCTTTATAGATCCTCTCTTCTGTCCAGTTAAATTTACCTCTTAACAGTTCATCTCATGTGATGTTTTATGGGTGGTTCAACAAGTCCTACTGTTCTGCTACGCACCAGCCATTTCCAGCCATTTCCTCCCTGTGAATGGAGCGTGCTCGGAAGCCATCTTTTCTTCAAACTAGTTTCTAGACCCTATAACTACTTAATTTCTCATTATGAATCTGACTTAACATGACTCTCAAAAGTTCACCACAAGACTTGCTAACGCAGGCGTTGAGCAGGTTGAAGTGTTTTACACATCTAGATTTGTTTAACAGGAGCAGATGTTTAGGTTGAGCATGGCAGCCAACATTGCCCCCCTTTGTTTTAGCAACAACCATGTCAGTTTAATGTGATCCAGTTATTTTTTGTCACCACATCAGAAGCAGTTGCATTTCAGGAAGATGAGGTGCCAGTGCCTTAGATTTACCTCCGATAAGCATTCACTATAAATCAGGACACAAAACTACATACGTTGAAAAACACGTGTGTCTTTACGAGCCGCCTGCTAGTCTCAGGAGCAGTACTGAAGAAAAGGGTTTTCTTCTATTTAATATTTTGAAAGTTACTACAGTGATTATTTTTTTCACAAGGAAAAAAACTGGAAACCATTGAAAAATAAAAGCCTTATTTAACCTTAAATAAATCAGAGCCTCCTGTCAGAGATATTTATCCTAGGGAGAAATTATAAGTTAATTTGCAATTACCTTCATACTATTTACATTCTTTTGCAACATTCAAGACTTTTAATACAGATGAACATTTAGTGTTTATCATCCTGATGCAAAACCAAGATTATTGCCAGATGGAAATCAGTTTTACCATCTCCCAGCATCTGGCTCTCAACACGCTGCCAAAACAATGTCACTTTTAATGCTGCCTGAGACCTGGGAACTCAGAGTCCTAGCCTAGGCTCCAATGTGGCCTTGTGGTCTGATCTAAAAGCCACATTATTGTCTTTCTGAATAACAGCCACTTATACAGATCAAGATTATTAGCATATGTATTATAATAAAGTACATTTGAAATGTATGATTATAAAAATACATACTTAAACTATATTCCCCAAAATTTATGGTCAAGTTTTTTTCTTTAAAAAAAAAAAAAGTTTATAAATATACTACTGTACTGAGCCATAGATTTTCCTGGGAAACCTAGGATGATTACAGGATCATTCTGGCCCTTTACCTGGGAGCTGCAGAGAGCAACTTCCAGAAAAATACCACGCTGGCATTGCAGGTGCCTTTAAAGACAAATTTCTTAGAGAGTTGTGTGTTTGGGAGAGAGGGGAAAGTGGGGTAGGGAAACACTGTAGATCTTCTCAACTATCAATAGCACCATTTTCATTAAAAACTGTCTCACCCTCTTGCACATACCTACACCCATAGACACGTATACATACACTTCCATTCTGTATCATTCTTTCACTGTATTTTTATGTTTACATAATAATAGACCTGGAGACTTTTCACATACATTTTATAATTAAGCTTCAAAATATTCTATCTGCTGAGATAATCTCTTTGAACATGATTATCTTACTCCTCAGCCATTATTCCCACCTTCCAAAGCATTCATGCCAGTGAACACCATATACTTACCATTCTCAAGTAGAACATCCACAGCCATAGTTGTCAGGTCTTTAGTACAAGCAGCCCGAACGTCCTCAGTGGGAGCGGTGAATGTGCTAAGTCCTGTTAGCTTGTTGACGTAAACCATTCTTCCCAGGGCTACGTCAAAATGCTGCTGCCAATCCAAAGGACATGTGTTGGACTCTTCATTTTCAGAACAAGTTCTTGCTATAGATTCCTCACTCTGACAACAAGTTCCATTTTGGCCAGCTGTGGAATCTTCTCCGTGACGCACTAACATTCTACTCGGAGAGTTAGGACTTCCAATCTGTTGTTCTGAAGCTATAAGAACATCTGAATCCTTACCGATAACTGTAGAATGATCATAGGGCAGTACTAAAGGAGTTTCTGACATCACAGCGTTCTCTGTTGTATTGCGGTTAGCATGTGTTTCACTGTCTTTATTGAAGGGATTACCCTGTGTGACAGAGTCCGACACTGGGATGTCGCCACTTTCTGTTTTTTTATGCTCATTTTTAAATAACTTACAAGAATCTAGGGTTAACCCACTGGACAAGTCACTGTCTTTCCTACTGGAATCTGATTGTGAAAGTTCATTAAAATGACTCGTCATCTCCATTGTTTGGGTCTCTCTTTCGGAGCCTTTCAATCTGGATAATTTAAAGGCTAGTGATTCAGGTGACTTCTCAACATCCAAAGGCTTTCTGTTAAAATGAGATAACTCCTGTAGAGGTATAGGGCTTTCTCTTAAGCAAGGCATCTGTTCTTCCAAACAACTGTCTTCCTTGGAGAATGGTAACTTTTCTGAATAAAACATGTGACTTACTGGTTGACAACTACTATTTGAATCATCATGTTTCATAGTAGTGATTTTACAAATACCGGAGTTGTCTAAGTGGTTTTGGTCTTTCCACAGAATGTCAGGTTCAACCTGAGGACTGAGATCGGTAGTGATTTCTGAAGTGATACTTTCCTCCACTTCTGTATTCGGAGGATTTTTAACCTTCCCATATTGCCTCTTAAACTTCTCTAAAGATCCTAGTTGTGAACTTAAGCTTAGCTTCTTATGAGCTATGGGTTTGGCAGAACAAATCAACTTACCTGTGTTCTTACTACCATTTGAACCATGTCTACCCCAAGTGAAAGAGGATGTGTCAGGTGGTAAGCAACCTGTGTACGATTTTTTACTACTTTCCTGAAAAATAGCAAAATTTTTATAAGTTTCTATAGGTTTGTTCTCTAGCCCATAACTTATATTTGTTCTGCACAATCTTTTGTTGGGCAGTTGAGCAAATTCTTTACTTAAAGTGGTGGTTAAATCTTTGGTGTTTGGAGTCTCAAATGAATGGCATGTTCTGTTTCCAAATGTTTCTTTGGCACTCACAAAACCAGGTTGAACATAATTGTTACATAAATGTTCTGTTTCAGTTGATTTAGTTTGCTCATTTTGTACCACATGAGTTATGAAGCCAGTGGAACATAATTTAACTTGCCCATAACTAAAAACATTTATTCTTCCACAATTACTAGGTTCTTCTTTTCTTTTCTCTTCTCTCTGAGCACCATGTGCTCCCGAGAATGTTGTCTCAACAGGCAGAGGTTGGCATCCCATTTCAGTAGCATCTTTAAATCTCTCTGGTTGATTCTGAATTCTATTATTTTTCAGGATGTTGGCAGCCATGCCATTAGCAGTAGTACTTACTTTCTGTATTTCTAGACCTTCTCCACTCCCCTCAAAGTGATAAAGTGTCTGAAAAGGGCTTGCAGACATTTCTGAACTGGCTCCACATGGATTTTCTGAAGAGTTAAGTTCCAAGCAAGACTTTTTATGTTTCTCATTTGCTCCTGATCCTGATGCTTCAGCTGTCTCTTGTTCTAAGATCCTTGACTCTGAGCAAGCGCTATCTTCGTTTTGTAAAGATGACTCCATTTTACTATGGGCTGGCCCATCGGATTTGTAAGTATACAAAAATGAATCATTTGTCTTTTTTCTGATAGCTTCCGAATCCCTAGAATTCTGTGTGCTTATGTTTTCTACAGGAGCTTTTCTTTTCACAGCTTTTGATTGCAAATTAAACATTTCACAGGAATCCAAAATATTATTACATGCTTCTTGGAAATTGACCTGGTCACACTTCTCATCAGAGGACACTTGCTTCTGAAGAGTGGCACTAAATAAACTAAACTCATTTTCTTCACTAAATTCCTTAAGGTCTTCACTTGATAATTCCACAAATAATTTTTCTTTCTTTAAAAACATTTTTACTCCTTCCTGAATACAAACCAAAACAGTATCCCAGTTCTGAAACTCAATCAGAGTTTTTGCTGGCTCCAGGCACACGTCATACTCACAGAAGTGGCACTGCATGTTGATTACATATATACCATGGAGTTCTGGGCTAGACCGAGGCCGAGGACTTGAATTCGTTTGCCTACTGGCAGAGCCGTTCTTTGGCTTGCATATAATGCTTTCTTTCCTTAATAAAAAGTCAATGAGTTTATGCAACTTTGTCCTTAAAACTAGCCTCTTGTTCACAAACAAAAACTGCATATTCTTATTATAATGTGCTTCAGAGCTGATATAGCCACTAAGCTCAAACTCCTTATATTTAAAATCTATTTCTCTTAACTTTTGGGACTTACCCAGTCCATAGATTTGACAAAATCGGGAACATATGTCTTTGGTTTTAGGGAGCTGAAGAACCATGGAACCAGAAACATCATTTCTCAAAGAGAAAGAAATGGAAGGGTGCATGAGTGAGAGAGCTTCTATCCTCTGCCTAACCTTCTCAAACTCCAGTCTAGGATCCATGCATTTCCTCCTTACAGGTAACTGATAAAATAGGTTATATACGGTGACTGTTGTCCCAGCACTTGGTCGAGTCAAGTCAGCTTCACAAGCTTTCAGGACTTTTCCATTCTGAAACAGCTTCACAAAAGTTTTCATTGACTTGTTTTTCTTGGATGAAATTTCCACAGCACTGGCCATGTCAGCTATACTGGCCAAGGCCTCCCCTCGGAAACCATAAAACCTCGGGTTCTCCAAGTCCTGTACAGAGTCGCATTTACTAGTGAAATAACGATTTCCCACCTTGTCTACATCATCACTCCCCATCCCAAATCCATTGTCTATCACCTGAACTTGGAAGGTTTCCATGTTTACCCTGACAGCCACACATTTTGCCTCAGCATCAATACTATTGAGGGCAAGCTCCTCAACACACTGGCCTAAGGAGCATATAGCCAAACCAGAACGCAACCTGGCTTGTACTTCAACTGACAAGCACTTGATCATGGCAGGTAGAAAGCTGGTGAGAAAGCCAGGCACTGGTTCCCTTTTCTGACTGGAAATAATTGCCTATGGGAGGAAAAACAAAACAAAACACACACACACACATTTAAAGCTTCGGAGTTACACGGCATCAACCATTTCTCTCAAGCTTTATAAAGAAATATTTGAGGTAAATGAAATCTCTTACTAAACCACATTGTAAAACAAAACAAAACAAATTATAGCTCTGATCTCTAGGCAGATCACACAGCTCTTGTTTGGTGCAGTGATTTTAACATCCAAGACAGCATTCATAATTTCATAATTTTTATTGCTCCTCTCTAAATCCCATATGCCCTAAAGTGAAATCATAATCACACTTGAAGTTGACCTGCAAAGACATGTTCAAAATGCTAATCACTTCACCAAAAACAGATGCCTAAATTACGCTAAGAAACATTAGCTAGAAATTATTCATGAAAAAAAAAGTCCAAGCTAGTTTCACAACATTTATACATTACACAATAACCATGACTTTTAGAAAAAACTTATAATGAAGTGTTAAGACACTGTAATAACTAGGGTGAAGGAACAAAAGGAAATAAAATCAAATTATGTCAAGAAGAGATTAAGATTAATAATAATTATTATTATTATTGGCTAAATGTAGTTATCTCAGGGGAAACAGACTAAGAATGGGAAAGGATAGGACAGGAAAATTCCTTGTCATTGTAAGCCGTTCTGTATTTGATTTTTAAATCTTGTTCATGTATTACTTTGATAAGTTTTCAGAAGGCCCTTACTATTATTTTGTATTTTGGTCTTTACAGATGGCTTCAAACTACCTTGGCAATAATCATGATGGCAAGGGGCTGTTTAAACTTGATTTTAAGTTTTCTGACAGGTAAAAAAAATAAGATTATAGTGCAATTAAAGGTCCCCTCCCTTCACAGCTGAGAGCAGCATGGGGGGGACCTCTCGCAAGTGGTAGGGCTAGTTTTTCAAACCCGGTAAAATCAGAGCGATAATTGCAGATCTGACGATTTCTAACATCATGAACTTTGCAGCTGGCAAAAAATGAGAGGTAAACGTTTAATACGTATTCCGACTGCTACCCAACTCAACGATTTCCTGATTATATCCCAGTCCTTTCAGGGCTCCTGGGACAAACGGGACGACTCCATCCGGGTTCCGAGCTAATAAGAAAGCTTCGGGGAGCAGGGCGGAGGCCGCCTACCCCGCCAGACCCAAGCTCCACCCCCATCCCCTCCCCCAGCTGGCAACCAGAAACCCCAGCCGGCAACCAGAAACCCCAGCCTGCCCAGGCTCGGGCGCCCCGCTGAAGGCAGACCAGGGGGCCTCCCGGAGCCCCTGCGCAGCTGGCCCGTAAAGTTGGCCCGCAGCGGTCGCCAGGGCCCTTCTAGTGGTAGAAGAGCTCCCGGAATCATCCTTTCGTCGCGTGCTTTTCCCCAAGTCACCTCGTATCGCGCCTCAACAACTCCCTGACACCAACCGCCTCGGACGCCGGACGCGCGCACGTTGGCTCGCAAGGCTCGTGCACGCGAGGCTCACGCACGCGCGATCCCGCGAGCATGCGCTTCTCAGCTGCCCCGCCGAGAATACCCTCTAGTCCCTGACACCCCAATGCGCATGCGCACCAGGTGTTCCCGGCTTCGGTACTCATGTGTCCCAAGGTCTCTTCTCCCTAGTACCCCGAATTCTCAATCCTTTTCCCGTTTTAGCATGGCGTGAAAAGCTGTTTCTAGCAATTTTTACTTGTTTTTTCTTCTTTCCCCTTCTCTCATCTCTCCTTTGCACGTACGACCATTTAATTCAATATATATTTTATTTGCTTATCGTCTATCTTCTCTCACTAGAATGTAAGCTATATGAAGGTATGGATTTTGTCTATTTTTGTTTGCTGCTGTATCCCCATGGCAAGAACAGTGCCTGGCTTATGTTAGGTACTCAGTTAATTAATAAATCCAAAGCCTTCCATCTAGAGATCTATAGTATTATTTCAGAGCTGGAAAAGACCAAGAAACTATATAGCTCTATTCTTAATTTACAGATGAAGACAACAAGACTCCCTTCATTGACTTTTTTGGTATCTTCCCAATACTACCGCAGCTTTCTTTTCTAATGGAATGAGAGTGGAACTCTAAGGGCATTGTGAGAATAGGTGTTATGGGACTCGTTAACCAACCTACAGTTTTTGCTTTGTCCTGTTTTCATTGAAACCTTGTATTTTAAAAAACTGCAATTTATGATAAACTTGTCAAACTCAATTAGCATTTGATATATACTTTTTTTTTTTTTTTTTTTTTTTGCTGTACGCGGGCCTCTCACTGCTGTGGCCTCTCCCGTTGCGGAGCACAGGCTCCGGACGCACAGGTTCAGCAGCCATGGCTCACGGGCCCAGCCGCCCCGCGGCACATGGGATCCTCCTGGACCGGGGCACGAACCCGTGTCCCCTGCATCGGCAGGTGGACTCTCAATCACTGCGCTACCAGGGTAGCCCTGATATACTTTTTTTAATGGCTGACTAAACCAAATCAGGAGATATCTAAGTCTGATGAAGCAAAATGCTTATTGCTTGTATTAGTTTGCTAAGGCTGCCATATCAAAGTACCAAACTGGGTGGCTTAAACAACAGAAATTTATTTTGTCACAGTTCTGGAGGCTAGAAATCTGAGATCAAAGTGTTGAAATGATGATTTCTTCTAGGACCTCTTTCCTTGGCTGGTAAAATTGCTGTCTTCTCCCTCTGTCTTCACATGTTCTTTCCTCTGTGCACACAGGGCTGTGTCCAAATTTCCTCTTCTTATAAGAACACTGGGGCATACTGGATTAGGGCCCACCCTAATGACCTCATTTAACCTTAATTACCTCTATAAAAGCCCGGCCTCCAAGTGTAGTGCCATACTGAGGTATCCAGAGTTAGGACTCAACATATGAATTTGGGGGGGGGATAATTTAGCCCATAATATCAATTTATGTGAATTCCTTACGCAGAGGACAGGGATGACAGCAGAAACTCCAGAAAATGAAAAACAATTGGTCCAAAATATCATTTGAACAGCTAACAAACTGAACTTGTGGTATTTGTTCTTATTAGGTACAATTTCCTGAAGAAAAGTTCATGGAAACTATTAAAAAGAAATGATTAAAAGTAACTGCTTTTTCTTTCAGACTTCTTTAAATTACCTCAAAATTCTCTTCCCAAAGATGTTTATTAAGTAAATACCTCTCATTTTGCCCAAAATGAAGTTTACCAAAAAGAAAATAAGTATCCTACACAGAAGGTTCTGTGTTTTTATTGATTAGAATTGTGTACAGTTGTAATCCTTCCATCATACACATAATATACAGTAACTATCAAATATCTGATACTAAAATAACTTACTTACAAATTCTAATATTGAACACAGAATAATTCTATCCCTATTAAAAATAAAAAAACAAAACCACTGAGTATCTTGGAAAATTTAAATTCAGACCGTTATTTCACAATTTGGAAATCTGAGTAATCCAACTTTAAGATGACTTTCTCATTGTTGAAGCTTGCTCTATCAATGTGCGATTTGGGACTTCCTCTTGTCTCAAGCCATTTCTGCATATGACGTACTTTGGAGGTGGGACCTTGCAATTGTCCTTGCACTGTGCCCTGGTCAGTGTTCTGGACCCAGCCTACTAATCCGAGCTTTTTACCCTCAGCCTAAGGGAAAGAAAAAGACAAGAGAGAGAAATCCAGTGAGATTGAACAAAACAAAATTAGACTACAATCTCTTGCCAGAATCTTGGCCTAGAATCAAGCCACTGAAACTAATTTGATATTGTCCAGAACAGTCAAAACAGAACTACAGCAAGGAGAATCTCATTGCTGATCTTAACATGCAGTGTTGACCACTTGACTCCATTTCCTTCTTCCACCCTATAAAACCAGGCACCAGGATTTTTCACTATGTCGTCAATTTGGTTAAGTACTAAAGATTTAAGACCAAATCAGATGTTTTCAAAATGATTCCCTAAGGATGACTGTTGTTAGGATACTGGAGTATATCTTGTTCATTTTCCGTCTCCTAATCAAGAATCTACTGGGTATATTAAATAGAAAAAGCATGAAGCTATTTGATCCTTCTTTTTTTCTTTAACCAAGACCACACCTAAACAAATCCAGATGATTAAGTGTCCAATATCTCTTTAAAGATCATTAGAGAGTATTTTACAATTTCCTGGGCAAGGCAATCCACTGTTCTCACTGTAAAGAAACTGTCTAACCCAAGGTCTTTATGTTGCACCCAAAGCCCACTTTCTCTCATCCTCCTAGAGAAGGAAAAAGCAGCTGGTGATCAGCCTCTAAACACCAAAGTTTCATGAGGCTACATTAACTATTGTTTTCACTTGACTTTCTTCTGTCTAAATAATCACAATGTCTTTAATGTTCATAAGCATAAGCTTATGAAAATCATCTAATCACTGTAGTTGCTCTTTTCTTAGACTTTCCAATGCTCTTTCCTTTAAATCACTAACTGTGGAATGACTGAAAATTGGGGAAAGGTAGCAATGTTTTAGAGGCAATTTTATTTTTGTAAAGTTTCCAATTAAGGATATTATAAAAGTTATTGACTGTTACATTCTATCTAAATAGAAGGGGTTAGATTACAAAAGAAAACGGGAGTTAACTTGATTGCATGTCCAAATGCCAGACGAGTGACCTAGTAAATATGGGAAATTGCTGGAGTTGGCCAAAGGAAATGTTATGCATAGCAAAACTATGTTTGATGAGGAACTGAAGTATTCATCAAATCAGTTACGTTCAAAGCAAAGACATGTTTGCATAATGAACAAGAGACTTTGGTCAAATAAATAACAGTTTAAAGGATACAGAGGAAATTAAGGAATGAAGAAAAATAAGAGATACCTACAGCATGATTGAGTGTTGTAGATTGTGGCATTAAAAAAGAATGCAGAGAATGGATCTGAATAAGACTCCACATCCAGCTGACTTTGTGTAACAACTGCACTCTTCTACTTCTTTTAACCTAGGGGAATGGGCTATCCCTAGTTCTTAGTTACCTTATATGGTAATTAGCTATAGGAATGATTGTGTTGAGTTTTGAGCAGGAGGTTATAACAGTACTGCTCAAAACTAATTTATTTAAGTTTTAAATTGCAATATGATTTATCTGAACTCTGAGAGTGAACAAAACACTCCCAACTTTGACTGGTGTTGAGAATGGGGATTTCCTATGGGTTTTATTTGTGCACTCGCTTCTGTTCTTATTTTATATATATACACACACACATTTATATGTATATTTTATATATATACACACACACACATTTATATGTATATTTTATATATATATACACACACATTTATATGTATATTTTATATATATACACACACATTTATATGTATATTTTATATATATATACACACATTTATATGTATATTTTATATATATATACACACATTTATATGTATATTTTATATATATATACACACATTTATATGTATATTTATTTATTTGGTTGCACCAGGTCTTGGTTGCGGCAGGTGGGCTCCTTAGTTGCAGCTCACCAGCTCCTTAGTTGTGGCATGCGAACTCTTAGTTGTAGCATTAATGTGGGATCTAGTTTCCCGACCAGGGATCGAACCCAGGACCCTTGTATTGGGAGCACGGAGTCTTATCCACTGTGCCATCAGGGAAGTCCCTGTTTTTATTTTTAAATGATAACATAATGTTGCTGAGTCATGTTCAGTTTTGAATATATATCTAAACAAGTAAGCAGTGTTTTCTCCTACGAAAATTCCAAAAAGCTAATTCTCCCTCATAATAATATTTCTGCTTGGATGGTCATCTGGAAATATTTTTTTGTTTTTTTTTTGCAGTACGCGGGCCTCTCACTGTTGGGGCCTCTCCCGCTGCGGAGCACAGGCTCTGGATGCGCAGGCCCAGCGGCCATGGCTCACGAGCCCAGCCGCTTCGCGGCATGTGGGATCTTCCCGGACCGGGGCACGAACCCGTGTCCCCTGCATCGGCAGGCGGACTCTCAACCACTGCGCCACCAGAGAAGCCCCTGGAAACATTTTAACGAATATAATCACCAACTCTAGTCTCAATCTAAAAAGAAAGTACCCTCAAACCAATAACCTAGACTTCCACCTTAGGAAACTAGAAAGAGAAGAGCAAACTGAATCCAAAACAAGCACAAAAAAGGAAATAATAAGGATTAGAGCAGGAGTTAATAGATACAGGAAAAAGAAAAAAAGAAAGGAAGGAAGGAAGGAAAGCAGGAAGAAAGAAAAAATAAATGAAACCAAAAGTTGATCCTTTAAAAAGACCAACAAAGTTGTCAAACCTTAAGCTAGCCCGATCAATAAAAAAAAAGAAAGAAGGCTCAAAGTACTAAAATCAGAAATGAAAGAGGGGACATTACCACCAACCTTACAAAAAAAAAAAAAGGATAATAAGGGAATAATATGAACAGTTGTATTCTAACAAATTAGATATGTTAGATTAAAAGAGCAGATGCCTAGAAAGACTCAAAAACTACAGAAACTGAATTAAGAAGAAATAGAAAATCTGAATAGACCTATAACAAGAGATTGAATTAGTAATTAAAAACTGCCCATGATATGTCAATGGACATTTAGGTTGGTTCCATGTCCTGGCTATTGTAAATAGTGCTGCAATGAACACTGTGGTGCACGTCTCTTATTGAATTATGGTTTTCTCAGGGTATATGCCCAGTAGTGGGATTGCTGGGTCATATGGTAGTTCTATTATTAGTTTTTTAAAGAACCTCCATACTGTTTTCCATAGATGTGGCACATATATACAATAGAATATTACTCAGTCATAAAAAGAAATGAAATTGAGTTATTTGTAGTGAGGTGGATGGACCTAGAGTCTGTCATACAGAGTGAAGTAAATCAGAATGAGAAAAACAAATACTGTATGCTAAAAAAAAAAATGGTACTGATGAACTTAGTTGCAGGGCAGGAATAAAGAGGTAGACATAGAGAATGAACTTGATGACATGGGGTGGGAGGGCAAAGCTGGGGTTAAGTGAGAGTAGCATCGACGTACATACACTACAGAATGTTAAATAGTTGGCTGGTGGGAAGCAGCAGCATA
This sequence comes from Delphinus delphis, assembly GCF_949987515.2. Classification (NCBI taxonomy): domain Eukaryota; kingdom Metazoa; phylum Chordata; class Mammalia; order Artiodactyla; family Delphinidae; genus Delphinus; species Delphinus delphis. The sequence goes on along the minus strand of NC_082684.1, from coordinate 28,027,379 downwards.
GCACAGGGAGATCAGCTCAGTGCTTTGCGATGACTTAGAGGGTTGGGATAGTGAGGATGGGAGGGAGACTCAAGAGGGAGGGGATGTGGGGACGTGTGTATGGGTGTGGCTGATTCACTTTGTTGTGCAAATGAAACTAACATGGTATTGTGAAGCAATTATACTCCAATAAAGATGTATTAAAGGGCTTCCCTAGTAGCGCAGTGGTTAAGAATCCGCCTGCCAATGCAGGGGACACGGGTTCGAGCCCTGGTCTGGGAAGATCCCACATGCTGCAGAGCCTGTGCGCCACAACTACTGAAGTCCACGTGCCACAACTACTGAGCCTGTGCTCTAGAGCCCGCGAGCCACAACTATTGAAGCCCGTGCACCTAGAGCCCATGCTCCGCAACAAGAAAAGCCACCGCAATGAGAAGCCCGCGCACCACAACAAAGAATAGCCCCTGCTCACCACAACTAGAGAAAGCCCACGTGCAGCAACTAAGACCCAAAGCAGCCAAAAATAAATAAATAAATTTATATTTTAAAAAAGTGGGCAAAGGATTTGGAGACATTTCTCCAAAGAAGAAATATCTTCTTCCATGTGCCAATAAGCACATGAAAAGATGTTCAACATCATTAATCATTAGAAGGCAAACAAAACCACAATGAGGGTATACACATACACCAGAATATTACACAGCCTTAATTAAAAAGGAAGGAAATTTGAACAGATGCTACAACATGGATGACACTTAAGGATGTTATGCTAGTGAAATAAGCAAGTCAGGAAAAAAACCAAATACTATATGATTCTACTTATATGAGTTACCTAGAGTAGTCAAATTCATACAGACAGAAAGTAGAACTGTAACTGCCAGGGGCTAGGGAAAGGGAATCAGGAGTTATTGTTTAATGAGTACAGAGTTTCAGCTTTGCAAGATGAAAAGAGTTCTGTGGATGGATGATGGTGATGGTACCATACCAATATGAATGTACTTAAGGTCACTGAACTGTATACTCAAAAGGGTTAAAATGGCAAATTTTACATTATGTGTATTTTACCACAATTAAAAAAAATGTGTTCTATAGTTTCCAAATATTTGGGAATTTTCCAGTTTTCTGTTATTGATGGCAGTTTAGTTTCATTATGGTCATAGGGGAACATGCTTTATATGACGTAAATCCTTTTAAATTCATTGATACCTCAAAACAAAACAACAAAAAACCACAATGAGATACCACTTCACACTCACCTGTATGGCTATAATAAAGAAGACGGACAATAACAACTGTTGACAATTGGGAGAAATTGGAATTCTCATGCATTGATAGTGGGACTGTAAAATGGTGCGGCTGCTTTGGAAAACTGCTTTGGCAGTTCCTCAAAAAGTTATACATGGAGTTATCATGTGACCCAGCAATCTACTCCTAGGTATATATACCCAAGGGAACTGAAAATAATGTTTACATAAAAACAGGTACATAAATGTTCACAGTATCATTATTTATAACAGATAAAAAGTAGAAACAACCTAAATGCCCATGAATTGATGATTGGATATATACAATGTGTTATATCCATACAGTGGAATATTTTTTTAAACAATTATTTTATTATTTATTTATTTGGCCACACTGCAAGGCTTGTGGGATCTTAGTTCCCCAACCAGGGATTGAACCCAGGCCTTGGCAGTGAATGTGCCGAGTCCTAACCACTGGACTGCCAGGGAATTCCCCATACAATGGAATATTACCCAGCCATAAAAAGAAATGAAGTACTGATATAAGCTACAACATGGATAAATCTTGAAAACATGTCAAGTGAAAGAAGCCAAACACAAAAGGCCACATATTATATGATTCCATTTACATTAAATGTCCAGAACAGGCAAATGCATAGAGATAGAAATGAGGTTAGTGGTTGCCAGGGGCTGGGGGATGAAGAGTGAGTGCTAATGGGTGTGGGGTTTCTTTTTGGGGTGATAAAATGTTCTGGAATTAGTGTACATCTTTATGAATACTAAAAAACCACTGTATTATACACTTTTAAAAAAATAAATTTATTATTTATTTAATTGTTATTCTTTTTTGGCCACGTTGGGTCTTCGGTGCTGCGTGTGGGCTTTCTCTAGTTGCAGCGAGCAGGGGCTACTCTTCGTTGCGGTGGGCAGGCTTCTCCTGTTGTGGAGCATGGGCTCTAGGCACGAGGGCTTTGGTAGTTGTGGCTCGCAGGCTTTAGAGCACAGCCTCAGTAGTTGCAGCGCACGGGCTTAGTTGCTCTGCGGCATGTGGGATCTTCCCGGACCAGGGCTCGAACCTGTGTCCCCTGCATTGGCAGGCGATTCTTAACCACTGCACCACCAGGGAAGACCTGTATTATACACTTTAAAAGGGTGATTTTTAAAAAATATTTATTTATTTATTTAATTTATTTATTTAGTTTTGGCTACGTTGGGTCTTAGTTGCCTTAAGCGGGATCTTCGTTGCAGTGCAGGGGCTCTTCGTTGCGGTGCGCGGGCTTCTCTCTAGTTGTGGCGTGAGGGCTCTAGAGCACGTGGGCTCTGTAGTTGTGGTGCATGGGCTCAGTAGTTGCGGTGAGTGGGCTTAGTTGCCCCGCGGCATGTGGGATCTTAGTTCCCCGACCAGGGATTGAACCCATTTCTCCTGCATTGGAAGGTGGATTCTTAACCACTGGACCACCAGGGAAGTCCCAAAAGGGTGAATTTTATTCTAACTTTAAAAAAAAATCCCTTCAAGTATTAGCACTCATTCTAGGAGTGATGGAGTTAAATTAAGAGGCTAGATGATATCAACACATAAAAAGACTGTAGCAAAACAAAATAATTGTTAAAATGAACATATATAATAAAATGATTATAAGTAGTCAAGAATAAACTACAAGTCTAATTAAGGGGAAAAAAGGATGACATTTTCCTTGCAGTTTTCCAAATCAATATTTGTTTTTCTGCATTCTTTTATTCTCTCTTTAAATTGAGGGGTGGGAGGCGCAGTAGAGAAAGATGGAGTATACTGCCATCTGGTCCTTTTCGCTCAACAACTTTAACTAATCTTTGAGGCTGCCACCTCCATTTACTAAATCACAGGAACTTACCATATGTAATTAGTAGCAAAGCTAATTGGAACATAGCTCTTGCTATGACTTTCAGTAATTCTTTTTTTCCAATAGGCACTTCATATATGAGCATGAAACAGGAGGAAATGATTTGCAAGTAATTGGAAAAAGAGGTAGTGATATTTAACATTCATATTTCAAAGATTCACGTTTGAATTTTAAGTACCACAGTCCCCGGAATGTGACACTTGGCAAGTTCTGCAGTCTTAACTCAGTATCTTTGGGGTTGGAGATACATTGGGAAGGCAATAGCCTGATACCCCTCTATAGAAGACAGAAGGCAAACTGAGATTGCATCTGTGTGTGCCCATTGAGGGAGGATTAGTGATATTAAGACAGAGGCTGTCAATAGTTTGTTCATCCCCTCAACTACTCCCTAATATCAAATTGGAATACCAGGCTCCATGTTCAAGGTTACCGTTACTTACCCTGGAATGGATAAAGTATTTTCATTAGAAAAGCTTCACCTGGAAAAGGTAATTGTTCTTTAAAAGCTAAAATGACCGGAAAGGAATTACATAGGGGAATGGGAGAGGTTGAAAAAGGAAAGAGGTCTGAAGAAAATGCAGCAGCTGCAGAGGAAGCAATTAAATGTCACAAGGTCACTTAAATGCCATCTCTTTGATCAATGTTAACTTTCCTACAAGAATTGTGACTTGGTTTGATGATGCCACAACAGGGAGAACTGGGGAAGCCCTCTATTCCCCTTTGGAAAAGAGAAGCTCACCCATATGTGTCTAGGTACTCAAGTACCACTGTTAGAAAAGACCAATAATAACAGTAGACAAATTTTCCATTTGCATTGTGTTTTACCCACCGCAAAGCATTTTCATACCCATTCTTTTACAAACCACCTCTTTGCCATCCAGCTACCAAACAGAAAGGTTCTCCAATGCATATTTTTCAGGAACATGTCTCTTGTTCCCATGCTCATACCCTAGGTATGTCCCCAAAGCCTGTAAGCCACATACCTGAGTGTACTTGCGGAAAAACACACCTTGCACTTTCCCAAAAACTTCATAATCCACTGATATCAGGGTGTCCCCTTCTGCCATACTCACGCTCAGACCTGTCAGAGACCATGAAAGCAGAAAAATAAAGGACTCATTATCCTAAACCCAGGCCCCCAATCCTGAGGCAGAAAGGGTCACACACACACCTCTCCATCGTTAACCACTGTGACCTCTCCCTGACCTTAAGGTGCCAGTACTTCGGAGTAAGTAAGCTGTCACGTGTAAGCGCGGGTGTGTGAAGTTAACAGGAAGACACCCGGGCAAGGGAGCCCACAGAGGCCTCTTTTGGGGCAATTACCTGCTTATCCAGTTACCTCCCTACACCCATCCCCGGTCCCGCTCCCTCTCCATCCTTCCCTCTTCCCACGCGAACCTGGCTTCCGCGCCCCCACCAGAATGTCCTATTAATATTTTAGGGCTAATCGAACTGATGAGCACGCCCCGGAGCCCTGCCCCAGGCTCACTCTCCTCGTCCTCCTCTCCGGCGGACTACCCGGGAGACCAGCAGGCCAACTGTTTCCCCGGTTGCGTAACCGCCGCGCCCGGTAGCTTAGAACGCGGCTCCTCCTTCGCTGTCTCCCAGGCCCATCACCTGCGCCGGCCAATCACGCACGGCGCGCTCGGCCCAGAGCCCGCCTAGAGGGTGGGATTTCGGGACGCCAGTGTCTAGTAGCCCCAGAGCCTCCGATTGGCGGGGGGGCGGGATCTGTCCAGGGTCTCGGCTAGGATTCTGCACACCGAGCCCTCACCCCAACTGTCACTAAGCGCACGCCTTTTTTCATTTTCTAGCGGGGACAAAGACGAAGAAACACTTGAGATAAATCCAATCATTCTGTAAATATTTACTGAGAGCCTCTGTGTGCCAGGCACATTTCTAGGTGGTTGACATACGTTAATGAACAAAAAGGATCCCTGGACCGGAGGAGATTAAATTCTGGAGGCAGATGATAAACACTAAACATCATAAACAAACAGACAAACAAATTAAATAGAAGACATACAACTTTTCTGCCCTTTTTCTCAGTTCTCCTCTAATTCTGAGTCATGCCTAAGTCTGGAATTGGTAGCAGCAGAGATAAGTGTATAGGAGGTCCCAGTGGAGGTTATTTCTCCCTCTGTGATTCTGGAAGCGGCTCACCAGAGTCTACCTTACTAAGAAAACTACAAACAATGCTTATCTAAAGCAATCAATCCATCAATCACAAGCACAAGCAAAATAACCCATAATCACAACTGAATCAGTCAATCTAAGCCAAGTGACCAAGTTGCATGAATTTCTTTTGGGAGAAGGGAATTGTCAAGGGGAGTTGTGGGTAATGATTGTTAAAAACAGGGTCACCTTGGGCTTCCCTGGTGGCGCAGTGGTTGAGGGTCCGCCTGCCGATGCAGGGGACACGGGTTCGTGCCCTGATCCGGGAAGATCCCACATGCCGCGGAGCGGCTGGGCCCGTGAGTCATGGCCGCTGATCCTGCGCGTCCGGAGCCTGTGCTCCGCAACGGGAGAGGCCACAACAGTGAGAGGCCCGCGTACCGCAACAACAACAACAACAACAAAAATAGGGTCACCTTATAGATAACTAATGAGAACATACTGTATAGCACAGGGAACTCTACTTAATGCACTGTGGTGACCTAAATGGGAAGGAAATCCAAAAAAGAGGGGACATATGTATATGTATAGCTGATTCATTTTTCTGTACAGTAGAAACTAACACAACACTGTAAAGCAACTATACTCCAATAAAAATTAATTAAAAAAAAAAGTAGGGTCACCTTGAAGGCATTTGAATACAGATACCCTTAAGATTAAGAATGTGTATGAAGGAAAACTGTGGTGTTTATTGTTGCTCTTTGGAGTGCTTGTGTACCTTACATCCCTTCATAACATAAGATTCCATTGGTGAATATGCCAGGTTGGCAGGCTTGGCAAGGTGAGATGGATTTGCAATGGGAGCCATGGAGATTCATTATTCCATTAGCTGCCCACGACAAAGTGAGGATCCAGATCCTGGAGAATCATACAACCTCAGTGCTGGCGTTGGGGTGGGAGTGGGGTGGGAAGCTGAACTGAATTGTTACGCTTGGTAATATTTGAAAATAATGCTGAACAGAGTAACTGGCTTATATTATTTAAAATTTATTTTTTAAAAACTAGTTTCTCTGTAGAATTAACCTATTGAGTATCTACTGTGTATATACACTGCAGGATATACAAAGATGGATGGTATATAATCTTTGCCCTCAAAGAGTTTTTTATTTAGTGTAAGGGACAAATACGCGTGCAAATGATGACAATACAATGCACAACATGCTAATTCAATTCCACAAGCATCCACTGAGAGCTCGTCATGAGACAGCCCTGTGCTAGAACAAGGACAGAAAATATTATGAGAACACAAAGGAGCAAAGAGAGTCATTCTGGCTGGGAAGAGTGGGAAAGCATTCTTGGAGGAACCAGCATATTACCCAAGGTTACACAACCACAAACAGTAAGTGATGGAGCTGGGATCTAGTTCCAAGCAGTCTGAGTACAGAACCTACTCCCATGAATGCTATGCTCCACCACCTCCCAGTACGTGGAGCTTGGAGTAAGGCCACTGAGGTAAGAAAGTGCAAGTAGTCAGGTGTGGCTGGACCAGGGTTTCTCAACCCTGGCTGCACATTAGGACCTTGGGGAAAGCTTTGTAAAATCCTGATACCCAGGCCTCACTCCCAGAAATTGCTTTCTAGGTAGTCCTAAAGCACAGCCAAGGTTCAGATGCCCTGGACTAGCCTCTGGGGAGGCAAGACTGGAAAGGTAGGCTGGACCTAATCTGGCAAGCTGAAGTTCCATGCTAAGTTTCATATTTCAACTTTATCCTATAGGTAAAGAAGCAGCCACTGGGTAGGAGAATTATGGGGTCAGAAGTATTCAGGATAATTATTCTGGCAGCAGCCAGAAGGATAGGTTTGGGGAGCAGATGAATAGCAGTTAGGAGAGTGGTGTCATCCCAGTGAGAAGTGAGGGAGGAACTCACCTAGGGTTGTAGAAACGTAAAGGAGGGGACATATATAAGAGACATCACAGGGTAACTTCAACAGAACCTGCTGACCAGTTAGAGAGAGGGGGTGACAAAGTGGGAGGAGTAGAAGATGACTGATGCTTTCAGCATGAGAGGAAACACTGGAGAAGTAGATTGGGGAATGCGGAGGTGATCACAACTTCGTTTTCTGTCATATTGAGTTTGTGGTTCCTGAGGAACATTCACGTGCAAGTGCTACATGGGAATTTGGAAATTTGAGTCCGTAATTAAGGAGAGAGAACTAAGCTAGATACCATTTAAACATAGGTGAGACCTGAAATTTCAGCATTTGGCTGAAATCATTAAGGAAGAGAATGTCTGAAACTACATTTATATGAGAAATACGAGGGCCTTGGAGAACACCTACATTTGAGGGGAAGGTGAGGAAAAGACATAAATGCAAGGACATGAAAGAAGAAACCAAGAAGGCACACAGGAGCAAGTGAGAAGAGTTCCAACGGAGAGAAAAATCAATGTCAAATGAGTAGGCTGAAGAAATAGCAGCTTTTGTCTTTAGGGTCATTGGAAGGTCACTGGTAGCCTAGCAGTTAAATAAAGCGGACAGAGGGGAACCAGACCACAATGGACTGGACAATGAGGGGGAGTTGAGGAAGTGGGGGCAGGAAATGTAGAGTTTTCTATTAAGAAGTGGAGAAGAGGAGAAAGGAATGGGACCCTAAGGGGAAAGATGTGGCCAAGGGAAATGAGGCTTTTTGTGCAGGGCAAAGTTAAGCATATTCTAAAACCACAGAAGCATGTGTGGATAGATACAACTTGAAGTTAACAAGATGCAGGGGTAAAGTGAGTCAATTCCTGGACGGTACTGAAAGGGACTAAGTCAAGAGAACTCAAGGAAAGACAAAGATTCTTCTTCCTCATAAACAAGAGGGAAAGAAGTCAAGATGGAGGGAGGCACCCTGGGAAATTCTGCCAGGCTGGAGGGGAGCTTCTGGAGTTGATGACAGGCAAGCCCCATGCTGAGATAACTGGGACCTTGAGAAGAGTGGGAAATGTCTGAAAATGCATACAGAGAAGGCAGTGGAGAGTCAACTAGGAAAGAAAACAAGGCATAAAAGGACTGCCTTGGAGCACCACCAAGGCATTTCTTTATAACATGTAAAAGCTGTATTATGACATGTTGAAGTATTAACACCGACCACTGCTGTCTATATTATTTTCCATGTGCATGAATCTTTTAAGTAGTTACAGGGAAAAAAGTAAGCTGCCTGTTCCAAACAGCTTACACAAATGAACTGAAGTATGAAGACAAATAAACTCTCTTCTGATGTTAGCAAGTTATGGAGTATCTTTAGTGTTGAAACCAGGTTATACTGAGCATTTTCGATCTGGTAGTTAACTTTATTATCATTACACTTGTCTGAGTCACTCCTGGGCCCTAAGAAGAGAGGGCCAGAGTTACCACGTGAGAGTAAAACATTATATCAAAATAATTAGATTGGCTACAAAAATTTCCCCCCTTCTGCGTAGCAAAACCTAGCCGACTTGCTAAAATTTGACGCAAGCTCCAAACTATTTGCGAGGAAAAGCATGGAGAGATAGTATACAGCCGTACCTGGGGCCCGTACAAGGCAGCCGAACGTGCTAAGAAAGGCTATCAGCAGGCCCACTCCCGCTAAGGGGGCAGACACCGGAATCCGGCGGCAGAATGACTTGAGGGCACATCTAGGCGCTCCGTCTTTTGCCAGAGAAGGGCACACCCCAGGATCTGAGACCATCGCTCTGAGAAAAATCCAAGCTCTTTGATGGAGCCCCAGAAAAGCCTCACCCACCCCATTCCCCCGTCCCCTAAGGGCAGAGCTGGAAGGAGCTGCAGAGTTGGCGGGACACCGGGTCAGGCGACACCCTGGTCGACCGCGCCCGCGTCCGGGGCGGCGCCCGGTGGTGTGCGGACTGCGCTTGCGCACGCCTCACCCACCCACCCACCGCGGAATTCGCGGCGAGGTGGGGCTGGGCGCCCACGCTCTCCCGTCTCCAGGCAACGGGAAAAACAGAGGCCAGCTGAGAGCGCCTGCGCGGCCGTCGGTGGAGGGAGGGTTCGTGGTCGGGAAAACTAAGTCCTGGGGTTTCCCCTGAGCAACAGCTGTCCCCGAGAGCCTCAGGTACGCGGAAGGGTGGGGAGACATGGGGTCAGCACCTTGACCTCCCAAGCGCCCGACAGATTGTAGAGCGAGGGCTTGTCCCCAAAGCGGAGTCTCCAGTAGAGGCTTCCTGGTTGAGCCCTCCAGGTCAGAATGCGACTTAGGCGTTACGGATCTAAAACCCGCGGCGGCCAGATCAGGTGGTCCCCGCCTCTCAGATTACAGACCTGCCGTCTGTGCCGCGGGAACTCCTTGGGTGAGGGTTTGCCAGTCAGGCACCTGCTGCAGGCCCTGAGCTGCAGCAGCTGTGCTCTTTGGGGTCAAGCATTGTTTCAGCAGGAGGGAAGCCCCGAGAGCTCTTTGTGCCAGTCACTTAGCAATTGGCCGCAGTTTTCTCACCTATAAAATGATGGGGCTAGACTTGGAGTCCTAAGGTCCCTAAATTCGAGTCCTGTAACTCTGAGAGAACCCCTCAGTTTACAGATGAAGAAACTGGAGCCAGCGAGGGGAAGCTGCTTGTCCTGTGTCACAGGCCTAAAAACTGACTTTCAATCCAATAGCTCTTTCCACCTGCTACAGAGTATGCTGTGTATGGCAGAGGCTGGTACTGATACAAAGGAAAGCCAGGTGACAGGAACACCTGTATCACATTCCTTTTTCTATCCTCAGGACCTAATAAGCACCCGCAAGACATAATAAGTGTTCACCAAATGCTTATTGAATGAAAGCTCTGGCAGACCCAGCACCACTGTCCCTAAGAAGTCTAAGGGAAAATGTGGGTAGGACAAATGTAGAAACAGTTTACTTTAGCAGCCGACATGAACCTCAGACAAACTCCTCACATACATCTGGTTTAAATCTCCCCTAGGCTTTCAGTCCACGCCCTGAATGGCTGGTCTCCAGTTGTCACTGCCTCTGCCTGTGGGCATTATGCTCCCACAGAATAAAACGGAAGCTCCAGAGCTCCACTCAGCTAAGCAAGACCCCTCTGAAAAAGGTGACTCTTCCCAGCGGTCCTCTATGGGGCACCCGAGGAACAATGTCCAGCAGAAGCTTTTGAGCAACCAAGAGCAGACGCTGGATAATCTCTACACTCACCCCAAATGGAACACCTGCACGAAAGCCCAGAGCTACTCTTATCCCTGCTGTGCTGGAATCAGCCAGCAAGACTCAAGAAGCAATCCCCAGGGCCAAGCAAAGTGTTTGTTTTACTCACCAGGCCCTCAATCCCAGTATCCCAAAGCAAATAACCAGGAATTCATCCCCTTTTCAAAGAAGCGAGTTGGGGTGGACCGGGCATACCCACTGAAACCTGTGTTTCACCGGAAGCCCCATAGTACAGGTGAGGCTGGCACTGATGGGGACCAGAATGTCTCTCCAAGACCCCCTGAGCCAAGAAAGTTTTCATACAATAGCTTTGGTTCAAGGAACTGGGTGAATTCATCTGTGGTTGGTACAGTTGCTGCCAGTCAGGAGGACAGGGTCATGGCAAACCCCAACAGGACGGAGTGGATGCAGATCCAAAGACTAGAGGCTGCAGGGGAGAGTTTAGAGGAGGAAATCCGCAGAAAAGAGGCTCTTCTGAGGGAAAAGCTGAAGAAGACAGAGGAGGAACTCAGAAGGATCCAGAAGGAAAAAGAACAGGCTGAGGAAAATGAAAAAAGAGAGCTGCAGAGAATGGTACTCCCCGGGAGGAGAGTTAAAGGCAATACCACATACAAACCTATCTTCTCCCCAGAATTCATGTCTGAGGAAGTCTTCAGTAGAGACACAGGAGAGGATGAAACTTGGGGACGGTCTCAAGAAAGATCTAGTCCATTCCAGTTCTCTGATTATGGAGTTCAGAAGCTCAAAAGGGAAAGACTGGTGGCAAGCAATAACAACATCCGAGACCGAGTCTCAGGGCGATCGAAGGAGACGTTTTCTCAAGCTTCAGAAGCGCCGCTCAGTGCTTTGCGGAGGTCCACCAGCAATTCTAGCTCGTCTAGGGCACCACACTCCTCGGGCTCCGGCTGTTCCACTGAAGAGCCAGAACGGGGTGAGTGCAGCCACTGTGGCCGAAAGTTCCTCTTGCTCAGGCTGGAGAGACACTCCAACGTCTGCCGCAGGATGCAGAGTTCCAAGAGGAAAGTGTTTGATTCCTCCAGGGCCCGTGCCAAGGGCACAGAACTAGAGCAGTACTTGAACTGGAAGGAACCAGCCCCAGTCAAGGTAACAAGGGCCTTATGGATTTGCCTTGAGTGGGGATCATTTTAAGGCCTGTTATATACTCATCCATTTTCTTTAAAAAAAATTTCATGTGTCATATGGGGAGAAAGTGAGAATTAACGTTTGATTTATTGATTACTACTGTGTGCCAGTCACAGTGATGGGAGCTTTTCATATGATCCTCACCACAACCCTGTGAAGATTTCATTATCTTTTATCAGTTCAAAAATCAAGTGTCAGAGAGGTTAACTTGCTTGAGATCACAAACAGTCTTAAATGACAGTCAGCATATAAATCTGGGTCAGAATGACTCCAAAAATCTAGACTTAAAAAATATATGTCCTTGGGCTTCCCTGGTGGTGCAGTGGTTGACAGTCCGCCTGCCGATGCAGGGGACACGGGTTCGTGCCCCGGTCCGGGAAGATCCCACATGCCGCGGAGCGGCTGAGCCCGTGGGCCATGGCCGCTGAGCCTGCGCGTTCGGGGCCTGTGCTTCGCGGCGGGAGAGGCCACAGCAGTGAGAGGCCCGCGCACCGCAAAAAAAAGAAAAAGAAAAAAAAATATGTGTGTGTGTGTGTGTGTGTGTGTCCTTTTGATTATAAAAGTAATGAACACTTACTTCAGAAAATTTAAGAGAATGAAAAATATAAAGAAAAATATTATGAAGCATTTCACTACCCTGAGAGAATTCTTCGCTCTCTGCAATATATTCTGCCCCCTCCCAAGATTAGGACTTGCTACCACTCCTATAAGCTGTATCTATTTTTTCAAGATTGGCTAATTTTGATATACCTTCTTAGTAAATACATGAAACACAATTGTTTGGAATTCTTTTTCTCCCCATTTAGAGAGTAAACACCTTAAGGTTAGAAGACTTTATTTTATTTTTTTAATAATTTTTATTGGGGTGTAGTTGATTGACAATGTTGTGTTAGTTTCAGGTGTACAGCAAAGTGAATCAGTTATATGTATATATATATATCTCCACTCTTTTTTAGATTCTTTTCCCATATAGGTCATCACAGAATATTGAGTAGAGTTCCCTGTGCTATACAGTAGGTCCTTGTTAGTTATCTATTTTATTTTTTAATTTTTATTTATTTATTTATTTATTTATTTTTTGCGGTACACGGGCCTCCCACTGCCGCGGCCCCTCCCGCCACGGAGCACAGGCTCCGGACGCACAAGCCCAGCGGCCACGACCCACGGGCCCAGCCGTTCCGCGGCACGCGGGACCCTCTTGGATCGGGGCACGAACCCGCACCCCCAGCATCGGCAGGCGGACCTCCAACCACTGCGCCACCAGGGAAGACCTATTTTTATTTTTTAAAACTTATTTTTGGCTGTGTTGGGTCCTCATTGCTGCGCACGGGCTTTCTCTAGTTGCGGCGAGCAGGGGCTACTCTTCTTGCGGTGTGCAGGCTTCTCATTGCAGTGGCTTCTCTTGTTGTGGAGCACAAGCTCTAGGCACGCGGGCTTCAGTAGTTGTGGCACGTGGGCTCAGTAGTTGTGGCTCGTGGGCTCTAGAGCACAGGCTCAGTAGTTGTGGTGCATGGGCTTAGCTGCTCCGTGGCATGTGGGATCTTCCTGGAGCAGGACCCAAACCCGTGTCCCCTGCATTGGCAGGAGGATTCTTAACCACTGCGCCACCAGGGAAGTCCAGTTATCTATTTTATATACAGTAGTGTATATATCTCAATCCCAATCTCCCGATTTATTCCCCCCCAGCACTCCCTCCTGGCAACCACAAGTCGGTTCCCTATGTCTGTGACTCTATTTCTGTTCTGGAAACAAGCTCATTTGTACCTTTTTTTTTTTTTGGTTTAACCATATACCATTCTAAGTGCTCTAGATTACATATACTATCTCACATAATTTCCCAACAATACTACTACTATCCCATTTTAGATATGAGGCAAGAAGTTAAGTAACATGCCCAAGATGACACACACACACATATATATATATATTTTTTTCTATGTCATAATATTGACATTCAGTCCAGTAATCTTCCACTGCAACAGCTCCTTTACTTTGCAGTGAAAATTGATTTGTATATTTTTTGCCTCTGAGTCCTTGTGGAATTTTTTTTTTAAATTCAAACAGAAAGTCACTAAAATTATAATCATCCTCATCAGTTCACTCTGTCCCATGTAATTAATTTTTTTATCCTGATCTTTTGTTAGCACTTTTATGAATTCATCAGTTTTCCATTAGAGTTCTGAAAATGCTTATCCATTCAGTTCAGCAGAATAGTCAGTTACCAGAAGCCTGTACTTGTCAGAGTCTTTTCCATGAATTCCTTGAAGATGAAACCCTTTTATAGGAACATTTTTGCAAAAGCATCAGAGTACACCCAGAACTCTCTGTAAATGACCAAAGACTTAAAAATGACCACGGTTAAAGATTTGATGAAAGTTCATAATAATGCAGTTGACAAGGAAATTTAGTTATTTCTGAGATATACATTTTAAAGTAATAACTAGAATTATGACTTATAACATTATACCAGAACATATAAGATTTTTAGAAATTTCATGTAATGTCTGAAACATTTATATTAACATATTTCCATACAAATAACCCAAAGAAAGTTTAGTATTAGTTGTTTTTTTGGTTTGTTTGGTTTTTTATACTGCAGGTTCTTATTAGTCATCAGTTTTATACACATCAGTGTATACATGTCAATCCCAATCGCCCAATTCAGCTTCCACATATAAGTGATATCATATGATATTTGTCTTTCTCCGTCTGACTTACTTCACTCAGTATGACAATCTCCAGGTCCATCCATGTTGCTGCAAATGGCATTATTTCATTCTTTTTTTTTATAGCTGAGTAATATTCCATTGTGTATATGTACCACATCTTCTTTATCCACTCCTCTGCTGATGTACATTTAGGTTGCTTCCATGTCTTGGCTACTGTAAATAGTGCTGCTATGGACATTGGGGTGCATGTATCTTTTTGAATTATGGTTTTCTCCAGATATATGCTCAGAAGTGGGATTGCTGGATTAGAGGACTTCGTCTTTGGTGAACATTCCTAGCTGCAGAAAAATGTTGTAAAAAGTGACTTTGAGACACTTCCATACATTTGGGGGAACTTCATAGGCACATTTGGATAGTCAGATCTGGAGAAGATTGTCTGGTGAAGCTTCTACCACCTTGTCAAGGTTATAACACTGGGGTTGTAAATGAGTGTTTCTCAAAGTGTGGCATGCTGACATGCATTTTTTATTTCAGTAATTGTAATGCGTATTAGAAAAGTAAAACATAGTAAGCCCTTGATTTCTAGGAATCATGAATTTAAAGAAAAATAGTAAGAGGGATTAAGTGAAAGTGGTATGCAAATGATCAAAATGTGCGAAAGCCTAGACCACATGATCTCAAAGCCCGTCCAGCTCTGAGTCTCGTAAACTGTGAGAGTGTTACTCTATTTTCATTTCCTTCCAACCCTCCCACTGCCACGCTAACACCTCTTGTCCGTTAGCACTTTACAGTTTATGTGTGTATTTGCGGGGCTTTTAAAAACTCACGTTTATGTGGTGGCTGTTAAGAGAAGTCTTTTGCAGTCTTAATTATTTCTTTCAATACGATATGGGAGATCACTACAAGAAAGTCCTTTCCATGTTTAGCGACGATCTCCCTGAAATCGGGTTTCCAACGAGAAGTCAACATTTTGCCCTTGCAGATAATGATATGATCATCAGTTCCTGTTCTATCCTGTTTTTTTTCTGGTCAACCCACTAATCCACTTGGGTATTCTCTGTCCCACTATAGTGGTTTATTTCTGGCCAGAACCTAAAAGAATCTTGTGTTTCTTAAATTCCCAAATACAGTAGCAATAAAGCAAAAAAAAAAAAAAAAAAAAAAAAAGGGTTTCTGAGATCAGATGCCCTAGCTTTGTGGAAACTAGTTTGAGGAAATATGTTGCATTGAGGACATCAAGGCAGAAAGGATCTGGATTGAGATGGACTCCTCTCCTTGGACCGTCCCAAGTTTTATTCCAAAGCTTTGTGCCTTTGTAAGCTGAGTGGTTTGTGTCTCTCTGTTATTCCTTCAGTGTACTTGCAAGAACAGGTGATTTTTCTTTTATCCTTTAATATTCACATAACTTCCAGCAGACTCATACTCTTGTCTCTCTACTAGACCTTATGTATTTGAGCATAGAGACTATATCTTTGTGCTTTGTGATTAATAAGTGTTAATTGAATAAACTTCAGTACAATGAAGAATCAAAGTATAAGTATCATATAGTTGAGGAACTTTCCCCTAATTCAATTCTAAAGGTTCCTAAATACCATCTCTAACACTCTGATTCTCTTGCCTTGTCTGTTTCAGTAAGATTTTCCTGATGGATCCTTCCTTTTCCTTTGATAACATCTCTTCCTATATTCATCACCAAGCAGCTACTTGCTTTTCTTTTTTCTTCTTTTTAAAATTAATATTCTTTTCATTTGAGTAGTATTTGAATACATTTGAAAAATCATGCAGTACTGAGTGACCTATAATGCAGATCAACAGTATTTTGCCTCATCCCTCTCTGGCCCCTCATCTGGCTCCCACAGGCAGTTCTGATAGATGGCTCTTCTGGTATGCATTTCCATATTTCTAAATAATATACTTATTTGCTTGATTTATCAATTTTGCACATTATCTGTTGACCTCTTATGGACACTCTGGGTTCTTATCCCCTCTCCTCCCACTTTTCTCCTTCCCTTATCCTTCCATTGTAGTGATATCACAGTTTGGGGTTAAACCAGTAGTCAGCTGTTTATGTGATAATAACCATATAAATTTTGTTCACTGCTGAGTGGACAGATTCTGCCCCTGCCCACATTCACCCAGAGTTAATAACTGACCCATGTTTTAATTTGCTTGGTTTCCTACATACCTAATTGTATTTTTTTTCCCCTGAATGATCTGCCCAGTATCAGACACCTGTTAATGTTTTTCTATCAGTTTGACTTTTTTTTCTTCTGGAACCTCCATCCCACCATTCTTTTTCTTCCTGCTCCAGTCCAGACTGGTTCTTCTCCAGGCCTGGTGCAGACCTGTTGTTTGGAACTTCTCTCTGCTTCTCTCCTGTTTCCAGCACCCTGTGTCTTCCTTTTTCTTGCTTTACTCCTTGCTTTGCTGAAGCTTTATTAAGAAAGGTGCACAGGAGGCATATTTTTTGTCTTGGGATGAATTAAAATATCGATATAATAGCTTTATTTTTGATTGATGAATCGGCCAGGTAGAGAATTCTAGCTGGAAAATTATTTTCTGTTAGAACTTTTATGGCATTTTCCCACTAGCTTTTAGCATCCAATGTTACTGTTGAGAAATCTGATACCATTTTGATTTCTGCTCCATTATATGAAACCTATAGATTTTTTTTTTTCTTAAAACTTATAGGGTTCTCTCTTTATTCTACAATGATTGTGTTGGATAGTGGGTAGGCCATTTCAATCTCAAGGGTAGTGATATTTATTTCTAAGAATGTTTATTGTCTTCTTTAATAATTTCCTCCTTGTGCTTTCTGTTTTTGGAACTCCTATTAGTCAGTGTTGGACTTTCTAGATTGACTTCCTAATTTTCTGATCTTTTCTACTTTCCATCTTGATCCTTTTTCCCATTCTGCGTAACTTTTCTGACATTATTTTACAACAGTTCTATTTTTAGCTATTGCAGTATTAATTTATAATAGTTCTTTCTGGTTCTCTCATTCCTTTTTCATAGTATATATATTCTTGTTTCGTAGATAAAATCTCTTCTAACACTACTTTGATATTATGATTTTTTGTAAAAAAATTTCTTCTGCTACCTGCTTTGTTGCTACTTCCTGAGCGTGTATGCATGTGTGTTCCTGTACTTGTTTGGTCTCTTCCTTGTTAGAGCTTTACTGACTGTCCGTTCATATTTAAGCTTAAGTGGGGCTTGTTGACTGAGGGCTTTCATATTAGGGTTGTCAAACAGTGAGCCTTTTAATTGGGGTCCCTCAGAATCAGCATCTCAACTTTTCTCTCAACTGCTTGGTGCATCCAGAGAACTCCTGCCTCCTATGAGGGTGCCTGTGTCTGGTACTCTGGGAGCTGAGTGGGGGAAGGAAGCTGACAGTTAATTCCACAATACATTGCGTACACTTGCCCTTAATCTCCATTTTCAGCCCCTAGATTAACCCTGCTCTCCACTGTGCCTGGATGTCCTGAGTCTGAAACCTGTCTGGTTCAATTTCTCCAGAGAGGGTGCTGGAAGTGTTGGACACTTGGATGTGCAAGGTGGAGAGGAGCCCTGGGAGCCAACCTGTTCACCTCCCCCTTCCCACTACCTGTATTTCCAAGCACTGAGCCTCCCAGGGGTTCTGCTGGGAAATAGGCTTGCCTCTCAGTACTATCGGCCTTTGCAGGCCCTTAGTTTAAGTCAGCGGTCCCAGACTTTTTGGCACCAGGGGCCGGTTTTGTGGAAGGCAGTTTTTCCATGGGTGGGGTGGGGAGGGGGATAGTTCAGGCGGTGATGCGAGCAATGGGGGAGCAGCAGATGCAGCTTCGCTCGCT
The DNA here is from genome assembly GCF_949987515.2 of Delphinus delphis. Classification (NCBI taxonomy): domain Eukaryota; kingdom Metazoa; phylum Chordata; class Mammalia; order Artiodactyla; family Delphinidae; genus Delphinus; species Delphinus delphis. The sequence continues at coordinate 28,009,341 of NC_082684.1, read as the reverse complement.
GCTTGCCCGCCGCTCACCTCCTGCTGTGCGGCCTGGTTCCTAACAGTCGGTGGACCAGAACCAGTCCGCAGCCCCGGGGGCGCTGGGGGCCCCTGGTTTAAGTGCCTCCACTCTGGCAAGTCAGTTATCATTGTCGCTTCTTTCCTGTTCTCTTTGACCTTAATTTCCTTACTGTTATTCTAACGGAGACTCAGGAAGGGGATGAGATAGACACCAAGTTAAATGATCAGTCTTCCTTCAACTTACAGGCTGAACCTCCTTGGAAGAGCAACTGGAAACAGAAGCACGAATCTTTCATCCGTACCCTCCGTCAGGCTCGAGAGGTCCAGCAGATAATTGCCAAAGGTGGAAACCCCTCTGACCTGCCTCCCATCCTGCCTGCAGAAAATCCAGACTATATTCAGTGTCCTCACTGTAGCCGCCACTTTGCTCCCAAGGTGGCAGAGTGGCACATTCCTAAGTGTAAGACCATCAAGAACCGCCCTCCACCTCCAAGGAAGCACTGCAGTTGAGCAGACAACAGTGGAAACTTCCTTGATAGTCCAGAAGGCTCCGCTTCTCTTCAGCAGTAAATGGGAGTAGAATAATTTGATGCAGAGCAGAAAGAACTAAAACTTTTACATCTCCCAGGTCTGCCTGCAGAGCTGAAATCGGTGAAGAGAGAGAGACCCATTGCTGAGCAGCAGGAGGCAACAGGAAGCCTCAGCTTCCCACTAAATCACCGCCTGCGGCTGGTGCGCCTCATGTTATTGCCCTAAGAACTGATGGGTGAGGGCACGTAAGAGTAGCGAGGAGGCTACATTAAAGCTCTCTTCTTGCAAGCCTGATTGTGGTTTGTGCTAGTTAAGTGCCTGCATTTGCTGTGCCTTCTTGCCACTGCCTCTGCATGTATGTCTATGGCTTCTGTTAACTCCTCTTGTTCTTGCAAGAAGTTGGCTCGTTGGTATCAGAGGATCATGGTATCTTATAAAAAATACAGTTTTGCCGTAAGACAAATGACCTCCCTGACACGTGGTCCTGGCCAAAAGTCAATACAAGCATGGAAGGTTCAGGCGCCAGTATGTCCTAAAGCCTCCCCACGTTGTACTGTGTAATAAAGGGAACCTCATCTTTATGTACAATACTTTACAGGGTAGGGATGGGGAAAAGCACACTATGTCTCTGCAGTTGTTCCTTCCTAATGGATTTCATATGTCAGAAAAAAAAAAAAGGAAGGAAGGAACTTTAGTTTCAGCTATTGCTAGCACTCTGCTTTCAAATCAGGTTGGTTTAATGACTTTTAAAATGAAGCAGCAAAATATACCATCAAAGCAACCTGGGACATTCTGGTGTCACATGTCCCTGCTGATCACATCACAGTAAACTTCTATTCTAGAAAGTAAACTTTGAAGGAAAAGATAGCAGATCTAAAATCTTCTCTGGGCAGAATCATGCCTACTGCAAGTAACCTTCATAATTAGGCCTTCAATAAATGGGTTTGAGGAATTTAAAATTAAACAAATAATAAAATGAGTGAGTCTTAGACTTGTCAAATGGGAGAAGTGATAAGGTAATGTCTGGTGGGGGAGAAGCTATCAGTTCAGGTAGGATGAAGCTAACACAACAGATCTGAAATACTAGTAAGATTACTGTCCTGAGAGTATCACTCAAATTGTTAGTTTAAAACACTGGATAAGCTGTGACAAAGTGAGAGAGTGGCATGGACATATATACACTACCAAACGTAAAATAGATAGCTAGTGGGAAGCAGCCGCATGGCACAGGGAGATCAGCTCGGTGGTTTGTGACCACCTAGAGGGGTGGGATAGGGAGGGTGGGAGGGAGGGAGACGCAAGAAGGAGGAGATCTAGGGACATATGTATAACTGATTCACTTTGTTATAAAGCAGAAACTAACACACCATTGTTAAGCAATTATACTCCAATTAAGATGTTAAAACAGAAAAAACAAACAAACAAAAAAAACACTGGAGAAAAATCAACTCACCTGACCTGGGCAAAGGGGACTGCGCAGACCACAAAACCACATTTACTAAACTACAGACGGCCACTCACTCTTGTTCCATTTCCTCTGCAGCTTCTGCTGAGTGGCTGGGCTAACAGATCAGACCAATTTGATATGCAAGTTTAAGGCTTTAGCTGTGAAGCTGCTAGACGCTAGGCTAAAAAAATGATGTTTTAAAAAACTGCATGTATTGCTTTATGCTCTTCATAACTGTTACAAAGAAAGAGAGGTATCACATAATAGGGCTTTTTGGCTGGTCAGGCAAAGAAAACTCACAGAGAGACACTGGATATTTAACCCAATATATACATTCTCCAGTCAAGTTTAATGAGGTACCCACTTTAAGTTTCACACTTGATGGTAAAAGCAGTAGGTGACTAGAATAAGTGGTGGCCAAGGTCACACAGTGGTAGCCTGTGGACTGCTTTGCCCCACAGGTATGTTTTATTTGACTGACATAGTATTAAAAATATAATCTGACATTAAAAAATTGGGATATGGAGCATCTTTTGAGAAACTGGAAGTTCTGGAAACCCTGGGCCTGCACCCTGTATAGCACCAACTGAGTGGGATTTAGAATCAGTTGCTCCTTCCAGACGGGGTGGAGCACGATCACCACAGCCCCGCCTGGCGTGCTTCACTTATTTGCCTTGTCTGCCTGGCCTGGAACCCCTGGATGACATTATAAAGGTCACAGACCAGGGGCCTCCAGGGAGAACAAATGTTGTGTGTGTGGGGAGTGCTTTCTTATGCTGCTAGAGGAACAAAGAATAGTCAATGCCATAGTGTTCCCTTCGATCTCAACATGTTTAGGCCTTTGATTATATCAGGAATATCTATTAGCCTTTTAAATTTAGCTTGATCGGATCTTTGGGAAGAAGAACCTTTTTCTATCTACATCTCTTCCTAGATAGCAGAGGATGACAGAGGATAAAGAAATGCTGCTTGTTAATGTCCGTGTTTTATACTACTTTATCCAAGAAACTTTAGTGCAAGTAGATGTTATAAATTTTAAAGCTCAAAAGGTTAAGCAATGAGAAAAAATCTTACCGTGAAACTCACTTCGTTAAAAAGTATATGCAGTGTATTGAATGCAGCACAGCACCTTTGGCCAACGTTTGCTTTAGGTCATCAGTTTGTCACTTTTCACAACTACACAGGAGGCAGCAGAGATGTGATATAGTGTTTTTCTCCCTAATGTTCGTAATTCTGTGAGGTTTAGTGCTCAGCATGTTTATTTCCATAGTTAATCACTGAAGCAATAAATGATTTTTTTGCTTTGTGGCAGGAAGGAACTTGTTTCGTAGTCCTGACTACAGCCCACTCTGCCCTGACACTATCATGAATAATATTTCTTTGGGGGCCCAAGGATGCTCATTTGAAATAATTCATTTACAATACATCCTTGCACCAGAGTTGTTCTATCATGAATGTTTCCAAATCTACGGCAAAATCAAATGAAATGTGAGTTAAGGCTGCTCTTCTCTAAACTTTAGCGAACTGTTCAGCCAAGAGAAGTCACAACGTGGCTGTGCCAGGGAGACCAAATACACTTCAGCCTTTGTGCGGGAAAACAGTTTTACAAACATAAACTGGCAGTACCTTGAAAAAGCCCACTGTGGAGATAAGTACAAGACATGACCCTTCCTCTTTTAATGGCTCATCTTTTTCTCCTTCTGCATTTTAAGCACTGTATTTTAGAAGTTTTGGGGGAAAAAAAGTTGTAGCAGCAAAAATGATTCTATTACTAAGAAAAAGAAACTGGCAAGAAGCAAAGATTATTTCTGTGCAAAAGTCCCTTGCATTGTTTCTGTTACAAGACCATTTATTTCTTTATTTATATAAAGACTCACTGAATCAAAAATTCACGAAGGCCTAGAGTCTGTGTGTTTTATCCCCAGTGACTAAGGTCGATGCGTAGGCTCACTGAGGCATAGCACTGATTAAGAGTTTAAATGTTTATTTAAAACAGAAATGTCAAACCACTCCACCCTCAACCTTTCAAACATCTGGCTAACAATAAGCTAATTCTTCAGCAACAATGTCAGCGCAGAGGAGTAACTCAGGTTATACTATAACTCAAAAGCAATACTACTGGAAAACTTAAAACACCTAGCACTACATAAAGAAGAAAAGTAGGTTGCAATTTAAGAGAATCAGCTACAGAAAACCATTCAAAGGCATTTCTGCTGCCTCACCTTTTACTTTTTATCTGATGCATGGCTACCACCTTTGAACTGGTTTCTGTTTGCGTAGCTTTTTGGTGGGAAAAATCATATGGCTATCCCAGGCACAATTTGGCAAAGTGCAAATTGTCTCGAAGGCACAGAACTTAGATTCTCAGCCAGATTAACAGCAAACCCAGACTTCCCAAGGGAACGTGCTAGAGAAAACGACCCCAGCGTTCCACTGCTAGAGTGACTTCCCCTCCGGACCAAGAGCCCAGCTCTCACCCTCCTTTCAGTGCTCACTTTCATCCCATAGTCTCAGCAACATGCCCATGTTCCTCGGTTCCATGGCAGAAGCAATACTCATGATTAACACCCAAAATGACCCTGCCTCTCAGGCCTGCTGAGGTGGTGAGCATGAGGGATACAGGAACGTGAAAGGCCAGTCAGTCCTTAAAAAAAAAAAAATCAAAGTTGCATTTACATGATGAATCAAAACCCATTGTTAGGGTTTGTTGCAAACCCCAAGTCCCCAGAACTTGTAACTTTAACCCAGGGTTGGCCCCTTCCCTTATTTTAAGAAAAGGCTTCAGTGATTACATTAGTACCATTGTACTAGGCTTCCCAGAATTGAGAAAACAATGGGAATATTAAACCAAAGAAGATCCCATTGAATAGAGTTGCCCATCCCCAGCTGAGGGGTTTTCCCAGAGCAGCAGCCTTTACACCACCAGTTTTAGGGAAATGGCATAATTTCCATTGCACAGGTCCTTCCAAAATATTAAACAGATATCAAACATTCATTTTTTGGTTGGGGAAAAATGAAACAAAAATTAATTTAGCTCTTTCTAGGGAGGTAGGATATGAGACTCATCAAGGCAGCTCCTGTGACTCAAAATACTAAAGGCTAGGTGGAAACACAACGCTCACATCCTTAAGTAAAACCATCAAACGTTTCTAGGACACTTTCTCTCTCCGGGAAAGCTAGCTTGCTCCTGTCTACAAGGACATGAAGACACGGGGATCAGAAGGGAGCTGTCAGCCAAATTCCTCTCACTTGGCAGGCTCCTCCTGTTCTGCTAGGCTGCAGGGACTACCTGGTCTGGGGGCTGGCTTTGGGCCACTCAAGTAGGAAAGATGATACAGATTCACTGACATGGCTTCATAAAACACCAAAAGGGGAAACACACTGACTAGACATACAGAAAGGGAGCGGTTGGAGCTGCTGATGTCAAGATCAGAACCCTAAGAGCCATGAAGGCAGAGGCACAAGAAGTCTTCTCAGGGGCAGAAGACTCAGTCACTCTAGGCCCTCTCGAAGACACCGAGTAGAGGCAGCTGAAGGAGGGCCTCCCCTCACAGTTTCCTCTGAAGTCCATTCTTACTGCCCCACAGACTCAATTCTCTACGAGATGCCTCATCTCTCAGAGGAATCTTCCAAAGCTAGGAAATCCCACCCTGCGTTGGCCACAGCCTCACACTCCTGCTGTGTGACGAGGAGGGACCTACCCTTCTTTCTCTACTCCTCACTGAAGAAGTCTCACTCAACCCTCAGAGGAAAAGCAACCTAAGCCCACTGCTCCTCCTCAAGCATTTAGCTGCACAAAATAATTGAACTTTCTGAAAACAAGCTGGAGATTGACTCCACCAGACATACTTTCCTGGACTAAGGCTCCTGAGAGGGCTTAGAACACTTCACCACTCTCCAGATGACCCTGGATGGGCCACACCTGGTTCCAGCCCACTCCAGCTTTACACTTTAACCTCCTCCACCCAGAGGTGCAATGCCTGGTGTTGAATTCCCAAGGCAGCTTCCAATTAATGGTGAAAATGGTAAGTGGGATGTAAGCTGCTACCAGCAAAATTAAGGTGAGCATTGTGTCTCCTCTTCAAAGGTGGGATCACCAGATGAGGTACAGAGCTGCTGTTGCTATGGCAGTCACTGAGGACAAAGCCAGGGCCATGGGGCCCTTCCATTCTCCAACACAAAACCACTCCTAGATCCTATCTAATAGGCAATGCTACTCTCCAAGTGTACATGGAAAGTGCTTCAGAGCCTCCGCCTCGCGCTCCTTGTCTGCAAGTGAACGAAGCCAGGAAAGCGCTCTCTGCGTTCAGTAAGTGTGCTGTGAAGGTCTTTGGATTCCAGTTTCCTGGAGGCTATACAGGCTCAGGAGACTAGAGGCTGGGTCTACAGGAGTCTGTTCCCAGGAGGCACCAGGAATCTGAATCTAAATCAGGCTTTGGATCCATTTCCATCTCTTCCTTTGCTGTCTGAGTTCCTTTGGAATGCATCCCCACCTGTCCAGATAAAACACAGTTCCAGGTTAACAACATTGCCACCTAGTTACAGCATTTCAGGACTAGATTTTCAATGCCCACCTCTAAGAATGTGTAGCCATGGTTTTGTGAGAAGCTCATACTACTACCTTAATAATAGGACCTTAGATAAAGTCCACACCTGTACATTTGTTGCAGGTAGGGTGACCAAGTGTCGTGGTTTGCCCAGGACCGCAGGATTTTCTGGGATGCAGAACTCTTCAGTTTTAAAACTCAAACAGCCCTAGGCAAAACAATCCTCCTCCCTCCTACAGCTGCCTATCACTCCATGCTTACTTCAAGTGTGTATATTACTTTCCAAATTACGTTCCAAAGTACATAGACATTATTTCATCTAATTCTCAAAACAACCATACAACAACTATTTTCTTCTTTCAGGTGAGAACCAGGGCTCAGAGAAACAAAGTAATTTGTCCAAACACATAAACCTGGTAAATGGCAAAGCCAAGGTTGACAGTATTTCCCTAACCTAGTTCACTCTATATAGAGCAATACTATGGCCCTTTAAGAACGACTCAGGGGCTTCCCTGGTGGCGCAGTGGTTGAGAGTCTGCCTGCCGATGCAGGGGACACGGGTTCGTGCCCCAGTCTGGGAAGATCCCACATGCCGCGGAGTGGCTAGGCCCGTGAGCCATGGCCGCTGAGCCTGCGCGTCCGGAGCCTGTGCTCCACAAAAGGAGAGGCCACAACAGTGAGAGGCCTGCGAACCCCCAAAAAAAAACAACAAAAAAACGACGCAAGCAGCATCACCGGTGAAGTATTTTTACCCAAAATGTTTTAACTTGAACCTAATCAAGCCTTAAGTCTAAATTCCAGTTTACAGAAATGACAGGGTGACAAAAGAATAAGATAAGCAATGTCTCAGGAAAATAAGGCAAATCCAGAATGTAGGACATTCTGTTAAACAACTGACCCTGTTTCTTCAACAAACCAATGCCATGGAAATTTTTTTTAAAAACGGGAGTAGATGACAACAAAAATAATCGCACAAGACTTCTAAGAAATGATAAAACTTTATGTAAGAACATAAAGGAAGACTTGAATAAATAACTATTCAAGGCTGGGAAGACTCAGCATTACAGACAAGTCAACTCTACTCAAATAAAGATATAATTCAAAGCAAATCTAATAAATTCCAATATAAATACCAAAGGGAGTTTTGAGAAACTTCACTTTTGAGGAATTCTAAGATTCATACAGAAGAAGCAATGTGCAAAAATAGCCAATGTAACCCCAGAAAAGAACAAAAAGGAGCACAGGACTTTCCTTACTGGGAATCAAGGCATTCAAAACTCTAGTATTTTAAATAGGACTAATTAAATAGCTCAAGGCAACAGAAAAGAGATCCTAAAAATGAACCCGTGTGTATGTGGATATTTACAATATATTAAATGTGATCTTTCAAATCAGTGAGGGAAGTATGGATCACTGAACAAAACAATTTAAAAATGTTAAAAAAAAAAGGGGGGTAGAAGTGGTGATGGAATTGTTCTAGATTAAAAGAAATGAGAAACATAATAGTGTAAAAGGGGGTTCTTGACTGGTTTCTGGTCTAATAAAAACAGTTATAAAGGACATTTTTATGGGAAAACTGGGAAAATTTGAGTATCAACTGGGTACTAGATGAGAATTGAGAATACTAGTGTTATTTTTGTTAAGTGTGATAATAGTACTGTGGTTCTCCAGAAGAATGACGTCTTTATTTTTAGATATGTGTAATAAAGTATTTAGGAAGGCTATGTCATGACTTTCATAATTTACTTGAAAATGGTTTAGCAAAAAAAGAAAAAGGAAAAAATATACATGCACATACACACACTCATACTTCAAATACACAGATAAATACCTACACATATTTTAAACATACACAGACACAAACACATTTGAAATAATTACAGCAACATGTTAACAACGGTTGAACCTAGATGGTGGATGTATGGGTGTCCACTGAACCGTAATGTTTAAAGTTTTTCATAATAAGTAGAAGAAAAAGCAAAGGTAACAAATATACAATGGAAGTTAGGTGATGAAATGATTTAATCCAGGTGCCTGAAGAAGGACCAAGCATCTGGGATTAATTACAAACATTACATCATCAAAAGGTAAGTACTTGCAAAGAAGTAAGCCTATTTCAGGCACTGGTGTTTTGTTTCTGTGATTCTTCAAAACAGAATTAAAAATTCAATTATCCTTTTAATGCTCTCACCTGCTGCCCTCCTTCTAATTTCTTGTTCAGCTTCTGTAGCTGCGTAAAAATCTGAAGGTTTTCTTGCTGTAACTTCTGTTGTTCAGCTAGACACTTCAACACCAGACCCTGCAATCTCTCAACCTCCACCTGCAGAGTGCTGCAGGCACAGGTAGGAGTCAAGGGTGTTCCCTTCCCAGCGCATGTTCCTGCGGGATTCAGCCGAGGTGGCTAGAGAGACAGGAGAAAAGGGTCATAGGAGGTTCTGCCCGGATGCTACAGCTCCCCAATCCAAATGTCCTCTAAGTGCTACCAGATTTTACTTTTAAAGTAACAATATAAAACACATATACACAAAGTAAATGGAAGAGAAACTGAAAACTGCTGGGATTACAATAGAACCTGGCTCTAACATAACAGAGCAAGAGAACTCTCAGTGCCTCAGTCTGCATTATGGTAAGGTAAAAGAATAATCATCTATTTTGGAGAACTTTGTGAAAAAATTTAAAGTCATTGATATCTTCCTATTTAAAATGCTGAAGTGAGAGAATGCACAATTTGGTTTGGAACAAGTTTTTTTCTTTTTTTTTTTTTTTTTGCACGCCAGCTTTCTCTAGTTGTGGCAAGCAGGGGCTACCCTTCGTTGTGGTGCGCGGGCTTCTCATTGCGGTGGCTTCTCTTGTTGCGGAGCATGGGCTCTAGACGTGCGGGCTTCAGTAGTTGTGGCACACAGGCTCAGCAGTTGTGGCTTGTGGGCTCTAGAGCGCAGGCTCAGTAGTTGTGGCGCACTCTACTCTATGTGCTCCACGGCATGTGGGATCTTCCCAGATGGAACAAGTCTTTCTGATCACAGTGAGGGTACCATGATTCAAAGGGTCAATATTCATGAAATGTAGTGGATTACACTTTAGAAGAGATTTAAGAGGTGTTCAGTAAATAGGATCGCCAAAACAATTCAAGACAGCTAACTGACAGAGGAATTAAAATGTTTACCTTGAAGTTTCAAAGGCTTTATTTCCTCTTCTGGGAAGCTTTTCAATTATCCTAGCCTGGATTTTCCTCCCTTCTTCTACTGTACTTTGTTTATAGGAAGGGTCAACAAATGATAGCCCATGGGCCAAATCCAGCCTACTGCTTGTTTTTATAAATAAAGTTTTATTGGAACATAAGCATGCCCATTCATTATGCATTATTTTTGGCTGCTTCTGTGTTATGATATCAGTATTGAATGGTTGCAAGAGACTGTATGGTCCGCATAGCCTAAAATAATTACTATGTAGCCCTTTAGAAAAAGTTTGATGATCCCTGGTTTACAGTTTTATTGAGATATTTACCACAATTTGATTTCTACCAAAATTAGGTATACATGCATTGCTCCCCCAGTAGACTACAAGTATTATTTCTTACTTACATTTAGAACCTCCAACCTACCCTAGCAGTGTCATGAAAAGTTGGATTTGAATTTTGGAATTTCAGTTTTGGTACTTCTGAGGCAGAGAGAAAAGAAAGACAATCATCTGGTATAGAAAGATGGGGGCCTATCAGAAATGTGAAAGGGTAGATACTTTTCCACAGAAATCAGTTTCGCCTTGCATACAGGCTTTAAGCACTACTGAACAGACAGTATGAGTTGATGCTGGGCAGCTGGGAAACCAATGAAGCTACAGGGGAAGACAGTGAGGCCAGGAGAAGTGGGCAGAGCTTACAGCCACTGTTTACCTAGTTGTGATTTAAAGGCAAAAGCTCAGTTACCCAGGCTCCTTCTGGGGGCTTGTGTTCCAAAGGAGCTTCAGAGCCCACCTTGAGTCCTTGTAGCTCTTCGTAGGGCAGAGTATCTTTCTCAGATTCTGAAAAAGCTGCACTTAGGGGTGATGGGCTGTCAGGCATAGGGATGAATTCTGCATTTTCCAGCTCCTATGTATAAAAGAAAGAATCTCATCAGTTCTGTTTGAGCCATTTACTTTCGACCAAATTCCCTTCTTGCTATAGCTTTCACTCTGTCGTGACATCAGCACCCTCTAGTGGAGCAGGACAGTTGTGGTTACAACATAGCTCGCCCTACCTGTCAACATCCTGCCATTCCTTCCTCTGAGGAGTGAACAGTGAAGCAAATTCAAACTCAAATCCAAGAACATTTTGGAGTGTCTGACATGTTTCTCTAACACACTCAGTCTACACAGCCTATTCAGTAAGTTGGGAAGCTCTAAGGTAATGGCAGTGAGGCCAACTGCCAGGTTGCTACAGGCTGACCTAAAGCTTTAGATAGAACTGTGTGCTGCTTCCTCCATTCGTATTCCTATGTAGCTATCAAGTTTAATCTTATTATAGAGGGAGCTTTAAATCTACACGTTCTCTCTTTGGTTGGGGGCGGGTACAAAATTTAAAATTTCTCTAACTATAAATGTTGACTGTAGAAAATGTGAAAATACAGATGGGCAAAAGGAGATGATAAAAATCACCAGTAATTCCATCACTCATAGATAACCACTGTTAAGCATTTCTCTACCATAAGGCATTCCAATTGCCCCAATATTCTACTTCTACGAACCACAGTACAAAATCTAGAAGCTTAACCTTTGCATGCATGCATTACAAAAACTGCCTTCAAGGAAGGCTGCATTAATTTCCATTCATTTAAGTAATACAGGTATGAGCGCATCTTATACCTTTTCTTGTCAGGAAGAAAAAGGATTAGAGATTTGGTGATTTCAGTTCAGGTAGAAATCAGAAACCTAGATGCCTGCTGCAAAACGCTTGGATAGGACATGGGAAACAGATCCTTTCTAGTCCCTACAGAGGTACCTCTACCAAAGGAATTACCTTTCGAAGCCAGCCAGGACAGGAGCTGCTGGCCCCACTACTGATCCTCACGGCCTCCGTGGGACTGACTAAACCTTCCATTCCTCGGTCTGCTTCCATTGTTCCTCGGAAGCCTCCACTTGGATCAGGAGTTTCAGATTCCTGCTGACTGTCCTCCTCTTCTCCCCTACCGCCACCGCTGCCACCTCCTGGGCTAGAGCTCTGAACCACTGACAGATACACAGCACAGAAATAGAAAGCTTTGCTATGCAGCAAGATTTACCATCTGATAGCCCCACCGACCCCCGGAGAGGTTCCTAGAGTTGCGTGAAGCAGAACAGCAACAGTGTAAATCAGATACTTGGGACTAAATTTTTAGTTTTTATACAAGGTATTGTGTATCAGTATCTTTATAGCAATATTCACTTCTACTTTCCAAACTTGCTTATCCTTATGTCCACAGCAGATTATCAATGTTCTACCGCATTACTGAATACTCACCCCAACCACAGCATCCAGGCCTTAACAGATATACCCAGACTCCAGCATCCTTCATAGAGGTTCACCTTATATACAAAGCTTTTTCACATTTGAGCCAAACACCTCTTAAAGTTGCCAGATAAACTCACCATTAACTCCCTTTCTGGGGAAACCCCTGAATGGAGAAGTCCTCAACCATTAAGTTCATTAAATTCTTTAATGACTATTCGTAAGAATTTTAAAAATATGATGGCTGGTTCTTTAAATATCATGCAGCATATTCCAAGTTACATTTAATGAAGATGAGCTGATGTACAGTCAGGAAATGACACTGAGCTTTAATATGAGCCAAAGAAAAATATAACTAAGAAAGTAATTTGCCAAAGCTAAAAGAAAAAAAAATTGCATGGTATATTCTAAAGTTAAGTGTAAAAGCTTATTTACGATCACCAGCTAACCTGGCTTGAGGACTGACTATGCCACACTGTGATCCTACCAAAGCCGCAAGAACTGTAGATGCCAAAATAACCTCTTAAGCTTGCTTTTTTGTTTTAAATGGCTTTTAAAAATTATGTTACATTTGACATACACATTAAGACTATTTTTAACATATGTGTAAGTTTTGATGCCTAACAAAATAACCATACATGCATCTACTACATGAAAGTACAATTAGTTTCCAATCCGGTAGCCATTAGCCAAATATGGTTATTTAAATTTAAACAGAATGAAAAATTCAGTTCCTCAGTCGCAAGAGCCATTTTCAACTGCTCAACAGCCACATGTGGCTGGTGGCTATTACACTGGACAGCACAGACATAGAACATTTCCATTATCGCAGAAAGAGCTATGGGACAGGGCTGAACAAGAATAATACCTGTTTTGCTCCATCTGCCTTGTGAATTCCTTCCTTCTCTGGCCTCCTACCTATATATAACTACTCTGATTAATTTTGTATTTTTCATTTCTTCTTGCAAAAAAAAAAACTTTATCACATACTTAGGTATCCTTAAGCAATATATTATTTATTTTGCTTGTTTTTGAACTTTATAAAAAGGCATGTAGTCTGCTGCAACTTGCTTTTTACATTTCACATTATGGAAATATTTGTAGATGTTGTTCATTTTAACACATATAATATTCCATTGGATGGTTATAACATAGTCAACCAACAAATATTTACTGAGCATTTACCATTTGCCAGGCATTCTTCTAGGCAATGTGGATAAAATTATTGAATAAAAAAGACAAAAATCGTTGCCCTTACAGAGTTTCTATTTTCCAGACAATGGACATGTGCTTTTAATCTTAAGGTTTTCCTTTAAATACTGTTCTAGTAAAACAGAGCTCTAATATAACAGCTGTGCTTAGCAAAAAGGTATTTTATCATTTGTGACAGATATTAATATGCACAAACAGATGCTGAGCAATGGATTACTAAAGGAAACTAATAAAAGGTATGATGTGTGTTTGTGTAAACTAGAGCTCAATAAGTCTAGATCAGATTTTCAACTGTCTTTTTGGAGGATTAGTCTGCTTTCATTCTGGGTCTTCATCTGTTTTGATTGCACAAAACATCAGAATCCAGTTCTGAGACATCAAAGACTACAGGTACCCTAGCAAATGGAAAACCAGAAGGAACACAGATTCAATTTCCTAGCATGGCCCCAAATAAGAGAACCATGAAGAAAGCAGCCAAAGGAAAAGTATTAGAGAGGTTTGGGCTGATTTTCCCAACTACATTGAAAGTTCAGCCAACTTTTAATTCTAAGGGCTTATTCTGAAGGACTACTTCTGTAGACTGGAATACCCCTGGGAACACTATGGAAGTAAAGGGTAGATTGAACCCATAGCCCCTAGCATTGAAAGGAAAGGAACAGTACGTAAGTCACAATACAATGTTGGGCAAGCCACGTAATTACTCCCACATGTGTGGTGGCAAAGATGTACTCTCCCTCTGACCGCAATGTAGAAGTCATAACTTATTGTGAAATCTACCAAACTATGACCTTCCCTCTTGATCACTGTATTCCTCATTTTCCAGAGATATTTCCTATTTCCTTTTTTGGGAGACTGCACGGAATTCAACCCAAAGACTCACACCTCAGAAAACCACTGGTATCTGAGATACTGCTACTTACCAGTTCCGATGGATAAACCACTGCTATTCGAACGGATGGTCTTAGAATTCAATACTTTCTCTGAGGAAAAATATTCAGTAGGTAAGCATTGTTTACAGCCAGAGACAGGAAAAGTGACAGCCTAGGATAGGGAGTTAATCTAGGAGATAACTGCTATCTCTCATACCAGATAAAAATATTATAAGCCAAGCACCAATAGCTACTCTATATTCAACTATGTAGCAATTCTCCACCTTAACTATTCTTTGGAATCACCTGGGAAGCTTTAGAAAGTAGCAATGCCTAGGTCCCACCCCAGAGGTTCTGATTTAATTGGTCAGGACAATGGGATTTCTAAAAACTCCTCAAGGGATTCTAACGCACAGCCAAGGTTGTGAACCACTGACCTAAAGAATGAACTTGTAAACCTTCACACAGACCTTTATAATTTGTTCATAACAAAGGAATCTTTATGCAGGAGGCAGTTATGATTTAGTTTCTTTTTAAAGGTGTACTGTATGTTTCTCACAAAAGCATGAGCACAGATAAACTAATTAGTGGACTACTAGAAGTAAATTCTACCGCGAGGGGGTCAGAGCCCTTATGTTATCATAAGACAGCACACAATGTTCTATTCCTACCACTAGATATGGTATCACTGACAATTATTAAGACTTACACGAGTAGCTTCTTTTCTTCAGGACACTTCTGTTTGCCAGAATGTGACCATTAGTAACTTAGGTGTGGGTCTATCCTCTGTCAAAGCCATCCTAACCAACACATATGGAACCCTTACCAACAATGAGAATGGTGTGCCAGCCTCGGCAAGATAAGTCTGGGACGTGATGCAGAGATCCAAAGATAGGCCGAGGCCATGAAGTGCAGATATCAGAGCCATGCGGTCTCTCTGTGGGGGTCATTGCCAGGCGACCATTACCACCATTGCCCCAGGCAAAAATGTGATTATCTAGACAAAAAAAATTAAACAGCAGACAATTGAACAGAACACTGGCTTCCCAACTCTTTTGGGTTTCCCATCTTTATGCCCTAGAGCTAAAAAGATTTTCCACCATGTACAAAACAAGGGAAAGCTATTTATTCCCCTATATAAAGCCTAAACAACTCCTGATGCCACCCATGTAAAAATGACCACCGCTCCTACATACTGCCATCCATTCATTCACTCATTCAACATTTTTGGTCATTCATTCGAATAATTATTGGGCATCTACTTCATGACAGGCACTGCTTGAGGTGCTAGGAAGAGAGCAGAGAACAAAACAAAGTTGCTGCCCTTGTGGAACTGACATTCTAGTGGGAAGAGACTGATAAATAAATTACTTCAGGTAGCATTAAGTGCTAAGAAGGAAGATAAACAATAAAGAAAACTGGAAATAAACAGTAATAGTAGGGTATCATTACTTTAGACAGGGTAGTCAGAGAAGTACTTGTTGATACTTGAGCAGAGACCTGATTGAAGTGGGAGAGAACCAGGTGGATATCTAGGGGAAGAGCTTTCCAGGCAGAGGGAATAGCAAAGTGCAAAGTATGTATCACAAACACAACACAGAAGTCCTCTGCAGCTGGAGCAAAGTAAAGGAGGGGACGGTGGCCACAGAAGAGGTCAGGAGGTGACTGGAGTCTGGGTCATGCAGGCCATTCCAATGACTTTGGTTTTTACTGTTTGAGATAGGAAACTAGTAGAGATTCTGAACAGTAGGTATTTAAAAGGATCCCTTAGGCTACCATGAGGAGAACTGACTGCAGGGGCCCAAGGATGGAAGCAGGGAGATCAGTTGTAATAGTGAAGATGGTAAAAAGTGGTTGGATGTATTCTGAGGATAATCTATAGAATTTGTGAATGGATGGGACGTGGGGTGTAGGATAGAGCTGCCATTTTCTGAAACAGGAAGGCTGCAGGAGGAACAGGTTTGAAAAGAAGATCGGAAATTTGATTTTGAATACAGTAAGTTTGTTTGAGATGCCCATTACCTCTTATCCAAATCAGGGCATTTTTTAATGAAAAGGGGGTGCTATTAATGATTAAGCCCGGACAGTAGGCATGAATCAGGACCAACCTGGGAAGACCGGGCTATAAAGCCACTTTATCTTTAGACATCCAAATCAAGGGACTGTTGAATCAGTGAGTCTAGAAGTCAGGTACAGTAATTAAAGCTATCAGTGCACAGGGAAGATTTAAGGTAATAAGCTCAATTAGATAATAAAGGGAGAGGGACTTCCCTGGTGGCACAGTGGATAAGACTCTGCGCTCCGAATGCAGGGGGCCCGGGTTTTATCGCTGGTCAGGGAACTAGATCCCACATGCATGCCACAACTAAGAGTTCACATGCTGCAACCAAGGAGCCCGGGAACTGCAACTAAGGAGCCCACCTGCCACAACTAAGACCTGGTGCAACCAAATAAATGAATAAATAAATATTAAAAAAAAAAAAAAAAGGGAGAGGATTGTGCCCTGGACACTCCAGGCTTTAGACCTGGATACTACAATCATGGCACTGAACCTACCTGACTGCACTAATCTGTCTATATGTATGTCTCCCCTACCCTACTAGACTGTGAGTTCCCTGAGGACAGGGGCTTTCTGAAACTTTTTTTTTTTTTGCCGTACGCGGGCCTCTCACTGCTGTGGCCTCTCCTGTTGCGGAGCACAGGCTCCGGACGCGCAGGCTCAGCAGCCATGGCTCACGGGCCTAGCCGCTCCGCGGCATGTGGGATCCTCCCAGACTGGGGCACGAACCCGTGTCCCCTGCATCGGCAGGCGGACTCTCAACCACTGCGCCACCAGGGAAGCCCCGTCACTTTTTTTTTTAATTGAAGTATAGTTGATTTATAATATTATATTAGTTTAGGTATACAACATAGTGATTCAATATTTTTATAGATTATATTCCATTTCAAGTTATTATAAAATAATGGCTATATTTTCCTGTGCTGTTCAATATATTCTTGGTGCTTATTTATGGTATACATAGTAGTTTGTATCTTTTAACCCCATATCCCTATCTTGCCCCTCCCCACTTCTCCTTCCCCACTGGTAACTACTAGTTTGTTCTCACTCTCTCTGTAAGTCTGTTTTTGTTTTGTCATTCTCATCCATTTGTTTTATTTTTTAGATTCCACATATAAGTGATAACATAGAGTATTTGCCATCCTCTGACTTATTTCACTAAACATAATACCCTCTAGGTCCATACACATTGTTGCAAATGGCAGAATTTCATTCTTTTTAATGGCTGGGTAATATCCCATTTACTGTATATATGTACCACATCTTCTTTATCCAGTCATCTGTTGATGGACACTTAGGTTGCTTCCATGTCTTGGCTATTGTAAATAGTGCTGCTATGAATACTGGGGTGCATGTATCTTTTCGAATTACTGTTTTCCTTTTCTTCGAATATATGCCCAGGAGTAGAATTGCTGGATCATACAATGGTTCTATTTTTACTGAGACTCACTTCTATAGTCCCAGAGCCTAAAGGAGGACCTAGAGCATAGTAGACACTCAGTTTATGTCTGCTATGTGAATGAGGTGATCAAGTACAGTTCAAAGGAGTAGAGGAACATTTATCAACAGGTAATATGCCCAGACACAGAGTCTAATTCTATACTCGTCATTCTGAAGTTTAACTTGAGAAGTACACAGATACTGAAGAAACATTACCTCTCTGAGGACCTGTCAGAAAGTGCTACTGAACTTGCTATACTATTTTTAATCCTCAGTGACATCCTGATTCTGTCTTTCTAGGTACCATTTCCATTTATCTAGCCTGAACTAACCAGTCTGTTCCCTAAAACCACTTGTTTTGGGACAAGCAGGGAAGGTTAATGTGCTACTCTGAAGGCTGGTTCACTTAATTAAATATGGTAAGAGATCACTTATCTGACACTATTGCTGGACCTCTCTTGTGTAAGTAACAGACACAGACTGAAAGAAAACAAAGGCGTCCCAGAGCATGAGCAATAACAAAAAAAGCCAAAATGAGTCAAAAGGTAAGAAGATGAAATATGTTTTTTTGTTGTTCACAAAGTCACAAGAAAGAAGTGGCTACAAAAATCAAGAGAGTTTAGAAGGTGATACAGGAAGACAGAAAAAAGAAAAAAAGAAAGCATAAGAAAGAGGAAAGGGAGTGAAGGCTAGCAGAAGCTGCGATAAAGAAGAGAAGTGATAGGAGCAGGATGCTGAGGAGAAGAAATAGCTGAGAGGAAAGAGAGAAGAAAATTCCATTAGACCAATTCAGAAAGTTGAGAAACACTGGTATATAGCCCTTCAAGCCTTAGCAGTCCCTAAAGACATCACTGCAGTGCAGCTGACCCCAACCAAGGAACAAGGTTAAATTATGTTGTTCTCCTCTCTAGCCACCCAACATTTATTGGAACCAACATGGTACTGGGCAAGGTATATATATAAGTATTTAATAATTCTTAAAACATTGTACCAAAAAAGTTAAAGTAAAAAAAGTAGGGATTTAAGAGTACTAACTTGCCATTTTCTAGAAATCTGACCTTTTTACAGCAATCACTATGTTGGACACATGAAAAGTTAATGAAGCTCCATAGGCATAAAAACTGGCCACCAATTTAACACAGATAAAAAAGTAAACATATGATCCAGCTACACAAATAACCAGTCCACCTCTTTTGCAAGCAAAAATTAAAATATAGCCATCTATCCAGAAAGCCTGAAATAACATGTACAGACTCACCATCAGTGGCAGCAATGGTAAACTCATCACCGCAGGAGACTCTGATCACTTGCTTTCCACCTAGGGGGCCCCCCAACAGGTTGATTCCTAGACGCTTCTTATAATTTCCAACACCCAGCTGTCCACACTTGTTGCAGCCAAAGGTCAGCAGCCGGCCTCGCTCTGAGACAGAAGCAAAAATAAATAACCAGGTACAAATGGGTCATGAAACAGAGGGAAAATGCAGACAATGCAGAGTCCCATAGACTAGCTTCTGGTTGTTAGAGTATACAAATATAAAGCTAGCTACACAATCCTGGACCTAGGGCAGCTAGGGCATCTAGAACTATGACCAATTAGACCCAGGAAGTGATTCAATATTATATATTTTATTTTAAATGTGGAAAATGGGTACTATTTAACTTAGAAAACTTATAGATGGTGCTAAATACAAATAGCAGTTGCCAGAAATTATAGGTGTGGTATTCTCATTAAGGAACGTATTGATTATATACTTATAATGATTACCAACAAAACATTTATTTGACTGCCCAATTGGTTAATGAGATAATACTGGATGATGGGGGAAATCAGGAGAATGTGTACATATAGTTAAGAAGCACTACTACTTGATAGAATAAAAGAGCCTGAAATACTAAGGCCTGTGTACACAGTCGTACATCAACTCACCATCAATAGCAGCAGTGTGAGTCTTGCCTGGGGCAATTGTACGGATCTTATAAAAGGACAACTGTTTGGCCAAGGTAAAGGAGGTTGTGTAGGGGACTTCGTGGTATGCCTGAAACAAGGTAGAACACAAAGCAAAGACTCATGAAGTAAAAAATGGAGGGGAAACAGGCTGAAAATGTTGTCGTGGTGATCAAAAGGCCTTTCAAGCGAATCATGTTATTAAGAAGGTGCCAGGTAGCTTTTCATCTCCAATAGAATAAAAGAAGAAATAAGCTCAATATGTAATCAGAGAATTTAGTATGAGACAGGACTTTCTGACCACAAAAGTTTTAAGATTCCTAAATTAGGGTATGCACAACATGAACTCTCCATCCCAGAAGGCATCTATATAAGGATAGAATCATTGACTTTTGTCTTGGTTATACACTCTACATACCTAACAAAAGCAGGGGAAGGAATTAAAATCCTGAAGACTCTGTCCAGCCCGTCAGTTTACTGTGATCTAATTTTACCTACAATATTCTCAACTTGTTAAAAACCACGTTCCTTTTTTTTTTGTTTTTTTTTGCGGTACGCGGGCCTCTCACTGTTGTGGCCTCTCCCATTGCGGAGCAAAGGCTCCGGACGCACAGGCTCAATGGCCATGGCTCACAGACCCAGCCGCTCCGCGGCATGTGGGATTTTCCCGGACCAGGGCACGAACCCGTGTCCCCTGCATTGGCAGGCGGACTCTCAACCACTGCGCCACCAGGGAAGCCCTTGTTTTGTTTTGTTTTGTTTTTTCCCCTTTAGATTAGCATAAAAATAAATCTTCCCATGTAAGCTTAAAATTTCACAACAAACACAATGTTGTAACAAAACCCAAATCAAGTAATGGTAATTCTGAATATGCCTTTTCAAAGCACATGGACATCCTCCCCAGACCTGCTCCAAATTTGCACTCTCCCATTTCACAATCACTACTTTAGAGATTGCTTAAAAATTAATTCTTTTTTTTTTTTGGCGGGGGGGGGGGGGGGTTGGTTCGCGGGCCTCTCACTGTTGTGGCCTCTCCCGTTGCAGAGCACAGCCTCCGGACGCGCAGGCTCAGCGGCCATGGCTCACAGGCCCAGCTGCTCCGCGGCATGTGGGATCTTCCCGGACTGGGGCATGAACCCGTGTCCCCTGCATCGGCAGGCGGATTCTCAACCACTGCGCCACCAGGGAAGCCCTTAAAAATTAATTCTTACCTTTTCCATTGAGACAGCAAACTTGTCTCAATATGACTCTTTAGAAAATGACAAAAACTCATCATACTAACACAAAGAGGGGACTAGTACTTAATATCAGTGGCGAATTTATGACATTCTTGAAGGAGGGGAATGGTAATTACATTTAATAAGCCTGTATAGGATCAGTGATTTGAGAGTAATCATAAAAACTCCCTAGAGAGGTGATACATGGAAAAATGTTTCTTTTCATAATGTTAATTTTCTTGTATCTACTTCAGTGATAAGGTAGAATTTGAATTCCGTCACTGATTGTTTGTAATCAATTTATTTATTGAGGTATAACATACTATACAATATTGTACAGCTTGATACATTTTTCTAAAGGTATATAAATGTAAAACTACCATCCAGATCAAGATATGGACCATTTCCATCACCCTAGGATCCCTCCTACTCTTTCTGTTAACACCTATGCCCCTCTTCCCAGAAGCAACCACTGTTTTGACTTTTGCCATCATAAGTTAATTTTGCCTGTTCTTAAACTTCACATAATGGGCATCATATAGTATGTACACTTTTGTGGCTGGCTACTTTACTGGACATAATGTCTGTGAGATCGTCACTTTATTCTTAAGTCAAATTCCACAGTCACAAGCCAATAATAGCATTTCCAAAGAAATTCCAACCTAGAGAAGTTCTGATGATGTACTTAGGATACCAAACGGGGTACTCACTTCATGATTGATGATTCCGGACATGCACTGATTCAGACCCAGTTTGTTGAACTCATTGAGTCCACAGGCCAGCACTTTGCCTGACTGGGTCAGCAGAAATGTCCCATCACAGCCACATTGAACTGCAACAATAATCAAGGCCTTGGGAACATCCACCTGCAAGAAAAAAAAAAATCAGAAAATCTCCCAAACATAACTTGTATTAGGGAAAAACCCTCAAATTCTTTCAAAAATGATGCTCTGCATTTAGCAGAATGACTACAGGGAAATAAAGGTTGCTCTGTTTTCTTCAGATTTGCCCAGAAGCTTAGAGGCTACTGTTTTCAACAAGGAGCTCAAGTTTTATAATAAAGTAAAAGAAGGCAATTCCAGGTCAGCTAAAAGTTTTAGCAATAGGTCCTACTTAGGAAGACTTCTCAGAAAACACTGGGAAAAGAGAAGCTTCGATCTATTACTGATTTAGTCCTCTGAGATGCAGCGATCCCATGATAGTTATAGAAGAAACTCAGTAGCCCTGTGGGGTGCCAGTCTGGTCATATAATAAGTGAGGTGACCAAGGATTGAGGCAGCAGCCAAGACTTCTGAAGGCTCACATCCCTCTGCAGCTAACTAGACAGGGCTGAAGAATGGTGGGGGGACATGATGGATGTCTGTGAAACCTGAAAACTCAAACCTCAAACCTTCTCCTATAGTCTTTTCAGAAGAAGAGGAATAACTGTGAATCCTATTGATTGAGAATGGTCCCACAGATATATGTTAATTTTTAAAATGTAAATAAACATTGTTAATAGTGAACAGTGGGTGAGCCTGTGTCCTAGGGTGCATGTGACCGTGCTCTCTCTGCTTGTTTCAGCTCCCATGCCAGCTCTCACAGTGCCAGCTCTTGCAGTACTGAGAGGAATTAGATATTACATTTCATACAATATGACCCCTAAATACAAACAACTACTTCATTTGGTATCCAACTGTGGAAAGGGGAAGGGAAATGGCTGTGCTGGGTTAAGGGATACTCTATTGCTTTCCAATATTTCCCATCCAGGGTGTGTTTAGCTTGATGTGACTTTTCCGCTATACATTCTGATTTTAGTGCTCATCCCCAAGCAAGATGTGACTCCAGAGTGTCCACAGTGGCTGCATCTTCTTTCACAACTTTTTATGATTTAGTCAGATGACAAGACCACATAGTGCTAAATTAGGAATCCCGGATTGTCAGTCTCCCAGATAGGAAATATTTCAGGGATAAACACCTTGATATGAGGAGTCAGGTAAAGAGGACATATTACTGGAGTCTGTGTGACCTAGATAGGCTCTAGGAAGAAGTTGCCTCTGATTTTACCTTTTGTGGTGTATAATAATCCTCTTCTGAATCCAAACCCAGCCTTCCTGAGACACACATAAGAAAGAAAATCATTAAAATGAGGGCTTCCAGGGACTTCCCTGGTGGTGCAGTGGATAAGACTCCGTGCTCCCAGGGGGCCCGGGTTGGATCCCTGGTCAGGGAACTAGATCCTATGTGCATGCTGCAACTTAGAGTTCACATGCTACAACTATGGAGCTGGCGAGCTGCAACTAAGGAGCCCGCGAGCCGCAACTAAGGAGCCCACGTGCTGCAGCTAAGGAGCCGGCAAGTGGCAACTAAGGAGCCCACCCGCTGCAACTAAGACCCGGTGCAACCAAATAAATAAATAAATAAAAAAGAAAGAAATCAAATCAAATCAAATCTACTGTACCCCTCAACTTAAAAAAATAAAATAAAATAAAATGAGTGCTTCCTTCCCAACGAAAATAGTCTATAAGATTCTCTTTTACTGGACTTCCCTGGTGGCACAGTGGTTAAGAATCTGCCTGCCAATGCAAGGGACATGGGTTCGAGCCCTGGTCTGGGAAGATCCCACATGCCATGGAGCAACTAAGCCCGTGCGCCACAACTACTGAGCCTGCACTCTAGAGCCCGCGAGCCACAACTACTGAGCCCGCGTGCCACAACTACTGAAGCCCACACACCTAGAGCCCATGTTCCGCAATAAGAGAAGCCACTGTAATCAGAAGCTCACGCACCGCAACAAAGAGTAGCCCCCGCTCGCCACAACTAGAAAAAGCCCGCGCGCAGCAACAAAGACCCAACGCAGCCAAAAAAAAAAAGATTCTCTTTTACTGAATTAACACTTCTCAAATAGAGGCTGCATGATGTGTTTAGAGGCACACAAGCAAGAGGTCAGGCTGTCTGCCTGGGAATAAGTGGACAGAGTCAAGGCTACACCTACCGTATTCACCACAGCCCCAAGAGTAGACTTCTTTGCTTCGTGTCAAAACCACCACATGATTATCTCCACAGGAGACCTGCTCCACTGGATTGTTCAGGAAGAAGTCCAGCTGCATGGGTTCTAATAGTTCAGGGCCTGCAATCTTGTCCATGCCCATGCAGCCATAATAGTCAGATCCAAACGCATAGAGCTGACCTTCATCTGTGAAAGGAAGGAAAGCAGAACCCATCAAAGGAATGACTTATTTTGTCTCATCAGAAAGCTGGCCAGGGCTGGAATGAGGATGACCTCAGCCAATGAGCTCACATGGGATGATTATATCAGAGAAATCTGACAGACTGTCTATCAAGCCTAGAGTTGTTGGTATTTAGGGGGTCATGTGTACTGTTACAGTAACAGTTAAAAAAAGAATGGTGGGATGATATATTAAAGAGGCTTAAAATTTTACCGGGGCCATCTCTATTTTACACATCATAAAGTGAGTAATGGCAAGACCCAAACTAAATTTGAGCTCCTAATTCCTGACTCAGCGTTATCTACACCTGACTAGGTAGTGAGGTTATTTCTGCTCCCCCCACAACTGGGACATACGATATATTTCTCCTAATCCTACCTCTTCTCTGTTATCCACCTGCCTTCTCCTTGCTCATCACTACTCTAATGCTATAGCAAGTTGGGCATGTTGTTATTAATGTGTATAATATTTGCTCACTGTCTTTGGTTCTTTGGATACTGTCTTTCGTTGTAAAATCCCAACTAAAACTGCATAGAATTAACTAAAATACCCCACATTAAATGCACCTGGGTGCTTTCTGCTGCTGGCTTACCTGTTACACAGACAGTGAAATCATCGCCACATGACACCTGACGGATAGCTTTGCCTTGCAACTTTTCCACGTGCTTTGGCTGTCGGTAGGAGGCTTTGTCTCCATGGCCCAGCTGACCATGGAGTTTAGTACCCCCTTGCATGTTCTGTGAAATAAATAGGTCTTGTGAAGTTTTAAACTTTTCACGCCAAATCTTTAATCTAATCTGTAGTATCACTTATTAAGAAAAACAGTAGGAAAAAAATCAGTTGGAAATATAGAAACGGGAAAAAAAAAAGGTAAGAGGATTAAACCTTTTAATGGTAGATAGTAAAAAACTCCTGCCAACAGATAAAGATTTTTAAAGTATCCAGACTGATATCCATCAGGCCTTAAAAGGACCCATTCTCAATTTTGTCTTTCTTCTTCAAGTCGAAGGTGAACTGTCTATTTAATTATGGGTGATGATGAAAAAATTCTTTACGTAGTCTAATTTGATTGTTTTTTTTACAGGAGTACAGCCTCTTGGAAATCCTTATAAAAGTTTTACAAATTTTGGTCACAGTTTCCCTGAAATACGTAACAGTCATAAGGAATCTGGTAACGTCAAAGACGCTGCTATAAAGCACTGAGAATAGTCCTACATGACTTTTCAACAGTTCTAAAGATATAAGTAATTCTTCCCATCCAATAACTCAACTGTAAGTCCTTACACAAATGTTTTTTAAGGCACTAATTTCAATCCACCTCTGGCAGCCCCCCAGAAGCTAGTTCTTTAAGTGAGAGGATTTTAGGAAATAACAGCAAGTTAAAACTCTATAACAGAGGCCAAATCACTCATTCTTTCTCTCTATCAATCAATAGTTGAGTGTCTACTCTGTTACACACTGGGGATAAAGCCTGTCCTCATGGAGAAGTTATCTGAAACTACTGGAAAAAATGAGCTTCCTCAGGAAGGAGGAAGAGTGGGAAGAACCGAGAACCTAAGATAAGACAAGGTCAGGTAAAGAAAAAGCGGCCTGAAGTGAGCCTGAGAAGGCACAGCAGAAGAGACAGGAGCAAAGTCAAGAGAACAGGCTCTTGCGGAAGCCAAGGGAAGACCAGGCTTCAAGGAGGGAGTGACCAACTATGTCAAATACTACAGGAGATCAAGCAAGGACTCAAGTGTACCTATCTGTTTTATTTTCACAATTTATAGGTCATTTTGTCAAGAGTAGTTTCAATTGAGTGGAGGGATGGAAGCTGCACTGCAGGTGAATGAGGAATGAGTGGGAGATAAGAAAAGAGACAGCAAATATTGGCAGTTTGTTCGAGGTGAGAGAGAGGATAGAATCTAGAGGGGAACAAAGGAAAATTCTACTCAAGATATTCCATCTTCAATCACTGATGGAAGTCTTAGAATTTTCCTGACATGGTACACTGCTTCATTTGTTTACAAAGCTATTTCACAGGTATGAGTTGCTCTGAAATGCATGGTAATAGAACAGAGTAATTAAGTGACCTTCTGAAATCACCCAGTGGTAAATGAGAATGCAATCTCCTGAGTCCAAGCCTTTTAATTCTTTCTCTCTTTCTTTCTCTCTCTTTTATTCATTCATTCAAAAAACATTTATAAGCGACCTAACATGTACCAGGCATTGGGGATACATCAGTGAACTAAGCAGACAAAATCCCTACTCTCAAAAGAGCTTACATTCCATCATCCCATGCTGCCACTTCTGCAGCACATGTTCAACCAACAAAATTCTTAGACAGCCTGGGCCCAGTAAACAATGAGGCGCACGTCACTGTTCTAAAGTACGTAGCTTTCACTTACCACCCAGGTGTATAGTTCCTTCTCCACTGTGACCACAGCAAAGTGGGTATTCCCTGCACACACCTGCCGGGCACTACAGCCACTCTTGATGACATCCAGTTTCTGGGGAGTGGATTTCCCACCACCCCAAACATAGACTTCACTGGTTCGAGATGTTACCACAGCAATGGGTGCTTCAGTCACAGTGCTTGACCTGATGACAACCCCCAGAACAAAGGAACATTTAACATAAAAATTATATCAAAGAAAAATGCTTCCAGTCTTTTCCCTGAGAACTGCCAAGTATGGTATGAGAAAGTATGTTCTTTCTCGACGACTTATTTCAACCCTGTAACATAGCAGGCTTTGCAATTCCTGCCTTAAGGCTTCATCACAGCTCAGCCAGATCAGATAGCAGTCTGATCCATAACACCTACACTTTTCAACTTTTCAACATTCATCATGATAATGATGTCCACTTTAGCATGACGGTAAAATTATAGCTTTCCTTTTCTCTGAAATGACTATTTGACATTTAAGCAGATGTTGGCTTCTGAAAGGATGCCAAAGGCTTCTTACTGGGATCAAACAATGTCCAGACCCAAGAAAGAAAGACCCCCTGGTGGTAATTTAAGATATATTACTTTTCAAGAGTCTCTTGAGCATTACCTTGGTCTCTTTGTAGGTGCATTAAGCAGTGTGACTTTTTCCTCCATCTCTCTACCAAAAGAAAAGCAAAGATACATGAGAGAAATAATAGGTTCCTATATTGCACTAGTGTCTCTTTAAAACCTTTCACAGACTTAATCTTCTATAAACCATATGCCTCCCACAATGTTACAATACTTTTAAGAAAGTACTTCGATACAACTGAAACAGTTCTATAGGCCTAGCATTAGACAATTCATTAAATACAAGGGGGACAGCAGTCTGGGGCCATTTGCCTTCTGTCTCTGAGGAATGCTCCAGGCTGGACCAGAGAACCTTGAGAACCTCTGATGCTCGTTTTTGGAACCTGCTGACATCTTCCTTTAGTCTGCCCACTGACTCCCTAAACTCAACATCTCTAAAGCTCAGCTCATTGTCTTTCTCCAATACAGCTTTTCTTTCTGACTCTCCTAATTCTATAACTGGCATCCTCTATTCTCCCAGTGAACTAGGTTTAAAACTTCAGTGATTTTGGACTCAGATGTCGTCCTTTCTTCAATATTCAAGTTTTATAGATTCTACTTATACAATGCCCTTTCACTCACGTCTCCTTCCCAGTCTCACCACCTTGGTTCTGGGCAGCTTTACTTCCCAACTGGGCTGTGGTAGCACCTAATTGGTCTCACCACAGTTTCAATCCACTTTAATCAGTCCTATACTGATTTAACACTGATATTATTACTGCTAAATAACTCTTCCTAAGGCGCATCTCTCACCACATGAACTGCCCTCTCATAAATAACCAACACTTCCGTACTATTCCTTGAATAAAGCACAGATTCCTTCATCTGGCATTTAACATTCTCTGCCTACCTTTCCAGCCTTCCTTCCCTGTATCCACTCCCATGTGCTAACTCAGGGTTCTCATTCTGCCTAAATCAATTATAGCTGAAGACCTGGGGTGGTGCTTAAGAACAAGCATTTTCTTTAAAGTTCCTGAGGTGTTGCTATTGAGAACGCCAGGTCTAGAACCTCTAGCCAAACAGGACTTAGTGCTTCCTGAATAATTCCACAATTCCCTGTGTCTGTACTTTATCTCGAAAGCTCTTTGTCTTCTGTTTTTCCATCAAAGAACAAAGTTCTAACAAAGTACTACATGTAAATCTCCAACTCTCTCAATAAAAATTGCATTATCAATGGAAATATTTAAATAAGAGATTTAAACAGTGAATATATTGTTGGAAAATAAGCCAGATAAAGAATTAGAATATGCTTAACCAGCCCTAAAGGGTGATATTGCCTGAATACGAAAAGAACATAAATGGAAGGTTACAGTGCTGCATCTGGAGTATTATACATAATTCTATGCACTAAAACACTGGCTGGAGATCAACTGGAGAACCAGAAAAAGATTAATTTAATACAACAGAATAAAGGTTACTGACCAAACAGCAGAGATTATGGAATTAGGTATCACTTAATGCATCTAAGGGCAACACTTGAAAAAGAGCACAGTACATGTTTGAATATTGGGAAGATTCAAAAACAAACTGGTAGAGGAGGAAGAAGGGTTGTTAGGCAAAAATAGTATAACAGAAAAAAAAATAGTATAACAGGATGAAATAGAGACTAGAGCATTTAACAAGGATGAAGAACACCTCTTCCTCTGAGTTAGGGTTTGAAGCCTCCTACAAAAAATGAGGGATAAAGGACCTTCTTCCTACCTCTAGAGATCTTTAACACTAAATAAACCTCAGGAAATAACCTGTCAGGAATCAATCAACCTCGACTACAGGAAATGGGCAAAAGGTATCTGAAGAGGACCCCTCCAATTGCAATCTACCATCTAAACAAATGCACTAAAAAGCAAAGACCTGGTCCAAACCCATACTACTATCCAACAATTGTTGAGCACCTTGTGCCAGGCCCTGAGCTTTATATGTTGAGCACTTTATATGCATTACCTCCTTTAATCCTCACCCTACCTCACTTTATAGAGAAAACGAAGGGACAGAGATGTTAAATAACTTGACAAAGATAATGACACAACTCAGATACAAACATAAGGATGTCTGAGTCCGGAGCCCTCCTCTCTTAATTACTACACTCTAGTGCCCAAACTCTAGATTAGAACTCACAGAAGATGGGGAGGAGTGAAGGGCTCCAGGGTCTCATCAGTATTAACTTAGAACAAAGTAGCACAGGTTAAGGAGCTGAAAGTCAGGAACTACATCAAGCAATGAAAGCAGAGCTGTTGGAAGAAAATAGCAGCAGAGTGGCAAAGTCAGGAAACACCACCCTCTCTTTGTAGTACTCTAGTCAGGCTTCTAATAGTCAGCCATCTACAGAAAGAAAATGAAGCAACTTCTTTGCTCTTTACCTTCTGCGTTTCCTGAGAAGGGGGCGATCCAGAAGTTCATCTGCAGTGGGTCTCTGCTCAGGATCCTAAAAAGTATCAATGGGTTAGTTTTAACTTAAAGGGAATGCGCAAGGGACTTCCTGGTGGTCCAGTGTGTAAGACTCCATGCTCCCAATACAGGGGACTGGGTTTGATCCCTGGTTGGGGAACTAGATCCTGCATGCATACTGCAACTAAGAAGTGTGCATGCCACAACTAAGAATACATGTGCCCCAACTAAGAAGCCCATATGCCGCAATGAAGATCCTGTACGTCACAACGAAGACCTGGTGCAGCCAAAATAAATATTTAAATAAGTAAATGGAATGGGCAAAATGGGATTTAAAGACGCATTTTACTTCCTCTCAGAAGCCTGGAGGTTTGTTATTCAAAGATCACTATATACCATCCTTCTGTTTCAAAAAACCTATTTCTTATGTCACATTCTATGCTTCATGCTCACTATCATCAACACTTATATGTGAATGAGAATGTACCTTCCTCACTTGTTTTAACTGTCAGGGCAGTGGTTCTCAAATTTCAGTATATATAGTACATAAGAATCTCCTGGAGTGCCTGTTACAAATAAAGATTTCTGGGCTTTATCCACAGAGATTCTGATCCAGTCAGTCTGGGGTGGGGCCCAGGAATCTTCATTTTCTTCTTGTAAAACTCCCCCATCCCCTGGCGATTTTAACGCCTGTGGTTCCTGGACCACCTTTGAATAATACTGACCTAGAGCTGCACTGCAAGGCAACTGTGACATTTAGAACTGTAAACATTCTGCACATTAGGAATTCTAAATTACCTCTATTATTTTATGAAATCAATTTAAAAAAATTAATCTTGATCATAAAAAATGGAGCACAATTTAGATGGTAAATTCATTTCGCAAATTAGTAAAGGAAGAATTTGTTGGCTGAAGCACACAACTATCATGAATTGCCAATGCCTATTCTCCCGGATACAGCCCCAAATACATCCTACCCTGGGGAAGTGGATGTGGTTTTGTGCAGGTTCATCTATGCCATACTCCAAACACTGAGGCTGGAAGGGAAAGCACTGAACTGAAATCAATATGTTAAGTCACACTTACCTGGTCAAGGCATGCATGGACCATTTGGATCAGTTCCAAAGAGTACTGGTTAGAATCAACTTCCATGGCCCGGATTCCTTGTACAATCTTCACACACAAGTTGAGTGGGTTCTATGAGAAAATGATTATTGTATTGTCCTTGGTTATATAAAGATGACATTATAATCTACTAGCAGGGGCTTTGAGATGCCTGTGACTATCATATAAAGAAATGGCAATAGTTCTGAATTAGGTCTGACTTCTTTTTACAACCGTTGGTATATATCAGCAAGAAATGGTTAGGGGGGCTTCCCTGGTGGCGCAGTGGTTGAGAGTCTGCCTGCTGATGCAGGGGACACGGATTCGTGCCCCGGTCCGGGAAGATCCCACATGCCGTGGAGCGGCTAGGCCTGTGAGCCACGGCCGCTGAGCCTATGTGTCCGGAGCCTGTGCTCCACAATGGGAGAGGCCACAACAGTGAGAGGCCCGTGTACCACAAAAAAAAAAAAAAAAAAAAAAAAGAAATGGTTAGGGATGCATTACTGCTGTCAGAGAATGAAGCCAACTGGCCAACATGGAGCCAATAGAATAATATGCGACCAACAGAATAATACTCAGAGTATATTATAATCTGACCCTTCAACTGAATCCTAAGAAAAAGGAAAGCAAGGTTAGCTATGCTCCTTGGCTTTAAGTATGTCCTTTGCCAACTAATTTGCCTCCTAATTTATATATCCGAATAATGGTTATACAGGTGATACTCCGCTGTAACAGACAAGGCAATGAATAATAAGTTCATAATGATAAGAAATTATTATAACAGTGCCACCACCACCTTTACTGAGACCAATAGAAACATAAGTTGCACATATAATGTTTTTTAACCCTTGCAAACACCATGCAAGGTTATCATTACCAATTCAGAGACGTAAAGTAACTTGCCCAAGACTACACGGATAGTAAAAATGGAGCCATAATTTCAACCAAAGTCTATCTGACTCCAAAACTCATTTTCTTTCCACTATGTTATTTAAGAAAACTAGACGATAGATCAGAATAAACTTCAGCACTTAGAAAAATAAACAGGTCTCATAAAAGGCCAAAGAATTCTGCATTATCTTATATTTGCATTTTCATATACATTAGCAGAGCATCTCTATGAGAGGAATATGTATTTTTTCCCTTGTTATAGCTAATGAAATAGAAGATTAAAGACATGAAGTGATTTGCCTAAGTTCTCACATCTGGTTTGTAGAGGATATTGGATGTGAATCCACTTCTGCTACTCAAATTGTGACCCATGGACTAGTAGCATCGGCATCATCTGGGAGTTTGTCAGAAATGCAGAATATCAGGCCTAGCTCCAGACACACTAAAATAGAGTCTGCATTTTAACAAGATGCCCAGGTGATTTCCTATGTATATTAAAGTTTGGCAAGCACTGCTTTATACTGGGCTTTACTTAAGAGGAAAAGAAAAGAGACTTAAAGGGATTTGTTGTTTATAAAACAGTAGCAATCTTTAGTAAGAGTCAGGGTGTAATTTTTCATAAAAAAGATCAAAACACTTTAATGAGTATTATATAACTTGCCTTAGCTTTTATAAAATGATGTAGCTGAAGCATAAGAGATGAAATAGCTTATCTAAATTGCTGCATTACACAGTCGATCCTAGAGCCAGTTTTAAAATTATAGTCAATGGATTCAAGGACCGTGCTCAAACTACTTGATTATGATTATTTCAGTGGGGAATTCAAGTTGGAAATAAATCTTGTCTATAGAATTTTAGTAATACACTACTAAGCCAGTGCCTGAATACTGGTTATTTTTCCTACAGCTGATTTCTGTTCAAGAAATCAGAAGCTCAGGGATAAAGCTGATTCTCTCAACCAAGCTGTACCATTTGCAAGGACAATGCAGGGATAATACATCAACTTACTGTAGCATCAAACGTTCTCTTTAGCGTAAGCAGTTCAAAAATGACACAGCCCACTGCCCAGATATCAGACTTGAAATTGTATTTAACTCCTTGGCAGAGCTCTGGAGACATGTAATATGGAGTTCCCACAAGCTGAACAACAAAGAAAGCAATCAAAGAATAACTTCTTTTCTGAGGTAACTATATTAATATTTCAACAACTAAATTAAATTTCCTAGAACTAGTGATAACAATTACAAAACATTCATCAGCATATCCCAAAATGGTTTTTATGAGATGATGCCACTATGAAGAGAAATCTTATTCATATCTGATCTCTTGGGCCAATTATAAAGGGACAATCTCTGTGGTAAAGACCTATGGTAATTTGGGAGACAGAAAAGCTCTGTGATTCCTGGATCACAGAGGATTTAGGCATTCAAGACCCACTTAAGACTTCACAGACTTTATAAAAAGCATACTTGGTAAAAGTTCACTAATGGAAAAAAAAAAACTGGTAGTGAAGAGATGGTAATTGAATAAACAGGTTAAAAGTTCTAACTGAAACGCATAGTAGTGAAACTTTGTAAATGACTCAATTTAACATTTGTAATACTAACACAGCTAGTGAATTTCTTCCAAATTTAAAAAGACCTTCTGAGTTCAAGAATGTGTTGGAAGGAAAAAAAATGCCCTGAATGGAGGTCATGCCTCTCCCAAGATGAGAGACAATGAGTACCCTGGAAATTCTAATAAAACTGACAGCCATCTTTCATCAGCAAGGCAAAGCAGTTTTTCAGATGGCTTACATATCGTTTCTTCTTTGCATTTAACTGGGTTAAAAAAGTTAAATCTTGGTTTTATCGGATTACTCTTGATGAGAAAAACCCATGCAACAACATGACTACTTCCTCAGAAACTCAATACGGCACCGTCATACAAGCAAACTGAGTGCCTGAAGCCGACTCCCAACCTTGGCTATCAGTATCCTTGGATATTTCTAGATTGCTTGTAGGCACATCTCAACATTATCAAAAATAATCATCAGGACAAAATTAATTTTATTAGTTTACATTTTCAAGTTCTTTTAAAGACAAAGCATTGTGAAACTAGAAGAGTAAAAATTGGGTTTTATAAGTCCTAAAAGGATCAGATTACTGTCTTTAAAGATCAGCTTATGTCTACTCTTTACAAATGGTCTTTCATAGGATCAGGTGAGAAGGGAGCTCTGCGGTTCAGACTGTGTATCATATTAAAGATGAGATTGGGGCTTCCCTGGTGGCGCAGTGGTTGAGAGTCCGCCTGCCAATGCAGGGTACATGGGTTCGTGCCCCGGTCCGGGAGGATCCCACGTGCCGCGGAGCGGCTGTGCCCGTGGGCCATGGCCACTGAGCCTGCGCGTCCGGAGCCTGTGCTCCGCAACAGGAGAGGCCACAACAGTGAGAGGCCCGCATACCGCAAAAAGAAGAGTGACAAGTACTAGTAGCAGCACCAGCAATGGCAGCATCGCTCAAGGCAACAATAATAAAATTCTAGGTTTGCAAATATTTAAAAAAAAAAAAAAAAAAAAGATGCGATTGTTCTTTGGGCATCAGCCTTTATTTGTAATATAGGGTTTCTGAACCAGAAAAAACTCAAAGGAAACACAGAGATGTCTAACACCCTAAGAACAAACATTAAATGAGAGATAAAGTGAAATCTACTAAAGATCCTAGGCTGGAAAAAATGGTAAAGTATTTTATTGCTTTTAGAAAAGTCTCTAGTCAGTGTTGGAAAGGCCAATGATGTCAGAGCTGTTATGTGGACAATGGCTCTTGAAAAAACACCTGAGCATGTAAATGACTGTTAGTGGGTCCAGGAAAAAGACTCCTGAAGACTTGCTTTAGAAGTATGGAGAACTTGTAAAAATATTGAGAAAAGTGTGCAAAATTTAGGGGTACAGTTATATCTCACAGTGCAGGAAAGGAAAAGAAAAAAACTACGTTGGGAGGAATTCCCTGGTGGTCCAGTGGTTAGGACTTTGCTTAAGATCCCACATGCTGCATAGCGCCACCAAAAAACAAAACAAAACCAACCAAGTCAAGGATAACACATACTTACCGTCTCAGCCATGGAATACTCAGAATTAAGTTTCTTTGCTAGGCCATAATCTCCAAGTTTTATCAGGTTTGCTTTGGTCAGAAAAATATTTAATGTCTTTATATCTCTGAAAAAAAAAGATGCTGTATATTAAACCCATATACTCAACTATTTTATCTCATCCCCCTTCCCGCCCCAAATTATTACAAAATAAAAAGAGTGTGTTACCACTGCTCAGGTTGTTACGGGATCCCAAAGAGTGGTCATCACTTTCTCATACATTTTAACACTGAGAAGGGGACTTGGGGGAGTGGAGGCAGAGAATTAACTTCATCCTCCGTGGTTTTGCAGCACAGGCATGTCCCCCAGAACACTGAAGTCGTTAGGAAAAGTTGAGAGGGTCAGACCAAAAAAAAAAAAAAATGGTGCCCTAGGTAATCATAATTCCTATAAGGTGTACTGCCTCTTCAATTAACCCTTGTGCCTTGAAATAAGTGATTATCAAGGCAATTTTAACACTTGGTTGGTGCCAAAGTTTCAAATTTGTTAAGGCAAGAGAACAGAAGAGACAGCACATTCCAGCAGCAAAATGATTAGGCTATGCAGATCACCTAAATAAAATCACTATCTTTCTAAAGATGAATTGACCATAAGTAACACAAATAAACTGTGTCTAGTTCATACTCTGGCTTCCTTTACTGAAAGATGTGAAAAAAACAGAACAATATTCTTTGTAATTGTCGAAAAGAAAGTAACAATACACAACTGTAGCCACTCGACAGCTATCAAGAAATATATGGTAACTGAATGGACAAATCAATAAAAAGGGAAATGCTAGTGTATTAACATTAATCTCTAACAATGGTCCATGACTCACTTAAGGAGGGTATAATGACGTGGAAATGCTCTTATAATGGTTTTCTCCTATAGCTAAAAGTGAATAGAAAGCTGTTTCCCCTGGCCAAAGCTATGGTAAAACTGCATAATTAATTGTACAAAGTGAATAAGCTTTTTACTTAAATCATTTATTTATTTATTTATTTATTTATTTTTGGCTGTGTTGTGTCTTTGTTGCTGCACGCGAGCTTTCTCTAGTTGTGGTGAGCGGGGGCTACTCTTCGTTGTGGTATGCGGGCTTCTCACTGCGGTGGCTTCTCTTGTTGCGAAGCACGGGCTCTAGGCGCGTGGGTTTCAGTAGCTGTGGCACGTGGGCTCAGCAGTTGTGGCTCACGGGCTCTAGAGCGCAGGCTCAGTAGTTGTGGCACACGGGCTTAGTTGCTCCGTGGCATGTGGGATCTTCCCAGACCATGGTTTGAACCCGTGTCCCCAGCATTGGCAGGCGGATTCTTAACTGCTGAGCCACCAGGGAAGCCCTTTTTACTTAAATTAAAAGACTTAATTATAAAATTAAAAACAATTGCCCATTTTATTGCTCAGAGAAAACATTTACTATGAGTTCCAACCAATCTAATACCACTTTTATTGTGGCTTTCTAGGCTTTACTGATGAATTAATGAACTCACCTCTAAAATACTTCTTAAAGAGATGACTGAGCAGTACTTAGCTACTGAGGAGATTCTTCCTAGATCACAGTTTAACTTTAGGAAGTGAAGATAACGCCCCTCATTACTCACTGTTTCCTTCCTAAATTATATCAACGGAAAAGCCTTGACTGCTTAATCAAGAAAATAATAGTGCTGATGGGAGGTACCCAAGGTGAGGGTTGTACTGGTGGAAAGGAATACATCCCACATTCTTTCACTCATTACCTATGAAGGATTCCAGCTTTATGGATACAGCTCACTGCTGAAACAATCTGAAATAGGTACCATACCACCATCTGCAGAGAAAAAATAAATTATACTTGGACTGGAAACAAACCAAAAAAAACCATATAAATAAACACACACACTCGAACACACAAAACAAAGGAAGCTGCAACCAGAGGTTATGATTCAACATGACTTGACATTTCTTGCTTGTAGGTTGAGTAGGCAAAGAAAAGTGGTAGGGGTTTAAAAAAAAAAAAAAAAAGCAGATCATTATAAAATAGTTCCAATATTGTTATATAGTATGATGAAGCAGACTTGTGGAAAGAAATCCAGGAAGAATGCAAAGGTATAGAAAACTGGGCATACCAGTATGCAGTAACAGAACCAGGAAAGAAAGCTCATAGAGAATCATGATGTGGAGGTAAACCATTTAGGAAGCAGCTATAGTCAGCTTCCTTGTTAGAGGTTTCCTTTCTCATGAATATCAATCAGAGCCTGGAAGGAGTCTGAATAAAAGGAAAAAAAAACACTCTTCATTGTTGTAAGAGTAAATACAGAACTAGAATGCAAGAATCACAACATTACAATTCTAGCTTCCTTCCACAGAAATATGAATTACCTCTTCCTCAAACAACTTGTCCTTCTGACGAAGGATTTTGTCATACAGGTTCCCTCCTGCAATAAAACAAGAAACAGGTTTGAATTGCTTAATAGAGATCAACGCTCCTAGGGTTTTAACAGGTGGCACAGTAAGTGAAGGATTCCGCTTCCTCTTAAAAGATACCCCTTCTTCCTTCTCAGCTCTTGGGTACATGGCTACAAAACTCTTCCTATCTGTCAAGGACTATATCTGAAATATTCTTCAGAGATTCCCCTCCCTAACAGAAGAGACTCAATATGAAAATGGGAAGTACAGCATTTTTAGAAAAGATGAGAGTAAAGACACTTTCTATAGTGCCCTAATTTATAAAATTACTTTGAAAGTCTTCAAAATCAGATGATTTTCTTTTCCGAAACTGCTTTTAAAGGAATCTGCAATATTTTGGTAACAACTCTCTCAGTGTGACTATTAGAACATTTGGGTTACAGCTGTGATGTGATGTTTTGTATATACAGGTGTATATCATCAACTTCTTTTTCTTTCCACTTCACGCTGAAAAAGTTTCCCAAAATTTAGGGGAGACTCTAGATTGTTTCCAATCATTACTCCCTTTACTAACTCCTTCCTGCAGAGTAAGTCTGAATTTGCTTCTCCCTTTCATTATCAAGTAATACAGACTGCAAATGATGATGGTTCATTTTATTTCCTACCTGCAGCTGTAACTTACACTGTAGTCCTGGTTAAGTTTCACAACTTTTTTCCCCTTGCAATTTAAACTCAGAGTTTCAATAAATACACCATTCATTCTAGTTCCTCCTAACCACAAAGGAAGTTAGCTACTTGAGGCTTCTGCTACTTCAAAAATTTCTAATATAATCTCATACATTTAGGGTTGAACACAGGAACAATCATGGTACACAAGAATCTAGTAAGAAAGTTAGAAGTCTAGGAGCTTTCTCTTAAGAGATTTAAGTGAAGAACATGCTGGGACCTCTTTAGCATGCAGCTCAAGAAAGGGCTTTGGGGGTTCTCTTACGTAATAAGGATAATAGCTTGTACAGTATTTATCAAAAATTTGCTACATATCAAGTACTATGCTAGGAGCTTTACATATTCATTTCATACAACAACCCTAGGAGGTAACTATTGCTTATCATCAAGCTCACTTAAGATAAGGAGGCTGGGGCACAGAGAGGTTAAGTTGCTAATGCAAGATACAGAGCTAAAAAGTAGTGAAGCTTAGGATATGGGCTCAGGGTCTATTTTCTTAACAAACAGGCTATACTGCTATTTTACAAGCAAAAGTGTTCAAAGAAATCATTTTCATTTTCAGTCAGCTATGATCTTTGGACCACTTTTCAATAGGATGGCTTTAGTTGAAGTCAATATAAATAAATATTACCTATAAGATTTCATTATATATCAAGCCATTTCATTATATATTATATCAAGTGTCAAACCATGCTATGTCTCTAATGCTTGACTAATGTCATTTCATAAGGAAAAAACCTTGAAAAATGAATGTAAAATTCAACTGAACAAGTAATTTGAAGATGGAATTATCATCACAAAGGAGAATCTGAGTATGCAGGGTAAAAATCCCTCCCCTCATTTTGTAGATCATTTCAAAACTCTCCAGGGCCTGAACTATTTCTCTTAAACTCTAGAAATCCATTTAAAGTTCTTACTCTTTGTATGTGTATCTTCTTTTTCTCTCCCCCTTAAGGTAAGTATAAGCACAGGAATGTCTCACTGGAGGAAGTCCCACTGAATTCTACCTTACCATTACAATATTCCAGCTCAATCAGCAGGGTGGTGTTGTCCATGAAGTGATTGTAGTAGGCAATAATGTTGTCATGCTGCAGCAGCGCCAGAATAACAATCTCATTCAAGGCATCACGACGTTCCTTCTCAGACAGTCGGGTCAAATCAACTTCCTTCCACACGACCAATGAGTCATCCTGTAACACAGTAATACAGCTATCATGCTTTCCTCGCGCCTGGCAGAGAATGAATCCACACCCGGATCTGTACGCCTAGAAAGAAAACTTCCTAGACTGACTCCTTTTTTTCCTTTAAACATGAACAGACTTTAAAGGTTCTGCATATAACCAAGCATCATAATTTACTGCAGGCCTGGGAAAGCATTAAGATGCTGTTACAGGGCTTCCCTGGTGGCGCAGTGGTTGAGAGTCCGCCTGCTGACGCAGGGGACACGGGTTCGTGCCCTGGTCCGGGAAGATCCCACATGCCGCGGAGCGGCTGTGCCCGTGGGCCATGGCCGCTGAGCCTGTGCGTCCAGAGCCTGTGCTCCGCAGCAAGGGAGGCCACAACAGTGAGAGGCCCGCGTACCGCAAAAAAAAAAAAAAAAAAAAAAAAAAAGATTCTGTTACATTGTTTCTACACTTAATTTACATGATGTCAATTCCAGGTAAAAAATATGGGATGGGTAGGTCTCAAAGATTCTATTGAGGGACATTATGAAAGACTGCTAGTCATGATGAGGATTGTATTGGAGAAGTAGAGAACTGGAAAATGGTTACCTATGGCTGACCACAGTTTCTTGTAAAATAGAAATGTTAAAATTGCCTCTAATTTTATAAATTTAGATTTCTCTCTAGTGATTTTCATTTATCCTTTCTGGATAAGAATAAGCCAGGTCTAAGGGCTCTGAGTTCACTTTCCTCACCCTGTCCCATTCTGCAGCTCTCTTTCTACTGTCACTTTTATGTTATCATGTTTTCCTCTTTTCATGAAGACTTACCTGTGGCTCCCAATATTCACTCCGTTTTATAACATCTCTAATTCCTTACAGATACTGCTCCCCAGCCCAGGAGCATCCCCACCTAAATAACCCTCCCTATCCTTTAGAATGGCTTCGTTAGGCCTTTGAAACTTTGAGGGAAGATCAATGAACCTCCCACTGTGCATTTCCTTAACTTTCAGAGCTCATACACTAAAATATTTGTCCATTCTTTTCCCCTTATGTACACATACAACTTAAACGCTATTTGTTACTTACAAGACTAACATGTCTTCCCAATGAAATATACGCTTCTTGAGAGAAAGGGCTGCTTCTAAATAAACCCTTGTAAATTCACAGATGTAATAAACATTTGGTGTTATGGATAATACTGTGCAATTTTAGGGAAAGTGCAATCAAACTTAAAACAACCTTGGTAATCAAGTTCAACATGATAATAATGGAAAGGCATGGACAAGGAGATGTGAAACTCCATTCTAGCCCAGGATTTGCTTCTAATTTAAGTGGGCAAGTCCTTAAAATATACTATCTTAGTTTCTTTAACTATAAAATAGGAATGCCAAAGCTCATCTCCTCATTCTCATATTTTGAGTACAAATAAGAAAACAGAATACCAACAGTAACTCTAACCTTATACATTAATCTTGCAACCACCTCTCTCCTCCTCCATCTTTTAGCCTTAAAAGTACCTTGGAACACACACCAGAACTGCAGACAGATAGATCACTGATAGATCAATCGCCTTCAGCAACCCCAGCAAGTTCTCATGGATGCTTACCTATTCTAAAACTAGAGTTTTAAGACTTTAGTGATCAAACCCTGTTTATGATTAGTTTTTGCAAGTAGACTCCTCAGTATAGGGTTTTAATCAGTATACATTCTGAACTTGAGGGTCAGTAATCCACAAATCTCTTCAAAGGATTTGTATGTGTGCAGTAGTGGACTGGGGGGAGGGTATGTTTACATTAGATTCTCAAAGGAGTCCTGTCCCTCCCAAGGTTAAGAACTAATGGCTTAGAATATACCAAAAATAAAAAAGTATTTCCCACGCATAAACGCTGCTGGATAATCACTGAAGAAACTAACACGCTACAATCTTCCCCATGATCTTCAAGAAAAATCTCCAACTGCGTGTTCATATCTGAACATAAAGATACGGCAAAGGCAGAGGAGCTGCCACGGATGTAGGAATTTTGAAGCTATCCCCTCCTCTCCACCTCGACCTTGGAGAGCTGTACAGCACAATAGGAAGGAAGTTTTGACAATACCTCACATTCATAAACTACTTTAATTTACAGTTTGCAAAGTACCTTTGTTCGATTCACAAAATAACCTTAAAAAGTAAATACTACGTTTAAGGTACGTAGCTATCACTAACTCCAATTTACAGATGGGGAAACTAAGGCTCAGAGAAGGTTCAATGACTTGTTCAGTTGCCTGATTTAAACAAAAACGACCAGTCAGTAAAACCAGTGCTCTAACCAACTCCTAGTGCAGGAGAGTTGAAGGAGTGATGAAGACCCCGAGACAGATACCCTGCGGGGCCCTAACACTAAGCGAGGACGACGAGCAGGGAGAGCAGGGCCGCGCAGGCGGGGCGGGGGCGGCCGGAGCCGGGGGCCGCTACCTCGGTGCGGCGGTACAGCGTGGCCTCCCCGAAGGCGCCGCGGCCCAGGATGCGGATGGGGATGTAGTGCAGCTCCTCCTGCTCCGCCGCGCCGCCGCCGGCTCGGGGCCCCGGACCAGCGCTGGGCCCTGGGCCCGAGTCCCCGCCACCCCCGGACTCGCTCCCAAAGTCCGAGTTGAGGGAATCGCAGTGTCGCTCGTATTCGCCCAGCACCGACATGGCGGCGGCCGCGGGACCCGCCTGCGTGTCCCGGGCGGCGCTGCGCCTCTCCCGCTTCAGACGCCAGCCCGCGGCCCCGTCAGCCCAGCCACCCCGCCACCCAACGAAGCTCCATGGCGGGTCCTTCCCCCTTGACCCGGAAGCAGTTCTGGGTGCTTCCGGCCCGGCGGGGTTTCCTCCGCTTTCTCTGGTCGCTCGTTTAGCCTAGCGGCGAGGCTGCATTTCCTCCAGGCGGTCCGGGAAGTCGAGGCCTCGGGCGGCGCCTGGTGGAGACCGCGTGGAGTCCAGTGGCTCTGGCGGGGGCAAGGGCGTCATCGACGGGTCTGCAGACCCCTCCCCTGATTGCTGGCCAGGTCCCCAGACAGTTTTTTTTAAAAATAGATCTTTATTGGAGTGTAACTGCTTCACAATACTGCGCTAGCCTCTGTCGCACAACAAAGTGAATCAGCCACATACATCCCCATGTCCCCTCTTGATCCTCCCTCCCACTCTCTCTATCCCACCCCTCTAGATCGTCGCAAAGCACCCAGCTGATCTCCCTGTGCTATGCAGCTGCTTACCACTAGCTAGCTATTTTACATTTGGTTGCGTATATATGTCCATGCTACTTACCCTCCTCCTACGTCCTCAAGTCCATTCTCTATGTCTACGTCTTTATTCCTGCCCTGCCACTAGTTTCATCAGTACCATTTTTTTTTTTTTTTAGATTCCATATATATGCATTAGCATACGGTATTTGTTTTTCTCTTT
Organism: Delphinus delphis; assembly: GCF_949987515.2. Lineage (NCBI taxonomy): Eukaryota > Metazoa > Chordata > Mammalia > Artiodactyla > Delphinidae > Delphinus > Delphinus delphis. The sequence goes on along the minus strand of NC_082684.1, from coordinate 27,967,189 downwards.
CTGACTTCACTCTGTATGACAGACTCTAGGCTCAGACAGTCTCGATGTCCAGAGGTCATCCAGTCTCACATGGGCGCCAGGCCTATCTCAAGGGCAGTGACTGGGGAAACAGTCCCTTCCAACATCGCACAGCGCTCTTTGTTTAGTAAGCAATTTATACCTTTCCCCCTCAATTTATACCTTTTTCCCCCCCAGCGGAAATACTTACCTCCTGTCATCTCAGTCAGTGTGCCCAGTTGTTTCTTCCAGACCTACCCAGGACTACGCTGGGTCCCTCCATCTTCCACATAACTTCAAGAATATTTTAAGTCAAATTTCCTGACACTCTCTTTCCAGATTTCACATTCTCCTTCTACGTGTCTTTCCAAATCTTTGACCAACTGACCTCGTGCAACATTCTTTGCGCACTGCCAGATACTGTATCTGGAGGTGGGGAATCTGCAAAGGGTGCTCCCCGCCCTAAAGTCACTAAAAAAATTGCAGTGCAGTGAAAAAACATGTTCCATCAGTTATGTGACCTTGGGCAACTTTACATCTCCAAGGTTCCTTTTTTTTTTTTTTTTTTTTTACAGTACGCGGGCCTCTCACTGTTGCGGCCTCTCCGGAAGCGCAGGCTCAGCGGCCATGGTTCACGGGCCCAGCCGCTCCGCTGCATGTGGGATCCTCGCGGACCGGGGCACGAACCCTAGTCCCCTGCATCGTCAGGCGGACTCTCAACCACTGCGCCACCAGGGAGGCCCCAAGGTTACTTTTTAATCGTAAAATTGTGGGAATATGTCTTACAGAGATAACAACTAACATTTATTGTTATATTCCTGGCACTATGCTAAAGGTTTTCTTGGGACTTCCCTGGTGGTCCAGTGGGTAAGACACCCCACTCGCAATGTAGGGGGCTTGGGTTCAACCCCTGGTGGGGGAACTAGATGCCACATGCAGGCTGCAACTGAGAAGCCCACGTGCTGCCACTAAAAAAGATCCGGCATGCCACAACTAAAACACGCTGCAACAAAGATCCCACGTGCTGCAACTAAGACCCGGACCCAGCCTAAATAAATAAATATTTTTAAAAAATTAAAGGTTTTCTTTCTATGTATAATCCCGTTTAATCCTCATAGTATTCCCATTCTACAAAAGGAACTGAGAGAGAAGGTTTAAGTAACCTGCTCTGTGTTACATAGGTAGTGAGGGGAGCTGGGAGTCAAAGCCAGCAACATGGCTCCAGATGTCTTTCAGAGAGCAGGATGTTTGAGGGCTAAGAGAAGGCAATGTGGCTGGAGGCCATGGCATATGTGGGGTAGAAGCAGAAGACAAGGCCTCAAATGTTTATTTAGAGAATTTGGCTTTTCCTGTGGGCAATGGAAAATATTGGAGATTTTTAAGCAGGGGAGTATATGATTTGTGTGACTATATGTCCTGATTTGCTGGGGGATGTGATGTCCCTATTTATACCTCCCCCCCCCCCGCATAATTAGTAAGTCTTCTTTTGCTCATGTGCCCAGCACAGACAAAAACCAATATGATCACCTTACATAGACCAAAGCTATACTTTACAAAGAACTCTGATGACAATATGGAAGACAAAGACTGGAGGCTGGGAGACAAGCGCTGAGGTACTATCACTGTGAGTGGAAAAGGGACCCAGATTTAAGAAATCCATCTGAGGAACATTTAGAACTTTGTGCTCAGTTAGGATATGGTTGGTGAGGCAAATCTGAGTCCAGGAGACTCACATCTAGGTTTGTTTTTAGGTAGTGACAGCAAATACAGGAGGAAGAGAATTGGTAGAATGGGGTGAAGGGTATGAGAGCTAATGAGCTCACATTCCTCTGACCTTTCTAGAATTCATCAATGTTCCTTTTTTTTTTTTTTTTTTTGGTACGCGGGCCTCTCACTGTTGTGGCCTCTCCTGTTGCGGAGCACAGGCTCCGGACGCGCAGGCTCAGTGGCCATGGCTCACGGGCCCAGCCACTCCACGGCATGTGGGATCTTCCCGGACCAGGGCACGAACCCGTGTCCCCTGCATCTGCAGGCAGACTCTCAACCACTGCGCCACCAGGGAAGCCCCATCAATGTTCCTTTTAAAGTATGATATGCTACACTCTGCATAACCTTCCACACTGGGTCTGAATAGGAGGGTACAAGGGACTTCTGTCTTCCTTGATCTGGATCCATTTTTTCTATTATTGTACCAGACTTCATGATGATCTACTTACGCTGTGCTTGTATTTAACCAAACCTCTCTTTTTCACAGCCAATGTGATGCAAAGTAACACAGCTCTCCCACCAGATCACATCACCCCTTATTTTCTTCACAATGTTTATCTATAAAATTGATGTCTTGCTTGTTTACTTTATTGATTATCACCATTCATTGGAATATAAGCTCCATGAGAGCCTGGATTTTGCCCTCTTGTTCACAACTATGTATCATCAGTGCCTAGAAAAGTGCTTGATATTATAGGCCTAAAAATTATTTGTTGAAAGAATATCAGGTCGTTATTATTTCATACATATGTAACAGTTTTTAAACCAAAATGCAAGACTGACTGACTGATAACCCCTGTTAAATTTTTTGTTGGTTTCATTCCGGGGTTCTTAGATTGTACAGATAGTTTTAAACTTTCAATTCATTCATCCAACAAACACTGAGTACCAACTTGTGTCAGGTGCTGGGTTACAAGAGAACAAAATAAACATGGTTCCTACTCTTCCTGGAGCTTACAATCCATATAACAGACAAATAAACAGGCAATTACAACCGTATATAAGTGCTATTAAAAGGAAAGTACAATCTTCTAGAAAGGTATTTAGGAGGGGCACCCTTCCAAGCCAAACTAGCTGGGTTAGTGAAGGCTTCCTGGAGGAATATCCAAAATGTTAAGTCAGTGGTGGCTAAAGAAAGTACGGAGATCATGCTGGAGAGAGGACATTCCATCTACCTCCTCCTATTAATTAGAAGGCACTTTGAGTGAGGATAGGTATTGCTTCTTATTTATCTGGGTCTACTCCAGAGTTTAGTTCAGTACATTAAATAGAATAGATGATCAATAAGTGATTTTTGAGTTGAATGGAAAAAACAATTACTTATAGCTAGATGTGCTGACTTTCATTCAGAGGAGCTGAGTAGCTTTCAGCCAAAGCTTAAAAATTCACTTTTCTGGCATCTTTGCAATATGGAACTAGACAGTTTTCTATAACTTAGTTAGCCTGATATTATGTTCTAGTTAATAACGCATAGATAAAAAGCTTAGCAATTATCCTGTTCCATCTTAGAGAATACAAAACAGAAACTCAAGTTCAGCACTTCATTGTACTAGATAAAAATGAAACTAAATATCTGACTTTGGAATATTCTTAAGTCCAGAAATACCCACCATTTTAAAGGTATAACTGATTTCAAAGTGCTTCTGGTAAAAAACAGTATTTCCATTTTATATTTTAACAAGTGAATAGTTAGGATGCTATACAGCAGAAGTTCTCACTTGTGAATGGATGATTCCCAGGGGCCATAGAGTTACTGGTAATATTAAAGAAACTACCAAAGTACTTAGCAAAGTCTATAGTTTCACTGTCCAATGTGGTAGCCACTAGCTACACGAAACTACTGAGCGCTTGAATTGTGGCTAGTCTGAAGTAAGACGTGTTGTAGCCGTAAAATGCACACCAGACTTTATATGGAACAAAGAATGTTAGATATCTCAGTCATTTTTACATTTTTATATTGAATTTTATGTTGACATTCTATTTTGGATATATTAGACTTAATGTATTGTTAAAATTAATTTCACAATATTTACAATAACCAGGACATGGAAGCAACCTAAATGTCCATTAACAGATAAATGGATGAAGATGTGGTACATATATACAATGGAATATTACTCAGCCATCAAAAAGAACGAAATAATGCCATTTGCAGTGACATGGATGTACCTAGAGATTGTCGTACTTTTAAAAATATTTATTTATTTATGCATGCATGCATGCGTGCCAGGTCTTAGTTGCGGCATGCAGGCTTCTTAGTTGCAGCATGTGGACTCTTAGTTGCAGCATGTATGTGGGATCTAGTTCCCTGCCAGGGATTGAACCCAGGCCCCCTGCATTGGGAGCACAGAGTCTTACCCACTGGACCACCAGGGAAGTCCTGAAATTGTCATACTGAGTGAAGTAAGTCAGAGAAAGATAAATATCATATGATATTGCTTATATGTGGAATCTAAAAAAAAAAAAAAGGTACAAATGAACTTATTTACACAACGCAAACAGAGTCACAGATGTAGAAAACAAACTTATGGTTACCAAGGGGGAAAGGGATAAATTGGGAGATTGGGATTGACATGCATGCACTACTATATATAAAATATCAATATATAACTAATGAGAACCTACTGTGTAGCACAGGGAACTCTACTCAATACTCTGTAATGACCTATATGGGAATAGAAGCTAAAAAAGAATGGATATATGTATGGGTATAACTGATTCACTTTGTTGTACAGCAGAAAAATACAACATTGTAAATCAACTATACTCCAATAAAAATTATTTAAAAAATAAAATAAATTTCAACTTTTTTTTTTACTTTTTAAATGTGGTACTAGAAAAATTCATATTATTCGTGGGGCTCATGCTATATGAGATATCATTGTAGCAGACTGAATAGCTAATAATTTGTAGAACATGTACAGCTATTCAACATATATACTGTTGAGACAATTAAATTTAAATTCACTTACACATTTTGCTGAATTCATTATTTATGTTCTATAAAATATCAGTAAGAAGACATTTTTGATTTTAAAGTATTTACACTTAAACATTGGGAACCACTACTTTATAAACTACACATTCACTGACATAATTTATTAACTGTTTTTTGGGAGAATGGAGGTAGAGGGTAAATAAGAGGCCAGCTAGTCAATGTGTAAAGCACTTCAGGTTGACTCTTAAAAAGAATCTTTATGGGGCTTCCCTGGTGGCGCAGTGGTTAAGAACCTGCCTGCCAATGCAGGGCACACGGGTTCGAGCCCTGGTCCGGGAAGATCCCACATGCCACGGAGCAACTAAGCCTGTGTGCCACAACTACTGAGCCTGCGCTCTAGAGCCCGCAAGCCACAACTACTGAGCCTGTGTGCCACAACTACTGAAGCCCACGTGCCTAGAGCCTGTGCTCCGCAACAAGAGAAGCCACCACAATGAGAAGCCCGCGCAAAGCAACCAAGAGTAGCTCCCTCTCGCCACAACTAGAGAAAGCCCGCGCGCAGCAACGAAGACCCAACGCAGCCAAAAATAAAAATTAAATTAAAAATTTAAAAAAAGGGCTTCCCTGGTGGCGCAGTGGTTGAGAGTCTGCTTGCCGATGCAGGGACATGGGTTCGTGTCCCGGTCCGGGAGGATCCCACATGCCGTGGAGCAGCTGGGCCCGTGAGCCATGGCTGTTGAGCCTGCGTGTCCGGAGCCTGTGCTCCGCAACAGGAGAGGCCACAACAGTGAGAGGCCCGCGTATCGCAAAAAAGACAAAAAAACAAAACAAAACAAAAAAACCCAAAAAAACCAAAACTACAACAACAAAAAAAATTTTTTTAAAAAAGAAGCTTTATGGAAAAGATTCAACTGCAAGTAAAAGGAACGGAGAAAATGGCCTTTACCTGCTGGAGTGGGGTTTTGCATAGATGTGATGGGTCAAAAAAGCAAGTCCTGGGGGGGTTCTAAATTGGGAGGGGTATTCTAAAGAATGGAGGGAAAGGGAGAAGACCCTCTGTAGGAATAATTCCAGTAGCAGTTTCTAAAACAGAGAAGCTACAGAGAATTCCTGGCTTACAGAACCCTATTTGGTCTTTCTGAACATGTATAATTATTATTACTTTAATATACATATTATATACAGTTTATACATTTATATATAAAGTATAATAAACTTTTACTAGCTCACATAAACTTTAACCATCTGGAGTAAATTATAAACATTTTTTCTCTAATTCGTCACATATAATTTGCCATACTTTAATACTGAGGAATATGGAGGAATTATTGCCAATCCAGACAAAGAGATACTCGAGTAACAGAAAAATACACCTAAAATAGTTTCTGCTAGCCTTTATTTGAGAAAATTTACACAAAAATCCCCAATCCAACACTTACAAGTGAATCTGTATAAATCCATGAATCCCACATGCCTCTTTCCATTAAACAAACATAAAAACAGCTTATGACAGGGGTTTATGACAATGGTATAACAAAGCTTACTTAAAACTATCACTTTCATCAATAATTTACAGGCTTTGTTGAATAACAGGTTCAAAAATGGAGGAAAGCAGATAACATCTTCGTTTTTAAAGCTGATTTGCTCTTGCACTAGTCTTTTATCAAAGGCAAATAATTTTACTTTTTAGATAAAATCAAACTGTGATATCAATGAACTTTAAACCAAAAGCACAAATTCTAAGTTTGTAGTCTTGGCATGAGTAAAAGGAAAGGACAGGAAAGAATTTCAGTTTCACAAAGTCACATGTGGGAACAAAACATCAGCCAAATAAAGTATTTTCCTCTCCTATCTTCTTCTTTGACATTTTGTCAGAACAGAAGACTACAACCAACTGAGTAGCTTTCATTGTTTCTAAAAAGGGAAAAGGCACCAGTCAGAAATATGAAAGTTTCTTGTTAGGCTAATGGTACAGAACAGTATTTCACCTTTAAATGTCTAAGGATGGATCTTAACTCACAAATTTGGTTATTCTCTTCCCTGCTTGGATGTATCCTCTGTTGTTTAGTATATGTAATACCACAGATAGACTTTCTCAACATCTGCTGCCCTTATGGTGAGATTTGGCTGCCAGGTTCTCAGAAACAGTATCTATCAATTCTTAACAGCAGATGGCAATGTTGCACAAATTAATGACAGAACTACTTTTATGCCACACCAGAGGAATGCACAGAGGGAGTCAAAAGAGGGGGGAAAAAAGGCTTTTGGGTTCACAATAGCTGGAACATTTACAGAACAGCCTGGGAGTTTAACAACATAACTCACTCCCTCTTTCCCCTTTGTACTTTATCCAGGTCATGACAGCACTGTTCTCTGTTAATTCCAACATGCTGCTTCTTAACTGCAAGCTGCAGAGCCCTAAGTCCTGTAATGCTTGTCATTGCGATGGGACAAGCCCTGTAACAGTCAGCAGGGTTAAAAAAAAGAGATTACAGAAAGGACAAACTCCCACCCACTTTATTGGGAGAAGTGGGGAAAATATCAAGTGATGTTATTTTTTCACTGTTGTTTATGAACATGATCATTCGTGTCCACTCTTTCTCTTATTTACCTTAGTATTGGCCTTTGGGCACCTCATATTCCCAAAGTGATTATTGGATTTGCTTTTATAACATATATTTTCAGGTATTTACTCGATTCATGATCCTTCCAGATGTGTTACCTTTTAATACTTCATATATCTTAATTGTCTAGATGGAATACATAAGAACAGAAATTAAATCAGTGACTTGCCATGTAAGAAGACTTCGTAAATTTTACTTATATTTTCCTTTGTATAAGTTATGTTAAAAATTTAAGCAACCACATAACTGACAAAGGACTTGATCTAGGATATATAAGGACTCCTCAAACTCAATAGTATAAGTCAACTATACTTCAATTAAAAAAAAACCTCAGTAGTAAAAAGAACACACAATCTAATCATAAAATGGGCAAAGGAACAGATATTTCACCAGGAAGAAATACAGATGGCAAATAAACACATGAAAGGATGTTCAACACCATTTACTAATAGGAAAATGCAAATTAAAACCACAATGAATATCATTACACACACGTCTCAGAATGACTAAAAAAATTTAAAAAAAATAGCAAATACTGGTGAGGATGTGGAGAAACTGGATTGGTCATACATTGCTAATGGGAACGTAAAATGACACAGTCATTCTGAAAAAAGCAGGACAGTTTCTTACAAAAATAAACATGTGTTTACCAGATAACCCAGCAATTGCTCTTTTGGGCACTTATCCCAGAGAAATGAAAATTTATGTTCACATAAAAACATGTACATGAATGTTCACAGCAGCTTTATTAGTAATGGCCCAAAACTGAAAACAACAGTGATGTCCTTCAGATGCTGGTTAAACTGTGGTACATCCACACCATGAAATGCTAATGAGCAATAAAGAGGAACAAACTAGTGATATATGCAACAACCTGGATGGATTTCAAGGGCACTATGTTGAGTGAAAAAAGTCAATCTCAAAAGGTTATATACTATGTGATTCCATTTATATAACATTCTTAAAATTACAAAATTAGAGAGATGGAGAACAGATTAGTGGTGCCAGAGGTTGGGGCTTGGGGTTAAGGAAGGAGGTGACTGTGGCTATAAAAGGGTACCCCAAGGGATCCATGTGATGAAACGGTTGTGCATCTTGTGGTGGTGGTCACACATCCATACATGTGATAAAACTGCATAGAACCGAACACACATAAATACACAAAAACAAAGAAGTTCAAGCGGCTGAGCACAAATATTTTAATTCTCTAAAATGAAATTTTCTTTAAGAGTAATCTACAGTTCAAAGCTCATTTCTATGAGGTGTCACATCCATTACACTTTTAAGAGACATAAAATTGTGAAAGGGTATCACCAGAAGCTATCTAAACATTTCAGCTAAGGGTCAAGAGAAAGTTAATGGTATTGTCACACAGAAATCCAAAGAGGACAATCAGAATGAAACAAGTTCAACATGGTCATACAAATGTTGGTAAAAGAACTAGAGTGGAAGCCCAAGCTGGTGAGCAAGTGGGAGAAGGAAAGAAAACATGGTTCAAACAGATCATACGAGGAAACCCAGTACAAATGCTGGCTTTGGCATTATCTAGGTAACCCCTATTTTTTGTCATAGGTGACTCTAATAATAGTCTTATTGTTGCAAAACCAGTCCAAGTCCTACCAAGTTAAAAAGAAGTCCCTCTTTGACTTATTGGGTGTAGGTGGTAACCCACGTCCTCCCACACCAAAAGACATCAGTTCTAGCAAGAAAGCTCCAACGTGCCTTGATGGTGTTGCTGGTAGGATGTCTTAGGCCACGCACATCCCAGCGATGTTCTGCTGGCTAAGATACAAGGTGGGAGGAGACTGGGCTTTATTACTCAATCAACTTCTTGGCCTTGAAGAAGCGACGCAGGTAGAAGACCTGCCAGGTGGCTAGACCAATGAGGCAGAACATTGAAAAGATGCTGAAGTACAGGACCCGAGTGTTTGTGGACTCTAAAAAAAAAAAGCAAAAGCAGTGTAAATGTAATGAAGTGAGGCTCAGCAGGCTAAATGGCCAGGGGGAAAAGGCAATTAATTAGCTTCACTCTGCCCCTAGGCCTTACAGGAGGATCTCAGATAAGTTTTTTTCTTAAATTTTCATTATCCTATACATAAATGTTAAAAATTACAAAGATTAGTACTATTAGTTTGATACACTATGAGCTGACTGAGAATATGGTCAACTGCTTATCACAGAAAAAACTGCTATTCCCTTGAAAATCTAACAAGGCTCATTTACCTGTAGAGCAACAACACGGAAGTAAGCAATTATCCTTCCACACAACCCCCTTTGGCAAATCTGAGAAAAAGGCACACCAGAATTTAAAGTTTGGGGATCTATCTCCTTTACGGTGCACGTACTGAGAAACAAGAGCTTCCCTCCCCTCACCATTGGTATCACGCATCTCTTCCTCTCGCTTCTTCATATAGGCAAAATCATTAACAATAGATTCTGAAAGGTCTTCTAGGCGTCGTAGCTCTACCTCCAAAGGTTTGAGCTTCTCAACTTTTGCAATCTGGAAAAGAAAGGAATTATGAACACACTCCCTGAAAAAACTGCTACAGTCAAGAACACAACATAACAGAGGAGTCTTTTTAAAAGTTTCGCCAAACTTAAAATTTCTTCTGTCATTATTCTAACACATTTTAAAATTTGGGCTTCTTCCCTTCCCTACTGTCTATATGTTTCCATCTCAAACTGTTTTCATACTTTAATTTTGATTAAAACCTCCTTAGTAGTACTATAATATGGTAGCCTATAAAATAAGATATATTATTTTTCCAAGATTTCTGACTTTAATAATGCATTTTACTTTGCCTTTCCACTTTTGTCTAAGAAATAAGCAATATTATTAGCATAAGTGTGAGCGTCATAGTATTAGTCAAATGTGGTTTTGAGAAGAAAACACACCAAATTCCCAATAGGGAATGCACAGGAATGAGAGAGTACATATAACTATAACATTAAGATAATAACTCAAACTGCAAAATTAGAGAATTCTGGTTTGCTCATTTAAATCCCACAATACTTTAAGGTTTGTAACAGAGCTCTAGAACCCAGATGAATCCTAGCTCTGCTTAAAAAAAAAAAAAAAAAATCCACTGAGTGTTTTTTTGTTTTTGTTTTTTAACATCTTTATTGGAGTATAATTGCTTTACAGTGTTGTGTTAGTTTCTGCTGTATAACAAAGTGAATCAGCTATATGTATACATATGTCCCCATGTGTTTTGTTTTTAATTACACAGCCAGTTATCAAAATAAATCTCCAAGGACATCACTGTGTGCTAAGGAATGAAGGGTATGAGAAATAAACTGTCTTCCTTTTTCACCCCAGACCACTGTGAAACCTCCAAGAGTATCTAGTAACTAAAGGCATATATGATCAGAGAAAGGATTTCATATTCTATTTGTTTTTTCTTTATCAATCTTAGATTATGATTTGTATTAAAATGGGGATATAACACCAGAGCATTTCAGATCTTAAAATTCATATACCAGTTGCTCTTACATTTTTTCCACAGAGAACTCTTCAAAAAATATTTCTACATCTGCTTCTTTACTCCCTATACATTCTCTATACAACTCCCCACTTTTTCTTCTCTTCTGTTCAATTCACCTTCCTTGTTATTTTCCTCTGTTAAATGTTAATAGCAGTTAATGTGGGATGAATGGGAATAGTTTGAGGGTGTTCTTGTGTTCTCTTCACTAAACTATATTCTTCATTGAACCTGTGAAGAACAAGACACAGTTATTTAAAATAAAAGAAAACTAAAAACTGCTGTTAAGATAGGGATATAAAAATTGAGTTTATATTTAAGGTACCTAATTTATTAATTTTAAAAAATTTATCTATTTTTGGCTGCACTGGGTCTTCATTGCTGTGCACAGGCTTTCTCTAGTTGCGGCGAGCAGGGGCTACCCTTCATTGCGGTGTGCGTGCTTCTCATTACGGTCGATTCTCTTGTTGCAGAGCACGGGCTCTAGGCACGTGGGCTTCAGTAGTTGTGGCACGAAGGCTCAGTAGCTGTGGCTCGTGGGCTCTAGAGCTCAGGCTCAGTAGCTGTGGCGCACAGGCTTAGTTGCTCCGTGGCATGTGGGATCTTCCCAGGCCAGGGCACGAACCTGTGTCCCCTGCATTGGCAGGAGGATTCTTAATCACTGCGCCACCAAGGAAGTCCTAAGGTACCTAAAATATAGTGATGGATTTGTAATGATCCACCTAAGTTTTCTTTCACTGGATGCACATTTTCTTACAATTGTAAAATGTTGGATACAGTTAATAGCTTGACTGACAGCTAGCTACAGAACAGAATAAAGCTAACTGGGTATAAGATTTACAATGGTTAGTTAATACACTGAGCTAACACTCTTAGCTGAATACCCAAACACCAGGTTTTGCCATTAACCTACCATATATATCTGTTAATTGATTTCATATAGAGGTGCAGAGCAAAGAAATCCCCCCAGGAAAAAGATACAAGACATATATAATAAGCTGAACCTTTGGCTGTTTAACATTTTCCCTCCTGGTATATGCTTTCCCCTCCAAAGCTTCTTGAATGAGATAGTATGAAGGCAACAGCATGATACCTCTTTAGAGATAAGTGCTTTAAGGCTCCTTAAATAGAAACTTATAAAAGGAACTGCAAGTGAAACTATGGCTGTACCTCTCTCTGCCAGCTGAAAATAATATTCTTAAAAATTACTTTGAAGACTACTTCTAACTCCCCACCCTTTTTTTGGTTAAATGACAATAGCCCAAAGGCCTAAAACCCCAAAAAGGAGGATGGAATGAAAATAAATTTGGTACTGAGAATAGCCTTTGTAGAATATAGTCCCCCAAACCTGTCCCAATCCTTTTCCTTTCTGGTGTTTCATTTATTTTTTAGCTATACAAGAAACATATAAATATGTCCCCTTACTAAAGAATTTAAATTATTCAGAAGCAAAGGAAACAAAAACAAAAGGCCCATCTTCACAGCTCCTCGATCCCCACATCCACACATTCCTTCCCAGAGGTGGTTATGAACTTGGTGTATATCTTTCTAGACCTTGTCAGAAGATAACACACTATTTACGCCTTTGTATATATATAAATGTACGTAAGAAAATATAATTAAAAACATACTTATAAATGCGATCATAATGTATATGTTGTTCTAAGGCTTCCTTCTTTTCATTTAATAAAATCTTTCCAAAAACTTCAGTGCTGGGCTTCCCTGGTGGTGCAGTGGTTGAGAGTCTGCCTGCCAATGCAGGGGACCCAGGTTTGTGCCCCGGTCCGGGAAGATCCCACATGCCGCGGAGCGGCTGGGCCCGTGAGCCATGGCCGCTGAGCCTGCGCGTCCGGAGCCTGTGCTCCGCAACACGAGAGGCCACAACAGTGAGAGGCCCGCTTACCGCAAAAACTTCAGTGCTTGTAGATTCACCTCATACTTACTTCTTAACTGCTACATAGTACTCCATATGGCATATGGGCCACTGTTTACTTAATCATTCAATTTCCTAACCCCTTTTCTAGTATAGGACCTACTGTAGACTCTATACTTCTATTCATAACATATCATCCAAGTCAATTTCATTTTCTCAATGAAATCCCTACTCAATCCTGCCCTTAATTCAGTAAATTATTTGCAGACTTCCTGAGTGGGATGAAGGTCTCTTTCTCTAAAAAACATCTCTGCCTGATAACTACCTTTATTCTTGATATTAGTTTAAAATCCAGCGAACGTAAAGAATTGCCAAAAGACTAAAACAATATTGAAAACCAACTTGCTATTTCAACCATCTAACATATCATGGATACTCAGTGGAAATAACAAAAATAATGAATATATTTCTACATTTAATCTAAACCTAGAAATCAAAACAAATGTAAAAAGGTTTTTCTGTTTTGTTTTTTAACATGTTAATACCCTAACAGTGTTTTTTTGAGGGCTTATTATGTGCAAGGCACCAAGATAAATTATGATCTCTGCTCCTAAGAAGCTCACAGTCTCGTGGAGAGGCTCACCTAAAAAGCTACAACCATAATATAAAGCACTATGTATTAACTTCTACAACAAAGGTACACATTGAAAGTGGAATGCAAAGAAAGTAGCACGAACTTAATTACAATTGGAAGAATAAAGGAAAGCTTAACAGGAAGTGGGGGAGTTGGGTCATACAAGGTGTACAGGATTTTAAGAGATGGGAGAGACAGATATTTAAGGCTGAGGGGAATCTGCAAACCAAAACATGTAGGGAAGAAAGTGCAGGCCCTGCTTAGGAGGCCATGAGCAGCCATAAAGTAGGTAGATGTGCGTGTGTGTGCGCGCATGCGAGCTTGTGGGTGGGTGATGGGTAACAGCAAATATAAGCCTCGAAAGTTAGGCTGGGGCTTCCCTGGTGGCGCAGTGGTTGGGGGGTCTGCCTGCCGATGCAGGGGACGCGGGATCGTGCCCCGGTCTGGGAGGATCCCACATGCCGCGGAGCGGCTGGGTCCATGAGCCATGGCTGCTGAGCCTGCGTGTCCGGAGCCTGTGCTCCGCAGCGGGAGAGGCCACAGCAGTTAGAGGCCCGCGTACCACAAAAAAAAAAAAGTTAGGCTGGAGCTAAATTGAGGATGAGGATGAAGAAGGTAATATAATGAATTAGACCTATTACTATATACCCAGAATGTGATCCGTATTTTATATCTTATACTCTCACTTAATCCTAATAACATAATCCTATATATGGTGAATATTATTATTCCTAAATTTCTCAGATGAGGAAATTAAGGCTCAGAGTGTTAAATAACTTGCCCAAGGTCTCAGAGCTTGGTTGAGCTAGAATTGCAATCCAAGTCTGAGTTTATATTTTATTCTGTAGGAACAAAAAATTTGGTGAAGAAAACCAGATGACTAGACTAAGTTTTATCTGGATCAAAAGTGAAGTGAATGTGCTATAGTAGGCCACAAGGATCTGGGTAAGTTGTCCAGTTTATCAGTCAAGCTTCATAGGTTTCATACTGCATTACTCTAATTTTTATAACTAATAGAATAAAATTTTAAAACAAATTATCCTAAGTATTTTAAAGTAGACCCTCTTCGCTTGCCCAGGACTAAGCATTCAAAGAGTATCATCAAGGGACTTCTCTGGTGGTCCAGTGGTTAAGAATGCGCCTTCCAATGCAGGGGACGCGGGTTCGATCCCTGGTCAGGGAGCTAAGATCCCATACACTGCGGGGCAACTAAGCCCGTGCACCACAACTACTGAGCCTGTGTGCCACAACTAGAGAGCCCACGCGCTGCAACTACCGAGCCCACGCACTCTGGAGCCTGCACACAACTAGAGAGAAGCCTGAGCGTCACAACGAAGATCCCACATGCTGCGACTAAGACCCAATGCAGCCAAATAAATAATAATAATAAGAGTATCATCAAGACTTTATATCAGTCAGTACAAAAAGCTAATAAGAAAACCTCTATCAATATCCCCACTGACTGTTGTTCTGCTATTCAAAACATCTGATTCAATGTTCAAAGTGTCTGTAAGAATGTGAAATTACACATCTCACGAAGGCAGGCCATTATTCTGGTCTGCTTTTCTCTTCCAAGGCTGGAAGGATGATGTGTGTTTTGCCAACAGTCTGATAAAAGCAAACCCTATTTGACAATGTGTACCATAGGTTCTCCACTAGGAGGTAGCATTCCCCTTGTAGGCTGCATTTAACCATTAAATAATCAAAAATATCAGAGCTACCAGAGACATCATTTTACAAATGAGGAAACTCATGATTCCATAAAGTTATTCAGTCCTTTGAGGGGAAGACCAAGACTAGCAGTACCATGGTCTCTTGACTCCCTACCCACGGTCACCAAAGCATTTAGCATCAAAACTGAAAGCTCTGCTGTAAAATGTAAGCAGAAATGAATCCCTGACTTCCAAAAGCGTACACACTCAGTGTGTCCAAATCGTACCTATCTTTCCAGCCTTAACCATGAAGCCTCCTTTAACCACTACTGTTAACACTGATTCCCTCTTTCCTAATGCCCTACAACACTCAGACTTTGTGTCACACAATTAACACTCAATCATATACTGTCATATTCACATTGTTTTTGCTTTTTATCCTTTTCCCCCACACTAGTTTGGATCTTGAACTCAACAGAATCAGAATGATATATACCTTGTGTAGTCCCACATGCCTGATACATGGTACACACTTATAGCTAACCCATTAGGTCCATTCTAAGCCTTCTTTAAGGAGCCAACATTCTCATAGCAGCTATGTGCTGCTGGTCCCCTGAAGCACACACTCCCTGTATGTTAAGAGCACTCTGCATTTACTTTCACTCAGCATTCATCTTCACCAGGCACACTGCCTAGGAAAAAGTTCTCTCTACCACAATATCTATCACTCTTCATCTGTAATGGTAGGTATTGCTTGGAAAAGCTTTCCCTGTGTATCTATGACACCTCCAAAATAACCGTAAAATTACTCTTCTTAAACCATATCTAAATCTTCCATTCCTCTAATGATGATCTGAATCTAAAGAGTTCAGAGTTCTATGTAATTGTACCAAGGAAAGGTATTAAATCTGAAAGACTGCTTCTTAAAACACACATGTGAAACCAGCCTCTAGAGAATCACTAGATTCTTTCCCTTGGTGGAACACTGAGAAACTCAAGAGAGAAGCTTCTTGAGGAGAGCCAGATTCAGACAAATGACTGTTATCTCCACATCCCACTCCACAGCCCCTGCAAATTTTAGAAGCATAGCAATAAAAGTGGAGACCATCCAGTCTAACACAATCAAGATAATGAAGACAGTTGTACACCCAAAGGCAAGTCTACTTATACATGGGGGCATGTGAATCACAGGCTTCTTCAACAAAGGTCAAAAGGTCAACAATGTGCAAAATAAGTCCCGCTAATACTGCCAACCTTAGGGTTAAATGAATGAAATTTAGAAAGATCCTATTTACTCGGTCATAGCCATTTGGCAGTTTCTAGAAGGGGTAGGAGAAGGGAACTAAAATCTACTGAACTGATCACCTATGTGTCAGGTGCCTTACCCATGTTATTTCATTTAACTTATGTCAAGAAACGGATTTTGGATCAAGTATATAAAACCAGAGTTCCTCCTTCATGAGGGCATGCAGAGAAACAGAACCTTTGGAAAGCCTTCAGCTGTTGCTCCAACAAGTGCAACTGTGTTTTTGGTGTATTTGTTGGTAGCAAATGGCATACTAATAGACCCCTAGGCAAAACATGACTTTAGTTGAGTTGAAAATGTGGACATCCAAGCAAGAGGGGACATACACAGCCCAAGAGTTAAGAGGATATGTCAGACAGCTCGTTCTTGGTGGGATAATTGCCTTCATTCCCACAACTGTAAGATTAGACAGTAAGTCCCTCCAAACCGCTGTTCTAGTTCACAGACCACAAACTAAAAAGAAATGGCTCAATTCACATACTGATTCTACAAAAATGCCACCCTCTGAGGGGCAAATGCCACCCTCTGATAGGGGTGAGAGGTCCTTAAAATACAATGGAGGGAATCAAAAGTGCTTTATTTCTGAGGAAATACACACTTCTTTCTCTTTAAAGAATTCAAACTACAAGCCTATGCTTCTTTACAAAATGGCAACCATTCTGCCTTCAAATAATGTCACCTTACATTTGTATCGTGTTTACATAGCAATTCACATGCATTAACTAATCCTCCATAACAATTTAGTAGGTAGTGTGGTACTCTGTCCAGCTATTTAGACAGCGATTACTACTGAATCTTACAGGACCACATGGGATTTCAGAATTATGAAGTCCCCAAATGTGAGGGAGAGCTGTGATGTGAAAACAACATTAAAAGAAATGTGCCACCTTCCTGAATCTAAATACTGATGCTGAAGGGCCGCAATCCTCTGGAGATAAAGTCTCTCCCTTGTCTCAAGGGCCTGAAATTAAATGCCTCAAAACCTCTACATAGGCTCAGTGCTCTCTGGTAATTAACCACTCAACAAGTGCTTCTATTATCCATGTTCTTGTCACAGGCATTAGCCCAGAGACAACTAATAGCTATTTCTGAGCAAGGTTTAAGGCAGTCTAGCCACAGACTGAGAAAAGGGCTAGTCTTTGGCCTGTGTAATAACCACTTGTCCTCCTCTGTCTCAGTCTGATCTGCTTTTTGTGGGGTGGGGGAGTGGGGAGGTAGACCACCGAAGAAAGCAGTGGGAGGAGTTTCTTGGTTAAGAAAGAGAATTTAGAGTTGTGTTGTAACCATGTGCGTAAAGAAAGGCTTAGGACGTGCCAGACTTCCGAAGCAGGAAGCAGGCAAAGGAAGCACTGTGGTTTCCTTTCTGCTAGGGATTCCCCTCTTGGGTTAAGTAAAAGGTCAGGAAAGATAAAGGCCCTTTCCCAGTGTCAACAAAGTCCAAGGATGATGGAAATTCCAGGAGGTATGGGGATTCTAAAATGCCACGTGGGGGGGGGGGTGGAGTCAAGACGGCAGTGTGGGAAGACGTGGAGTCTGCGTCTCCCCAAAATTAGGGTGCCTGCAAGATGCTGGTGGGGGACCTCCACGCCCAAGGTGATGGGAGGAAACCACAAGCGAACTGGTAGGATGTGGGGGGACTGAGAGGGGAGGAGAAGTGGAGGCCAGATAGGACCAGTGCTCCTGAGGGGTGGCTGAGGGGGGAGGGTTTCCCACGCCTGGAGGGACCTTTGGGGGCTCGGATCAGTGGGGAGCATGCTATCCCCTGACCAATAGGCAGAAGTCTGCCTGGCTCTCGGGCTGGGTCCTACCCCCTCAGAGGCCCCCTCGGGGCTGCGAGGGTCCTGGGGGTATAGGAGGGAAGCCAGGGAGATCAGGAGAGGCAGGTGGGAGGGGGCCCTCTGGGATGGCCCTGCCCACTTGAGCCCGGAGACCTGCTGAGCTCCCAGGTGGGGTCCCCCACCCTCTGAGCCCCTTCTGTTCCTTGAGCCTAAGTGCCCCACCCCCCACCCCAGGGCCTTTTCCAGCCCTAAGCATAAGTCCTAAGCATAGGTCCCACCCACCACCCAAACCCCATCCCTGCTTAGGTCCCACCCTCCACAGCCAAGGCCTTTTCCACCTTTCTTTTTTTTTTCCTCTCCTCCTTTCTTACTACTGTGGTTCTGTTTTACCTTCTGGTTGTTTCAAATATATTTTAATTTTTATATTCTTTCTAACATATCTGCTAGTTTCCTAGTCTAATTTTATTTTTTTCTTTGTCATCGTTCTCCCCCCCTCCCCTTTTTTTTGCCACTCCGCGTGGCTTGCAGGATCTTGGTTCACGAGCCAGGGGTCAGGCCAAAGCTCGTGTGGTGGGAACTCTGAGTCCAAACCACCAGACTAACAGAGAACCTCAGACCCCAGGGAATATTCATCGGAGTGAGGTCTCCCAGAGGTCCTCATCTCAGCACCAAGACCCAACTTTACCCAACAGTGTACAAAGTCCAGTGCTGAAAGCCTCAAAAAAAAAAAAAAAAAAAGAAGGAAACAGCAAAAAAATGTCACAGATGAATGATCAAGGTAGAAGCCTAAAAGATCAAATAAATGAAGAGGAAACAGGCAATCTACCTGAAAAAAACTTCAGAGTTAATTATAGTAAAGATGATCCAGAATCTTGGAAATAGGATGGAAGCACGGATTGAGAAAATACAAGAAATGTTTAACAAAGACCTAGAAGAACTAAAGAACAAACAGAGAAGAACAACACAATAACTGAAATGAAAAATACAGTAGAAGGAATCAATAACTGAGACAGAAGAACGAATAAGTGAGCTGGAAAACATAATCGTGGAAATAACTGCCGAGGGGCAGAATAAAGAAAAAAGAATGAAAAGAACTGAAGACAATCTCACAGACCTCTGGGACAACACTAAACGCACCAACATTTGAATTATAGGGGTCCCAGAAGAAGAGAAAAAGAATGGGTCTGAGAAAATATCTGAAGAGATTATAGTGGAAAACTTCCCTAACATGGGAAAGGAAACAGCCACCAAGTCCAAGAAGCACAGAGAGTCCCATCCAGGATAAACCCCAGGAGAAACAGACAAAGACACATATTAATCAAGCTAACAAAAATTAAATTCAAAGAAAAAATATTAAAAGCAGTGAGGGAAAAACAAAAAATAACATACAAAGGACACCCCATAAGGTTATCAGCTGACTTTTCAGCAGAAACTCTGCAGGCCAGAAGGGAGTGGCAGGATATACTTAAAGTGATGAAAGAGAAAAACCTACAACCAAGGTTACTCTATCCAGCAAGGATCTCATTCAGATTCTACAGAGAAATCAAAAGCTTTTCAGACAAGCAAAAGCTAAGAGAATTCAGCATCACCAAACCAGCTTTACAACAAATGCTAAAGAAACTTCTCTAGGTGGGAAACACAGAGAAGAAAAAGACCCACAAAAACAAACCAAACAAACCCAAAACAATTAGGAAAATGGTAATAGAAATATACATATCAATAATAACCTTGAATGTAAAATGGATTAAATGCCTCAACCAAAAGACACAGACTGACCAAATAGATACAAAAACAAGACCCATATATATGCTGTCTACAAGAGACTCACTTCAGACCTACGGACACATACAGACTGAAAATGAAGGGGTGGAAAAAGCTATTCCATGGAAATCTAAAGAAAGCTGGAGTAGCAATACTCTATCAGATAAAATAGACTTTAAAATAAAGACTGTTACAAGAGATAACGAAGGACACTACATAATGACCAAGGGATCAATCCAAGAAGAAGATATAACAATTATAAATGTTTATGCACCCAACATAGGAGCACCTCAATATATAAGGCAAATGCTAACAACCATGAAAGGGGAAACTGACAGTAACACAATGATAGCAGGGGACTTTAACACCCCTCTTATACCAATGGACAGATCATCCAAACAGAAAATAAATAAGGAAACACAAGCTTTAAATGACACAACAGACCAGATACATTTAATTGATATTCATAGAACATTCCACCCAAAAGTGGCAGAATACACTTTCTTCTCAAGTGCACACAGAATATTCTCCAGGACAGATCACATCTTGGGTCACAAATCAAGCCTCGGAAAATTTAAGAAAACTGAAATCGTATCAAGCATCTTTTCTGACCACAATGCCATGAGACTGGAAATCAATTACAGGAAAAAAACTGTAAAAAACACAAATACAGGGACTTCCTGGTGGCGCAGTGGTTAAGAATCCACCCGCCAATGCAGGGGACATGGGTTCAAGCCCTGGTCCAGGAAGATCCCACATGCCGTGGAGCAATTAAGCCCGTGTGCCACAACTACTGAGCCTGTGCTCTAGAGTCCGCGAGCCACAACTACTGAGCCCTCATGCCGCAACTACTGAAGCCTGCCTGTGCTCTGCAACAAGAGAAGCCACCACAATGAGAAGCCCGCACACCGCAACGAAGAGTAGCCCCTGCTCGCTGCAACGAGAGAAAGCCTGCACGCAGCAACAAAGACCCAATGCAGCCAAAAAAAACCCCAAAAAACCCACAAATACATGGAGGCTAAACAGTGCACTACTAAATAACCAAGATATCACAGAAGAAATCAAAAAATACATAGAAACAAATGACAATGAAAACACGACAACCCAAAACCTATGGGATGCAGCAAAAGCAGTTCTAAGAGGGAAGTTTATAGCAATTCAATCTCACCTCAAGAAACAAGAGAAATTGCAAATAAACAATCTAACCCTACACCTAAAGCAACTAGAGAAAGAAGAACAAAGAAAACCCGAAGTCAGTAGAAGGAAAGAAATCATAAAAATCAGAGCAGAAATAAATGAAATAGAAATAAAGAAAACAATAGCAAAGTTCAATAAAACTAAAAGCTGGTTCTTTGAGAAGATAAGCAAAGTTGATAAACCGTTAGCCAGACTCATCAAGAAAAAAAGGGAGAGGACGCAAATCAATAAAATTAGAAATGAAAAAGGAGAAATCACAACCAACACCGCAGAAATACAAAGGATTATAAGAGACTACTACAAACAACAATATGCCAATAAAATGGACAACCACGAAGAAATGGACAAATTCTTGGAAAGGTGCAATTTTCCAAGACTGAACCAGAAAGAATTAGAAAATATAAATAGACCTATCACAAGCAATGAAATTGAAACTGTAATTTTTTTTGTTGTTGTTTATTTATTTATTTTTTCTTATTAGTCATCCATTTTATACACATCAGTGTATACATGTCAATCCCAATCTCCCAATTGAAACTGTAATTTAAAATCTTCCAACAAACAAAATTCCAGGACCAGATAGCTTCACAGGCAAATCCTACCAAACATTTAGAGAAAAGCTAACACCGATCCTTCTCAAACTCTTCCAAAAAATTGCAGAGGGAGGAACACTCCCAAATCCATTCTATGAAGCCACCATCACCCTGATACCAAAACCAGAAAAAGATACCACAAAAAAAGAAAATTGGAGACCAATATCACTGATGAACAGAGATGCAAAGTTCCTGAACAAAATACGAGCAAACAGAATCCAACAACATATCAAAAGGATCATACACCATGATCAAGTGGGATTTATCCCAGGGATGCAAAGATTCTTCAATATACACAAATCAGTGTGATACACCACATTAACAAACTGAGGAATAAAAACTATATGATCATCTCAATAGATGCAGAAAAAGCTTTTGACAAAATTAAACACCCATTTATGATAAAAACTCTCCAGAAAATGGGCATAGAGGGAACCTACCCCAACACAATAAAGGCCTTATATGACAAACCCACAGCAAACATCATACTCAATGGTGAAAAACTGAAAGCATTTCCACTAAGATCAGGAACAAGACAAGGGTGTCCACTCTAGCCACTCTTATTCAACATAGTTTTGGAAATCCTAGCCACAGCAATCATAGAAGAAAAAGAAATAAAAGGAATACAGATTGGAAAAGAAGAAGTAAAACTGTCACTATTTGCAGATGACATGGTACTATACGTAGAACATCCTAAAGATACCACCAGAAAACTACTAGAACTAATCAATGAATTTGGTAAGGTTGCAGGATACAAAACTAATGCACAGAAATCTCTTGCATTCCTATACACTAACAACAAAAAATCAGAAAGGGAAATTAAGGAAACAATCCCATTTACCATCACAACAAAAAGAGTAAAATACCTAGGAATAAACCTATCTAAGGAGGTGAAAGACGTGTACTCAGAAAACTATAAAACACTGATGAAAGCAATCAAAGATGACATAAACAGATGGAGAGATATACAATGTTCCTGGATTGGAAGACTCAGTATTGTGGAAATGACTATACTACTCAAAGCAACCTACAGATTCAATACAATCCTTATCAAATTACCAATGGCATTCTTCACAGAATTAGAAAAAAAATTTTACAATTCATATGGAAACACACAAGACCCCAAACAGCTAAAGCAATCTTGAGAAAGAAAAACAGAGCTGGAGGAATCAGGCTCCCCAACTTCAAACTATACTACAAAGCTACAGTATTCAGGACAGTATGAACCGGTTTTCAGGGCAGAAATAGAGACACAGATATAGAGAACAAACGTATGGACAACAAGTGGGGAAAGTGGCGGGGGTGGTGGTGTGATGAATTGGGAGATTGGGATTGACATATATACACTAATATGTATAAAATGGATAACAAATAAGAACCTGCTGTATAAAAAAATAAATTAAAAAAAAAAAGACAGTATGGTACTGGCACGAAAACAGAAATATAGATCAATGGTACAAGATACAAAGCCCAGAGATAAACCCACGAACATATGGCCACCTAATTTACAACAAAGGAGGCAAGAACATACAAAAGAGAAAAGACAGCCTCTTCGATAACTGGTGCTGGGAAAACTGGACAGCTACATGTAAAAGAATGAATTTAGAACACTACCTAACACCATACACAAAAATAATCTCAAAATGGATTAAAGACCTAAAAGTAAGACCAGACACTATAAAACTCTTAAGAGGAAAACATAGGAAGAACACTCTTTGACATAAACCATAGCAAGGTCTTTTTTTGACCCACCTCCTAGAGTAATGCAAATAAAAACAAAAATAAACAAATGGGACCTAATGAAACTCAAAAGCTTTTGCACAGCAAAGGAAACATAAACAAAACGAAAAGACAACCCTCAGAATGGCAGAAAATATGTGCAAATGAAACAACGGACAAAGGATTAATCTCCAAAATATACAAACAGCTCATGGAGCTCAATATCAAAAAAACAAACAATCCAATTAAAAAATGGGTGGAAGGGGGCTTCCCTGGTGGCGCAGTGGTTGAGAATCTGCCTGCCAATGCAGGGGACACGGGTTCGAGCCCTGGTCTGGGAAGATCCCACATGCCGCGGAGCAACTAGGCCCGTGAGCCACAATTACTGAGCCTGCGCATCTGGAGCCTGTGCTCCGCAACAAGAGAGGCCGCGACAGTGAGAGGCCCGCACACCGTGATGAGGAGTGGTCCCCACTCGCCGCAACTAGAGAAAGCCCACACATCAAAACGAAGACCCAACACGGCCAAAAGTAACTAAATAAAATAACTAAATAAATTTTAAAAAAATGGGTGGAAGGGGCTTCCCTGGTGGTGCAGTGGTTGAGAATCTGCCTGCCAATGCAGGGGACACAGGTTCAAGCCCTGGTCTGGGAAGATTCCGCATGCCGCAGAGCAACTGGGCCCATGAGCCACAATTACTGAGCCTGCGTGTCTGGAGCCTGTGCTCCGCAACAAGAAAGGCCGTGATAGTGAGAGGCCCGCACACCGCGATGAAGAGTGGCCCCCGCTTGCCATAACTAGAGAAAGCCCTCACACAGAAACGAAGACCCAACACAGCCATAAATAAATAAATAAATAAATTTAAATCATATGGGCTTCTAAGACCTCTGCTTAAAAAAAAAAAAAAAAAAAGAAAGAAAAATAAATGGGTGGAAGACCTAAATAGACATTTCACCAAAGAAGACATACAGATGGCCAAGAGGCATATGAAAAGATGCTCAACATCACTATTAGAGAAATGCAAATCAAAACTACAATGGGGTATCACCTCACAACAGTCAGAATGGCCAGCACCAAAAAATCTACAAACAATAAATGCTGGAAAGGGTGTGGTAAAAAGGGAACCCTCCTGCACTGTTGGTGGGAATGTAAATTGATACAACCACTATGGCGAACAGTATGGAGGTTTTTTAAAAAACTAAAAATAGAACTACCATATGACCCAGCAATCCCACTACTGGGCATATACTAAGAAAAACATAATTCAAAAAAAGACATGTACCACAATGTTCGTTGCAGCTCTATTTACAATAGCCAGGACACGGAAGCAATCTAAATGTCCATCAACAGATGAATGGGTAAAGAAGATGTGACACATATACAATGGAATATTACTCAGCCATAAAAAGGAACGAAATTGAGTTATTTGTAGTGAGGTGGATGGACCTAGAGTCTGTCATACAGAGTGAAGTAAGTCAGAAAGAGAAAAACAAATACCGTATGCTAACGCATATAGATGGAATCCAAAAAAAAAGTGGTACTAATGAACCTAGTGGCAGGGCAGGAATAAAGACGTAGACATAGAGAATGGACTTGAGGACACGGGGTGGAGGGGGAAGCTGGGGCGAAGTGAGAGTAGCATCAACATATATACACCACCGAATGTAAAATAGCTAGTGGGAAGCAGTTGCATAGCACAGGAGATCAGCTCGGTGCTTTGTGATGACCTAGAGGGGTGGGATAGGGAGGGTGGGAGGGAGGCTCAAGAGGGTGGGGACGTGGGGATGTATGCATGCACGTGGCTGATTCACTTTGTTGTGTGACAGAGGCTAGCGCAGTATTGTGGAGCAGCTATACTCCAATAAAGATATATTAAAAAAATAATAAAAAAGTAAAATGCCATACGATAGTGACGTCCACATCATTCTATATGTGAACTCACAATACCATCTGTTTTAGAGAAAAACAATCTATGTCTAATATGCAATCTGAGGTTGAGAATATAGCAGCAGTACTCAAAAACTGAAAATCATTTTACCTATTCTTCTACCTCAAGATAATACAACATTTTTCTTAGTGTTTTATACCGTACAGTGCTTTAACTTACATGATCTTATTTAGATATAATTAGGATTCTCGGATTTTTCAGTTTACTCTTAAGTTCATCAAACAAAGAAGCTCTTGCTTTATTTCTTTTACCTAAACTAGCCTGGAGACAGAAACAAGCAAATCAAAGTCTCCACTAGGAATTGTCTTCCATTCACAACTGCATCACTTGCTCCTGTTTATTCCCTACCAATAACTCAGTCTAGTTTTGTTCAGTTGAACACACACATGAACTAGGAAAAAAAGGGGAAAGACCTGGAGAGCTGCAATCATTGTAGTACTACTTCCTGTCGTAGAACCAGCCAGTCGCTTCCAATCTTCCATTTTAGGATATTTCCCTTCCAAGTTCTGACCAAAGATAGAATAACTTCTCCTGTTCCAACATTCCTAGAAAATTCTCTTAAATCACTTAAAACAACTTTCCTTTGTTTATTCAGTTTACATTCTTCAAAAGCCATTTACATTTCCTGTACCCCGCCTCTTCTTCATGCCTTCAGGTACTGCTGTAAAAAGACTGATCTCGGTACAAACACTCTTATCTTTCTGTAAAGATCAATCCTCCAGTCTTAAATAGTTCTTGTGGTTTTTCAAAGGTGCTCTTCATTTGAAGAACCATTTTGTGCTGCCCCCAGAGTCTCTCACAATAATTGAGATTAAAAGGGCTTGGTCTCCCTTCCCCTAATTCTATGCACACTTCCACCTCCCTACCACCCAAATAAATGCCTATTTTTATTCTCTACAATACTTCCTGTCAGCAAAACTGCTAGTCTCTTGCAGTTTTTTCTTCCATCTTGCTCTCTCTTTGAAATTATTTTAACTAAAAGCTACTTTTGATTATTGTGTTTCTCAAAGACAGCACAACTGTTCAAGTCTAAAACAGCACTGAATCTATGCCCTAGCTATATACATAGCTGTCAGTCGGGGAATAAAAGCCATAGGAATTTTTCTAAAAATCACTTTTCTTAACCTTGAACATTAACATAAATGAATTCCAGCTTTTAAAAATTATAAATATATATCTGGTTTCAGACGTCTCAAGAGCACTAATGGCATATGCTTGGGTCTTACCACACCAACATTTCTATGGGACAGTTGGTCCAGTCATTTGGCTGACAGCACAGCCAGAATTATTATTCAAGGCTGTTAACATAACTTTTTATATCAAGCTGGTTATCACATGACTGCTGAGAAAACCACAGCCTCCCGGGCAAAGCACAGCCTGTTGGCCTGACTAGGTCACAGAAACCTCACAGAACAGCAAGCTACTGCCTCTACTGGCTGTTACAGCAGGACATACCTCTTCGTAATTTTTCGCCTCCACTCCATGCTTCATGTCTAGGATCACGAGTTGGTCAGGTATCCGCCCTGTTCCTGAGAAAGAAATCAAAGGATTCATTGTGCGGAATGTTTAAAATTCCGGGAAATCACCCACCCACCCTCCCTCTCCCTAAGCCCTACCCTCTCAATAGAGGGAAACAGCGGCAACTCCTCCCCCTACTCAGCTGCAGAAAATTCCTGGCTCTGGCTAAAAATCACAAGCATTCCAGACAAAGCCTCTATCTGTGTGGGGTGCCAGAAAGTGACAAGAACATGCTGCTGGCAAACATCTCTGAGGGAGCAGGACACAAGATACTGCAGCTGGTACTACAGAGGAACAGAACAGGGGAAGAGAAAACACACAGGCTCACTGGATTAGGAAATGAAAGTCACAACAGCAGACAATTGAGTGGCATATAGACCAATAGGTAGAGGGCACCAACTTAGGCTGAAAAGGAACATTTCCACATCTGAAAAGGCTGACCTGTGAAATTCTGAGAGAAGGATTACTCGGTATACGCTAAGCTTGAATTTACTTAATACAAATATGAGTACTGAAAAGTACACAGGATTTGTCTACTATTCCACTTATTTCAAACATTTTGGTCAATGTAAGGCCATTTCAATAGGTAAATAAAGTGTTATGGGACTATTCCCACAAAGCCTTTAGAAGAGCCCAAGAAGAAACTTAACAGTAAGAGTAAAATTCTCAGGGATACTTCTTACAAACAGAAAAGTCTATTTGGGATAGTAGGACCAACAGAGCAATGTTCATATTAGAAAATATAATCTGATTCAGCTTGATCAAAAGGAATTCTACTCAGGCTTCCCTGGTGGCGCAGTGGTTGAGAGTCCACTGCCCCGGTATGGGAAGATCCCACATGCCGAGGAGCGGCTGGGCCTGTGAGCCATGGCCGCTAAGCCTGCGCATCCGGAGACCGTGCTCCGCAATGGGAGAGGCCACAACAGTGAGAGGCCTGCGTACCGCAAAAAAAAAAAAAAAAAAAAAAAAGGAATTAATTCTATTCTTACATCATCAAGTAGGAGAAAGGGAAAGATTCAAAAGAGGCCCAGAAAACTGCTCAGTCTCAATCTCCTGGAATTCACCTGATTACTTGTATAATTAAAAACTGCCTGCATGAAATTAGGAGTTTTGGGAAATATTGCCAGTTAAGCATCGTGGTTCCTGAGACCATAAGCCATAGAGAATGGTACTGTACCCTGAGAAACACTGGAGATTTTCTGAAACGTCAATTCAAAAACTACTCATTGAGAACTCACAAGGCGCTAGAACAGAGATTGCAATCTCTGCCTTCAAATAATTCTATGGGCATCTAAGACATAAATATGCATACCAGCTACAGTAAAAATGCAAAGCATATAAAACTTTAAAGAAAAAACAAAAATGGTTCAGACAATCCCAGCTATGGAGCAAAGGTTAGAAGAGGGAAGAGATTAGTTGTGGACAGACTTCACTTGAGAGGTAGCACCTGACGGCAGACAAAGTATCTGGACATAAGGGAACACATGAACAAAGACAGCTATTGAAAGGATTGTGGCATGTTTAAAAGACAGTAAAGAAGTTCTTTTGGATAGACTAGAAAGATCAATTTGAAAGCTTATAAGACTGAATAGGTAGGATCAAGAAACTAAGCCAAGGACTTCCCTGGTGGCGCAGTGGTTAAGAATCCGCCTGCCAATGCAGGGGACACCGGTTCGAGCCCTGGTCCGGGAAGTTCCCACATGCCGCAGAGCAACTAAGCCCGTGCGCCCCGACTACTGAAGCCCGCGTACCTAGAGCCCGTGCTCTGCAGCAAAGAGAAGCCCCCGCAATGAGAAGTCTGCACATGCAATAAAGGGTAGCCCCCGCCTGCTGCAACTAGAGAAAGCCCGCATGCAGCAATGGAAACCCAACGCAGCCAAAAATAAATAAATACATTTATTTAAAAAAGAAAAAAAAGAAAAAGAAAGAAACTAAGCCAAGTCACAGATACCTTCTGAGCATTAAACCAATTAGGTTTCCAAAAAAGAAAGCAAAACAAAAAGTGACACCCAGTAAGGTATCTTCTCCCAAATCTAATGTGCAATCCTGATCACAGCACTGCCCGTAAGAGATTCAATGCAAATATTTGCTTCTCCTTCCTCACTTAAAAAGTTGTGAAATCCAAGCAGCTCACAGCTCCGCCTGGTTGGAATGATCAAGATATTCTCTTCCTAACAGACTCTTCTCGCTATCTCTGTTTGCCACAGCACAGCTTTAGCATTATTCAAACACGAATGAAACCACAAAACCACAGACCATCTGAGTCCAGACCATACAATTTCTTGCACAGAACAGCCAGCCCATCCCCTTAATTGACATCATGGCCATAAAGGGTCTCCTTCGTAAAAACACCCTTTGAAATTTCTCTCTGCCTGACAAATAGACAGTCTTTTAAAGGTGCTCCAAAGACTATAAGGTATCAGGTCTCCACATCAGAATAAACAGCTGAATAAACACAAATGAAACTAGAAATTGAGCGCTGGCTATAACGTGTGTGTGTACACATACATTTATACATATATACACACACATTTTTGTACTAGTTCCTAGGCATTTACATGCACGGCATCAGCATATCAGAAATTCAGAACAAAGGATAATCTCTGCCTTCAAAGAGTTCAAAATTGGGAATGTAAGATATATACACGAGACACTTAAACAACACAAGGCTGTGTGTGTGAGATATATATATATTCAAATACTTAAATAAACAATCCAATCAGTAAGTGATGCACTATTCAGAGGAAGCCACACTGACCTCCTTGCTGTTTCTGAGACATGCTCAACATCTTAAGGTGTTTGCTTTCTCTCCAAAGCCCTCTACCATCTGACTTCTTTTTTTTTTTATAAATAAATAAATGTATGGCTGCATTGGGCCTTCGTTGCTGCACGCGGGCTTTTCTCTAGTTGCGGCAAGTGGGGGCTACTCTTTGTTGTGGTGCGCAAGGCTTCTCTTATTGCGGAGCATGGGCTCTAGGCGCACAGGCTTCAGAAGTTGTGGCTCGCGGGCTCTAGAGCACAGGTTCAGTAGTTGTGGCGCGCAGGCTTAGTTGCTCCGCGGCATGTGGGAGCTTCTTGGACCAGGGCTCGAACCTGTGTCTCCCGCATTGGCAGATGGATTCTCAACCACTGCGCCACCAGGGAAGCCCCCATTTGACTTATATTTGTCTATTGTCTGCTTGCTCCAATGAAAATGTAAGCTCCACTGAGAACAGAGACTTCCGTTTTATTCACTGCTATATCCCCAACACCTAGAACAGTGATGGATGAATCAATCAATTGACTGGGATATCAAGCAGACTAGAACGGCTGAGGGATGCATTCTAAAAGAACTAAAGGTAGGGACTTCCCTTTGGTCCAGTGGGTAAGACTCCACACTCCCAATGCAGGGGGCCCGGGTTCGATCCCTGGTAGGGGAACTAGGTCCCACATGCATGCCGCACCTAAGAGTCCACATGCTGCAACTAAGAAGTCTGCATGCCACAACTAAACACGCCCCAACAAAGATCCCACGTGGGGCAACTAAGACTTGGCACAGCCGAAACAAACAAATAAATAAATATTAAAAAAGAGAAACAAAAAACCCCCAAAACTAAAGGTAAACCTATGTTCATATGGGAAGAGAGCATTCCAACAAATGAATAAATGTGACATGTTTAGAAGGCAGAGCAAACCAGAATGACTGGGGCCTGATGGGCAGAGGAAGATAAGGTTGGATGGAGCAAGAGTATAAAGACTATTAAAAGCCATGATGCCTAAAATCCCTTCTAGCTTGAAAATTTCATGATTCTGTGTTTCATTCTATAGAACAGGAATATTACTACCACTACAAAGAAGGGAAAGCTTTTGAAAAAGGACTGACATAATGAAAGATGTGTTTTAGGAGATAAATCTGGTGGCAGTATTTGGATATATTAAAAGCAGGGATATCAGTTAGAAGGCTAATGACAAGATCCATGATTTGAAAGATTAGAGTTCAGATCTGTGTGGTGGCAGATACAGGAGGTATTTTGAAAGAAGTATCAGCATAACTTGATGACAGACTGGAAAAGACAAAAGTATGTAATTTCAAATATGTGCGCCCAAGTAACTGGAAGGATGGTGTTAATACTGATGAGTGAGGGGAACTAATTTGAAAGAGTAGGTCATGAATACAGTCTTAGATGTCTGAGTTTTGAGGTAAGAATAGCACAACCATGTGGAAATGTCTAGAATACTGTTGAGACATCCTGGAACTGGCAGGGGTGGGAGCAGGGAGAAGGGTATCAGTCATGAAATCACTATTACAGTCTTTTAATTTTCTATTCTTAATCTATTATTCCATTTACTTCAGGCAAACTCCCTTAGCTTTTAGGCTAAACTGACCCACTTTAGATCAGGGGTCAATTTCTGGTTAACTGTTAAAAGCAGCTGGTTCTTTTGCTATTCCTGGGAATATGTTGGAGGTGTTGGCAAAGGTGCTTGCTTTTCTTCTAGGATCGTATGTTCTGAACATTCTATAAATGTAAAATTGCCAGGAGTCCTTTTGCTACCATACGGAGAAAGCCTGAGAATAAAGTCAAATGGAAGCAAAAAGAGGAAGCACTAAAAACAATGTAAGGTTCCAATGATACCGTTAAAACCCCAAGATACAGCCCTGCCTGAAGTCAGTACCACACTGTAGACCTCCCTGTTCAGAGAGTCACATAGTCTTTCTCTTCTTCCTCTTTAAGCCAGTTTGAGTTATGTTTTTGTGTCCTGCAGCCCCAAAGGGTCCCAAGTAATATAACAGGTATAAATGCATACAGCTTTTAGAGTCTGGTGTCCTTGAAGCTGAAGAATAGGGAGTGAAAAAGTCCCCAACCACTGAGCACAGAAGCCATCAGGTAATCAATCAGCCTAAAAGTTACTAAGGACTCTTGGCCTTGAGATGCACAGAAGAAGCCACAGCAAGTTATCAGGACTAGGAAATAGCAAGTGCCCTGGAGATCGAAACTGCTTCTGACGATACATTATTTGTCAGACAGACCCTACTTCTAATCCCAAAGAAAACATGTCACTAGCATATAAATGCACTATTTTCTAGCATCTATACCAAATTCAACTCTATCATTCAAGACAAGTATATCACAGGATTCAAGAAATGCCTTCTCCTGCACATGAAGAACTCTACCAATTCGCCAACTTTCACTTATATGTGTGTGCACTCCAGCAAATGTAGTTTTCATTTCCTCTTCTTGCCCAGACCAAGAGAGAAAGTTCATGCTCTAACTTGCTTAGAAGATGATGCTTAATTCAGGGAAAATACTCTGATTTACTTACCCTTGCTCTCAAAACACACTTCGAACATGTCATAATCTTCAGTGGTAAAGGCAAATTTCCCCTTGGATGCATCCTCCTTGGAGTACAGAATATGGCCAGCAGAATCTGTAATCTAAAAGTAAAAAGTACGTAAGAACAGGCAGCAAATAATACTTGGGAAGAGAACTTATAGAAATTGGAGAAATGGAAAGAAACACTGTCTATAAAAGACAGTCTAGGGCTTCCCTGGTGGCGCAATGGTTAAGAATCCGCCTGGCAATGCAGGGGACACAGGTTCGAGCCCTGGTCTGGGAAGATCCCACATGCCGCAGAGCAACTAAGCTCGTGCGCCACAACTACTGAGCCTGCGCTCTAGAGCCCGCGAGCCACACTACTGAAGTCCGCGCGCCTAGAGCTCGTGCTCTGCAACAAGAGAAACCACGACAATGAGAAGCCCACGCATCACAAAGAAGAGTAGCCCCCGCTTGCCGCAACTAGAGAAAGCCCGTGCACAGCAAAGAAGACCCAATGCAGCCAAATAAATAACATAAATAAATTTATCAAAAAAAAAAGACAGTCTGTTATGATCACTATGGTCCAACCATTCCCAAAGACAGGAATTGGATTTAGAAGGTGAAACCCAAATACAGCAAATTTCACACAGTTGATAATAGTTGATATAAAGTGGGTTTATTAGCAAAAGTTCACTTTATAGAATGCAGATCAGTATCGTTTCCTAGAAACGGAAAATGGAAGTGGATAATTACTGAAAGAATATACAAAAAGGAGAAAGATACATAAGAACACATTTCCTGTTTAAAACAAATCTTGACACACGGTTGGGGGGAGGGGTGGAGAGTGGAAATGGAGCACCTGACACAAGGAGTGAAGGAAAAGAAGGCATGCCCGGAGGAAAAATCTGGCAGAGCTATTCCTGCAGATTTTATGTGGATTATGTTAATGGCTACAAGGGGTGGGGGAAGGCAGGGGGATAAACAAGAAGTTACTCCTAAAAAAGACATCTTTGGCTTCCACAAATGATAATTCCTGTCTTCCAGGTTGTTGCCTCTAGTTTTCCAAACTTAAACCGCTCCATTCCTACAGAATGAATGGCCTGTAAGCACAGACGAAGCGGCATATATTGGTAAGTGAACGGTCGCATATAAAGCAAGGGCTTGACACAGTAATATGACAGACCGGGTCTCAGGCTTCTTTTCTAGAGCACATGGTTGTCTTGGCAGAAGGCACATTTCATGACCTAAGACAGGAAGCTACTTGAAATGTAGAACACAAAAATAGTGGATTAATTATATTAAACTGGACGTTCTAATGCTGTTTGTAAAACAAGATTCAATTATAGATGAGATTTTAAATATAAAAATTGAATAGTATACATATAAACCTATATATTTAAAGTACTTTAATAACACTAGTTATTTCTGAGCAGTGAGATTTCTTTATAATTTTTTTTTCTACAAAGGCATGTATCACTTATGGTCAGAAATAAAGTTATTTCAGTTTTGTGAAGAAAAACATAACGAAAGAATAGTTACCACTGATAGACAAACTTGAAATGATGGGTTAATAAAAAAGGTTTTATGGCACATCTAAATTCCCTAAGAGTAACAGCAGTAATATTAACCAAGTATCTTCTGCCATGAATGATGCTGATCATTCATTAATTTGTCAAACATTTAAGATGCCTGGATCTGCACTGGTCACTGGAGAAATAGGATGTGGAAGATGGTTCCCATCTTCGAAGGGCTTAAGAGTATAAATAGGAGAAGAATAAGAAATGAGACAACTTCGCTGCAGTGTGGAGAGTGCGTCTGTGCCATGGGATTATGGAGGGTCACAGAGTGTATCGTGGAGGAGGTGACACAGGAGCTGAGTCATGAAGGATGAGTTGCAATCAAGGGAAGAATAGGAGTAAAGACATTCAGGGTAAAAGAGACAGCAAGTATGAAGGCTTAGGTCCAGAAAAACAAAACAGAACAAAAACATGGTATCATCGTAACACTAATAGCTAATATTTATTAAACACTTACTAAATGCTGAGCACTGTGCCAAGGCCTTTATATGCATTTTTTACTTGATCTTCACTATAACCCTACAGGTAAGAAGTATTTTTTCTCCCATGTTCCACAGGAGGAAACTGAGGCACAGAGAGGTTAAGTGGCTGGAGAGATACTAGCCAGATCATGTAGAACTACAACATCATGCTAAGGAGTTTATTGCGCACAAAGTGGAAAAGGCAATGAAGAATTTGAAACCAGAGTGATGCGATTCAACTTGCAGTTTAGAAAGATAAATCTGATAACACTGTGAAGACAGACTCAAGAGGGACAATACTAGAGATAAGAAGATGTGTTAGGACACTAACCCAGTACTCCAGGTTAGAGATGATGAAGGCTTTGTGCATGGAGAGAAGGGGCCACATCTGAGGAATTTTAAAAATGGAGAAAAAAAATAAATTAAAATAAATAAATAAATAAATAAAATAAAAACGGAGAGCCCAGGGACTTCCCTGGTGGTCCAGTGGGTAAGACTCTGCGCCCCTAATGCAGGGGGCCCGGGTTTGATCCCTGGTCAGGGAACTAGATCCCGTATGCATACCGCAACGAAGATCCCGCATGCCTCAACTAAGACCTGGCGCAAGCTAAATAACTAAATAAATACTTAAAAACAAACAAACAAAAAAACCGGAGAGCCCACAGGACAAGACCAAAAAGTGAATGCCCACAAAGACCAAGCAAGCAGCATACACTGAGTCTAACGGGCCAGCACAAGTCCACGGGGTGTGGTGAACAATGTGGCAGACAGGAGACAGGCCGGTCTCAAGGGAGAAACCAATTACTACCATGGCATCCAGCTTTTCAGACAATCTAATTCTCCAAAAGAACCTAAACATTTTAACTGTTATTTGAAATCTCCTAGTTTTTAAATCCTCACAACCAATCCCAACATTTGAAAAACTATCTCAAGGCCAAACAAAAAATGTCTATAGGGGCTTCCCTGGTGGCGCAGTGGTTGAGAGTCCGCCTGCTAATGCAGGGGACACGGGTTCGTGCCCCAGTCTGGGAGGATCCCACATGCTGCAGAGCGGCTGGGCCCGTGAGCCATGGCCGCTGAGCCTGAGCGTCCGGAGCCTGTGCTCTGCAACGGGAGAGGCCACAGCAGTGAGAGGCCTGCGTACTGCAAAAAAAAAATGTCTATAGAAACAACTTCTGGGCCACCGATATCTGACCTCTGCATAGGACGGGAAGAAAGCTGGCTAAAATCACACAAAAGAACTGTTGGGCACCACTGAGGTGAGAGCTGAGATCAGGGACCATGGATTTCTAGTGGCCGCACCTAGCAGCCAGGATGCAGGAGCAAAGAAAAGTATTATATGATTTAGGTCTGGGGTCTACAACTGAGTGGTTTGGAAGGATACGGGGATTAAGGAATTATGTTATAAACTTTACCTACATAGTCTTTAATCCTCACAACAATCCCAGAGAGGCCAGTCTTATTATTCCCATTTTACTGAGGCAGAAACTTAGTAACTTGTTCATTATCACAGAGCTAATAAATTGTGTAGGTAGATTTGAAGACAGGGTCTAAAACCTATGCTCTTTCCACATTCCATGTTATAGCCCCACAGCAGGAATGGCTGAAGGAAGTGGAATGCACAGAAGCCAAGAAAGACTAACAGAATCTGATGGATTCTTTGGGTTGGTGCAAGTCAGAGAGTCTGAGAGTCCCCTTGAGTGGGACTTGGCACTGTTCAGTCTGCATTCTCCACCTTAGAGGGATTAGCAGGCAGCCACAAGGTAGAGGCCTTGAAGTCAGCAATAAATAAACAATCTGCATGGGAATATTTAGCCCTGAAAATTCCTAAAGGCCTCTTGTTCATGTGATACTTTTCCTGAATTATCAACTAAAAGAAAAAGCCAAACAAAGGACAATTCAACTTAATCAGACTTACAAGACTTGGCATAAATTTGCCCAACCAGGTTATTTCCTAGAAGAATAGCTTATGATCTCTTTGCATTCTCCTAAGATTTTTTTTTTAATACCTGTGCCCTAGAATACTTTTATTTATTTATTTATTTTAAATTTATTTATTTATTTTTATATTTTTTTATTTTTTGGCTGTGTTGGGTCTTCGTTTCTGTGTGAGGGCTTTCTCTAGTTGTGGCAAGCGGGGGCCACTCTTCATCACGGTGCGCGGGCCTCTCACTATGGTGGCCTCTCTTGTTGCGGAGCACAGGCTCCAGACGCGCAGGCTCAGTGGTTGTGGCTCATGGGCCTAGTTGCTCCGCGGCATGTGGGATCTTCCCAGACCAGGGCTCGAACCTGTGTCCCCTGCATTGGCAGGCAGATTCTCAACCACTGAGCCACCAGGGAAGCCCCTCTCCTAAGATTTTAAAAGGGTTCTTCAAAAAAATTATTTAAGGACAGGAGCCTCTTTAGATGACAAAGGATCCTAGGTACAGGTGAGAAAACTCTTACTAAGCAGTGGCAAAAATCCTTCATTGAGTACTTTGCAAAATGAATTAAGAAGTCTGCCATGTTTTTCTGAAAGACTCGAATACAATCCACACTTCCAACTGGTTCTCGGAAGGAGTAAAAATTGTTTAAATTGTCTTCTTCTACACTGTACTGAGGAACTATAGTCATGGTAGAACCACTTGCATTGCTGGTTCTTTCTATGACATCTGAAAATGTATTAAAGACGCAAATATTTTACAAGAGGCTGAAGGCAAAACACCCATCACCGCCTATACCATTTATCAGCATGAAATTTACCTCCTGGAAATAGTGTGTGATAATGATCACATTTCCATCAGTGTCTCCACATTTCTATACTCCCTATGACCTTCAGATGACACAACTATATAAGGGTATCTATCCAGATATCTGGAAATCCAGACAGGCAACTTGACAATTTAACCTTCATGTTAGGCTCTTATAGACAGTTGGGGATTCTAACAGATCCCAGAATTTTTCTGAAAATCAGTAGGTTTCCCACGTAGTTCATAACTTTGCAGTTATTAAGCAGCCAAGCCACTGACCTTAAAAAAGAAAGAAAAGGGCTTCCCTGGTGGCGCAGTGGTTGAGAGTCCGCCTGCCGATGCAGGGGACACGGGTTCTTGCTTCGCAACAGGAGAGGCCACAACAGTGAGAGGCCCGCGTACCGCAAAAAAAAAAAAAAAAAACTGGGCAAATCTCAGTGACTAGCCAGAGCCGGCAAAGTCTAATAGGCCAAAATAATGGTTTTAAATTTCTTTAATTAAAATGTTCTGATTACAGATCACTTTAAAAGATCATCTGGTTTCTCAAAAATTAAAGAGATTTTATTTTTTCTTCTTAAATTCTACTAGAGAACCACCTTGGTAATATGATAACTGCCACTTTCACCTACTATAACAGCAAACCCTTAAAGGATTCCCCCTTAACAATAAAAACATAAAACTTACTGTAAAGTTCTTAACAAAAGGTAATATCAAGGCATAAAATTTGCCCATATGACATCAAGGAATGGGAAGTAATAAAGATTTCTTTCTAGATAACACCTTCTGAAGAAAAGCAAACCAAAGTTCACAACTTACAAAGTAGGGAAGAAAGGGTTAATTGTATGTATATGCACAGTAGCTGATGTCAAGAATATGTGAATACTCACATCAAAACCATCAAATAAGTGAGAATACAGGTCCACTGGGAAAACAAGACTTATTTAGAATTGGATTTTCTTGGACGATTCTAGGCAGTGGCCAGAGAAAACAGGTTCTTGAGCAGTTCTTCTGCTCCTGAAGCCTGCCCCCCTTCCTTGACCACACATTCAAGGTAATACCCTGCCTACTTCAAAAGGATCTTTAAGTAGCTTAGGCCCAAACACTAGGCAAATAAAGCAATTAGGAATTAAGGAATACAGTTCACCTGGAGGAAGAAACTAATAGGCACTATCAAGAACCTGAACTAAGCAAATGGTATGTGCATAATAAATTTGGCTCTCAGTTTTCTGGAAGCCGAGACTAAGAGAGAAACAAGTTGGGTTACACATCATTTGTTTCCTGATGAAAGCTCACAAATTTATCTTCAGAGATAATTTTCCTGGAACTAAACAAGAACAGTTTATCAGGAAGGTTCTTGTGAAAGGACTGTGACCAATATTAGACTCTCCACTTTCAACCACAGCCTTGCTAAAGATAGAAATACAATTCACATGGATGCTTTTAGTGACCCTCCATAACAATCTGCCTGACC
Source organism: Delphinus delphis (assembly GCF_949987515.2). Classification (NCBI taxonomy): domain Eukaryota; kingdom Metazoa; phylum Chordata; class Mammalia; order Artiodactyla; family Delphinidae; genus Delphinus; species Delphinus delphis. The sequence continues at coordinate 27,928,870 of NC_082684.1, read as the reverse complement.
TAATAACGCAGAGGTGGGACCTGAAGGAACTGGATGAACACTCGCGAACCGCGGGCCTCTGCTCTTTAGCACCACTTCTCTCCCCATCCTAGCTCCTCTTGCTGCTCAGGGAATTCTCAGCCTTACTCTAAAGTTGCAAGAAGGCTGGGACTACTTTTGGCCACTTGCTGCTACCACAAGTGTGTTTGAAAAAAAAAAAAAAGTGTCAGGAAAAGATACCTTAAAAATAATACTACCCATCCAGATATTGGTTTCTAATACCATTCTCCAATAAAAGGGAACCAGGGCTCCTTGGAGAAATGGCTGACCCCAGGACTGGGACAAGAAATACACAAGATGAGCCTGGGGCATCTTGTAGTGCCAGAAAGTAAAGAAGCGCTGGAAAACAAAACAAGACAAAAAACAACAGGGGTTTGTCAAAGGGACACAGGAGCCAAATGAAAGAGCTCCCAACAGCCAAAGCTGTAACAATTTGAGCAACAAAATAAAGCAGTATTGGATTGTAATTCAATATATAAATACCCAGGAATCCATAATGATATAAATGATTAAACAAGCAAACAAACAAACAAGCTGGGAGAGAAGAAGAAAATCTCCCATGCAGAATACTCACAGATAACTTATGAAATTTTAGAAAAAGCACCCTCAAGGAGGTCAAGCATACTCCCCACTCAAGTGTGGGCTGCACATAGTGACTTCCTTCCAAAGAGCACAGCATAGAAAGGGGGGGGAGGGTAACTTTACAGTGGACAAACCTGACAAACACTACCTCTGCCAGATGATCAAGGTCAATATAACAGTGATAATTCATGCTGACAATATGCTCCCTTGGCATGATATGATGAAAATGACCCTTTACCTTTGTGGTCTTCCTCCCCAAAACCCTTAATTCCAGTTTCATCATGAGGAAAACATCAGACGAATCCCAATACAGGGGTATCCTACAAAATACTTGACCAGTACTCCTCAAAACTCAAACGGCTGTCAAAAACAAGGAATATCTGAGAAACTGTCATAATCTAGAGGAGCCCAAAGAAATACGACTAAATGTAATATATCCAGGATGGGATCCTGGGACAGGAAAAAAGGACATTAGGTAAAAACTAAGGGAATCTGAATAAAGTATAGACTTTAGTTAATAATAATGTATAAATACTTGTTCATTGTGACAGACAAAATGTATCACACTAACATAAGATATTAACAATAGGGGAAACTGGCTGTGGGGTATATGGGAACTGTATTATCTTCACTGTTCTTCTGTAAATCTAAAACTGTTCTAAGATAAAAAGCTTATGTAAAAAAATACTATTCAGAAAGATAAAGTCAAACACATACATATACATACACACACACACACACGCACACGCACACACACACATATACACATACACCTCCAGATTCTCAAGAAATTTATAATCAAAGCCAAGCAAGTAAATAAACATTTTCATATACTTTTTATGTTGTAAATACAAATAGTTAATTTGGACAAGTCTATACCTACCCTTATAAAATGACATATGATCTACGGGGGAGGTGGCAAGTCTGTGTATTTCTAATGTCACAGGTCACACATTGCTTTCATTTGCTGAATCAGCTCCATATCCCACCAGTCCAAGAATATGTTAAAAACCAAAAGCGAAATCCACGTCTTTCTGGGTGTGCTACCATAGCAGCAGAGGTCAATCAGCTTGCAGCTTTAGTGAAACTCTGAAGATGTAATTTCCTTCACACAGGCTCCTACACTCTGTCTTCCTCAGGTTTATGACCAATCTGGGGTATAATACTGAGTATACAATGTGCACATATTATTTTAAGGCTAACCATAAACCTTGTAACTCCTGAATGACTAACTCAGGAATTCAGAAACAGCCAAGTCCCTTGGAGAAGCCCTATACATTGAACAAAAATGAACCAAAACAGAAACACCTACCCTTTTCTCCTTTTGAGAGATAGTACAGCATAGTAGTCAGGCTGAAGGTTCTAGAGTCAGGCCTCAGGTTGGTGTTCAAATCACAGCTGGGCCACTTACTAGCTGTAAGGCCTTGGATATGTTCCTTAACCTCTCTGTGCCTCATATGTAAAATAAGAACAAGAGTATGTACTTTACAAGGTTATTGTGAAAATTAAATTTAATAAAGGTAAAGTGCCTAGAACAGTGTTTGGCAGCTGGCAAGCACTCAATAAGTGTAATTATTAGCATTGTTGTTGTTACTGTGAGCATTTTTGCTATTATGGTAACTGCTTGTCAGTGATAACTCAGAACTCCACAAACAATTAGGTCACTAACCATACTTTCAATCTAAAAGTGCTAATAGATGGCAAACTAGATAAAGTAGTCTGCATCGACTAAACCCAGGGGTGACTAGGGCCTAAATGGTTGGAGACAGGAAAAGACAGACAGGTAAACCTTAAGGAAGCAGCAGTAAGATTTAGAAACTGAAGAAATGCAAAATGCCTAACAAAGCAGGTATTCAATGAATCATTTTAGCTGCTAACAGGGGATAGAAAGAAATACCAGATGACTTCAGCAATTCCTGCAAGTGTTTTACCCAATAAGTAATAAACTACATGAAGGACCCAATAACATTAAGTGTGGGGAGAGGAGAAGAGAGGACTGTGGGTGCATATATAATGATCAGGGGTTGTGGGTCTATATGCTTCATTTGGTAATAGTTCACGGTGAATCTTAAACTGTGGGGTCCAATCAGAAAGAACACCAAATCACTGAAGATGCTGTAGTTTTACACTAGAAAAATAGCATCAGAAATACTTGCAAGAGACTACCACAAGTACTACACACTAAGAACATGGACGACTCTGTCAGCCCAGAAGCTATATTTAATGGGCAGAAAACAAATTTACTCTGATCTTTCAAACAAGAGCAAGCACCAAGTCTACCAACAGCACCCCTGAAATCAAAGGATCACATCTAGATTTTACCCAGAACAAAGTCAAACTTAGAAAGGCCATAAGCAGCATTTAGCAACACTAAATTCTTTCAAATTTCCAACACAATTCAGCAATGGCAGAGCACAGCACAGAAGTAGTTTAAGAAGGCTTACAGAAGTACTGAAAACTAGACATGGAAGATTTCCAGGTACTGGTATGATAAAGGATAGATGCTCTCCTCCTGCTTCTATTAGCATTTACGACATTAACTCAACATAGGCAATACGTCATACTTGACTGGGGGGTGGGAACTGGGGGGTTGCGGGGGTGGGCGGGGGGAGAGAGCTGGAGAAAGAGAGGGAGGAAGGGAGGGGAATGAGAAGGAAAGACCAGTTGCTGCCCTAACAATACTGTTGCGGGGGTGAAGCCAGATCAAATGTTTTTTTTCATACTGTTCCAAAGTTATTTACGGTAAAACCTCCAGCGTGACCCTTTCAGGCACAAACAAAGCCTTGTTCTTTCTTAACAACTAGTCCCTTGATTTCCCACACGTTGTGTTGAACAATGAGGTTGGGGGCACAGAATAAAGCAGATGACATCAATCTCCCTCAAGTCGGAGGCTTGTTTCAGAGCCCGAATTCTGGTCTGTGGCCAGCTGGCTGATTTCACAGAGGGCTCTACTGTCCAGGATGCCAGGCTGCATATGCATTTGGGGGCCATGGCTCAGGATCAACCACCAGTTAGCAATTCACACAAGAAACAACACAGAAGTCACTGCACCTCACTAGATTACCTTTATAAATCTGTTCCCTTTTCCTAGAAACTAGGCTCAGTCTTCAGAAGTCATCATAAAGATATGTATAGCAATTTCAAATTCTAAGCAGCCCCCTTCTCTAGACCAGTTGAAAAGAGAGAAGGCTGGGGACAACTGTTGAACAAGAGAAATTTAAATGAAGTAACAGAGGCAGGTTCAGTCATTTGCCAGTTTGCCAGTGGCCAGGGGCGTGGGCTGCGCCATGGGCTCCAGTTCCCTCCCCTTTTCCCTCTAAGGATCCATAAGGAGACTGTCTATGCATGGCCCTACGGCCAGCAGATAGCTCAGTCTGGCCTCAGAAAGTCCTCCGGAAGGAGCCTGTAACCCCATCTGCACTTGTCCTCATGAGCCGCTCCAACGCCCAGCCCACAGGTGCCCCTGTCCAGAAGGTGGTGGAGAACAGCAGCGGGACCCCACGCTTCTCAATGCGTTCCTTCCCAATTGACGACTTTGAGACTGGGAGTCCTCTGGGCAAAGGCAAGTTTGGAAATGTGTACTGGGCTTGGGAGAAGAAAAGCCATTTCATCGTGGCGCTCCAAGTCCTCTTCAAGTCTCAGGTACAGAAGGAGGGTGTGGAGCACCAGCTACGCAGGGAGACTGAAATCCAGGCCCAACTGCAGCACCCCAACATCTTGCGTCTCTACAGCTACTTCTATGACTGGCAAGGATCTCCTTGATTCTGGAGTATGCCCTCCCGGTGGGAGCTCTACAAGAACATGCAGAAGAGCTGCACTTTTTTTTTTTTCTTTTGCGGTATGCGGGCCTCTCACTGTTGTGGCCTCTCCCGTTGCGGAGCATAGGCTCCGGACGCGCAGGCTCAGCGGCCATGGCTCACGAGCCCAGCCGCTCCGCGGCATGTGGGATCCTCCCGGACCGGGGCACGAACCCGCGTCTCCTGCATTGGCAGGACTCCCAACCACTGCACCACCAGGGAAGCCCCCAGAGCTGCACTTTTGAGCAGTGTACAGCCACGACCATGGAGGAGCTGGCAGATGCTCTGATATACTGCCACAGGGAGAAGGTGATTCACAGAGACATAAAGCCACAGAGTCTGCTCTTGGGGCTCCATGGAGAGCCGAAGGTTGCCGACTTCGGCTGGTCTGTGCACGCCCCCTCCCTAAGGAGGAAGACAATGTGTGGCACTCTGGACTACATGCCCCCAGAGATGACTGAGGGGCGCATGCACAATGAAAAGGTGGATCTGTGGTGCATCAGAGTGTTCTGCTATGAGCTGCTGGTGGGAAACCCCCCCTTCGAGAGTGCTTCCCACAACGAGATGCATCGGTGCATCGTCAAGGTGGACCTGAGGTTCCCCCCTTCCATGCCTGCAGGAGCCCAGGAGCTCATCTACAAGCTGCTCAAGCATAAACCCTCAGAACGCCGACCGCTGGCCCAGGCCTCAGCCCACCTTTGGGTCCGGGCCCACTCTCGGAGGGTGCTGTTTCCCTCTGCCCTTCAGTCTGTCCCGTGAATTGTCCCTGTCATTTTCTCAGTTGTGTCTGTATGTCTGCATATGTGTAGTTAGGAGGAGGGGATCCTGGCCTGTTCCCACATCTATCTTCTACCTCCTCTTTATTTAATAAACGCTGAAGCTTTTTGTACTAAATAAATAAATAAAGTAACATATTGTTTAACTTTTATGGAGAAGGAAACACAGTCAGGTTTTAATTTAAAGCTAGAAATCTGTATATAATACAAAAATAAACTAGATTTTAATATTATTAAATTTTAATGTACCAATTAGCCTTCTGTACTAAACCATCTATTTATTGACCTGTTTCTAACCCACTGGACAACAGTCACATCAAATGTAAATTTGAAAAAGACATATTTTTCCTAACAGAAAAAGATCAGCCCTCAGTACAGACAACAGTAATCATGAGCTGAAGTGTAACTGTTCCAAATAAAATCAATTAAAGCTATAGCATAGGGACTTCCCTGGTGGTGCAGTGGTTAAGAATCCACCTGCCAATACAGGGGACATGGGTTCAATCCCTGGTCCGGGAATATCCCACATGCCACAGAACAACAAAGCCTGTGCACCACAACTACTGAACCTGCGCTCTAGAGCCCACAGGCCATAACTACTGAGCCCGTGTGCCACAACTACTGAAGCCCACGTGCCTAGAGGCCGTGCTCCACAACAAGAGAAGCTACCACAATGAGAAGCCCGCTCGCCGCAACTAAAGAAAGCCCGCGTGCAGCAACAAAGACCCAGTGCAGCCAAAAATAAGTAAATAAATTTATATTTAATAAAAAGCTATAGCATACACACACACAAACACTCTTTTCATACAGCTTTTAGTGTGAAAAAATGTTATAAGCCAATGGTTTCCCAACTGCCAAGATCCTTCTTGATAATTTTTATGCTTAAATTGTGATAAGTGTACGACTCAAGGCTGAACTCTCCAAATGATCTTGTTTGGCTTTCTCATCTGTAAGCTAGCTGGGAAACACAGGGACCATAACTGAGTGTAATATCCAAATAAAAGATAATCTCATTTAGCAAAATGAATTACTAATAGCAACAGCACTCTTGAAGAATGACAATGAAAATAAACCTTAGACCAATAAGATTATTTGGAAGAGGTTAAAAAAAGTATAAGTGATCTAAATTACCAGTAGGCTTTTCTTTCCTTTCCAGTGATGATTATGACATCTCCTCACAATTGCTTTCTCTCTTTCTGTATTTCCAAAACATAAATCACCCTTAGGCAATAACTAACTCATCTCATCCCCTAAAATTAATTCATCCTCCAATTTTCACCATTAACAAGCATTCTAAATAATAAATGGTACTGGAATCTATTAAATTATTATGGTATCATCTAGTCTTTATGAAAATGTGGTTTTCAATTCACAGATTCTGAGTCCCTACAACGGGCTTTTATTATGGACCTGAAGTAATGAGGAAACTACATTCACTATGAATGATGAGTTGGTACTTCCTGCTTCAATTCTGTGCAGCAGTCTTTAAATCTGAAACTATTTAGCCTGGTTTAGCCTCATTTTATGAAATGAGTAGGGAAGGGATAACCTCAATTGGAAATCTTAACACAAAACACATCCCAACATGGGCCTGAAGGAGAAATCTTTGCGGAAAGAGTCCCACCCATCATTTCAATCCATTTCTCTCTCTATTCAGAAAGGCCTTCGCTGGCCACTCAAATACTTTACCCCATTAATCACGCCTTACCACCTACTGCTTGATTTTTCATTATAGTACTTATCACTACCTGACATTGTGTGTATTTTTTTTAACTTGTATTTTGTCTTTGTTCTCCACTAGAGCTCAAGGACCTTGTCTGCAATTCATTGCTATAACCCCAGCTATGTATGGCATATACTAAGTATTAAATAAATATTTATTGAATGAATGCGAGAATCACAAAAACTCAGAATTCCTCTCATTAAAATATTCTTTATCTGGTCACTGCAATGACATAGGGTGGGGGAGTCAGATAAGCAATTCAATTTTCATTCACTAGACAGGAAAGAAGAGTACCAACATCTATGGCCCACCACAATGGGCCCTGAACAATTAAAGAAACCACCTCCATTAGCCCTTCTAACAATTCTATGAAGTCTATCATCCCCATCTTACATATAAGAGACCCAAAGAGAAAGGTTAAGTAATTCCCCTAAGACCATACACCCTTTAAATGGTGGAGCTGATGGGATCTGAACCCAAATCTGTCTGACTCCAGATGCAGGCTCAATAAGACTAAGATATTTAACTCAGTTGTACAACAATGCCTACGTAGTATATTAAACCGAAGACACAAAGATGAATAAGACAGCAAGGAGTTCACAAAGTAAGCTGTGACAAACAGGATGTAATAGAAGCACACAAGAGGGGTGTACAGGCAAAGACTGGTCCAGGTTAAGAGAACACTGTGTTCAAAGAACTGCAAGGTATTCAGAACAGCTAGAGGCAGGAGGAGAGAGGTGAAGAGGAAGGAAGAGGTAAAGATCAGAGATGAGGCTAGGACAGTGTCAATTCATTTGTTCATTCATTCCTTAAGTTGAAGTCCTACTATGTACCAGGCACTGTATTAGACACAGGCATTTCAGTGATGACTGAGACACAGCCTCTGCTCAAGGAGCTTAAAGTCTACCTGAGGAGATGGGTAAATACAAAACTACAACACAGTGTGATACATGATAACACTGATGTATTCACTGGACATTAAGGTGCTCCTTGATAGGAAGATGATGAACGAGACAGGTCTATCAAGGCACTACACTCACAAAGATCCTTCTAAGAGAGACTGCCTCAATTAGAGCAATAACTAAATGCCAAGCCCAGTTGGCCAAGTTTTGCACTTCAGAAAGTGTCCAGTTCTCCAAACCTCAACCCAAACCACAGCTGCTTAAACCAGGGGTGGATATATGACCAAAGAGAAGATAAGCAACAGGCTGTTCAGAGACTTAGGTATAAAAAAGGAGCTGAACCAATGAGATCCTTGCACTCTGGAGTCACAACTCAGAAGCTGAAATGATGCATAGAGAGAATCCTTGAGGCAGAGTCTGGGCCACGAGTGGTCAAAATTTAAGACAAAGCAGAACTAAGTGGACAGAGGCTATGAAAAAGTTGCAAACTATGCTAAGGAGTGGGATCAAACCACAGATAGGTCTGTGGCCTGCACAATATATTAAACTGTTAAAAATGACACCCAACTTAACGGTCTCTAAAATACCATTTCTCACAAAAAGGGACCACAATTTCTTGGAGGAATAGCTGCATCCAGGTCAGGGGTTTGACATACAAAAGATGAGCCTTCGGCACCTAGTTGTTCCACACAACAGGGCAGCTATCAAAGTCTAATAGGATTGTGTTAAAAGGATACAGGAGCCGAAGAGACAAGTGAGCATAGAGAACGAATGCAAATGACTAAAACAATGACTCCAAAAATTGAAATAAACAACAATAAAAAATGATCTCAGTATAATACTTAAAACAACCTTCTTCAGACTACACTGGAAATGACACGGGCAACTTCCTTACTCTGAAAACTGTCAATAAGAAGGAATAAACTCTGCACTTACCCCGACTTTCCTTCCTGAATTATAAATTTTAGGGTAACCAAATGGCCTCAAGTGATGAATTCTTTAATAATTCCAGCTAATAAATATGAAAGGAACAACAATTAGAAAATCATCATTTCACAACCTTAATGAAACAAGTAATTTACATAAGTCATCAATGGCTTCCTAAGTGAAAGATTAATTGGAAGTTTTACATTGGAGGCTTCGGGCTGTTACCATCTTGGTAGGCAGGATAATGTCCCCACCCCCCAAGCGATGTCCATAGCCTAATTTCCAGACCTGTGAATATGTTACCCTACGTGGCAAAAGGGGTTTTGCAGATGTGGATTAAATTAAGGGTCATTATAAGGGAAAGAGGGAAGCAGCAGAGTCAGAGTAGATGAGATGATGGAAGCTGAGGAGGGAGACAGGTTTGGGTGGGAGAAAGGAAGAGAAAGTTTTGGAGATACTATGCTGCTGGCTTTCAAGACGGAGGAAGGGGTCACCAGCCAAAGAATGCAGGTGGTCTCTAGAAGTTGGAAAAGGCAAGTAAATGGATTCTCCCCTAGAACCTTCAGAAGGAACACAGTCCTGCTGACACCTTGATTTTAGGACTTCTGACCTCTAGAACTGTAAGATAAATGTGTGTTGTGAGCCACTAAGTTCATGGTAATTTGTTATAGCAGCAGTTGGACACTAATACACCCAACTGAACCCACTGATCTATCTTCGCAGCACTAAGGGGCACAAAAAGTACTGTGTGCTCTGCCGTGATGCCACATGAGGTACACAATACCACCCTTAAAGTAACCTCACCAAAAGATAAACCTGAATCTAGTTACATCTTTACAGCTGATTCCTTTTACAAGAAATATGGGGGAAAGAACTCGTTAAATGACACCTCAAGGAAGCAGAGACAAATCCAAAATGTAGGACGTGATTTAAGGACCTCTGACTCCAACAATTTCAAGCATATAAAAAAGGCGGGGGCGGGGAGGGAGAGTGGACTGCTATAGATTAAAGAGACTTGAGTGATACAACAAATTAATTTTAAATAGATACTTTTGAGACAAGTGGAGAAATTTGAATATGAATTGGGTATTATTAGATGGTATTATGGAATTATTGTTACCTTTGCGAGGTATATTATAGTCACATAACATTGTGATTAAGTTCATAATTTTTAAGAGATTCATCCTGAAGTATGAAGGACTGAAATACCAGATATCTAGGATTTACTTTAAAACAGTTCAGCATAAAATGAGAAGGGAGAAATAGTTAAGATGAAACAAGTGTGACAAAAACCTGATAACTGTTGAATCTGGGTAATGTGTACACACTGGACTGACTGCACTCTTCTCTATAAAACTGAAAATAAACAAATGCCAAAATTGATTTGAATTAGTTGGTGACATTTTAAAATCAGGAGCTTTCACATAAAAATCTGGATTTCTGACTTCATTTGAAAAATCAGATGTGGCAACAGGCCCTCATCAAGAGATGAGTACTGGCTACTTCAAACTGACACTTTCCACTACTCCCAATTATCTCCCATTTAACATCACCACTGTTTTTCTTATAGCTGGCCCAATTCATTCATTTACATCACCTACTTGGCGTTTAGGTTAAGGACCCCAGGAGTAGTCCGATTAAGCTGGCTAGTGGCAAGAGAACAGAGCAGACATGGGGAGAGCAACTGTGTGATGGTAAAATGCTAGTGCGTAGATGCAGAGTCCTGCTGTCAAGGTCCCTTCAGCAGCCTTGGATACAGATGTAATTCCCATAAGACTATGCTACACTATATGGTTTCTGTATTCAGTGCTTACTAGAAGCAAGTATGCCTGACATTCTGAAAAATACAAACATGAAAATAATTCCTGCCCTCAGGATACTAACAGTCTAATGAGGAAGACAAGATATAAATATGAGGAAGACAAGATATAAATATAAGTAATTACAATATAAGATGAAAATAAGTGAGTTTAGGGTACCGTTCAGGGAGGTTCATATGTAAAATGCAAAGTGAGGAGTGACAAAGCATACAAAGCTTCAGGAACAGGTCATGAAGAACGCTACAGAGTACGCTGGGAAATTTACATTTTACCAGATGAAGAATAGTCAGCCACGGGAGGGTTTTAAAACATAAGTACAAATCAGAGGGGGCAACACTAAAGATGAGAGTAAACTCTCATTGCTCAAATTCTCTGATTCTATGCACTACACATCCTTTGAAGAGCCAGAAGCACGACCCCCAAAATGTTGTATCTAAGCATATAAAATTATGCCATCATCTCTTTCTTGGCCAAAGGTGTTTGGTATCTGAAGAGAATAGCAAAAGGCTGGCTCATGGTGCAACAGCACTGAAAATAGTTTATATCTCTCAAATAAAGTTTATATAAACTGCATCTGTTACCACTACTGGGTTCCAATACCTTAAAAATAAACTATGGTCTTATTATACCTGAAGCTCTATTAAAATGTAAAAATGTTTCTTCCTGTTTAGTTCAAGACCCATTCTGTTAAAAACAAAAACCACGTGCTTATAGTGAATGAATAAAATTACCTAAAATACAATCGAATCTTGACACATATCAAATTATATTAACGTTTCAAAGATCAGGCCCGGTCATCCTAAATGTAATATGGGACCAAACGGCACTATAGTAGTAGTTGTCACCATCCAAGAGTATCACTGAAATTTACTGAAAACTTGGCCAAGTCCAGACTCTGGGGTACCAAAAAGGAAAGGACTAGAGACTGAAACCGTTTTGTGACCAGTAATCGACTTTAATCAATCACAGGAATTACAAATAAAAAACAAAAAGAGAATAAGATTGCAGCACTTTTCTGTCACCTTACTTAACTCCCAAACTAAGAATCAATTCCAGCTCTGACACCAATATGTTCTATTACCTCTATGAGCCTCAGTCTCCTCGTGTGTAAAATGAGGCTAACAGTATCTACTTCGTAGGGTAGTGTATGAACTAAATGGTAATATGTGTACAGTCGCACAGGACCTGACACACAGCTGATGCTCAAGAAATAACAGCTTTTTGTTATTCACAGTAAGCTTCAGTGCTTCCGTCGTTTTCCTGCAGGCATCCATGTGTCTTAAGATGCCGGTCCCTACACATAATCAGCATCCAAAGACTTCTTTGGAGACCCTAGTTACAGTTCAAGGTACCTAAGACCAAAACAGGTATAGGACCGTGACAAGGACCCAAAGTCAAGGCCGTCGCCGCTCAGCTGTCACCACATCCGCCAAGGCCGGGCGGCCCTTCAATGGGCTCCCAGCTTTGGCGCCCAGCCCCGCCCCGCGACAGCCAACAAGCGGGGTGAGGGGGCGGTCTCGACAGCTCGCCCTTTAGCGCTCCGGGAGGCCAGACCGCGCTCCGGGAGGCCAGACCGCCCTCCAGGCCTCCGCCCGCCGGACTCTCGGGTCCTCAGCTACCTCGCTGACGCTTTCAGTCTTCTCTCCCCGCCCCACCCAGTACCTCACCTTAAGATGGGTGCGTAGGCCGCCGGCGCCCCCAGACTGGTCGGTGATCTCGTACGCGCCCGTCACCAGCAGGTCCTTGTGGATCTCTTCGCGGAGGCACTTGCGGGAGTTAACAGGCAGATGGAAGGAGATGGCGAGGACCGAGGTGGGGCCAAGCAGGAGTAAAAGCAGCAACGCTAACGGGCAAGGGCCACGCTGGGCCTGTGGGCCAGAGAAACCAGACATCGTGCCGGAGACTGTTCACCACCCTGGGCCTCTATCGCGCCGGAACCGGGAGGGATCACGTAGCTCACCTCTGACCTTCTAACGCCGTCGGCGCCATTTTGGAGGCTGGCAAATAGATGAAAAATGTATAGTGAATCTTTTTAAAGGGAAGAAGGCGTATGATACCACGTAATGCCTTCAAATTAAACTGGTTAAATGAGGTTTTCTAGAAGCTTCCGGAAAAAGTTTCATTTTTTTAAGCTCTGTGACCGCCCAGTCGACCATAGCAAGTACGGGCAGCCCAGGAAGCAATTCTCCTCGAACATCCGGAAGTAGCGCCCGCGAGTTTTAAGGTCGGTGATACCATAGCAACCAAGCCCCAATAGGAAACAGCCACAAAGCCCATCGCTGGGCCCGCCCACCAACCTCCCAGGCGCACCGGACGTGGGGCAGAGGGTGCGTTGTCCCAGCGCTTTGGTGACATCTGGGACATTGAGCACTTGAGAGGAAGACTTCGAGAGGCTGAGAAAAGATTCTAATTTGGCTATTAGGCGAGCGGGGGCCAGAACCTCAGAGAAGGGGTAGAGGTCACCTGGTGAATGTGAGCTGGAGGTGTCCAGTTCATGCTCCTGAGCCGGGTGTTTGGGCTGGAATAACTGATTTCTTTTCTTTTTTTTAAAATAAATTTATTTATTTATTTTTGGCTGTGTTGGGTCGTCGTTTCTGTGCGAGGGCTTTCTCTAGTTGCGGCGAGCGGGGGCCACTCTTCATCGCGGTGCGCGGGCCTTTCACTGTCGCGGCCTCTCTTGTTGCGGAGCACAGGCTCCAGACGCGCAGGCTCAGTAGTTGTGGCTCACGGGCCCAGTTGCTCCGCGGCATGTGGGATCTTCCCAGACCAGGGCTCGAACCAGACCAGGGTTCCCTGCATTGGCAGGCAGGTTCTCAACCACTGCGCCACCAGGGAAGCCCCCCTGGAATAACAGATTTCTGAATATGCATCTTAGTTAGCAAACATTGAGCACCTACTCTGCTAGGTACTATTCAAGCTAAATTTGGATTCTGTATTTAAATTGAATAAAACCTTGTTTTAGCCCACTGTGGGAGATGAACCTAATGCAGTTTACCAGATAAACGTTATGCAGGGAAAGCAAGTATTGGTGTGTTTTAAATGTTTAAATTACTTTAGGGATCAAATTGGCTAGTCTATAGTAAGAAAATTTACATGGTAATCATTCATGCTTTCATTTAACACATATTTACTGACTACCTACTGTGTGCCAGACACTATAGCATGCATGCATACTGACATGTTTATTGATTTAACAAACCATTATGGGGATGCTGTCAAATATTCAGGGCTGAAGAAAATAGGAAGATAAAAAAGGAGTACTCCACAGCCTATGTTTAGAATTATCTACTTCGATTCATGTTTATTGAGCATCTACAGAAATACCCAGAAGATGGACTGTCTGTTCTTAGTAAATGAAATAATTGTTCTGTATTTATAACTTCTTTCAGTCTTTTCCTGGAACTGAAGTCCCACAAACAAAACAAGAACAAACATAAAGGAGCTGTAAAGCATTTTAAAATTTGACAAATGTCATATAATAATTACCTTATGAGGTGTCTACTTAGGAACATTTAGTTTGATTATTTTATCCCTGATCTAAGATATGATTGTTCATCTACTCACTACATCCTGATAAGCTGCACTGGCCTTTTCCCTGCCAGTGCAGGGAATCAGAACCAAGCCGTTATCTAATTCATTGTTTACTCTCAGTCCTGAGGCTCTGCTGACCATCAGCAAGAGATCTGCAACCCATAAAATACCTGTGTGTGTGTTTTCTTTAAATTTCTTACATTTAAATAATAGCTTATATGTTTTAAAATATTTTCACAAATACTAATGATCTCATTTGGCATTTTCAAAACCCATGGGACATAGGCTGGGGAAATCTGTTGATTTTACAGATGAGGAAACTGAGGTTCTGAGAGGCCAGAGAACTTTTGTACCCAAAGTCCCATAGTTTAAAAGTGACAGAGTCAGTCTGAGGGCCTGAACCATCTTCAGAAAGGTGCTATTACATATTATTTTACAGGTGAAGAAACTGAGACTTAGGGAAATTGAGTTACTTTCCGCAGTCACAGCTCTTAAGTCCTTTCCTGTTCTATATTCTCGCTTATCCTGGCCCCCAGCTCTTTCCTGTCCCCCATTCCCTCCTTTATATTTTTCTCCTTCATACTCATCACTATCTAGTTTCTGCATACATTTTACTTATTTATCACACTTATTGATCTGTCTCCCTAACTAGGATATCTGTTTTGTCAGGGGCAGGAATTTTTGTCTATTCTATTCATTGCTTTATTTCCTGAATCTAAAATAGTGCCTGGCACTTAGAAGGCACAATAAATAATGGTTCAATGAATGTAAGATTAATTCCTTAGCTCCTAGCAGAAGGTCTAACAGCAAATTTCTTCCATTATTCCTTAGCTGTTTTCAAACAAATTTATTTAATCCATAATGTATCCAAAATGTAGGTACTAATTCAGTTTCACAAACAATGAGCATATTTTTTTAAATAAATTTTTTTACTTTTATTTTCTTACTTTTGGCTGCGTAGAGTCTTCATTGCTGCGTGCGGGCTTTCTCGAGTTGCGGCGAGTGGAGGCTACTCTTCGTTGCCATGCACGGGCTTCTTGTTGCGGTGGCTTCTCTTTGTTATGGAGCAAGGGCTGTAGGCACACACGCTTCAGTAGTTGCAGCATGTGGGCTCAGTAGTTGTGGCTCGTGGGCTCTAGAGTGCAGGCTCAGTAGTTGTGGCACACGGGCTTAGTTGTGGGATCTTCCCGGACTAGGGCTAGAACCCGTGTCCCCTGCATTGGCAGGCAGATTCTTAACCACTGCGCCACCAGGAAAGTCCTCATATCTTTTTTTTTAATTGAAAAAAATGTGATCTTGTTTCCATATAAGGACAGAGGAAAAAAAATCTACCCTCTGTGCTGTGTAACTAGAGGGCAGAGTAGATATTCCTAGGAAACTAGAATTTTTGAACTCTGCAACAGCGTTAAACAAGGTACCATTTTACATCTGTTTGGGGAAAAGGCCTCATTCTGAATTGGAGAGCAAATGGAAAGTGTCCCTCAACTAGAGAAACTGTTTTTTCCTGGCCTAACAGTCCTCTGCCATCCCATCATCCTGAAACTTCCCCAGCCAGTCTCACCTAAGATTCCTGAACCGCCACCCCCCCACCCCCCAGACTGTGGAGGTGAAGAGATGTCACTAGGACACACCCTCCACCCAGTCTATCCTTAAGCCACAAGTTTCGCAAACTTTTGTTTGTATGAGAGGGAGTTTGTTTAAAACACACCTCACTCCAGACAGTGAATCAGAAGCGCTTATTAAAAATCTGCATTTGTAATAACCTTGCTGGGCAATTCTGTGGTTGGAAGTCCCTGGAAGAGCTGTGGCCCTTTGATGCCTCCTTTAACCAGCCTAATCCTCTGGTGTGGCTTGAGGATCCCCAGCTCCAACGCAAAAGCTGTCAAGGATTCCTAACTCCAGTGCCCCCGTCCATTCGTTGGTACAGTCCCACTCACAGGGTGTATTTAAATAGCTAAAACAAGATGCATTCTGTGAAGAGGCAAAAGACCCTTTTGGAAAACAATTTGTCATGTGTCATACTCTTTGACCCAGAGAGTGATTCCAAGGACCTTTTCTATGGGTCCTCTAAGTTCTAGAGTCCCCCAGGAGCTGGTTCTGGAACCTCTGCACTGCACTCTGTGTGATCTCTTCCAGTCCATGACTTTAAATGCATCCATAGACCGATAACTCCCAAATGTGAATATCCAGCCCTGACCTCTCCCCTAAACTCCAGAGTCTATATCAGGCTCCCTACTTGACATCTCCACTTGAATGACTAATAGGCAACTCATACTTAACTCTTGATATCCCCTCTCCCCCTATTCCCAAATCTGCTGCTTCCCCATCTTAGTAAATGACACCACTTTCTACTTCTTCACTGAGGCCATCCTTGTTTCCTCTTTCTCTTAACCCTACCCCACACAGAGCAGTTCATCAGCAAGTCCTACCAGTTCTGTGTCCTAAATATATGCTGATCAGTTTCTACTTCTCTCTAAGCTAGGGGTCGGCATACTACTGCCCAGCTGGTCAGGCCTAATCCAGCAGGCAACCTCCTGTTTTTGTATCACCCAAGAGCCAAGAATGGTTTCTACATTTGCAGAGGGTTGTTAAAAAAGAAGGAGGAGGGGCTTCCCTGGTGGCGCAGTGGTTGAGGGTCCACCTGCTGATGCAGGGGACACAGGTTCGTGTCCCGGTCCGGGAAGATCCCGCATGCCGCGGAGCGGCTGGGCCCGTGAGTCATGGCCACTGAGCCTGCGCGTCTGGAGCTTGTGCTCCGCAACGGGAGAGGCCACAACAGTGAGAGGCCCGCGTACCGCAAAAAAAAAAAAAAAGGAGGAGGATCAGGAGAGTGAGGAAGAGAAACAGAATGTGTGCAAGAGAGCTTAACATATGTACCATCTGACCCTTTACAGAAACGTTTCTTCTCTCACCTAGATAAGACAACAGCCTCCCTACTTACTGTTGTCTCTGTTTCCATTCTTGCACCACTATAATCATGTTCCTTAATACACCTCAAGTGATTTTCTTTAAAAAATATAAATCAGGCCAATCAGAATAAAGCTCAAATACCTTTCCACAGCCCCAAAGCCACTGCAGTCGTGCTCCTGCCTACCTCTCTAATCTCATCTTACCCAGTGATCACTTCTTCCTACCACCCACCCATTCACTCTCCTACAGTCACCTGGCCTTCCAAACAATGTAAGCTCCTACCTGCATTGGGCCTTTGCACTTAATGCCTACCTGGAACTCTCTTCTCCACATCTTGTCCCATGGATTCTGGGCTCTGCAAACTGCTTCTGCTGTTCAGGTCCCAATTCCAATGTCACCTCCCACCTTACATAAGTAACCCTGTCCCCAGGTTACTTTCTATCACATGATCTGGTGTTATTATCTATATAGCACTTGTGACTATTTGAGAGTATCTTGTCCTTCCTTTCTTTTTCTCTCTTTCTCTCTCTCTTTCTTTCTTTCTTTCTTTCTTTCTCTCTCTCTCTTTCTTTTCTTTCTTTCTTTCTTTCCTCCTTTCTTCCTTTCTTTCTTTCTTTCTTTTTCGTTTATTATCACCCAACCCGAATGGAACTTAAGCTCTAAGAGAGCAAGGTCTTTGCTTTGTTCCCTGAGGCCAGGCACAATGTCCTGTACACACTGGGTGATCAACAAATATTTGCTGAAGGAAATACTGCAACATAATATAAAGCACTTAGCACATTGACATAGAGCAGTTGCTCCATAAATGCTAGTTCCTCTATCTAGTACTTTAATTGTCATTTTTTCATCTGGAGAAGCTGAGGTCCAAAGCTGTTTAGTGACTTGCTTCAAGCCATATGATGAGTCAGTGTTAGAGCTGAGAATAGAAATGAGAGCTCCTAACTGCAGACCGGTTTTCAGACATAATTACATTTGATAAAACATGATCTTTGTTATTTAGTTCCCACTCTACTAAGAAGTTTTAGATTCTTCTGGGTTCTCTTTTTCTACCCTCACTTATATTCAAAATACAACTTTTGTGGGGTTTAAGTAAACTTAAGTCTTTCAGAAAATCCATAAAGATGTTAATAGTTAATGCAAAACTTGTAGCATCAATTAGCGTCTCCCCTCAATTCACTTTGCTTGAAAAAACAAGATTTATCTTCCTCTCCAGATTCTCATGATGCTGAATTTTTATCTTCCTAGTAGGAAGCATGACCTCCTCACCAGCCCTCCATCACAATTAATGCCCTTCATCAGTGTTGTCTCTAGAACATTGTCGAGTTAAACTATCAGGACCCAGCCTTTAAGTTACAGCCTGTAAATCCTTATTGCCAGGATCAAAGTTCTTCTAGTGATATATATGAGCTGAGAACATTAAGTCTGGATTTAACAAAAAATTACGAGGAAGAATTTTAGAAATGATGTAAGCAAAAGATAAAAAATATGTCCCCAAAGAAGAAGTTCCAGAAAACATAAGAACCATGACATGAACTGTCACCACTACCCACATGTCTTGAGAGCAAACCAAAGCTGAAAAGAGCAGGAATAGAAGGTAGGTGTCACCTCTGCGCCATCAGCACTGTTTGCTTATGGAGAACACCAGCCCCAGAGCCCAGGGCAGAGAGATGAAGTCCTGGAGGCCGGGAAGGCAGAATCCCAAGACAGGAATGAGATGAAAAGAAATCCACTGGACCAGTTGGAGTGGAAGAACCTAGGGACAAAAAAAGAAGAGCTGTGAAGATGAGACTCTAGTGGGGGAAGGAGGTAGGTTCAGGGAGATAAGATGGGAACTGCAGGGACCCCATGTTTACCTTATGTCTGTAGCCACTTATGCTTCTGAGAAGAAATAAAAGTATTGAGAAGGAAAGAAAGAAATGGGGAAATTGCTCAGTGCTTTGTGGAAGTAGCCTCAGAGTTGAGGCTCTCCAAAGGAGGATTAATAGAGAGCCAAATGGCATCTACCCCCAAACCCCTGGAAACAGCCATGCCTGAAGCCTGTACACATGCAGATCCTAAGAGCACTTGGGATTACTTCAAAACTGTTTTGAGACCTTAAAGCCTGGTAACCTAGAGCAGAGGATTACACCATTTTTGGCCTTCACTCCTGGTTCTAAGGAAATTTTGTTTTCTCTCCAGTGCATTTTCCTTGATAGGCTACTAAGTGGTCAGCATCTGGTGTCTACCATCACCAGCTGTCTCTGAAATCCACCAAAACTCTTTCTCCCTCCACAAAATCTCCATCTTGTGAGCGATTACAGACCATATAGATGGGGAAAGACCACCAGCTGTGGGCATCTTGATAATGCCCACATGCCTTTCCCTCTATTATTTACTTGAATCACCTTTGCACACTGAAATCACCTGGCAGCTTTTTAAAGACTGCCAGTGCCTAGGACCCACCTAGGACCCAATGCAGACCACTGAAAACAGAATATCTGGGTCTTGTCCAGGGCAATAGCGTATTTCAGTGGTTCCCTAACTTTGCTGCATACTGGACCCATCTGGGGATCTTTAATAAACACTGATGTCTGGCTACTTCCACTACACCCCCCCAGACATTCTGATGTAAATGGTATGGGTGCAACCTGGGCATTTGGATTTTTTTAAACTTCTCTGTGATCCAACATGCATCCGGAGTTGAAAACTTATGCTCCACCTAACCCGTGGCCATTCCTATTTCAATACCTAACCTTTCCACGCCTTCCAAGCAGCGTGCGCTCAATAAATGTTTCTCAGTCTGACTTACATCCCTGTTTCTCCTGCTCAAGCACTGCTGCCCTTTCTCCTGGAACACGACACGAAATTAGACCTCTGGTAAGGAGAGTATCTGGAACACCAGCTTGGGGACAAGGTTCATTCCTGGGCCAGCCACGTTCTGCCAGCTCAAGTGTTAGCAAAGAGGGAGGAATGGGAAGCCAGGGCTTCAGATGAGGAGGAAGCTCTCTCCGCAGGCACATGAGGGAGGCTCTTATTTTTTCTTTCTTGCACAAAATCATTGCGGCATGTGGGCAAAGGAAGTATTAATAACCTTTCTAAAGAGGTACTTCTCCAAGATTTGGTGTTTCACAGACCACAGCCAGTGCTGTCAGTTCTACAGATGGCCAACTTCTGCAATTTCAGATAGCGGCTTCTGAAGATAGCTCAGCTTGCATCCCTAAAGCAGAAGACCCGGCAGTGTGGAAGGGAACCATCAGAGTCTCTAAGCCAGAGGTCAAAAGCCACTACCTACATGTTGGTCAGGGGCAAAGAGACTGACCACCAAGCAAAATCATTAGAGAGAATCGACTCTTTTGGAGTGAAATTAAAGAAACAACATTCCAGCATTACGATAACCAGGGCTTCCTGGCAAGCCCACACTGAGAGCCATGAACTGGGCTTCCCACGGGAGGTGTGTGCTCTAGATAGGGGTCCTGGCTCTGCCCTGCCACCCACTCACTGGGCGACCTGGGGCTAGAAATTACACCGTCTAGGTGTTGACTTCATCCTTTGTAAAATGTGAAGCCAGAGACTGAGAACAGAGCCTTTCTTTGACTTCTTACAAGCATGCGTCCAAAACGTAGTGGAGAACTCGCAGGCTCGCAAAGGTGAAGCCACCACGTCACTCGCTGCACTGTCTATGCGCTCCCCTCCCGCCTCTAGACCACCTGCATCAGAATCACCTACGGAGTCTCCCTTGCCCCAGCCCTACCACTCTCACTGCTGCCAGAGTCAGGTTTTCTGGGCATGGCGCCCCGGTGTGCACAATTTAGATCACCTCCCTGGGAGATTCTGACGCAGTAGAGGTTTGAGAAGCCCCATGCCTTGCTGTGTACTCCATGACCAGTTGTCTGCTGTATCTCTAGAAGTCTTACATTTATTTAAGCAGATGAGAGGCAGGATGTAAGTGTGTGGTCCTGGAATCAGAATTCCCGAGTTGTTACCCATTAACTGTGTGACTTCAGTCTAATTACCCAAACTCTCTGTGCTTCTGCTTCCTCATGTAAATGAGGAAAATTATAGTGTCTATCTCCTAAGCCTGTGATGAGGATTAAATGAAATAAAATATTTACAGCATTGAGAATAGTTTCTGGCACATAGTATGCACTCAGTAAATTTAAGTTGTCCTGAAACAGAATAGGCTGGCAGTGGCTTACTTTTTCACTGTACTCCTAGATCCCTCCCTCCCAGGAACATACCTCACCATCACCGACTACTGCTAACATTTATTGAATCTTTTTCTTTTCTGGGCACAGTGCTAAACTCAGTACATATCTCATTTTACCCCCTCAACAATGGTATAAGGCAGATGGTACTATTATCTCCCATTTTATGGATAAGGAAACTGAGGGTCAGGCGGGTTACGTAACTTGCCCAAACTCCCACAGTCAGTGAACGGTGAGGCCAGGATGTGCAGCATCCGCCCGGGTCCCCACTCCCTCTGCTCCCCTGCACCTCTACTTTTGTGGTCCCCCCGAAGGCACACCCTGTGCCCTCATCAGGCCCAGCTATCTCTCGGAACCAGCTCCCCATATCAAGCTCCACCTTCTTTGATCCCTCCAAACCATGGTTTTCCATGCTTTGCCTCCTTGGTCTGGGGTCCTCCAAGAAAATATCTTCTCCTCAGAGGTGTTGGATCAAACCATATTTCTCCTGCATCTTCCTGGGGAGTACCTTCAAAGCATTATATCTGCCCCCAGCAGCTCCCAAACCCAAATCCCTTGCCTCACACACAGCCACTCCCTCAACCCCCAGGTGGCCCTGGTGTCCACTGAGAGCATGCCTCCCTCTTCCCTCCCTGTCTCTGTAGCCCCTTTAGGTGGTGGAAACCTGTAGGCCTGGATGCCAGGGAAGCAAAGCCAGTCAACCTTTGGGATGCTGCTCCCGTCCTCCACTAAATCCTAGGTCTCTGGCCTCCCCCCCAGTACTCCCTTCAGCCGCTGTCAGGGAGGCGCCTCTCGCCAGGCTCCACTCTGCTGCCCACCCGCCCACTTCTTGTCCCTGGCCCAGGGCCTGGGGCTACCATCAGGCACACAGGCCTTATCACTACGCAAACACTTCCTCTTTCCCCCAATGCTGTTTCTCACACAATAGGTAATCAGGGTAAACTTCCTCTGACAATTTACTGAGCAAACACTCACTACGCCCCTGCTCTATGCTAAGGCTTGTGGGGAACCCCAACCTGGTCTCCACCTTGAAGAGCTGTGAATCTGGTCAAGATGAAGCACACACAGGAGCATCAGGTGCCCTGATGCTTTGTGGCCCGGCACACCTGGATTCTGATCCCTTTTCTGCTCTTTACTAGCTGTCCTTACGTACCTTGGAGTGAGCTACTTACCCTTTGTGATCCTGAGTTTTCTTAGCTGTGAAATGGGAATAATGCTGCCTAGGCTGGCTGTGGGAATTAACTAAGATAAAAAGGCCTGGCAGAGCCCCTGAGATAATGACGTTAGCTCCTGAGTTCTTGCGGGAGGTGACAAGGCTCTGCCAGGAGCTGGAGGAGGCTTCCTTCAGGTGGGAGAGGATCGTGGTTATAGGAATGGCTTCCTCCAGGGACTGAGTTCTGCGGTGAAAGCAAAACAGCATAAAGAATGGCTTCTTTCTCTAGTCCCTGCTCTTTTGAGGTCTAGGAATAGGTGTGGTGCTACCTTTCAGGTTTCATTTGAGTGGTCCTGGTATACAGATCAGCCAATCAGTTAGTCAACAAGAACTCAATAGTAACTCAGATGTTGGGGAACACAGATGGAGTATAGAACATCCTCCCTCAGTTTAACATGAGTTGATGGCAGTGGTTGGTCATAACATGTCCATATGCAACGACAAGAGAACATTACAGGGGTTTCCCTGGTGGCGCAGTGGTTAAAATCTGCCTGCCAATGCAGGGAACACGGGTTCGAGCCCTTGTCCTGGAAGATCCCACAGGCTGTGGAGCGACTAAGCCTGTGTGCCGCAACTACTGAGCCTGCAAGCCACAACTACTGAGCCTGTGCTCTAGAGCCCGAGAGCCACAACTACTGAGACCGCATGCCACAACTACTGAGGCCCACGCGCCTAGAGCCCGTGCTCCACAACAAGAGAAGCCACCGTAATGAGAAGACCGCGCGCGACAACAAAGAGTAGCCTCTGCTCGCCGCAACTAGAGAAAGCCAGCACGCAGCAACGAAGACCCAACGCAGCCAAAAATAAATAAATTCAATAAATAAATTAGGAAAAAAAAAGAAAGAGAACATTACAGGATAAGCTGATTTCCTAGGTAAGTGCTAATACTGTGGGCAGAACCTTTAAAGGAGAGATCATTGGAGGCCTGGAGCAGCTGGGAAATTTCCCACGGCTGAGGAGTCAGCATGCAAAATCATAGCAATGCTGGTAAAGCGATGGGCTACATGTCAAAACAGGAGTGAAAGCAGTTCCCTCCCTAAGCCCTTGCATCAAAACACGCAAGCAAAATGGACAAATTGTCAACCTCCATGTTTGGGTTTTTTCTGAATACTTTAGGGCTTCTTCGTGCTCTGGAAATATGGTCGAGGAAGAGGAAAGAGGGGCCTGAAGAGGCTGGGCACTGGTAGAGGGCACCCAGGGGGCAGAGGCCCCAGAGTGATGGGCAATAGGTAGCAGGAATTGGAGAGCTGGCTCCTGGCCTCAAATGGGGTGACCTGGGGAAAAGGTGATGCTGATTATCCGTCTACCGAAGGAAGATTCTAGAGAAGGACACCAAGAGGGAGCATGGTACAGTGGCAGATGAAGGCTGAGCCCTGGGCACTGATCTGCCGTGTGACCTTGGCCAAGTTACTTTACCTCTTTGAACCTCAGTTGCCTAATTTCTCAATGAGAAGAACAGCATCTGTTCCATGGAGCTTTTGTGAGGACTGTAAATTATAGAACACAAAGCCTGCCAGAATGCAGTTGATCAAGTTCCCTTCCCCCTTCTCCAGCTTTTAGGAATGCCCCAGAAATAAAAAACTAACTATATTTAGTGTCTGCTCCCTCCCCCACCCACCCGTAGTTAAGTTAGAATTAAGCTACTTATGCTAAAGCCCTTTCCAGTTCTCAGATTCTCTGGTAGGACGTGTGGACTGGGTGGGAGAGGACAGTCATCAGTTCACCTCCCGGTCACGTGTTCGCCACTGCTGCCACAAAGCTGGGCTCTGAGCAGCCTACACAGTATCCCTGGGTGCAAGAGCCTGTTAGATGGGGCCCCTGAAGGGGTGGGAAGGGAGGGTGCCCAGAAGCCTGACAACTCCTTCTTTCCTATCCAAGGTTTCCGTACTTCCTTCACTCCCCTATGCCAAAATTTGCCTTGGGTGTTGGTGGGTGTGGCGTGCAACAATGGGGGTGAAGGTGGGGGTTGGGTAGAAGAAAGAGAGTTGCTGACTGGCCCCCCAAGAGTGGGTGTACAGGGAAGCTACCCAGGGGCTGATTTTTAGCCCGCTCTGAAAAAGAACATCATAGTAATGGGATGTCCAACACTGGAAAGGTGTCTCAGGGAGCAGAGAGAGCTTGGGCCCTGGAGAGTTCACCCAGCCACAATGATTCTCAACTCTGAATATATCCCGGGGAGTTTTGTTAAAAAAAAATATATATATATATTCCATTAACCTGGCCCCATCTTTGAGATTCTGATTCTCTTGGCCTGTAGTGGTGGCTGTGGATCCTTGAAATTTTGTTAGTAATGCCCCCAGCTGATTGTGCAGGTGGGGATGAGGACCTGTGTTCCCCAGGCTGGTGAGCCCCCCAGTCATTCCTGCATATGCATCTCTGGGCCAGAGCTCCTCTGCCCTCCTTTCTAACTCTGGGAGTCCACGTGTCCGGGGTGATGTGTTGTAGTCACGTGGACTTGCTTCCATCCTGGCCTCTTGTAATCCACTGAGACACAGCAGCCAGAGTGATACTTTTTAAACATAAAATCGGATCCTATTCCTTTCCCACTTCAACATCTCTGCCCTCTGCCTGGGGTGCTCTTCCCTGGTCTGGTTGCAGGTTGGCTCCTCCTTGCCCTCTGGATCTCACAGGCCCCCTCTTCAGAGAAGTCTTCCCTCACCTGCCCAGTCCACGTGGCACTCCTCCGCCACACCTACGCCTCCCTGTCACATCACTCCCCTCCTAGAAAGTAGGACCCATGAGAAAAGGGAACTTGTCTAACTGGTTTAATCACAGTGCCTGGCGCAAATGGATTCTCAATAACTATTTGTTGAACAAATGAATGAATATGTAGATAGAATATGTTTATATATTAAAATCACTTGTTTTTATGTACATATACCAGTATATAATGTGATTAGAGGTCCAGAGTGGAAATTAACAGATGTTACTAGGGAAGAGGGCGTTGGAGGAGAAGGGAAAGGAACACTTATGGAGCACAGACTCAGAACCAGGCACTAGGCTTGGCTTTTCATACGTTTGATCCTCATAGCAAAATTCCAATAATCCACAGGCACCACAGACCAAAGGAATCAGAATCTTGGAGATGGGGGACAGTGTTATTGTCCCCATTCCACAGATAAAGAAACTGAGACTTAGGGAGGGAAAATAACTTGGTTGAAGTTAAACTACTAACAAGTGCCAGAGTAGGATATAAACCCCAGTTTACTGGACTCCAAGGTTGTCTTGTTCATTGCATCATTCTTGAAGGAGAAATTACCTTAATCATTACCTCTCTCCACTATCAGGGAATATAAAATCTCTGGTGAATGTGGCCCCAGATAGCAATGGCTAGTTGGTGACTGGAGCTAATAATGTTAGCAGAGGGACCAGGACAGGTAAGGAAGGGAAAGAGAATTTGCTGACAGTCTTGCCACCAGTTAAGTTATTTTTTGTTAAGATCAGTTAAGAATTTTTTGTTTAAAAAAAAATTATAGACATCTTGATTTAAGTTCCCAGAACTGAGCACTTATGAGTAAGATTTCGTGGGTCATCAGGATGTCTTGATGGTACAAATAACCTTTCTGAATACCCAAAGGCATAACTCAGAGGATTATAATATATAAATCCAGGAGCATTTGGCCTCATTGAGCATCAGTTGGGCCCTCTATCTTAAACTTCCAAAGCTAATTCCTAGCCAAAGGAATAGGATATGTCCTTTAGTATATACTTTAAAAAATATCCCCAGAACTTGATTGATACCCAGATTCTCTGTAATCTTAGTGTCTGGGAAGTATTTCTGCTCTGAGCCACAGGATGCCTTTTCTTACTTTTAAATGTCAGAGCTAGTTCTCAATTAAATCTGATCGAAATACGTCAAGCCATCTGGCATAGGACACAAATGAGTTAGACCTCGTTCTTGCCCATAAAATGCCAACAGTCACATAGCTAGCTCCCAGGGGATTGTTACACAGGGGCTTAAGCTTAGTTAGGGAAGGGCCATTACGTGAGATATAAACACAATGTGGAGAATCTGTAACACAGGATGAGAAGTTAATCTGCTTCATTCTGTAGATGATGGGGAGCTGTATCATTTAGGGCTCTTTAGCTTCAGAAGACTCTGTGTTAGCTGAAATGAAAAAGAGGACAATCTGTTGGAAGGACATGGGCGAGTTTACAGAATTGAAGGAAGAGCTGACCAAGCGAGAGGGGATCTCCAGAGGATGAATCTATGACTCAACTTCAAACCTCTCATCCCTGAATCCCCACTCAAAGTTTAAATTCCCAGGACAGAGTCTGATTGGCTTAGCTTGGGTCATGTGCTTACCGCAGAGGCTTTGGGACTGACTGTCCTACAGAATCCTGCAGAACAGGGAAAGGGAGAGATGGAAGAGATGCCAAAGGAAGAGATGCCAGCTTGACAGACCAGACAAGACATGTAGGCTCCAGTAGCCATTGAGTGCTTCTGAGCACAGAAATAATGTGATTAGCTTAGATTGCATGTCACTAGGTGTTTGAATCAATAGTTTTGTTTGATCCTTATAACAAACCAGTAACGTGGGCACATTTATTAACCCCTGTTTTTAAGGATGAGGAAAAGTGCAGTTTTGAGAGGTTACATGATGACTTTTCCCAAGAAGGAAAGCTCTTTTTGGACACTAAATCCTATTTCTCTTTACTGTATGATTTTGCTGTCCTTTGGAGTCATTGGTTTGGCTCTAAAGTGTTTTAAGATAAGAGAGGGGCAGGGAATGTGTTAGCGAGCTTTCAGTGTCAACCAACATGGAAGAAATGAACCAGGTTGGGCCCATGGGGAATGGAAGGAAGCAACGAGACACGAGTCACAAGGTCTCAAAAAGTAGTTTGAAAAGTTGACTGAACATCAGAACTGTCAGGGCAGCTTGTTAAAAACACCAATCCCGAGAGTCCATCTCTGACCTGAACCAGAATGCTCTCTGGGTGGTGACTGGGAATCTACAATCTTAAAGCACCCACCTATCCTATGGTGGTTATCATTTTGCCATATATAAGTATATAAATGAACATGTTGCACACCTTCAACGTACACAATGTTATATGTCAATTATATCTCAATAAAGCTGGAAAAAATATTTGAAACACTCATCCATCCCCCATTTAGGTGATCATTCTGTAGCCAGCTGCACACTGGTCTATAGACCAGCATTTAGAAATCACTGACCTATTAGACCCTTTTTTCTAAATGTCCTCTAATCCAGTTTCTTGTCTTATCTCTCTGCTGGTGCAGTTAAGCTTTATCAAGGTATAGCTTTTGAGTAGTTGCAATTTGTACTCATTACATTTAGCGTCATACATATCTGCAGTATCTGAGGTTTGAGGGATGAAAACAAGGACAGAGAAGTAGGGTGGCTCCTGGATGTCCCCTTATTTTGTTAGTGTGTCTGGGGTTTGTGGCTTTTGACAGGGGCTCTCGGGAGATGACTTTGCCAGCTTTCCCTTTGAGAATAATCCTGGGTTCTTACCCTCTCTCTCACTGTAGTAAGTCTCCATAACAAACACACCCAAGTCTGGTATTTCTGAACTTATGGCTCTGTGCTGAATACACGCTGTTCCTGGAGCCAGGCTCATTCTGCAATCTCTCCTCCCCACCCCACCCTTTGGTTCCACTGATGGGCTGATCCAGCCTTGACGTGTGATAACCCTAAGGTTCTGGGTGTTCTCTCTGTGACGTTCCAGAGGAATATAGACTTTCCATCATATCTGGAGTGAAAGAGAATGGTGATCTTTGGGATGGGGCCTGGTATAGGTTGGAGCACAGGATTTATGGTCTCAAGTTACTTACCCTCATTCATACGGTGAGGGGACTCAAGAATGAGCTACTAGGAAAGGGTTTTCCAAACCTCAGTCGCTTGAATACCATCTCCGTGGTTTTTGCCAAATCTGTGTGCCATCTATCTATTTTTCCTTCCTGTTTTTCATTA
This sequence comes from Delphinus delphis, assembly GCF_949987515.2. Lineage (NCBI taxonomy): Eukaryota > Metazoa > Chordata > Mammalia > Artiodactyla > Delphinidae > Delphinus > Delphinus delphis. Next base: position 27,900,527 of record NC_082684.1, on the reverse strand, counting down.
AATTAATTAATATATTTTGCTGGAGTGCTCACAATCCACTCTCACCTTCCGATAAGCAAGATATTCATGAAGTCAGTGATTCATGAAATCAGATTTGATATGCTACCTGTCCATTTTCTTCTAGAACATTTAAAAATAAATATGCATCCATTAAAACTGTGTAAAGTTCACTCATGTACTATCTAAAATCCTCCCATAGAGGGAGGTCTACGTATCATCAGAGGTATATGCATCACACCTTGGGAACGTTATCCTAGAAAAGCCCATATGCTAAGAGACATGTCGTTCCAGACCCCTCAATTCAACACAGTTTGGACGTCAACCCTAAGAATATTTTTTGAGTCTATTTAGTGAAAAACTATGCTTTTATATCCTCTTGCTGCAGAAGTTAAGGTTCAGAGCAAGAAACAGAAGCCACTCAAGGAATTTTAAACCAGAAGAAAATTAATAATTTTATAATTTTCTGAAGGGTTGGAGGACTGAGCTCCCTCTTGGAATGAAAACCAGAGCACTGCAGAACTGACCTGCTGGGGGAACCATGACTCCTCCGTAACCAGAAGGCTACTAATGAGACTGCTCGATTTAAGATACCATCATGGCTGTAATCCAGGGATCAGGTACCATCTCTGCCACCTCTGCCCCAAGTTCCACTTGACACTCATGGATCTGGAAATTGAACACTGGACTGATGCTGCTGTAGATGTCTACATGGCTTTGACATTGCTCTTCAGCAGACATAGCCAAAGCATCAGAAAGGTGCCCCCTTCCTCTCTTCTGCCATTTACATCTCTCATGAGTGCATCTAATGGATGGAGCCTAATGTGCATCAACCAGAACCCTAGCCACGAGGGATTCGGAGAAACAAAGTTTATAGCTCTCTCACTTTTAAGAAGACTCAGTAAAAAGTGAAACTGGATGCTGAAAGCCAATTAATCTCACCTAATACATTACCTGTCAGTGGCAGCTCTGCTGCTGATTCCCAGTGAACTAAGGAATCACTAAGCCCAAGGAAAAAAACCAAGATCAATGCAGGTTGTTAACAAACAGTTGCTCTTTTGTGAATTGGAGGGGTGTGTGTGTGTGTGTGTGTGTGTGTGTGTGTGTGTGTGTGTGTAAAGGCGGGGTTTGTGTAATCTGAAAGTATACATTTGCAAACGTACTGGCTAAGTCAATAAAAAGTGACCTTGGTAGCACAAACTGACATGCCATGCCGAAAACCTCAATGGCTACTCACCGCCTGTGGAAGGGAAGTCCCGTAATTGCCTCCTGTTCTATGCCTTTTATCAGTTGGCCTTGACACCCAGCATGTTCTGTGACAGGACACTACTCTAGTCGAAAAGGTCTGGTAATTGACAACAAGCCCCAAACCGTCCTCCTCCCTGCCTTTCCTGTCGATAGGGCTCTGCTTGGAAAGCAGTTTCTTCTTCTTCTCTACTTACCTGAATCTTAATCTTCCTTCAAGGTCCAGTTCTGTGCTTCCTCGCTTTCTAAAACAGGCTTTGCTCTCTCACTCTCTGCTCCTTCTTTAGTAAAAACGATTCCCCTCAGTTGGGACCTGATTTCCACCCTCCTAGGCTCCCTTTCCAGTCTTCCGCTCCCTGTAACCCACTAGGGGAAGTGCTGCAACCCTGTGCTCTCCCTATACTTGGCAAATCCACCCACAGCATGTGAAATCACCTCCCCCTTCACTGCCCTGCAAAGAGAAAGACTTGGGAGGAGGGTGGTCTTGACTTAAGGACTGAATCTGGTAGATCCTTACAAGTGGTGACATCAAAGCTTTAGCCAAATCATCAGCTGTGCAAAAGAAAACCTGGAGCTGTTGAAAATGGAATTGTTCTGCATATGATAAAGGGAGACATGGGGTTGGCTTCTGAGAGGCAGGAAGAGGTAAAGTAGTGCAGGATGGGAAGCTGGAGAGAGGAGAGAGAGCCAGTCATCATGAAGGGCCTCTAAGGAAAGAAATGCTTAGTGCTCTTGGGGGGATGATAGGGTGCATGTCTCAAACCTTGGTAAGGTCTGCTGCTCCCACCAAGGCCACAGTGAGTGTCTTTTTGGGCCAAGACTGAAGTAGGACTGAGCTCCAGATCTGGGCTGTCATGGAACAGAACAGAGACCCTTCACAGGGATGGCAAGAAGATTCACAGACTGACTTAGTTCAGGGGAAGGGGGAGCTTGGCCCCAGAAGTAACCATGACAACCAGAATCCTTCAAGAGATCAGATAAACCATGGGGTTTATGTGTGTGCAACCGCTGACTGTGTGCAATCAGAATGGTGCAAGGGCACACCTCCCGGGAGCTCATCAGAAGGCAGACTCCACTTCCACCCTCACCATAGGCCTCATGTGGAACCTAGACCTGCCAGTTAGGATTCCAAAACTCCATCTGATTCCTAGCTCCTAACTGGATGCATTCCATCTGATTCCTAGCTCCTGCAGTAGTCAGAATTTCTAAAATGGCCCCTGACCCCACCTCCACCCCACACAGACAGCCTAATCTCTGCCTATGATGAGACATGACTCCTGTGATTATGGCATGTTATATGGCACAGTTGACCTTAAGACAGGGAGATTCTCCAGGTGGGCCTGATCTAATCACATGGTCTCTTAGGAGCAGAGAGTTTTCTTGGCTGGCAGCAGAAGAGGATGTTGGAAATTCAGGGCATGAGGGAGATTTGATACACTGTTGATGGCGTTGAAGATATAAGAGGCCACTTGGGTGGTGTCTAGGAGCAGAGAGTGGTCGACCCTGGCTGGCAGCCAGCAGGGAAACTGGAACCTCAGTTCCACAGCCACAAGGAACTGGATTTTGCCAATACCTGGATGAATTTGGAAGTGGGTTCCTCCCCAGGGCCTCCAGATAAGAGCCCAGCTTGGTTGATACCTTAACCTCAGCCTTGCGAGGACTTAAGCAGAGAGCCCAACCAAGCCTGCTGGGCTTCTGACCTACAGAACTGTCAGCTAATACACGGGTTTCATTTGGAGCCACTAAGTTTGTGGTGATTTGTTATGCAGCGGCAAAAAATGAACACACTTCCTGTCCCTTGCCTAATGTTGACCTCGGCGTCACCTTCTGGCCCTATGGGACTCAGGCATCCTTTTATTACAGGATGATTTAGTTGGGACCCCTTTTCTTACCCACTCCATATTTGTCACACTCTACTGACCCTATGTGAACGCAGGTCTAGCCTCCCTTGGACTGTTCCATCTGGGGGATCCTTGAGCTGTACCTGCAAGGCCTCTGGTGTACTGTGCACCTTTTCCCTCCAGTTGTTTAAGTAATTGCAACATTTAACTGACTTGGACTAGAGTCCCATATCTAATGAGACCATGATATTTATTACCTATATGCCCAACACCTAGCACAGTGCCTAGCACATAGCTGGTGCTCAATAATATTGTTGATGATGCTGGTGGATACAGAGAGAAGGAAATCTCTGGATCTTCCCCATCATACATTCCCAGTGTTGGCATTTGGTGCTCCAGCCATGTTGCGCTATGTGCAGTTCCCAGGAAACACCATGGTCTCCCTTGCCCCTGAGTTCCTCCACCCCTAACCTGATTTTCCTCTGCCCTAACCCCCTGTACCTTCCTCCCTCTTTCAACTGGCTAAATCTTCTTATTATTCAGCTCTCAGCTTAAATATGACATTGTAATTGTCATTTGGCTTGTCTTAAATCCCTGCTAGCTGGTTGTATGTTCTATGACGGTGAGATATGCTTCCCTTTTTCTTTTGTGACTCCAGCACATTTATAGGATAGGTTCTCAATAAACATTTGCAGAATAGCCATGCTTCTTCATCACCTGGGAATCCTGTTACAGTGCAGATTCTGATTCTTATATCTGGGTGGGGCCTGAGATGCTGTATTTCTAACAAACTCCAAGTGACGCTGATGCTGCTGGTCCGTGAACCACACTTTGAGTAGCAAGGTAATAGATAGGGTAGAGACTCCCACCATTACCCCATTGCGGCAAAAAGTTTGCATTTGAGAGAAGCTGAACAAGGTTTAGGGTGCAAATAATGGCCACAGGACAAAATTTTCCCTGTCACTGCTAAGCCGGCTGACTCATTGACAGAGATGGAGCCAATAACCTTGGCCTTATTAACAACTGAGCTAACTGCCACAGACCAATAAATAACAACATTTGGCTGATTTGCATTTCAAAATTGTTTCCTTCCCTTATTCACACTCTGCAGCAGGTGCTAATGAACCATGAAATGTCTGAAGCATTGGCAGCAAGGAAGAAAAGAGGAAGAGTTGACCCATGCCTAACAAATAATGATCCTTAAAAAACAAGAGCTACAAAATGCAATGTGGTATTCTGGATTGGATCCTGGAACAGAAGCGAGATATTAGCAGAAAAACTGGTGAAATCAGAATAAAGTAGGGAGTTTAGTTAATAGTAATGTACCAATGTTAGTTTCTTAGTTCTGACAAATGTACTGTTAGGAGAAACTGGGCAAGGGATATATAGAAACTCTCTGTATTATCTATGCAACTTTCCTGTAAATCAAAAATTAGTCAAAAATAACGTCTCGCGCGGGGCAGGTGTTGACAGACGGTCTCTGGCTGGATTTTGGCGGCCGGGACTGCGGAAGAGGCTCCTGAGGGCAGCCGTGATGCCCAGCCCACAGTGGATGCCTTTGGTGCTTCATGAAGAATGTTTCTAGATATATCACAGACATTAAGCCTTTGCCACCCAACATAAAAGATAGACTGTTCAAAATAATGAGCGTGCAGGGGCAGATGACAGATTCAAATATCAGTGAGATTTTACATCCTGAGTCCAAACTCTAGATCTACAAAGCTGTGATATTTCAGATACTGCTCTCCTGCACCTATGTAACTGCAGAAAACTGAAGAAATTAAATTTAAATTCCTCAAAAGAAAACAGAATTTCCATAACTTCAAAAGGAATAAAAGCTGTGGCTTCACCTTGTTCTTACCTGCACGAAGCTTCTTTGAAAAGATGCTTCAGTCTCACTGATGAAGGAGTCCTTGCTCTTGCACTCAATTGCCGGCTGCTAAAGTTAGGGACTTCCCCTCGTGGCGCAGCGGTTAAGAATCTGCCTGCCAATACAGGGGACACGGGTTCGAGCCCTGGTCCGGGGAGATCCCACATGGTGCAGAGCAACCAAGCCCGTGCGCAGCAACTACTGAGCCCGCGTGCTGCAACTACTGAAGCCTGCATGTCTGAACCCATGCTCCGCAACAAGAGACGCCACTGCAATGAGAAGCCCGCGCACCGCAATGAAGAGTAGCCCCCGCTCTCAGCAACTAGAGAAAGCCTGCACAGAGCAACGAAGACCCAACGCAGCCAAAAATAAGTAAACGAAATTAAAAAAAAAAAAAGATCATTGACTTAGGTGGCTGCTTAGATATTATTGATGTGTACTTGCAGACATTAGGAGAAAGCTGCCCATTTTTGCAGAGTTGATTTTTCAGCTACTCAGGTATCTCACAGTGGTGTGGTTGTGCTTGTTAGTGGACCTTGTGCCAAGAAACTAGAGGAAACTCATATGGGGTATTGTGTGAATGTGACTGATAAGGCTGTAGAAGCTGTCCTTACCTGCTGTCCTCAGATATGTATATTACTCTTCCATGGATGCCCCCTGATAACAGACCATTCAGGAGAAGTCTTGGAGCAATTAGTAGGTCCAAACAAACTAAAGCAAGTGATGTGGACTGTATATTGATGCTTATTGAAGCTTATCAAAACTATGATCTTCATACTACTTTCCCAGGAAACAATGATGTAGAGATTGGCTTTCCAATAATATGATTTATGCTTTGAAGTTAACCAGACTCTTAAACATTTTCATAGTGCTATTATTTCTAAGTTTGTTTGAGGAGTGGTTGTTCTTGAAATGGCAATCCTAGCATGCCCTCTGATGTATCTGGGGAAGATAATGTGTTTGTTTCTTAAATAACAAAGTTTTAAATTCCCTGTTTTCCCTGGAAATGTCCTTCTCCTACCTAGATATTTGAACTGCTGTAAGAGAAATTTACCAATATGGATAAACATTAGGAGAATTCTAAGTAAATGTATTTCTAAAAGAAAAAAAAAGAAAAAAAAATTAGTCAAAAATAAAAAGTTTATTAAAAGAATCAAGAGCTAGACTGTATTGGTTTTCTTTACTTTGCATAATGGTATTATAAGTTTCTGAAAATGTAAAACAATTGTCATTGACTTAACAATAAAAAATTGGAAATGTGTGTTCATGGGAAAAAATCTCCAACTAAAACTCAGTGGCAATCAAAGAAAGAGTTAGAGGATGGCTGGTCCCAACGGCACACCTGCAAGGTAGCATACCAGTGATACCTGCACTCCAAATTGCTTTGCCGTATGTCATGACTCCAAGATATTCTGACTGCTATTTGCTCCTGATTCCTACCTTCATTTATTCAGCATATCAGGAGTTTCTTCCATTCCTGAGAAGCTCTTGATTCTCAGGATTCAGGGTATCTTTGTTTGTTTGTGTAACACTATTACCTTAAAGACTTGATCATGGTATCACATTTTGCCTCAACTGTGTTTGCTTATATACCAGAGATTCTAAGCCTGGTGAGGCCATAGACTTGAACTGATCCATCATTGCATGTCCAGCACATGACTCTTAACTGGGCAAATAATGATTTATTGGATGGATGAATAAAGGAGATGCTTCAGCACTTGAAGTGAATTCTTGCCTGAAAAACACAAGTTTTCCAATGATATTTCATTATGTAAATATATCCCTTTGATGGAACTTGATGAAACTTGCAAGGCCTTCAGGTCTTGTAAAGAAACATCATCAGGCCTTTTTCCAACTCTGGCGAATTCATGGAAAGTCAAGAAGATCCTATTAACTCTTATGGAAACTATGGCTTTAACTAGAACAGTGTAGAACGAGTGTGCTCTGGTCTCAAGGGGCTGCTCCCTGGGATCTGCACTGAGGCCCAGGGCCTGAGCTGGCCACAGAGGTATGGTCAGATGCTGTGCTGTCAAAGGTTTATGTATGCATTGCTTTGTCTGTCCTGCAGTACCTGCTTCCCTAACTAAGCTGCTCAGCTCCCACTCCAATGTGCTAGGAAAGGAACTCACAACTTGTCTGTCTCCCTGGTAGGCCTGTGGCCCCTGCCAGTCCAATCAGAGACTTCACTGTGGTTTTTACAGCTTGAAGCTGGAGAAGTGGCCTTTGCCTTTTAGAGCATGGAATTGGGAGGAGGTGATGCAAGGGCAGGTGTCAGCTTCCTTCCCTGTCACATGGAGAAAATCTACAGAAGGATAGAGGGGCCTCAGTCAAGATACAGAAATGCAAAGAGAAAAAGAAACCTAATATCCATGGTTAAGGGTCTGGTTCCAACTGCGCTTTAGGCCACCTCATTCCCTTAACTTCCCAGTTATGAGAGCCAACAAATGCCCTTTCTCCTTAGGCTGATTTGGGTTTTTGTCAGTTGCCATGGAGAGTTCTATAATCCTGGAGAAAAATGTGCAATTTCCTTCCCACACTTAATGGGGACTAGTACCAGCTCAGCCAGGGAGACAGCTCTGTGGGCCTCTGCTTGGACAGAGTGCCGTGGCAGAGGAGGCCAGTTGCCCTCCTCAAACTCAGGCTCTCCCTTCCCTTGCAGACACTGTCACTGGGGGATTGGCACCTCACACCCAGACTATACTTCCCATCTCCTCCTACGTTTAGGTGGGAACGCATGGTAAGCTCTCACCAAGGGAATGTGAGTGGAAGTGACATGTGTCAATTCCAGGCTGGAAGGCAGTGAAGAAGCAGGGGTTCCTCACCATTCTCTCCTTTTTGTTGCTCATTAGCTGGATAAAGAGGGTTCTGAGACCTTCAAGGATAGCAGAGCCACAGTTGGAATGAGGCTTGGTCCTGCCTTAAGGCCAGGAAAATTCCCCTTTGACTGTTATGTGAGTGAGAAATAAACTTTTATGGTGTAAACCACTGAAACGTTGGGGATTTGTTTGATGCAGCAGCTAGCACCACTCTAATACATTTCCAAGAGCTGGCACTGGGTTTAGTTGAAGATTTTGTAAGTACAAAGAGTCACAAGCAAAGCGTAAGAGTGAGAGGCCCAGAGCTGAAACAAGAGCTGAATTCTATGGTCAAGTCCAAGGGATGATTTCAAGGATGGAAACAGAAGACAAAGTCGGATGGTCAGCCACCAGGTTGGCCCTGAAAGAAGTAGTGAGTGGGGAATTGGAGCAGGGACAGATACGAGGTGAGAGCCAACCAAGCGGGATGCCTCTGGCTTGGTTTTTGTGGCTGCCAGCAGCGTGGAACATGGGTGGGTCTTCCTGGTGTAGAGGGCCAGGGGCAGGGTGGACAGGAAGCACAGGTAGCCTGAGGGAATGGTGCCAGGTGTCAAACCAGAGGGATGAGTAGAATCCACAAACAGGAAGTCAGTCATCACATCAGAACCTTCAAGTCCTGGGAACATGTCGGGATGTAGAACAGGAAGCAGCTCAAGGTAAATGGTTTAGAACTAATGACAGAGCTATTTTGGAAGCCTCATTCTCTGTGGAGTCTTGGGATGGGCCTGGTAGGTAAAGGAAGGGGAGGTAGCAGGCCAGGTGGGGATGGGGCCAAAGGATGAGCACACACCCTGTCCAAAGGGGGCAGCTGTTGCTCAGCTCCTGCACATCATTGCAATGTGGACGTACAACCCAGTGTCTTCAGATCCTCCAATTTTTCAAGAAAAGCAGGAAATCCGGATTTTTTTTTTCTTTTTGGTGGGGCAGGGGGGAGTGAAATCTCCTGATTTTTAAATGCCGGCAACTAATTCAAAAATTTGAAAAACAGCCCGTAGGCCAAAGAAAACACATTCACAGTCTGAACTGGCTCACAGGCTGCCAGCTTTGGGCCTCCGGCTTAAAGGAAATGGGCAGAAACAAAAACATGTAAAAAACAAAACCAGAAAACATGAAAATCATTCATAGTTTCCCCTGATTTCCAAACACCACAAGATACTACTAGAAGAAGAGCTTTGAGACAGCCACTCACAAAACCACAATATGTTTGGTCTTCAGAAAAGCTATGGGCTTCTGGAAAGCTATGGGCTTCTGCCAGAGAAGTACCTTGTAGTTCCCCAAATCTGTTGCAGTTTTCTCAAAATTCGACCTATAGATTTGATGGAGTGAGCTAATTTTCTTTCATCTTTCTCTCAGGCACACCAGGTTTTCTTTTGTTGTTTGTTTGTTTGTTTTGGTATATCAGTTTTTAAGTTTGCTTTCTTTTCTGAAAGGCCATCTACTCTATCTGGACAGCTGTGTTTCCAGTAAGAGCAATTACCTGAGTGAAGGCAATTTAGAGAAACAGTACGGGAGCCAAATAAGTGTTTGGCTAACGAAATTTTATGATAGGAAATGCTTCCAGGCCAAAAACCTCAAAAAGTGATCAAAGGTTTTCAAAGACTGGATCCAACTAGTTCAGTTTATTAACCTTGGCCTGTGTCCAAGCCAGGGTTTTTAGAGGATGCTCAGAGGATGTGGCAAATACAGAATCTGATTTTTTTAAGATATGGTCTCTTAGGGGGTATGTGTCTACATGACTGACTGCTGAACTCTTCATTTTTGATGCCCCAACTTAGTATCTAGCTTAAAGCTTTGCACATCCCAACTGTCATATTTGCCCAGGACTGAGATGTTTCCTGGGATGTAGAACTTTCAGTACTAAAACTGGGACAGATTTGGGCGAACTAGGACAGCTGGTCACCCTACACCCCAAGGTCCTTTTCTCAGGGTTCATGCTGTGAAGTCTTGACAACTTTTGACTGTCCCTTAAAAAAATAATAAAAAACAAAAAACCAACTACAACAGTGCTGCACTCTCCTGGTTTTCTTCCTATTTCTCTAATTGCTCTTACTCAACTTCTTTGCTGCCTTCACTTCCTCCCCTTCCCCCTCAACTATGAATTGCACCTCAAGGTCTAGCCCTTAGGCTTCTGTTCTATTTTCTGCCCATGAGTCTCAGTGGACTCATCTTTACGTGGAAGATTTCCACATATAGATCTTGAGCTCATAGTCCTACTTGAGATCCAACCCTCCAGCTCCAACAATTTCACGAACAGTTTCCATTGGGACGTCCTTGATCATCTTCCAGCCCCATCCAGCTTGCACTCACTCACCTAGTATCCTCTTCTATTAGAAGCAACAGCGTCCTTGTCCTTTGCTGGGTGATGGGTACATTGTTATTTTCATGTGCTGTATATGTCTGAAACTGTCCACAATAAATTGTTTTTAACAATTAAAAAAAAAAAAAGAAGAAGCAGCAGCAACAGGAGAGTGCAGCACTGATGTAGTTGGTTTTTTGTTTTTTATTGTTTTTTTAAGGGACAGTCAAAAGGTGTCAAAACTTCTTTTCAAGCCTTCAGTCTCAAATCCTAAAGATGATAATCCCAAATTAGCATGCATGCACTGTATTATGTATCCACAGCAGATACTATACGGCCAGGCACGTTGGAGGGACTCAGTAAATGCTTGGTAAACCAAATCAGATCTTGGGAAAGGAGTCCAAGGAGGAGGACATGTCATAGCATCCTACCAGAGGCTCAAGATATCTAAGGAAGTACCCAAGATTTCCAGGGAGAAGCCAAGCAAAGATCTGGCAGATGTGGTCCCTGCAGACGTAGTAAAGTCAAATCTTCGCTGAGGCAACTTCAACGACAGACATTTGACCACCTATTAATTGAGCTAACTCAAGTGTTATTAAATTTCTAGTTCACTTTGTATTATGTTGATATATTTTTCAGGGGCATTCAAAGATATTTCCAAGGTTCCAGACAATGATAAATGTTAACATGACACATATAGATTCTATTCCTTTGCTTTACTTGCTGGGTTCCTGACAAAGAAGTCTGCCTTTAATTACCAAATGCTCAGAACCAGAGGAAGCTAGTGGCCAGAATCTAGGTCTTTCTCCTTCGTCCTCTGCTCTTTCCCACATTCTTTTTTCTTCTTAAAAAAAAAAAAAGTATTTATAAGGTAATAATTTATTTTTTGTTATAATTTCATGTTTTCTGATAATCTTTTTTTTTTTGGTGGTACGTGGGCCTCTCACTGCTGTGGCCTCTCCCGTTGTGGAGCACAGGCTCCAGACGCGCAGGCTCAGCAGCCATGGCTCACGGGCCCAGCCGCTCCGTAGCATGTGGGATCTTCCCGGACCGGGGCACGAACCCGTGTCCCCTGCATCGGCAGGCGGACTCTCAACCACTGCGCCACCAGGGAAGCCCTGATAATCTTTTTTATTGAAATATAGTTGATTTACAATAATGTGTTAATTTCTGCTGTACAGTAAAGTGATTCTGTTATACATACATATGCATATATATATATATATATATATTCTTTTTTTAATATTCTTTTCCATTCTGGTTTATCACAGGGTATTGAATATAGTTCCCTGTGTTATATAGTAGGACCTTGTTGTTTATCCATTCTGTATACAATAGTTTGCATCTACTAACCCCAAGCTCCCAGTTTATCCCTCCCCCACCTCTTCTCCCCTTGGCAACCGCAAGTCTGTTCTTTATGTCTGTGAGTCTGTTTCTGTTTTGTAGATAAGCTCATTTGTGTTATATTTTTAGGTTTCACATATAAGTGATATCATATGGTATTTGTCTTTCTCCTCCTGACTTACTTCACTGAGTATGATAATCTCTAGGTTCATCCATGTTGCTGCAAATGGCATTATTTCATTCTTTTTTATGGCTGAGTAGTATGCTGTTCTATATATGTACAACATCTTCTTTATCCATTCAAGACAATCATTTATTTAAAACATACTTTTGAAATAGAGCTATACCATATTTTGAAGGGGGCCAACAGCTTGGAAACATTGCTCTTATCTTTAGGAAAATCCTTCTCCCAGTGGGTCTGTGTTTGCCCCAAGTCCGGGGATTCCCCAGAGTCCTTTTTCTTTGCATCTATAACTCAGATAACAACCCTCAGACTCAAATTTCCCAAGGTTGGCACTATTGACATTTGGGGCTGGATAATTCTCTGATGGGGGAGAGTGCTATTCTATACATTCTGAGATTCTCAGCAACATCCCAGGCCTCTACCCTCCACATGTCAGCAACACACACACACACACACACACACACACACACACACACACACACACACGCACCTTCCAGTTGTGACAACCAAAATTGTCACCAGACATTGCCAATATCTCCTGGGGGCAAGCTGCTCATGGTTGAGGATCCCTTTCCTTGATTCTTTTACTCAGAAATGAAAGCAGGGCCTGTTAGCCTGCAGCCCTGCAACTCTCTTTCCCTTCTGGCCAGGTCCCAGCCAGCTGTGTTCCCAGAGCTGGGAGGAGTGGATTTTCTGCAGGCAAGGTTCAAGGCTAGACTTGACAGGCCTATCAATCTAGGAGGCTCTAATTGGACTCATTATCTGAGCAAATTCTCCTTTGTAAGATCACCACACTCCAAGTGCCTCTAGAATAATTTGCCTTTCCTTAGGGGGATGGGATGGAGTGGGGTGCTGGAGAAGGGCTGGGCTCTGAGATGCCATCAGAATGGGTGGCCTGAGTCAGTGGAGCTGCTCTGGGCCTCGGGGATTTCCAGGGGGAACTGTGTGGACAGAATTCCCCTTGGATGATGGTCTAGACAGGGCTCACGCGTCCCTCTGCTCACCAGGAGCTTCTGCTTCCCCTTTAGGAAGAGGAAACACACTGGCTGTTTATTTTGGGACTAAGGATCTGTTGTGAATAAGTCCCAGGATGGGCAGCAGGACAAGTCTCCCCTCACGTGGGGCATCTCAGGAAATAGCCTTGTCACAGCGCTCCAGGGGGACCATTGATCAACTAGGAAAATAAAGGAAGGACAATGCCTGAAATTAAATCCAGTAAATAAGAAAAAGTAATTTAAAAACCGATTAGAATTCTTGCTAATTTTCCCCATCCTAAAACCAATCTATTTTTATTAAAAAAAAAAAAAAATCCCACAGCCATTGACAGCCATTATTGAAGTAACTTCCATGAGCAAATTTTTTTTAAATAAATTTATTTATCTATTTTTGGCTGCTTTGAGTCTTTGTTGCTGCGTGGGCTTTCTCTAGTTGCAGCGAGCGGGGGCTACTCTGGGTTGTGGTGCGTGGGCTTCAGTAGTTGTGGCTCGCGGGCTCTAGAGCGCAGGCTCAGTAGTTGTGGTGCACGGCCTTAGTTGCTCCGTGGCATGTGGGATCTTCCTGGACCAGGGCTCGAACCTGTGTCCCCTGCATTGGCAGGCGGATTCTCAACGTCACCAGGGAAGCCCCTTCCATGAGCAAATTAACATAAAGGGCTGGGCTCATATTATACATACTATTACCTAATTTTTTCCCACTGAAAAATATGTCTTCTAAACACTATTTCATGTTAATAATTATGTATGTTCTTTTTCATTTTTTAAAGACTAAAAAATTCATTTCTATGGTACAAATATGCCATAACTATTTTAAGTAAAATCTATACCTAAACATTTTAGTTGTTCACGTTTTTGCCATTATAAAGTATGCCTGAAACAAAAGTATTTGTCCATTCTTATGCTTTTCCCAACTGCCTTGTGTAAAACTTTTTTTTTTTTTAAATTTTTTGGCCGTGCCACGTGGCATGTGGGATCTTAATTCCCCGACTAGGGATCGAATAAGCACCGAGCCTTACCCGCTGGACCGCCAGGGAAGTCCCTGCCTTTTGTAAAACTTTTAATTCATTTTCTTTCTTCTTTTTTCCACCTTCCTTCTCTCTTTCCTGCACCCTCCTCCACCCACATGAATGTTGACAGCATGGTATATATATTCTACACCTTTCTCTATCCCCAAGCAATGATGTACAGTCTACATACACAGAGAAGGATGATTCATTTGGCCACTTGTTTATGAGTAATCGAATGCTGCTCCGTATTCTTAGTGACTTGGTTTCTCTCTCTCTTTTTTTTTTTTTGCGGTACGCAGGCCTCTCACTGCTGTGGCCTCTCCCGTTGCGGAGCACAGGCTCCGGATGCGCATGCCCAGCGGCCATGGCCCACGGGCCCAGCCGCTCTGCGGCACGTGGGATCTTCCCGGACTGGAGCACGAACCCGTGTCCCCTGCATCGGCAGGCGGACTCCCAACCACTGCGCCACCAGGGAAGCCCAGTGACTTGGTTTCTCTCTTGATGAGAAACCCTCTATCTCTACCCACAGGTTGTTTCCCAGATGCGAGCACCCAGGGTTTCAGGAGATCTGAAAAATGTCTCTTTCCGTGTCTTCCACTGCTACTTGGAGGCCTTGGATAGAAGCCATTATCTCCTCAGACTTATAGTTTCCCTGCCTATGAGATGGGAGCTGCTACTGCCCCATTTACTTCACAGGATTACTCTGAGCAAAACTTTTGAGTGTATAAAATAAGCCTTTACTTGTTAGCCGTTGGTGGTCAAGACACACTGTGTGCTTCATTTGCTAATTTTGAAACATTCCTTATCCTTTGCTGCCTCTGTGCCTTTGCTTATGCCATTCACCTTGCCTGGAATATCCTACCACCTGCTCCCCTTATCCCAGTCTGACCCACCCCTTAAGGCCCAGTTCAAACCCCATTTCTTGCATTGCCTCTGATGGGAGGCAAGTCATCTCATCCTCCTCAGGACCCTTTATTTTCCTCATTACTCACTCATTTCCTTGGAGTATTCTGCTTTAAGGGTTTTTTTTTTTTAACATCTTTATTGGAGTATAATTGCTTTACAATGGTGTGTTAGTTTCTGCTTTATAACAAAGTGAATCAGCTATACATATGCATATATCCCCATATGCCCTCTTTCTTGCGTTTCCCTCTCACCTTCCCTATCCCACCCCTCTAGGTGGTCACAAAGTGCTTTAAGTTTTTAAAATCTGACTTTAAAAGCTCCTGAGGACAGGAATTGTATCTTATATGTCTGCTATTATCATAGGGTCCAGCAATCATACCCATTATGCACTCAAATATTTGTCAAACAAAAGAATGAATGCATCGAATGAGTGAGTGAATGAATGTTCTCTGTCACTCCTGCACAAACAGTCCCCTTGGCCATGGTTTCAGGAACAGACTAGAATCGTGAAAGATATTTTAGAGATTCTTTATAATATTTTGCCCTTGTTGGAAAACGCTGCATGGTGGAAAATACAAAAATGCACAAAGATAAAAATCACTCATAGTTTAGCCACCCAGAGAAAATTCATCTTTAATATTTTAATGTATATCTTTTTAGTCTTTCTATGCATATACATACTTATAAAATATGACATATATGCATTTATGTATATATACTCCCACACACACATATATATATAACTTAAAAAAAAATTAGCATTTGTGTTCTGTGGGGGAGGAGGAGATGGGAGGAGCGGCTCTTGGACGCCCTGGGCACTACTCAAAGGTTCTGGTTATGGGAGGTCCAGAAGTATTTCCAGTAAAGACAAGTTGAGGCAAGTTCCTGGGGCCCTTTGTGCTCACTGAGTCATTGATGGGTGGGGAGGGACCCTGAGCAAAGAACTGTGAGTGCCTGGGGTCCTGCGACGCTGGGTCCAACGTAGGACAGAGGAACAGAGCCCACAGTCGCCCCCTCTTACTCCTCTCTCTCATTCTTACCCCTCTAGGGGGAAGCCCAGGTCCCCCAGGACTTCTGGGTCTCACTCATCCGGAGAAAACCTTAGCCCTGGGGTGACAATTTCCCTGCTATCTGCCCCAGCCCTTCCTACCGGAAGCACAAAAAGTACAGGAATTACCCAAGAAATGAGTGGGTGAATGGGTTCTCCCTGGGAATTGGGACACTCCCAGGGGAGGGAGGGATGTACACCCACTCCCCAGGAGGGAGCCTCAGACAGACTGGCTGGTGGGTTGGATGTGTCATTGGTGAGGCAGTAGATAGAACTCTCATTCACTGTGCCTTGACTCTGTGCCAGACACTGCTGGCCCTTCACACACTTTCTCATTTACCCTTCAAAACAAACCCTCAGGATTGTACCATCATGCCCGTAGGACAGAAGAGGAAACTGAGGCTGATGCTGCAGGCTCTAAAGCAAAACTGTGTGAGCAAAGCTGACTCCACCTGTTGTCACGTATGAGCGCACTGCTATTCACCCCCTGGAACTCCCTGACCACCTCTCCCCTGCCACGGCCTCCCTCATTCAGTAAGAGCGACCTTTCTTCTCCCAGGAGTGTCCCTGACGCCCTCAACTCCACCTCCAGGCTTTCAGCAAGGCCTGTGGACTCTGGCTCCAAAGCATCTCCCGTGTCTTCCACATCCTTCCGTCTTCACTGCTCCCCAAACACCCCCATGCTCTCCTAAACGATTGCAGTAACCCTGCTGCCTGCAGGTTTATTCTCCACACCACGGCCCAAACTATCTTTTAACCAGATCATATCACCCTGCTTAAAAGCCTCTAATAGACTCCCAACAAGCCTTCAACAAAGTCCAAACTCCTTGCCTTGGCTTATAAAGCCCGACAGGATGTAGCCTGCTTGCTCCTGCCACGCTGCCCATCTCCCTGTTCCTCCAGCAACCTAGCCGGCTCCCTTTTCAGGGACACTACGGTTGTTTCTGTTCACATCTGGACCTCTGGACTCTTTCTCCCCTCAGCTGCCCATGTGACTGGTTCCTCCCTGTCACGCAAGACTCAGCTTAAAGGTCACTTCCTCTGGAGAGGTTCTCCCCAACCACCTGTTCTAAGTAGCCATTTAATCATTTGCTGTCACATCATTCTGTGTTAATGATGTGCATAGTACTTACCGCTCTGGGGTCCTTTAAAAATTTCATTCATTCATTCATTCCCTGTGTCCTCCCAATTAGAATCTATCCCCAGTGCCAACAGTGCCTGACATATAGTGGTTGCTCAATTAGTCTTTGTTCAATAAATTTGTGAACGAATGAATGACATTTTCCTCTAATTAATTAATGAAATGAACATTTATCATCTGTTAGGGGTCAGATGTTTAGCTAAGGGCGATGTGAAAAGTAAAGATGAACAAAGGACTTCCCCGGTGGCGTGGCGCAGTGCTTAAGAATCCACCTGCCAATGCAGGGGACATGGGTTCGAGCCCTGGTCTGGGAAGATCCCACATGCCGCGGAGCAACGAAGCCCGTGCGCCACAACTACTGATCCTGCACTCTAGAGCCCGCGAGCCACAACTACTGAGCCCATGCGCCGCAACTACTGAAGCCTGCGCACCTGGAGCCCGTGCTCTGCAACAAGGCAAGCCTCCGCAATGAGAAGTCCGCGCACTGCCACAAAGAGTAGTGCCCCGCACATAGCAACAAAGACCCAACACAGCCAAAAAAAAAAAAAAAAAAAATTACAATAAAAGTAAAGATGAACAAGACACATCAACCCTCAAGAAGTGTTTGATTTATGATGCTTGTCTGAGATGTACCTTCAAATAATCTAGGGTGGGGAAAAGAGGGAGAACAAATGAAACAAAGCTGGCCTAATGTTGTTGACTGCTGAGGCAGCATGATGGGAAAAGGGTGGTTATTATATTATCCTCTTGACTTTTGTTTATCTTTGAAGATGTCCAAAATAAGAAGGGTTTGGTTTGGTTTGGTTTTTTCAAGAAACTATGATCAAGATGGGAGAAGTGTACACAAATAACTACTTTGCTGAGAATTGGATACATGAGGGAGTTTGTCAGTGGATGAACACTTATTACATTGACCAAGCATCTGGTGTGTGCCAGGCCCCGTGCTAAGTGCCAGGGATATAATGATAAATGAGGCACGTGGGGCCTGCTTTCATGCAGCACACAGTCTAGCCTACAGACATGGGGACAGGAGCTGCATAAAAGGACAAACACAGTATGCGGGGAGAGTGTGTAACGGGGAACACTCACTTGGGGTTCAGGAAATTGAGGGCAGGGACAGCCTCTCAGGCAGAGGGAACAGTTTACACGATGGCTCAGCAGTGTGAGAGAGCGTGGCTCATCCCAGGAACCAGGGAAGGCCAGCATTCTAGAGCAGACAGAACACAGAGGCAAGTGGAAAGAAAGAAGGCTGGACCAGTGAGCAGGGACAGACCCACAGGGATATGAGGGTCCTATTGAACATTTGGGACTTTCTCCTCTACCACTGAAGGAGCATGCGGGAAGGTTTCTTGAAGTAGGCGACTTATGAACTAGGCTTTGAAGCCTGCGAACAATTGCGACAGGCAAAGGTAGACCCAAAAGGCATTCCTGGTGAAGGTAACAGAGTGAACTCTGATCCAGAGGGAAAGAGTTCAAGGTCCTGAGGAAATAGTGGGTAGCCTGGCATGGGAGGGGCACGGTGCATGCAGGGGTGTAGAGGGCAATAAGCCTAGGCAGGAAGGTCAGAGACAAGTGCCAGACATGGTAGGCAAAGGAGTTTGGACTTTATTCCTTAGACAATGGGGAGCTGCGGAAGAGTTTTTTGATTATCAGATGGATATGATCAGAGCTGCCCTTGGGAAGGATGGATTTGACAGGGAAAGCAGGCGAGAGATTATGGATGTGATAGGCAATGTGGGTCCAGCTTTAACACTCAACAATTTATTGAGCACGTACTACGTGCCAGTCATCAAACTGAAAGCTGGAGATGCAAAAAGGACAAAAGGATTGCCTCTGTCCTGCCCCACCGAGTTCATAGATGGGTAAAGGGACAATGATAATACATAGTGACACAGTGACCTGACCAGTCTGTAAAGGAACCCTTAAGAAAGGGGGGCACTGAACTCTGCCTGAAGTGGGGGCAGAACCACATGAAGCCTCTCTGAGTCTTTCTAGAGGGATGAGTTACTGGAAAAGTGTGGAAAGCAGCGTTTCAGGCAGGAGGGGCAGCACAGCGTGAGCTTTAAGAGCAGAATGCCTGCAGACTTGGGCTGAGGACGGGGAGGCTGGTGCTGGGTCTAGAGAGAAGACCAGGGAGACGAGAGGGAGACAGGGTGAGGGCTTTGCATATCAAACTAGTTTGTTTCTTATCATTACGATAATGGAAATTGATTATCCCATATTCTTCCCTTTGTTCCCACAGCCCTGGGGGTGGGCGGTAACTCCTCCCTAGAGTTGCTGCCTCAGTGATACCTTGACCTTCTCTCTGTCTTTTCAGTTGACAACTTTAGACTTAGTGAACAATTGATCTGAAATTAATCTTAAATCTTAAATGGGCTCTGTTAGATCAGTTCCCTGGCTGGACCCTGACTGATAGAGAGGGCTTGAGGGATTTTTAAGAAGAGATTTACATTTTAGAAAGATCTCTCTAGGGGCAATTACGGAGAATGAAGACTGAAGGCAGGGGGCCCTATCAGGCAACTGCTGCAGTACTGCAGGGGAGGTAGGCTGCTGAATGCAGACGGACTGGATGAGATCACGCAAGGAGCATGTGGAGGAGGATGAGAGAAGAACGCTGAGGGGGGAACCCCTGGAATCCCAGCACTTAAGAGATGAACTGAGGAAGAGGAACCCACAGAAAATCCTGAAGAGAAGGCTGGGAACCACAAAGATAGTGGAGGGAGGACCAGGCGGGGCATTCGTAAGGAGGACGGAGCCTCGGCACCCTAAGGAAGTAGGCTTGGCAAGGGGGGTGTGTTATAGGCACACAGATACATATGCATTTTTAAAGTAATTGCTTCCCATACATTTGGAATATTAAGCAGAAAGTTTTTCACATCAACCCTGAGGCCACTGGTAACCTGGGTAACCTGGCCCAACCCTTCACCATTGTCCATGTGCACAGAGCTTTCAACATTGTACCTGTTTCTCAATGTACCTGCCTTTGTCGTTTTAACTGTTATTTGTTTTTTGCTGCTTTTATGTTTGTCATTTTTTATTTCAATTTCACTTATTGCTAATCAGCCTACAAAATATACATATAAATATGATTATTTACTCTGATTCTTATTTCCACTTATTAAATGGACTTTGAGAGAATAAATATATCTTCACCCACCCACAGAGACAAACATCTGCCAATAGTTAATCAAAACTTGCTATCGTCCATAAACATCAATTGCATTTCTATATACTAACAACAAACATATGGAAACTGAAATTAAAGACATAAGACCATTTACAATCACTCTAAAGAAATGAAATGATTAGGTATAAGCTTAACAAAACATATACAGAATCTGTATGCTGAAAAATACAAAATGCTGATGAAAGAAATCAAAGAAGACCTAAATAAATGTAGAGACTGTTGTGTTTTGGATTGTAAGACTCAATAAAGACGTCAATTCTCCCCAAACTCATCTATGGGTTTACTGTAATTCCTATCAAAATCCCAGCAATGCTTTTTTGTAGACAGAAACAAACTTATTCTAAAATTTATGTAAAGGCAAGAGTTCTAGAATGGCTAAAACAACCTTTTTTAAGGAAATGTGTTAAGTGGGAGGAATCACCCCTACCTGATACTAAGGCTTAATATATAGATGTAGTAATCAAGACAGTGTGGTATTGATGAAGGGATAGAGGCATAAATCAATAGGATAGAAGAGAGATTCCCTAAAATAGAGCCACCCTTTTATTATGCAAAAGTTTCCTTTATTCTTGTGTCAAAATATAGCATTTTTGTCCTTGTCACTTTTTTAAGTCTACCCTACCCCCTTTTAGATGTTATAAATATGCTGTTCTATTTTCTTCTAGATTTTGTTGATATTTTTATTTTCATATTTAATTCTAACCCACCCAGAATTTTTTTGTAGGGTCTGGTGTGAGATACAAATCCAAGTTAATTCTAATAGTTTTCCCTATTCCTATTTTCACAGTGTTTCAAATCACTTTCTAGAATTTTTCCTATTCAGTTGCGTCAGGAGAAGCCACCTGGCAGGAAGGAGCCAGGTGGAGCTGACAGTCTTATAGTCAATAACCGGTGATAAGGCCGAATGTGTGGCAATATCAAATAATCAAGAACCAGCGTCATCCCAGCTAGCAGGTAGGGGTCAGCTGTCTTCAGCCAGGAAACAAGGAAGGGGTGGAGGGGTGTCGCAGATGCCTGGGAGGGGAAGTGGGAGGGAGCGCACATTTATGGATGGGGCAGGCTCTGTGCTAGGCTCTTTGTATGTTATCTCAATTAACCCTTCCAGAGCCCTACCCCTTTCAAAGATAAGGAAGCTGAGGCTCAGAGAGGTTGAATAATGTGCCCAGGGTCACATAATAACTGGGTGATCTAAGATTTGAACCCAGAAGGCCAAAGCCTGTGCTGTTTCAAATGAGCCTTTGATCTCCAACTAAATCTATTCCTCTGGTGACCCGAAGGGCCACGTTCTTTCCTATTGGGGCCACTGATACAAACCTTCCCGTTGCAGCTTGAGCTGAATGATGGCTCAGCGCCCGATCAGTGGCCTGAGGTCGGTGTTCTACATGAGTGGTTCACTGCTGGTGCTTGCTTCCAAACCAGACTTCCTGTTTCATCATTCACACCTATTGTCTCACTCCTGGGTTTCTTGCCAAATGCCTTCCTTGCCGCTCCCAGTTTGAGGGTGAGGTGACTGGGGAACAGGCTGTCGTGAGGAGCCTGTCAGACCTACTTACCTTCCAGAGACCTGCTGAGCAACCAGTGGCTCTGGGGGCAGGCCTTCCACCCAACTTTTTAGACCCTGAAAGATGCCCTTTGAGCTTGATTACCAATCAAATCATGATAATAGCTAAAGGGCACTGGGTGGCTTTCTATGTGCCGAGATGTGAGCTGTGTGCCTTACATGCATTGTTTCATATAATCCTTAAAACAACCCCATGAGGTAAATATGATTATTACATCCTTTTGCACACAAGG
The DNA here is from genome assembly GCF_949987515.2 of Delphinus delphis. NCBI lineage: Eukaryota > Metazoa > Chordata > Mammalia > Artiodactyla > Delphinidae > Delphinus > Delphinus delphis. Next base: position 27,878,817 of record NC_082684.1, on the reverse strand, counting down.
GAGCAGGCTCAGAGAAAGGTGTGTACACCCAGTAAGCATCAGGAATGTCTGAATAAAAGGCACAGAGAGGTGCCTGACCCGTCACCCTCACTTCCTCTTCTGTCCCTGCCCCCAAGGCCTCTGGCTTAGATTCCCTCATCCGTGAGAAATCTCTCTTCCTTTTTTTCTAAGGCCAAGGAATGCTGACCAGCGGTGCACAATGGCGGCAAAGGAAATGTGTGCCTTGGGTGTACCCAGAGTCCCATTCAGGAGCTCTTACTCCATAAATCTTTTTACACAGAGAGAAATAAAAAGCTCTGTGCCCTGCTACAGGTATTTTATGTACCGGTGGAGCCAATAAAGAGGGGGTACGTGTGCATGCAGGTCTAGGTCTGTGCATGCACACACACATGTATATGAGGGTGGGGTAGCATTTAGGCAAACCAACCTCATAGAACTGTCCCATGTTTCTTTGGTCATATGTGGCTTCAGTGACTGCATTTTCTAAACCAAAAGTCAGAACGTATGGACCGGCTGGTATAATCGTCTCTGAGGGGAAAACACGCAACAATGAAACTGGTACCATCCGCATGATATATATAGGCTGTTGGCTAACAGTTCAGCAGAGATGCTCTGGTGTGTCTGGGGGATGTCCTAGAGGCCTCTGGGAGAGACAAGGTTTGAATAAGGGTTGAGACCTGGATATATGTAAGTAGAGGCTCTCTAGCAGCTCACAGTGCCCTAAGGGTCAGCATTATTATATGTGATTTTAAAGACGTTGTTATGGAGCATCTGATATTCCCAGAACATTCAAGAGAAACATTATAGTCTAAAGCTGGAGGGGAGATCTAAAACAATATCTTGTTTTAGGGGTATTATGGGATGCATTCCATTAATAATTGCATCTATTTATATACATACAAAATGTCATGGAGAATTGAGCCAGCCCTGCCCACAATGAGGTAAAAAAGATTACCTCTACTTAAAATGGCCAGTGAGTGGAGATAAAAGTGATCTTCGTTTTTGCATGACATGAATTCAACAAACGTATTACTTCCTACTATCACTACCTATTGGCTTCCAGATACTGGGTGTCAGGCAGGTATTTTATACCAAAGAAACATGGGACAGTTCTATGAGGTTGGTTTGCCTAAATGCTACCCCACCCTCATATACAGGTGTGTGTGCATGCACAGGTACTGGGACTAGGATTGCAATGACAATGGGATGGCAGATGTGCAGGGGATTGTTATGATATGGTATGAGGAGGGTTATGATACTGGCGAGTATAATATGCTGTGGAGTCTGGAGGGCGATTAATTAGTTCATGGGTGGGGGCTGATATTAGTTTTCTATCGTCACATAACAAATTATCACCAACTTAGTGGCTTAAAACAACAAATATTTATTACCTCACAGTTTCTGTGCACCTGTAGTCCTGGCATGGCTTAGCTGGGTTCTCTGCTCAGGCTCTCATCAGGCTGTAATCAAGGTGTCTTTTGGGCTGCATTCCTTCCTGGAGCTTGCATCCTCTTCTATGCACACTTGCTTGTTGGTAGAATTTAGTTCCTGTGCCTGTGTGATTGAAGTCCCTGTTTTCTTTGTAGCTGTCATTGAGGACCATTCTCAGCAACAAGAGGCTGCCCTTAAGTCCTTGTCAAATGGCTCCTTCCACAGGTTTTCTCACAACGTGGCAGCTTACTTCTTCAAGGTCAGCAGGAGAATCTCTCTGATTTCAGGGAGGGTCCCAATCCCTCTTTTGAAGGACTCACCTGATTAGGTCACCTACCCAGGATATTCTCTATTTTGATTAACTCAGAATCAACTGATTAGGGACCTTAATGACATCTGCAAAATCCCTTTGGTTGTAATCAAGGAGGTGATATTACATCATCTTTATAGATCCTACCCACACTGAAGGGTATACCAAGGTATACAAGGCATGTACGCCACAGGGTGGGAATCTTGGGGGTTATCTCAGAATTCTGCCTACCAAAGGTGGGGGAGGGGGAAGGAAGAGGGAAGTGCCAGGATAGGTAACCTTAGAGCTGAGTGTTGAAGAATGAATCTGAGTGCTCTAGGCTGCCAGGGTAGGGAGGGAAGCAGGAAGGGTGGAAAGGGCATTATGGAAAGACAGAAGACCACAGCCTTGAAGAAACCTGTTCAGTGGCAATGGAATTGTTCAGTGGGGCCATAGATTGGGGGGTGTGTGTTGGGGATTGAGAAAAGGTAGACAGAATATTAAGTCATGAAGACCCTGTTCTTTCAATGAGTTCTTGGCCTCAATTCCTGGTGACTGTACAGGGTAGGCAAGAGACAAAACCGTCAAACAACGAAAATTTCACTTTGAAGCTCCCTCCACTTGCATTTCTCCATCTCCACCATCCCATCTCCTTTAGCAAAGTCCTTTCCCCAGAGGTCTCTCTCCAGGGATTCCTGATCTCTTCCATCAGTGCACCACAGTTCTGTTTGTCTAAAAAGATGGATATGCACACTCTTCCAGACCCTTATGTCCAGGCTTCCAAGCGGGAACAGCTTCTTGCTTACTGAGTCAGCTTCTGTATGCTCCTTTTCTGTGGGTGGAGAGGCCAAACAGTGGGCAGACTGGGGAGGTCTAGAAGAAGTCAGAGATGCTAGTCAATCTACACCAAAATAAAGAGTTAAGAGAGAAGAAGCTGGGAGAGGGTGAGAAATATTCATGAGGGCTTGGTGTCTGGAAGTTTTAGGGGGTTCAGAGCAGCCATAACATTTAAGAAGGAGAAGAAAGTTTCAGAAGGGTGGCTATGTTTACTGATCAGATCCTTCTTCTTCTTTTTTTTTTTTGTCTTCTCAGTATTTAAATAAAATGGGAATTAATTTTAAAAATAGTTTTTAATTAGTTTAGATTATTTCTCCTGTGTATGTAGGTGTGGTTTTGTTTTGTTTTGGAAGATGATACTGTGCAGAGCCTGGGCCACATGGGAGCTCAGGATTTATTTGGGTTACCTTAAAAGGAAAGGGATCTGGGAATTCCATGCTTCCACTGCAGGGGGCACTGGTTTAATCCCTGGCAGGGGAGCTAAGATCCCACAAGCCGTACTGTGCAGCCAAAAAACAGGAAAGGAAAGGGATTTGATAAATCATTGATACCTCCTTGTGAAATAGTTTAATATGTTACCACTCTGTGAAGTATTTACTTGAAAGAGAACTCCAAGGACAGAAAACTATCCCACCACCACCCCTAGGAAATGAATGTGTACTAGTAGAATTTCAGAGGTAATGGTATAGGATGATGACTCTTTCTTCAAAAAAATACACCCAGTTTCATGTTGTCTCATCTGTACTATCCATGTAATTTCTCTGGTCTCTGGTTCTTGGGGTCAGCTGTGTTTCCTCCCTTGGAGTTTATGTCTGGTACTCAGTGATCAAGACAACAAACTTATAACTATGTGCTGGTGTTGTTGTTGTTGAAATGAATCTTTTGCCCTGCCTTCCCTCAAGCAAAAAAGAAAACGAAATGACCCAGTCTTAGCTGGGCAGCATTTCTGCCCACTACAACTGTGAGCAGGGATCATGGCTTCCATACGAGGTCAAGGCCCCGAGGTCTACAGAATGGTCAACTGGATCTACCCAGCCTTGTCCCTCCTTTGATTTCTTGGTACAACCTTTTAATATCCAGGTGTGTGTGTTTGATTGGGCTTAAATAAACACAGTGGGATTTGGTTTTGGTTTTTGTTTGTTTTGAAGAGTGGGGTTCTAAGCGGGGGTGGGGGGTGGGGGGAGCATTCCAGTCAACCTTGACCCCATATAGGCCAGAGAGAAGTGGTATGGAAGGAAGTGAAGAGGAACTGGGAGGTAAAATGGGGTCTAGTGTGGGAACTGACTTCCTCCGGAAAAGCCTGGAACATCCTTCTCAAAGCCCAGTACAGCCAAGCTCCTTGCACTAGCTCTCGGCCACTCCTTTGAAATGCTCTCCTTAGAGCAGGGCTCCACGCGGTGCACACCTACAACCCATGCACAGGAACACACACACACACACACACACACACCTTTGTCTGGTGATAGACTGGGCCCAAAGAATCTGGCAGTCTGCGTGGCCGATGGCAGAGTGTTGAGCCTGTTCCCACTGTCTCCCTGGAGTCCCAGCGCAGACGCAGGTGCGCGTCAGTGCCTGCTCTAATTTTATCCCTGGTTGATGGAGGAGACTAACTGAGCAGCAGGGAGGCTGCTATTTTGGGTCTCTCCGTGGCTCTGGGTTATATAAAGCCCATTGCTGTGACCTGCATTGCTTTGTGGCTGTGCCTCACTCTGTGCGTTCTGTCACAATATGTCATCAGTTCAGACATTCACACACACCCCCCAGAGCTCTTGGGGAATGAGAAGGGAGGTGTGTGCTGGGGGAGTGTGTGTGTGTGTGTGTGTGTGTGTGCACGCTCCTGCCAGCTCACTGGGGGAGGAGGCCTGCTTATACGCCCGGGAGGGGGGATTGTACATGAAGGAGGGTTGTTTTCGAAGGAAACGGAAAGATCTCTCTGATGGAGGAACGTGAGTGTGCTGTGCTTTGGGCTTTAGGACGGAACGTGTTTGTGAGATGATGTTGTGGGTCTGCTGTTGGCATGGGGATAAGAATAACTTCTATTTCAGTAACTCTTTTCATTTTGAAGGAACCCGAGAGTTTCATAAATTATACACAAACGGTTTTGCCTCTGAATGGCAGGGATTTTTTCCCCTCTGGAATTAGGAGCAAGCAGCTCGATGAACAAACGTGAGAGCCCGAGTTTAGGGATGGGTTGATGGCAGAGGATGGCATTTCCTGCATCACTGGGTACAAATCTTACTGGGAAAATTTTCCTTGTAGATCAAAAAACCCTTATAGTGCCAGTCCCGGGACTACTGTGTAAATTAGGTGCTGGCTAATTGAGTCATGTATGATATCTAATTTATCTTTGTCTCCCTCGGTATTGAATCTTAATAAATATTTTTAAATATGTAAATTTTGATGGATGAACATACTACAGCTCATTAGTCTATGGATATGAAAGAACCAGTTTTCCCAAAATAAAATTATCCACCCAGAACAAGCCTAACAGAGCCTGATGAGCTTGTCACACAGGTATTTGTCCTGTCCCTCAATAAAGCAGGGGAAAGGAGATGTATTTTACTTGGTGAACTGCGTGTCTCCCATATATAATCTCAGGGTATATTCTGGTTGACATGATGGAGCCCAAAAGGCATCCAATTCCCGGGGGAGTGAAGATTTGACATGGATACAGCTTGGCTCTTGGAGCCCAACAGAATGTGAGGTCTCAGGCTGGCGCTCGTGTTTCTGATTTGGGTTCTTCCATCACCGGCAGCTACCACAGCAGATGGGGCTCCCATTACTAGTAATTTGATTGCGACACTGTTTCTTAGCTGCTCTTTGAAAGGCATTGAAGACCCTTCTCTTCCACCGGTCAAGGCCCTTCTAAGGGATTTTAGAGAGAAGAACTCGGGAGCTCTCCTTGAAGAAAACCAGAAGAATCTAGAAGCCTGCTAACATGGGCTGAAGAGAACCGGCACCTCAGAGCCTTCCAGAGAAGGGAAGCAGGAAAGGGAACCCAACCAGAATCAAAGACTGGGCTTGTAGGGGCCGGATAGGGAAATGAAGCTAGGAATGGGGAAGGTATAAATGAATCACTGTGTGTTTAGTTTATTCATAATTGACTTAAGCAGAATCTCGACACTCATGCCCCTCCTCCCACCCCTGGCTGTGAGTACGAGCTCACTGCTCTGGCTCCTTGGTGGTCTCCTCGATGACCTCCAACTCCCCCTACCCGCCCCCCACGCCCCCCGCAACTGGTGTCAAAGTGACCTTTCTAAAACACAAATCTGGTCACCCAACTGCATAAACTTCTTCAAAGACTCTTTATTTCTCTCTCCAGAGAAAACCCAAATGCATGAGCACACCAACCTGGGGCCTGGTTATCTCTCTGGCTTAGGTCACATAGCAAGGCTCTCAACCCTCCCCAAAGTGGTCCTCCTCCCACCCGCCTCATTCCACTCCCTGACCCCTAAACCTTACCGAAACACTTCTAATCCCCTGAATGTGCTAAACCCTCTTGCCTTCTATGTGTTAGCGTGGACTGTTCCATCTACCTGGAATGCCCTTCCAGTCATTTTTTTCCCCCTGAGCTTCCCTCAGGCCTCAACTCAAGCATCAACTTCTCCAGGAAGTTGTGTTAACCCCTCCATCCCTGGATCAGTTTCCTCTCCTCTGGCATTTTGCTCACCTCTACCCTGGCACTTACATGCTCTGCAGTCTGTCTTGCCTAGACTGTGGGTTTCTAGAGCACAAAGACTCTGCAGCTCCTGACCTGGCCTGCTGCTTGGTCTTCAACAGTGTTTGTTGAATGAACTACTGAATTTGAGCAGAAGCCACACTTCAGAATTAAAAGTTCCTCAAACATCATGAGAGACAAAGTTGGTGGGAAATGCCGATGAAGTTGAAGAGGAAAGGCCAGGTCCTGGGAAATCTGACCATGAACAATACCAGTGAGCCCGCGATTGTCTCTGAAGCCTAAGACAGAGGACTGCCCTGCCCCACTGCTGTGTCAGGCAGGTGGGACTGTTGCTAGGGGTAGAACAGTTAGTGTGATGCCGGTACCCCCATGATGATCGGCCATCACTGATCAGCATCTCTCCCACGGTCTACACAGGCTCTGCTTTTTCTGCCATGCATCTGTGGGGTGGGGGGAGGGGACTTGCATATGGACCTCGGTGACTCTCATGGAGGAACCCAGGCCTCCAGCCACACCCTCCCCGTGGACACACCAAGAACCATCGAGGCAGCTGTGATTCCACCACAACCACCGGAACCTCACGGCTCCATCCCACTGGACTGGGTGCTCCTTTTGCTATGTCACACCCTGGAGAGGCTGGTCTGGGGCATAGGAGAGAAGCCAGCATGCTGAGCACCTCGCACTTGACCAAATTAGATTATGAGAAAGTGGAGACAAGTTTGGAGGTGGCCGCATACTATAGATCAGATCTCAAATGCACTGAGACAGGCTCTTTGATTAAATCCCTGATTCAGCCTTCACGTAGGAAGTACTTTTTTAGAAGATGGTTAGGGCTTCCCTGGTGGCGCAGTGGTTGAGAGTCCGCCTGCCGATGCAGGGGACACGGGTTTGTGCCCCGGTCCGGGAAGATCTCACATGCCGCACAGCGGCTGGGCCCGTGAGCCATGGCCGCTGAGCCTGCGTGTCCGGAGCCCGTGCTCTGCAACGGTAATCACCACTTAGTTCATCTGTTTCAATATTCCCATTTTCATTTATTGGGCTTTATTAGAGTCTACATTTTCTACACTCTCAAGGCATCACTACCCCAAATATTTCCGTTTAACACTGAATTGGAAGCTGCCTACTGATCTTCCAAAGACAATTCTGTATGTGTGTGCACACGCGTTCTCCTGAGTCCTTTGTCCCTGTTCTCAGAATTGCCTCATGATAATAGAATAATAATGATGTGGACCCAGGAAGAAACTGGCGATGGGGAAGGTAGGAACATAACCTGCATTTTCTCGGAAACTTTCAGAATTTTAAACAGTGCCTTTTTTTAGGCTGATGAATCCTGCCAGACAGTCACCCTGCTGTGACAGAGAAGGAGTGGAGAGAGCCTGGGTGAATGGGAGCCGGGGGAGTAGAGAGGAAAGGAGGGTGGCTGTGAGCATGCTCACAAGTTTAGAACAGCTGTGGAGGTTAGAGTAGCTCCCCCTGAATGAGATGACGCTGGGCCACTAAGGAGAAAGGAAAAGAAAGAAGATTCTGCTGCTGATGACGGTGACAAGGAGAAGAGGTACTTGGTTTACACAGTGGGTGGGTATTAAAGGATTATGTATATTAAGCACTATTCCCATCACCCAGAAAGGCCTGTACTTTAACTGCCAAGAAACCAGTAATGAATGGAACACCTTCCAGGGATGAGAACAAATTAAAACAATGTATTCTGTGCTCAATATGTAAGATATTTAGAAATCGGTAGCACATTTGGCCTCATGGGGCATTTTCAGGGAGAAATTGTAGAGAATCTCATGTTTGTCATTTCTCTCTCTCTTTCTTTCTTTCTTTCTTTACCACACAGCTTGCAGGATCTTAGTTCCCTGACCAGGGATTGAACCTGAGCCCTCAGCAGTGAGAGTGCTGAGTCCTAACCACTGGACCTCCAGGGAATTCCCTCTCATTTATTTTAGTTTCTATTTAAAAGTCACATAACAAGACTCTCCTTAGTGAAGATATTAGTTAATGTTTATTGAGTGCCAGCTGCATGCTTGTTGCTCTGCGTCCATCAACTCAGGTAATCTTCACAACTTTATGAGCTGGGTACTCTTTTTTAAAAAATTTATTTATTTTTTATACAGCAGGTTATTATTAGTTATCTATTTTACACATATTAGTGTACGTATGTAAATCCCAATCTCTGGTTCATCCCACCACCACCACCACTCCGCTTTCCTCCCTTGGTGTCCATACGTTTGTTCTCTACATCTGTGTGTCTCTATTTCTGCCCTGCAAACAGGTCATCTGTACCATTTTTCTAGATTCCACATATATGCGTTAATATACGAGATTTGTTTTTCTCTTTCTGACTTACTTCACTCTGTATGACAGTCTCTAGGTCCATCCACGTCTCTACAAATGACCCAATTTTGTTCCTTTTATGGCTGAGTAATATTCCATTGTATATATGTACCACATCTTCTTTATCCATTTGTCTGTCGATGGGCATTTAGGTTGCTTCCATGACCTGGCTATTGTAAACAGTGCTGCAATGAACATGGGGTGCATGTGTCTTTTTGAATTATGGTTTTCTCTGGGTATATGCCCAGTAGTGGGATAGCTGGATCATATGGTAATTCTATTTTTAGTTTTTTAAACTAAAATGTAAGTTTAAACTCCATACTGTTCTCCATAGTGGCTGTATCAATTTACATTCCCACCAACAGTGCAAGAGGGTTCCCTTTTCTCTGCACCCTCTCCAGCATTTGTTGTCTGTAGATTTTCTGATGATGCCCATTCTAACTGGTGTGAGGTGATACCTCATTGTAGTTTTGATTTGCATTTCTCTAATAATTAGTGATGTTGAGCAGCTTTTCATGTGCCTCTTGGCCATCTGTATGTCTTCTTTGGAGAAATGTCTATTTAGGTCTTCTGCCCATTTTTTAATTGGGTTGTTTGTTTTTTTAATATTGAGCTACATGAGCTGTTTATATATTTTGGAGATTAATCCTTTGTCCATTGATTCGTTCGCAAATACTTTCTCCCATTCTGAGGGTTGTCTTTTCGTCTTGTTTATAGTTTCCTTTGCTGTGCAAAAGCTTTTAAGTTTCATTAGGTCCCATTTGTTTATTTTTGGTTTTTATTTTCATTACTCTAGGAGGTGGGTCAAAAAAGATCTTGCAGTGATTTATGTCAAAGAGTGTTCTTCCTATGTTTTCCTCGAAGAGTTTTATAGTGTCCGGTCTTACATTTAGGTCTTTAATCCATTTTGAGTTTATTTTTGTGTATGGTGTTAGGGAGTGTTCTAATTTCATTCTTTTACATGTAGCTGTCCAGTTTTCCCGGCACCACTTATTGGAGACACTGTCCTTTCTCCATTGTATATCCTTGCATCATTTGTCATAGATTAGTCGACCATAGGTGTGTGGGTTTATCTCTGGGCTTTCTATCCTGTTCCATTGATCTATAGCTCTGTTTTTGTGCCAGTACCATATTGTCTTGAGTACTGTACCTTTGTAGTATAGTCTGAAGTCAGGGAGTCTGATTCATCCAGAGCTGGGTATTCTTAATATTCCCATTCTACAGATGGGGAAATAAAGCCACAGAGATTAAGTAACATGCCCAAGACCACAAAGCTAGTCAATAGAAGAGCTAAGATGTGGACTTAGGCAGTCTGACTCCAGATCCCAAACTTATAACTGCTTTTTTTTTTTGAATTTAATTTATTTTTTTATACAGCAGGTTCTTATTAGTCATCCATTTTATACACATCAGTGTATACATGTCAATACCAATCTCCCAATTCATCACACCACCACCCCCGCCCCCCACTGCTTTCCCCCCTTGGTGTCCATACGTTTGTTCTCTACACCTGTGTCTCAATTTCTGCCCTGCAATATAACTGCTCTTCTATACCATATTTGTAATAGCTCATGTGCCCTTTTAAAGCTGTTGATGGTATGCAAGGTGTGTGTTTTACCTCCGTGCAAAAGAATGTGGGAAACGGTGTGGAAATCTTGTATAGACGACAGCATGACATCATTATTAATAAATGCTTATGGAACTAGGTCAGTCACGTCACCTTCAGGGCTTAGCAGCAACTCCACAGAGGACTCAAAGTGAGTCTTATTTCTAGATGCCCTGCCCCAAAACATTCAACAAGTGATCCCTTTATCTATTCACTTAATAAAATTTTATTTAGCACACTGTACTAGGCTCTGGAAATAAAACTGGGACTAAGACACAGTCCTTGCCCTCAAGGAGCATGTAACACGTGGACATCTCTCAACCAATGGCCAATAGGTTAGAAGTGCAACAATATCCTAAGGGCTGATCCTGTTGTCCATTTGTTACTTGCCTCAGATGTGTGGATAATCCTTGTTTGCTGGAGGCCTTAGGGTCAGCTCAACCACCAGCCAAGTGGGCTGTCATCCCTGGAAGTCACTTGTGTCCAGAAATGTTTCCCTAGCCTTCTGCCAAGAACTTGAAGTTCCCATTAGGGAACTGACATGGAATGATGTCAAAGATGGTAGTCAACTATTTGTAATGAGGTGGATAGACCTAGAGTCGGTCATACAGAGTGAAGTAAGTCAGAAAGAAAAAGACAAATACCGTATGCTAACACATATATATGGAATTTAAGAAGAAAAAAAAAAGTCACGAAGAACCTAGGGGTAAGACAGGAATAAAGACACAGACTTACTGGAGAACGGACTTGAGGATATGGGGAGGGGGAAGGGTGAGCTGTGACAGGACGAGAGAGAGTCATGGACATATACACACTAACAAACGTAAGGTAGATAGCTAGTGGGAAGCAGCCGCATGGCACAGGGATATCGGCTCGGTGCTTTATGACCGCCTGGAGGGGTGGGATAGGGAGGGTGGGAGGGAGGGAGATGCAAGAGGGAAGAGATATGGGAACATATGTATAACTGATTCACTTTGTTATAAAGCAGAAAATAACACACCCTTGTAAAGCAATTATACCCCAATATAGTGTTAAAAAATGTTAAAAAAAAAAAGATGGTAGTCAAGACAGATGACTGCGAAGCAGAATGTGTGACATTGTGAATGCATTGTTTAAATAAAATATATAGAATAAATATATAGAAAGGTTTAGGACTAGTTTCTAGGGAGCAGCTCATGGAACTGAAAAGTCCAGAGGAGTCTGTGTCAGGCAAGGCTTCATCTAGGAGCTCTAGGACTCATCTGTGGAGTGAGAGGTAGAGACAACTCCATTTAAAGCACAGGGATTGCGAGCAGGGAGGTGTGATTCCCTGGAGGAAAATGAGAGTTCAGCTGCCAGGAGAAGCAGGAATGAGTGTTGGGAGGCAAAACAAGAGGTCCACCACATGAACCTAGGAAGATGTATAGTTCAGAGGAAGATCTGATGGGGCCATATCACCTCAACTGATTTGTTGCCTTGAGAGTTTCCTTGTCAGTACCTCTCACATCCAGACCTACCTTGGAGTGGAGCAAAGAAATGACACACTTGTCTTCTGCTCAGGCAGATGATGAACAACTGTCTAGATCTGGGGTAGCCAGCACTAGTGACCTGGAAATTAGGAGCCTCGGGCAGGGAGGAATAGGTAGAAGTGAAGGCTTGAATATATGGAAGGCCAAACTCAAGGTGTCAGGAGCCTATGAGACCTTCTCCTCAGAGCGCCAGCTTTTCGACTGCCTTTCAGATACACAGGATGCAAGCCTGGAATCTCAAATGCCCCCGGGGCAGGCAGGTAAAACAAACCAGTGTGGTGGGCTACTGCACGGAACCAACGACACGTGCACCCCGAAGGGGGCAGCTGTCACCACTATCACCATTTTTCCCCCGAGGGAAGCTGTAAACCCAGACTGGACATGCATGTGCAACACGTGAGAACTATTTCTAAACACTGGCAAGGAATCACATTTAAAAATACATTATGTGGGCTGGAACAGAAAAACATGTCCATAGGTCAGAATCTGCCTGTGGACCCCCAATTTGTGACATCTGATAGAGCCATAGTGTCATGAGCGAATGAAAATCCCTTCTCTGTTTGTGCAATATTGAATCTGTGTGTCAACCTATGTCCAAGTCAACAAATGCCCAGTGACAGCCCACTGCCCACAGTTCAGCCCTTTCATCTGCACTATCTCACTAAAATCTGAAAAACACGGTGTCAGCCACGAAAGGAGAGGGAACATCACTGTGAGAACTGTACTTTCATTTCCTGGCGGGGGTGTGGTTACATTCACAACTTCAACGTGATACTAACGGTCGGAGGGTTTTACATTCGATTTCCTGTTTCCTTTTCTTAATAAAGGAAAAGCGGCCCCCGCAGCAACGGTAGGCTGAGTTCCATAGGAAGACACCATGGGGGTTCCGACTTGGCCACAAGCAAAAACAAAACGTAACCCCCGAAACCCGGTAAATAACAATATGCAGGAGAGCTGTGGGTCGTACGGTTGCGTAGGATTGTTTTGATCACCTGCAGCAACTTTGCGTCTCACGCTCATAAGACCAGTGACCAAAGTCCTCTATGTTCGAGTTATGGAAACATTTCAAAAGGTTTAGAAAATAATTAATGGTGATAATGATAATGATAGTAGCTATGGTGTGCCAACGACTGTGAGAGTTTCCTTGCATGTCTCTAATGTCATATAAACTCTCCAAGAATTATCCCCATTTTACAGACAAGAAAAGTTGGAGGAGGCTTGGAGGAGTTAAGATAATTTGCCCAAGTCACTCATAAGTGATGCAGCTGGAGTTTCATTCTTTCTTTCATTCCTTGAATATTTATTGGTCACCTATTTAGTGAGCCAGGCACTGCAAAAATATTTATGGCTGAAAGCATCTAAGCTCAAAATGATTCTCACCTGCAGAAAAGGACCTCTGTGTAGAGGCCACATTTGGAATATTGATCTTGATCTTTCTTTCATTTGTTCAGACACTTTGTGAGTATCTACTGTGTCCAGAGTTCTAGGCTGAGTGCTGGGGGAATACACTGACCTTGACTTTTGGAAGCTTGTAGTTTAGTTGGGGAGACAGAGCCTAGGCAAGAAAACCTTTGAATAATAATATAATGCATAATGAAGTGCCAAAGGAGATGGTCCAGATGAAAAAACTCAGAGGGATGAAAGACTCCTTCGGGCTGGGATGGTTGGGGCAGTGGAACAGAGGAGACGGTCTTTGAGGGATGGATAGAGTGGAGACGGACGCAGTACACACAGGCGTGCGGTAGAAAAGGGCAAGGCACAGCATAAGCAAAGGAGGAAAGATATGGTGAGGCTGCACCCTTTGGTGTGTAAGTGCTCAGTTTGGGCAGTCACGTGATGTGGTCTTGGGTGTGAAATCCGGAATTGACACCTTTCTACTTGTGTGATCCTGGATCAATTCCTTTACTTGTATTGAGCTTCAGTTTCCTAACCTGTGAAGTGGGCATCGTGAATGAAGGAGGCAGGTTAAGCAGTGCCTAGCACCTGGCGAGCCCTCAGGGGCAGCTACTACTATGAATATGGTCTCTTGGTGGGGGTACCTTGCGGCCGTTCCATCTGAAGAGTGGAGAGAGATGTGTGGCCAACCCGAAACCATAACGTAAGAGCCGAAAAGAGGACTGGAAAGTCTACAGCCATGAACTGAAAGCAGCATGCCTCAGCCCTAGAATCGGATAACACAACTAAACCGCAAATGTGCTGCTCCGGGCTTTGAACTTCTACAGCAGGGCGAGACCCACTGTAACTTACTCTGTGATGGAGTCAAACCACATTTTTTTTTTTTTCTTTTTCTCATCAGATTTCACAGGAAATACACTCCTTTATTCAGATTTGAGATAAGGTACCCCTCCACCGTAACTCTCCTTTGGGGTATTAACTCACCCATTAAGTGGCTCACTTTCTATCCTGGGCCCATATCATCATCAGCTTATATTTAATAGGCACGTGGGTTTGTATTGCCCTTATGTTAGAAGTTAAATCTATTAAGACATGGTTTGTAGTCAGACTGAGATAATAATCTAAGAAAAGGAAGGTGAGAGTCTCCTGGGGACACAGCCAAGGGGGGAGGGTTAGATTTAAAAAAAAGTTATTCTTCCATCAGTAATCGCCCACATTGCTGTTGCTCAACAATTATTTTAGGCTTCATGACTTTCAGCCTCACCCCTGTGCCCAACAGGGAGAATCTCTACCGAGGTGTTGGCAACAATTTCTCAGCAGCTGTTACAAATTAATAGCTTTGGCTGACTTCCCAAGTTGACCCATTAAAATTCTCAAGAAAATTGGCTTTAAGGAATTTCCCAAAGACCCCTGACCTAGTCTAAAGGGCCTTTTTCCTCATTCTAAGAGTACTCATTCCTGGATCTCTTCAGGAAGGGTAGGAGGGGTATAAACAATAGCTTAGTGAGTGTTAGTTTAGTCAGTTTTCAACAAATACGTATCCAGAGAAAGAAGGATGCAAAGAAATAATAAACTATCACAACAGTAATAATGCCTAACATTTAGTGAGCATTTGCCACACACTTTTATTATCTCAGTGTCCTCCCAACCACACTATAAGGAAGGTACTATTGTTATGCCCATTTTACAGATAAGGAAACTGAGGCACAGAAAAATTAAGTATTTTGGAAGATAAATACTTTGCAAATGAGTGGCAGAACTAGGATTAGAACCCAGGGAATCTGGCTCCAGGGCTGGTGTTTTTAAACGTTTCCAAGGTGTGTGTGTTTTATTGGGAAGAGGTGGAGGAAGAGGAAGCGCTATAAAAATGTCGGGAATAGAAGGGTGCCTTAGGGGTTTGGGCTTTGGCTTTGGCCTGGTATGATGCTGTCCCACTCACTGAACAGATGGACAAGGGCATATTCAGACAAATACCCAGAAATATGACATAGTTTTGTACCTAGTCTCTTCCCCTATCCTTTTCTGCTCTTGTAGGGTCAGCCAGTTTCCAGCCCAGTTTTAGACTTTTAGCATGGGACCTAGTTAGCCTAAGGGAATTACTGGAGCCATCCCTGGCTCATGGAGCTCCAGAGAGGTTAGTGAGAGCCTAGGGGCTGGAATCAGATGACCCTTCTTGAGGTGTGGACCTAGTAGTCCCGAGGATCCCCAGGTAAACCGGACTTTGGGGCTTTGAACCCCCCAGTCCAATATGGAAATGTCTCAGAACTTCACCCTGGTCCCATGTCTCCACTGGCTCTGAAGGAAGGACCTCCATTTTGCTTTGGGTAATTAAGAGTACAGTCTCAGAAGTCAGCCAGCCCGGGTTTGAATTTCACTCACCACCTCTGCAGACTTGGGGAAGTTAACTTCTCTGTGCCTACATTCTTTCATCTGTCAAGTGGGGATAATAATAGAACCTACTTCATAGGGTTGTTACAAGGATTAAATAAATGAATCCGTACCAGCCACATAAGGCATGCTAAGCACTCCATAAATGTGGGCAGTGGTAATAAGCTACACCTTGTCTCCATTTAAGAAGTAATTCTAACTGTCTCAAGCTCACAGTGTACATTATCACACCCTGCAGGGAGCGGCCTGGTGAACAAAGCCTGTGGCCTTGCCAGGCCCTGCAGCCATGTGCTTGGGGCTCTCTTGAAGAGGAAATGGTTTCATCACCCGCTGTCTAGGCCAGGGCCACTTTCTTCAGGGAAGGGCTCTGTGGCCTTGTCTGCTGGACAAGGTTGGTGCTTGGTTACGCCCAGCACCCTAGCCTGGCTCTGCCACGCCCCCCAGCCTGCGGAGAGGCACGCACCACCTGCCCAGTAGAATGCTCCTTCATGCCAGGCTCTCTGGGGCAGGTGAGCCTCCTATGGAAGCTAGCGCGCTTCTGGAGGTCCTTCTATGGACCTGGCTGGATGACCATGACTGTCACCTTCACTTAGGAAATGCCTGCATTCAACAAAAGGCTATCCAAGGGTCCAGGGCAAGGGCAGTTTCTAGACTTGGTAGAAAGGCCCTTTTCAAGTTGACTTGGGAACCTCGAAAGTAAAGTGTGGAGATGACAGGGTGGGAACTGGGAACTATGTCTGTGCCTGTTCCCCATGGCATCTCTAGCCACTGCCATGGTGTTGGTTCTCTAGGAATGGCACTACCACACAGTGGTTAAGCACATCGGTTCTGGAGCCAGACTACCTGTGGTGGAATCCTGGCACTGTCTTATTAGCTGGGTGACCTCTGGCAATTTCCTTAACCTCTCTGTGCTTCTGTTTCTCATATGTAGAAAAGGATACTAATACTCACCTCCTCACCTCTTTAGGTTGTTTTGAAGCTTACATGAGTTTTCATAAAAATGCTTAGAACGGTGCCTGGCATGTAGTAGCATAAGTGTTAGCTGTTATTTCCCACATGCTGAAGATTTTAGTTCTAGATAGAGGCTCAGATAAGTAACAGGGCAAATCCAGAGTTCTAGACTAAGTCTATTTGTCTTGAAGTCCACTCTCTTTGAATGCTACCCCCGTGTAAGAGAAGAATCCCTACTTTGGATGCTCTAAGAAAGTCCAGATTTCAACTTCAGGAACATGAGTACCCCAAAGTAGAACACAATTGTCAGACCTTGGATTTTTGTTTTATATCCAGAAGTTAAAGTGCCTATGGGTTGTAGGGACTTCGGGTAATCCAGCCCAAAGGACCATGATCAACCATCCCCTGGTCCCGGATCCCGGGGCGATGGAAGTCTGGTAAGTCTGCCCTTTGACCTGAATCTGGGTGATGTTAGTAATACAGGAATAGGTGAAATGCCAGCCACACTTGGCTGGCCCATAAAAAGGAAATACTTCCCACACCTTGCTTTTGCACACCGAAGGCCTCCAGGTAAAGGCATCCCCACTACAAGCCTCTGGCTTTAATGTCTGGGTGTGGCTGCAGGAACCACCCAGTACAAACTAGAGTGAACCTGCTGCCTTTTCCCTTCCCAGCTGCCAAGTCAAACAGAACACAGAGAACACAAATAGCATCGTCACAATAAACCAGTTGTTGGAGGGAGACACAGAAGAACCCACTCCTGGCACTGCCACCCCCTTCGGGGGCCCAGACACGAGGTGCTCCAAGAGCTGAAGAAGGTGTGGCCCATGGGCATTCCTGTCCAGCAAGAAACCCTCTGGCTTATGTGATCCCTCCGGGAGCTGCTTGCCAAGATGGGAGGGAGGAGGGTCTCCCCCAAGCCCTAGACCAGGAAATGACCTTCCCACCCACTCGACCTGACAAATGCCAAGGAGGGAGCTCTACAGACACTTTGAAATCCTAAAGGCATCTGAGGTTTGGAGGAATTCGTGCTGGACATGCTTCTTTGAAGGGTCAGGAATGGGGGAGGAGAGAGGGGAAGAAGGAGGGGCCAGGCCTAAGTGACAGCTTCAGATAAATCTGGGCAGAGCTCTCCAGGTGCTGGTGAACTCAGGTGGTGCCCTCCCTAACCTGGGGCTGGTCAGAGTCTCCCAGAACTTGCCCAAATCTTTCTGCTGTGTGTGCTCTGGGGCATGTCTCTCTTTGCCTCTTGGATTTTGAGCCAATGAGGAAACATAGGTAAAAAATATTGCAAAATATTTTACAGAAATAAATTTTGTGGGAATTCCCTGGTGGCGCAGTGGTTAAGAATCTGCCTGTCAATGCAAGGGACACGAGTTCAAGCCCTGATCCGGGAAGTTTCCACATGCCGTGGAGCAACTAAGCCTGTGCGCCACAACTACTGAGCCTATGCTCTAGAGCCTGTGAGCCACAACTACTGAGGCCCGCGCACCTAGAGTCCATGCTCTGCAACAAGAGAAGCCACCACAATGAGAAGCCCACGCACCGCAACGAAGAGTAGCCCCCGCTCACTGCAACTAGAGAAGGCCCGCGTGCAGCAATGAAGACCCAACACAGCCAAAAATAAATAAAATAAAATATTTATTTAAAATAAATAAATAAATAAATACATTTTGTGAAAAGGGGCTAGAGCCTCCCCGTGGAAAGGTAAACTTGTGAAGTGACCCAGGTGGAGGTTTTCTGTGCATTTCACCTCATCTCATTGGGATGTAGGAAGAGCAGATACTCTGAAAAAGGACACCTGAGTTGGAAACCTGGTTCTGTACCACGTCCTTTGGCAAGTTGCTTAACTGCTTGAGCCTCAGTTCCTTGGGTTGTCAAAATGGGCACAAGAAGACCTAGTTCAGAGATGTTGGGAGGATAAAATGAGATCACATATATGAAAGCAGAGAACATTCTATATAGTTTGGCACATCAAAGGACTAGATCAATCTTGCCTTCAGTTATTTTCTTCCTTCACTTCACACTCTCTGTCAGTGGCTTGCTAGGCTCTTATTTATTTATTTATTTAAAAAATATTTATTTATTTGGCTGCATTGGATCTTAGTTGCAGCACACAGGATCTTCCTTGAGGCATGTGGGATTCTTCGCTGCGGCGAGCAGGCTTCTCTCTAGTTGTGGTGCGCAGGCTCCATAGCGTGCAGGCTCAGTAGTTGTGGCGCACGTCCCAGGGCATGTGGGATCTTAGTTCCCTGACTGGGGACCAAATCTGCATCCCCTGCATTGGAAGGCGGATTCTTAACCACTGGACTACCAGGGAAGTCCCACTTGCTGGGTTCTCGATTGGCCTGCAGAACTGGAAAAGAGATCTAGAGATAGAATCTTACAGTAAACAAAACTGTCTTATTCTAACTTAACTCTGAGTTTAAAGTAAGGAAGATAAGAAGGACTGCTACTCCACTTTCTTTCTAGAGGGTAAGGTAGGTTATTTATACGTCTGGGTGTAAATCATATCAATGCTTTACTTTCCCATCTGAAACAAAACACAAACCACTTCACTCCCACTCCCAAACTGATTCAATCTAATCTACTCTCAAGTCGGGCCTTCCCATTAACCTAACTTGAGGTTTCTCCCTTTACCATATGCTTTATGCTCTAGGTGGAGTATTGCAGGGAGGTAGAGGGGAGTATAACTGATACTCGCAAAGGGGTCTAGTTTGGCCATCGGTTGACAGAAAAAAGTAGAAACTATCATTACTTCCCTGAAAATGTCAGAATTAGTAAATTGCCGCCTTGCCCACAGTCCTGTGACAAGTGGAATCTGCATAATGCTTGAATATGTGTCATGGATCTCAACTATTATCTGGGGATTTTTTTTTAAAGTGCAGGTGATAGCTTTGTTCAGTTCACTATGCCCTTTCTCCTGTGTTTAGCCTACATCTGCAAAAGGCTGCAGTCTTTTTTTTTAAATTTTCTCTCATTTTATTTATTTATTTATTTTTAACATCTTTATTGGGGTATAATTGCTTTACAATGGTGTGTTAGTGTCTGCTTTATAACATGCAGTCTTTCATTAAGTAAGGACCAGACAGGAAAAACATTATGGTGGAGATGGGTGGGTGGGACAAGGGTTTGGGGAGTGCTGGTCAACTGGGTACACAGCTGGGGAGAGGCAACAGACCGCTAAGGGAGTTGAGGGAGAACTGTTTAGAGAAGGGTGTCAGGGAAGTGAGTAATAGGTAGGTCAGAGGATGGAGCAAAGGAATGTTGAAAGGGAACAGATATGCTCTGTGGGAAGGTAGTAAGTATCTGAATGGGAGCACAGGGAGGGCTAGCATGGAGTAACAGGGAGGGAATCCTGAGGTGCTGATTTGTCAGAGATGGAAAACGGGGTTGGATGTGTGTTGGTGGAGGAATGGAGGAATCCCAGAACAACTCCAGACACCATTCATTTTAATGAAATCCTTCTTCTTTCTGCTTCTGCCATCAGAAATAGATGCTATGTGCTCACCACCATGGCTTATTTTTAATTCCAGCAACTCATATCCTTTTTGCTTTCCTTCAAAAATAAAAGACATAGTTTAAATTCAGCTAAGCTTGAAGATTATGATATTTGGAGAAAATTCAAAGTCTTGGACCCTTCAGCTGTGCCATATCATTCAAAGTTTACTTTCTGTTCCGGGTGGTTGCCTTCACATGGTCATCTCAACCCTTCACTCCTCTGTTAGTTGATCTGGTTTTGCTTACCATTTGTTGCTGCAACATTCCTGTAACTGTTTCCAGAATTGTGTGAAGAATAAGGAGGCTGGCAGGCTATTTCTCACACTCAGCTATCTTGTCAGCTATAGTCAAGACAAAATTAAGCAATGTAGAAATCAAAGCTTCACTTCCTATTGACCTAGGTTTTTCAGGCCTTCCCATTTTTCAGTATCACAGTCCTCAGGGGCTTCTAAATTTTCTGTCCCTTTGAGAAGAACTCTTCTTGAACAGGTCCCCCTCCCTCAAGTTCTTCAACGAAGCTCTAAGGAATGAAGGTCTAAAGTACTGCTGCTTTTAAACTATAAGAGATAAATCCAAACTTCTTTATGATTCCGCTTGATTCGGGGGCTTACTCCAAGAGTGGGGAAGTTTTCTACACTGGGTTTTGTTCCTGTCTCCTGGGCAAGGCAGTTTGGTCAGTGGTTGTTCTGTGGGCTGCCGTCTGGAGGAGACGGCGGTTTCGGAGGTCACCCTGACAATTATGGCCAACTAAGGGTGGAGGGAGTGGTCTGGGTTTGGCCCTCAGTCTGGAGTCCCAGGCGGCACAGAGAGATCTTGGCTCAGGACCTGGGGCTGAGGCGTGTTGGGACAGCCTAGGGGGTATCCTGGCTTTCCAGGGTCTGGGGAACCCTCTCTGGCCCGGGGGCGGGAGACGCTGTTCCAGAATCGGTTCTGGCTCCACTGCCGCCTCAGCGCTTTCTAATTCCAGCTCCAAACAACAACAGCCGCGGCTGCAGCCACAGCAACAGGCCCCGCCCACCAGGCCTGGCTCCCGGCATGGAGCACGTGACGGCGACGCCGGCGTCGCTCCCTCTGCCCCTGGCGCTGCGGGAGGGCGGGGAGACTTGGGCGGGGGGTGGATGACGTTTACTCAGTCGTCTCCATGGATATAATGCATAGACGTCAACGTCGCCCAGTGTTTAGTGTGTAATGTTCCTCCGTCTCCATGGGAACGTCAGGCGGCCAAACACCGGCCCCAGCAACAGGCTTCCGATTGGCCAGGAACTTCTAAAGGCGGAGCTTCATCTCCCGCTTCAGTTCTGCTGTGTTGCTGTTTTGGTTGTTGTCTCCCACTTGTTTATTTCTCTAACAGATCCTGGAGTCTGAGGTCTGGATCTGTCGCCGAGTATGGGATCCAGGAGAAAACGTGCTCAACGTGCAGCTTGCGCCTACCGATTACAACCCAACAGATGACATAGTTCCCTTATGACCAAGTCCCTTCTGGGAGTCCCGGCCCTCAGGCCCAGCATCAGTCACAGCACAATACTTGGCGTTTCACCCTCTGATCCCCCCGCCCCCCCCCCCCTCCAACCAGCATCACATCTGAGGCTATTTACCCTTTCAGCCTCATGCCAGAGTCTGTGTTGCCTTCACACTTACATTTGTTTATGCTCGCAAATCCAGACGGGGGGCGGCTTTCATAAATAATACCAGGATTCAGTGCTACTCCCTGCAGGATTTGGCTACATTTTCCCGTCTGGTCTTAATTCTGTTGAATGACATCATTTATCCGTATTCCCACCCATATACGCCCAGATTTCCTGCAGCCTGAGCAGTTTGTGGGCTAGTTGAATATTATGCTTTTCTCTCTGCCCATTTTAATTCAAAACAGGGGGCCATTTGACTTCTCCAAAAGAGATAGAAGTAAATCGAGGACAGAGATGGGGGAGTGGGTGGGGGAGAATTCTGGTCTTAAAACCCCCGATTTCTTGATGTATATTACCAGTATACTGATGAAGTTAAACATTCTGAGGCGCAAATGTCTCCAGAAACAGTTTTAACCTACCCTGGGCTCCCATCAGCGAAACCAAGTTAACATCTGACAAGAGATAGTGATCTAGCCTCAGGGTTTTCAGTCAAGCTGTGCCTAAAAGAATTCCTTAAAATCTTAAGTTATGGTGTCAAATATAATAAATCTTTACCAGCTCATGCGCATACAAGTCTGAGATGTTTCATAAAAGGTTTAGATGACCCGATAATATGTTTTCAAAACCCAGAAAGAGAGAGAGAGATGCTGGTGCAAACCTCAAGTTAAAAACAAGAAAGTAAAATTATTTTTGTAGATTGGAATCGATAAGGAGTAAGGAGGGTATCTATTCTCTTTTCTAATCTTAACCTACTACCTCCTTTTCCCCTTTATCTACTCTGGTGAATAGCCTTGCTAACTGTCCTCCCCCTACCCCTAGGCCAGCCTCATAGCCTATAATTTCCTTCAGAGATGAGAGTGAAATTAAGTGAAATCGGGAGCATGCTTAATGCAAATAGGACCAAAGGGCACAGCCCTTTATCATAATGAACTTCATTCTGATTAAGTCACAGGGACTGCAAGTGCTTACTATTTACCCAGTAAATATATTAAATTGCCAGGCAAGTCTCCTTCATGTCCTGACACTCCCAGGGAATATTTGAAAATCTGATATAAGATCATTTTTAAACGATCAAACAACCCTTTCTAATTCTATCATCTCTCTTCACGTTTCCAGGAATACAGAGTGTCTTGGTCTCTGAGAGCCAATATATCTGGGTATATTCCTACGAAAAGAGGAATAATGAGGCACTCTTTGCATTGTACATTGAAAATGACCTGAAAAGCTGGAAGAGTTGGCTGAGGACATTTTCTCAGTGTGGATGAGGAAGAGGGGAGGAAGACGGAAGATGACAGTCTCCAAGTGCCTAACTTTGACTCTAACACAGAAACTGGATTTTATGATTCTGTCCAAGGGTATCGGTTATAACCTTAGAGCTTCCATGTCTTTTTCCATCTCCCAGACTTGGCTCTTTTTTTCTTAGTTCTTTTTTTTTTTGTTCTTTGGACCATGACCCAAACATGGTCGTGGGCCATGGTGTGCGGCCCACGGAGTGTTTAACCCAGGAAATACCAAATAGATTATAGTTTTGATGGTGCTGAAAGCAGCAGTTTGTTTCATATGTGCTTACGTGCACACACACATGCACAGACCCTTTCTGCCCAGTGGTTTGGCTGAGCTGCTCCATTTAGCTGACCAAGTTCAACTTAAGGACTGTGATGTCCTACTATGCTACTGATTTCTTCAAACCACAAGACAATTAATCTCCCCAGCCTACTTCCTCGTCTATAAAATGCGGTCTGGAGAACTCATTGACCCCACATGCTTGCTTTGACCTAAGAGCATTGCAATGATATAGTGATTATTAGTTGGTACTGTGGAAATACCAAATGGTATATAAATACTTGATTACTATTAATGGGTACGATTTCCCCCAATACCTCCTGCTTTAGTGCTGAGTGGAGCCTCCGCCCACCAGGTTTCCACAGCAAAGAGGCCTTGGCCCAGGCCAGGAGGTATAGGAGCAATGACCTGCATTGTCTTCCAAGGCCCAAGTGCACACTGGGCCTCTTGCACACCCCAGCCATGACTGAACTCCAGCCACGACAGAATTCAGCTCTGCAGTTCATATTCCTCAAGTCTGGCTTTCCTCAGTTGTAAAAATTAAGACATTTCTATCTGCCCTGCTTACCTCTTAGGACTGTTATGAGGCTCACTCTAGGTAATTCTATTTTTTTTTTTTTTTTTCGGTACGCGGGCCTCTCACTGTTGTGGCCTCTCCCGTTGCGGAGCACAGGCTCCGGATGCGCAGGCTCAACGGCCATGGCTCACGGGCCCAGCCGCTCAGCGGCACGAACCCGTGTCCCCTGCATCGGCAGGCGGACTCTCAACCACTGCGCCACCAGGGAAGCCCTCTAGGTAATTCTTGTAAAAGGGCTTTGAAAACTGTAAAGCAGAAGGCATTTTCAAGTTTAAAAATGTCTTGTAAGATGAGTGACCTGTAAATGGATCAGTGTCAAGGTGGGCTTGAGGGGTGTAATTCACAGACAGGCCAGATGAATCCCCACCTGTGTGATTAGATACATCCTATATCAAGGCATACTCCCTTACTGTCCCTAAAACTATCCATTTCCAGCGATTTATGCTTTTGGAGTAAGCATTTGCCTCTCTCTTCAGGTCTTAGTTTTGGAATACAGATTCTTTTATGAGTAGTAAGCTCCTAAAGTTGAACATAAGTGAAGTTATCAGATGGTACCACACAGGAGCACTGCGCTCTTGGGTGAGTCTGAGAAACAGGATGCTGGGAGCCTAGAGAAGACTATTCATCCTGTTCAAAGCCAGCTGTCACAGTTGTGCCGGTTGCTGATAGAGGATCCTCAGAGCCCACCCAGCGGACCTATAGCTCTACTCACACAGGCGTGGGAGATTTTTCTCCCCATCCTCACCCGAAACCTCGGAGGACACTACTGTACAGTAACCCAGGGCTTCCCACACTGTTGGATGTCAAGGGCCAGCAAAGTTTTTAAAAAGTTGGTGAACTGACATATGTTGCCAACTTTTTTTTTTTTTTTTTTGCAGTAAGCAGGCCTCTCACTGTTGCGGCCTCTCCCGTTGCGGAGCACAGGCTCCGGACGCACAGGCCCAGCGGCCATGGCTCACGGGCCCAGCCGCTCCGCGGCATGTGGGATCTTCCCGGACCGGGACGTGAACCCATGTCCCCTGCATCGGCAGGCGGACTCTCAACCACTGCGCCACCAGGGAAGCCCGGTTGCCAACTTTTAATTTTACCAAATGATAACAATTACCACGTATTATCACCATCGTTTCATAAATGAGAGGGCATTTTAATACTCAAAAAGTCGAAAGGACATAGACTGAAGGACTGAATATATGTAGCTTTATGAAAACTCCTTGCTTTGTCTTTATTTCTCCTATCTTCCTTTCACAGTTCTATTCATTCTTCATTCTCCATAGGGTGGTATTGATAGTGGTGAAGAGCAGACAGAGAAACCAAGGAGAGGTAAAAATCTGATTCAAGAACCATTTGAGTTTCCCAATCAAACTGACTACTTCTTCTTTTTCTTTTTTATCATTTAGTTATCTATTTATTTGGTTGCACCGGGTCTTAGTTGTGGCAGGTGGGCTCCTTAGTTGTGGCAAGGGAACTCTTAGTTGCAGTATGCATGTGGGATCTAGTTCCCTGACCAGGGGTCGAACCCATGCCCCCAGCATTGGGAGTGTGGAGTCTTATCCACTGTGCCTCCAGGGAAGTCCCTAACTGACTACTTCTTGCATTATGCACCTTTGGGTCACCAGTTTCTTTGGTAAAGGAGAGTAAAATAATCTCACCAGATGGGTTCCTGGTAGTGGGAATATAACATATTGAGTAATTCCCTTGGAATTACTTCCACTCTGGGACAGGTCAGTTTGTTTCTAGTTGGTCTGTTCCTTGCTTGGACCATGCCCCACCCACCCAAATACTTCTGGTTTTACTCGGGGAGGTGAGATTAGTGACTGTCTTATACCTGATTCAGCCAGATCAGATGGAGCCGAATGGTGGAGACTGGCAAAGTTCCCAGAGGAGTGAACAAGCCTGCCTTCCAACTGGTGTCACAAGCAGGTGCAGGAAACACTGGCAGAGCCAGTTTAACCAGCATCTTGGGCAAGATTTGGCCAGTACTTTTTTCCTGTTTCTAATTTCCTCTGGCAGAAGTGGGAACTCTCTGTGTTCTGTGGTTGCATGTTAATCTAATACAACCAACACACTATCTTTTTTTTTTTTTGGCTGCGTTGGGTCTTCGTTGCTGCTCACGGGCTTTTCTCTAGTTGCAGCGAGCAGAGGCTACTCTTTGTTGCAGTGCGTACACTTCTCATTGCGGTGGCTTCTCTTGTTGTGGAGCACGGGCTGTAGGCGTGCCGGCTTCAGTAGTTGTGGTTCACGGGCTCTAGAGCACAGGCTCAGTAGTTGTGGCTCACGGGCTTAGTTGCTCCATGGCATGCGGGATCTTCCTGGACCCGGGCCCGAACCTGCGTCCCCTGAATTGGCAGGCGGATTCTTAACCACTGCACCACCAGGGAAGTCCCCCAACACTATCTATGTATCTATGTATCTATGTATCTATCTATGTATCTATGTATCTATCTATCTATGAATGATGTATAATATATATATTTCCCTCAAAAGCCCAATGTGAATAGAAGCTGAGACTATAATTTAATTCTAAGCAATTTAAGCATAATTAAGGCACCTGAGACTGAGTTTCTCTCTCATCAGCCACCAGAGAGTAGACACCTAGGGAAATAAATGCACTTATTCAGGTCCCAAGACACTACTTACTACACTGGGGAGAAAATTTAGTCCAATTATTATCTATTGCAGATTAGAAAATTATAAGATCATTTTTTAAACAATTATTGAACCTAGTCAACCAAAATGGCATAATATACCTATATTATTGAATTTTGGTGACTATTAAATAACATAATATCTCTAAAGCACTGAACATAATTCTTGAGCAAGCACTCGGTAAGTATTAGCTATTGTTATCTCCATGCATTCAAGAAGTACTTTTTGAGCAGCCTTTATTCTGTCAGATGCTGTGTTAGGGGTTAGAGAGTCAATGATGAGTAAACAGGCAAGATTTCTGTCTTCCTCGAATGGGGAGCTAGACACCAAACAGTCAATCAACAGTTAACAGCTACCAGGACTTTGCTAGATGCTTGAGGGTCCATCAGTGAAGAAAACAAAAATCCTTATCCTTGTGGAACTTAACTGTTTTTTTTTTAAATTAATTTTTTGGCTGCACCACACAGTATGCGGGATCTTAGTTCCCTGACCAGAGATCGAACCTGTGCCCCCTGCAGTGGAAGCATGGAGTCTTAACCACTGGACCGCCAGGGAAGTTCCGGAACTTATTTTTTAGATATTAGCCCAATTGCTTTCTTTTTATTTTATTTTATTTTATTTATTTATTATTTTTGGCTGCGTTGGGTCTTCGTTGGTGCGGGCAGGCTTTCTCTAGTTGTGGTGAGCGGGGGCTACTCTTTGTTGCGGTACATGGTCTTCTCATTGCGATGGTTTCTCCTGTTGTGGAGCACGGGCTCTAGGCGCACGGGCTTCAGTAGTTGTGGCGCACGGGCTTAGTTGCTCTGCGGCATGTGGGATCTTCCCAGACCAGGGCTCGAACCCATGTCCCCTGCATCGGCAGGCGGATTTTTAACTACTGCGCCACCAGGCAAGTCCCCCAATTGCTTTCTAAATAAGTATATATTATTACAAATGGTGTTTAGTGCTATACATGCAAAGCCTAGGGTGGAATGAGGGCTTCTGAAGGGTTCCTAGTTCAGTCTGGATGCTCAAAGAAATTCTCTATGAGGTTATGACATTTTAAATTTGAGATCTGGATAAGAGTAGATCCAGTTGAGGAGCAGAGTGGGAGATGGGGGCAGAGAACATATGTATAATACTAGTAACTCATATTTAATTCATGCTTTCCATGTTATGATGCCTTTTCCCAAATGTTCTAGAGGCTGAGACTGCCAAAATCGGGAGACAGTCCCTGCATCAGAAGTTTGCTTCCAGATTGAATTTAGCTCTCAATTTCAGAATGCACAGCAGCAGCTGCCTATAGTTTGCTCCTTCCCGGGAATCACTGACAGTTGACAGTCACTGCCTCAGCCTCCCTTGGTCTCATTGCCTGGAACAATTAGTACCAACTACAACAGGAATGACCTCTGAGAACTGAACTCCGCTTCTTTGACTTGCTGTAATGATAGTCACCCTAGTGCCCCCAGGAATGTGTCAGCATACGTTTGCTGCTGGATTTAAATAATCAAGCTTGGGCTGAATAATCAATCTCTGAGGGTTGAGCTACTCTCTTCCCCTGACACACGCGTAATCCTTTAGCTCACTTTTCTCTTTGCTACTGAATTTTCTCCCATTTAAGTTTTAACGCTCTTCTTCTGTCATTCCCATTAGCAGGTTTTCACAGTCTGGTTCGTATTCCAGCTCTGAAATAGTTCACATAGTTCTGTGCAGACATAATATTTATGGGAACTGAAGATGGGTGGATTCTGATAATGGCTTGTGGGACAGTCTCCAGTGCAGTGAAAATAACAAAGAATTCAAGAAACTAATACTATGAGAGTTTAGTCCCCTATAAACTTCCCAAATGTATTTGCTTAAACCCTGTGTAAGTATTAGCAGAATACAAGGAAATGTCACCCTGCGTGAGAAAGCTTGGTTTGTTCAGTGTTCTGTTTTACAGCACAAATTCTAAGCTGGACTCTGTTTATTGTCAATAGCTCTCTAACAAAGAGCAAAATGGAATGCGCCCGTTTTTAAATTCCTGTAAAAAAGGGCCCTGGAAGACCTCAAAGCCTGACTGAGGGTAATTTACATCACTATTTTTCAGTGCTTTCATTGAAGACTCTCTAAGTTATTGAAAGACAGCTTACCAACCATTGATTTTCGTGTGTAGCCATCTATAGGAAGGATCCATATGGGTTGTTATTGTGTGAGAATGGAATAGAACCATCCATGTCCTGTTTGAAGGATAGCGACAGCTAGGGAGGAAACTAAACTGGGAATAGCTGGGACATTTCCAAATTTGGTAGCACTGATCCCAAAGTTGGTGTTTATGGTCTGGGGGAGGGAGAGATGGTTTTTGGTAACTAGGGCTTGAAATGCACCTTACAAAGACAGAGGGTTGCTGGGCTCAGTGATATTTCTCAATACTTTACCTTGGGAAGCATTTCCTCTACTCAGAATGCTCTGCTCCCTGTCCTTCTGTGGCTGGTTCCTTCTTGCCATTCACTTCTCATGACAAATGTCACCTTCTTCCACCTAATCCAAAGGAGCAACACAGTCACTCACAACATATCCCTCCATTTTAATTACCTGCCCAGCACTTTACTTTTATCTGACATTTGTTTATTTGTTATTTGTTTTTTACATTACTAGACTGTGAGCTTCATGTCAGTAGGAAGCTTGTCTGTTTACTATGGATTCCACTGACTGGCACATAGTAGGTGTTCAATAAAGGTACTGAAATGAAGAATAAGGAATAGGATAATTGCCTCTGTACAATCTGAGTGATGAAAGGATTAACTTTGTAGAGGCCATACCCTAGTATCTGCAGGTAACTGTTTTTTCTTATGCAAGATAATAATAATTTGAGGTCTGTGAAACCCCTTTCTTTCCTGGACTGAATTCTGAAACCAATGGAAAAATGAAAAGCAGGATAGAGATATCTGATAAGAATATTAGTAAGTTAATCTCAAACCAGATGTGTGAAATTAACACCTCAGGGCTGCTGTTACGTAAAAATACAATCTAGGGAAGATCCCACATGCCGCGGAGCAACTAGGCCTGTGAGCCACAACTACTGAGCCTGAGCGTCTGGAGCCTGTGCTCTGCAACAAGAGAGGCCGCGATAGTGAGAGGCCCGCGCGTGGCCATGAAGAGTGGCCCCCACTTGCCGCAACTAGAGAAAGCCCTCACACAGAAATGAAGACCCAACACAGCCAAAAATGAATAAATAATAAATATTTAAAAAAATATAAAATCACTTAATTTGAAACTCTTCCTTTTTCTCTATTATTATCATTATTGTTATTATTACTATTATCATATATCTTTTTATGTGTGTCTCTGGTGCTTTTAGCATATGGGCCAGAAATGGATAAGAGATGCGGAAATATTAACTGTTCGTGGCTTGGAGCTATAGTTCTGTGGGCTTGTGGATTGGGGGGGCCAATGAATGGAGTGCTATTTGCATCAGGCTTTCTTCATTTCCCCAGCCTATTCACAACCCCTTGCTTCTCTCTTTTCCAGGTTCCAAAGCTCAGGCAGACACCAGCTGGATGAAGCCCTGGGTTCAAATAAACTTGACTTGGATGATGAAGTATTAATAGCAAATGAAGTCCCAAATCCTCACCTACTATGAAGTTTCCCATTCCTGGCAAACAGACTAGTGGAAAGCAAAGATTTCTCACCCACAGACACACCTCTGGGCAGGAGACCCTTGATTTATTCCAAACCACTTGATTAATCTGGAGAAAGAAAGAGACTGGTTCTGTCAAAGATTCAAATTAAGAATCCCATCCCTTGGTGCAAAGCATTCTGCACAGATCAGGAGCACATGGTGCTCTGTTTATAACTGCAGAGATCAGCTCCAGCCCAGACAGGGCTGATGCAGGTGCTGCATCCAGGCCTCAGGTGATCCTGTGTTATGTGATACTCTAGTCCTGTCCAGTGTATGCCAAACAATCAGCGAATACTGACCTGGTGGCAGCCACATTCTCAGCCACGGCCGGATTGCCCAAGAAGCCAAGGAAGCCTGTGCTGGGGTGGGGGCAGGGGTGGGGGGTGGAGAAAGATTCAAAGAAGAATTAGGAAAACTGTATTCATCGTTCTATGTATTGCGTGCTTGCTATTGTGCCAGGCACTGTTCCAGGCACTGGGGAGCCGGCAATTTTTCCATCCCTCATGTTGCGGCATGTGAAATCTTTAGCTGCAGCATGCGGGATCTCTTAGTTGCGGCATGCAAACTCTTAGTTGAGCCATGAGAACTCTTAGTTGCGCCATGTGGGATCTAGTTCCCTGACCAGGGATCGAACCCTGGCCCCTTGCATTGGGAGCGCGGAGTCTTAGACACTGGACCACCAGGGAAGTCCCAATATTGTTTTTATTTTGAATTACTTGGCAGGTTATCATAATCATTTTAGTATTGGTGCCATGAAAGTTTTATTATGGCCCTATTCCCAGTGCTTTTTTTTTTTTTTGGCTGCGTTGGGTCTTTGCCGCCGTGCGCGGGCTTTTCTCTAGTTGCAGCAAGCGGGGGCCACTCTTCGCTGCAGCGTGCAGGATTCTCATTGGGTGGCCTCTCTTGTTGCAGAGCACAGGCTCTAGGTGCGCGGCCTTCAGTAGTTGTGGCACTCGGGTTCAGTTGCTCCGCGGCATGTGGGATCTTCCTGGATCAGGGCTCGAAACCGTGTCCCCTGCATTGGCAGGCGGACCCCCAACCACTGTGCCACCAGGGAAGCCCCTCCCGGTGCTTTTAAACTAAAAAATTGGTTATGTTTTTTTACCTCTATGCCCAAATATTTTCTAAAAAGTTGCTTGTGGTATTAGGCTGAGTTTGTGGAAAAGAAAGGATTTAGGGGGATAACCCATCCCAGATGAAATTTCTTTTTGTGCTGATCACTGTTTCTGGGCGGGATGGTTGTGGATTTAAAAATATAGCACCCATACCCTCTTGAATGGCAGCTAGTGGAAGCATTAATACGCAGATATGATGGGTCCATACAGTTCTAAGGATGGGTATACCCCTTGGGTTTATAAGCATCTAAATTATTATGCCTGGTAAAGAAGGTGCTGATCAGGATTTTGGTTCCCCTCACCTGAGAAAGATACAGGTAAGAAGTCACCCATCAAGCCCCTTTATCCAAAAAGAGAATCCATGCTGCCTTCTCAGCCACATGAACAATAGATGATGAGTTTCTGTTTAATGTTCCTGCATTCCACAAACATTTATCGAGTACCTACCAGTGTCAACAAGCTAGGTCCTGAGGATAGATACCTATTGAATAAGACAGATAAGGTCCCTGCTTTGGTGGAGCTTGTGGCTTAGGAGAGGAAGACAGACAATGAAAAAGTACATAAATAAAAAAACAAGGTAACCTAGTGATAAGTCCTTGATAGAAAATAAAACCAAGTAATGTGACAGAAAGTGACTGAGGTACAAGGAGGAGGGATGCAACATTGGATGGGGGACAGGCTTCCTGGAGAATGTGAAACTGGAGCAGATATTGATCATGAGGATAAGTCAACGTGTCCAGATCAGGGGGAAAGAGGGAACAGTGAATACAGAGGCTCAGCTCCTGAACCAGACTGGCATATTTGAGGAATAGAAAGAAGGTCAATGTGGCTGGAGAGGAGTGAAGGAGGGAAAGTTGTTCAAGATGAGGTTGGAGGGTGAGGCCAGGGCTGGGTCACACAGATGTGGTAGACCTCTGTAAGGAGTATAGATTTTTTCCTAAGTGTAATTCTGTATATTGACCACTAAACAGGTTTGGAGAGATTTATGATTTAGTGTTTAGTGTTAAGATTTAATTCAGAGCCCCACTAAGTGGGAGAGGAGATTTTCAGTGTATGATCTGTCCTTATCTGAATTGATTACCTCACAAACTCGGGTGGGTCAGTCTAAAGGTGGAATTCTTCAGTTGAGTCAATTTGGGGATTTTCACAAGGGATCTGTAACTCATTGACACTCCAGTGGAGAAACATCAGAACTCAGTGGAGAAAATCAGAACTCAGCTGGGAGCTGCAACCAGAATTTTCTCACAGAATACAAATCAGATACTAAACTGAGACACAGAGTGTCCACATCTGAGGATGAAACTATGATCTGTAGATCAGAAGGCAGCATAATCTGAATTCCTACATACTGGTCAGCTGATCAGGATTCTCCTGGTTTGGGAAAGGGGATTTATTTTTTTGCATTACAATTATTAACTCTCTTTTAAAGAGCTTTCTTGCTGTTCTTGTTGAGTAAGGTGGTGGATAAAATGGTGTAAACAATGCTTGAGATGTCTTAACATCCTGAAGCTCATCACGTGCCAGCCCATTTGAGCCATCCCCAGCCTTGCCGTGAGATTTCCCCATTGGATGGGAGCTCTGTAGTTGAGGTTTATTAGTCAGGGTGTGTTGTTGTCCTATAGGTTTAGTGACGTAGATGGGATTCCTTTGGAATTCTAGCAGCTAAATCCACCAGAGCCAAAGAAGGTCAGCTCAGGACATCTGGGGAGCTGACAGCCTGGACAAGACTTGCTTGTCTGAGGATAGGGAACACTTGTTTCTGCAGCGAGGTTTGGCATTACTGACCGAATTGGGGGGGGGGGGGTCCGAAGCTGCTGGTGTGGTGAAAGATGCCATGAGCTTGGGCTGAAATACATCCTTCTTAGGCACCATAGCTGTTCCCCAGTTTCCTCAGCTCCAGAGGGAATGTGTCCCAGGGACCACACAGACCACCCATTTGTTTAAATGCTTATATTAGCAGAAGGATGGGGATCCCATTGAATCATTACCTCCTGTCAAAAAGCCAAGAGTTATTCAGAATGAAAACAATTTTTCCCAAAGAGGCGAAATCTCTCTTACTAATTAGTGGTGGTGATGGCGGTGTGTGTGTGTGTGTGTGTGTGTGTGTGTGTCTGGTGATGGTGGTGGTAGTTCTGTGCCTCCCACTGTTTTAAAATAGGGACAGTCTTTGCTCACTGTCTGAGCCGTGGGGTGAGTAACCTTGACCCCTAAGCCCCTTCACTGGATTCATGCGAGTGTGTGAGTCCTGAGGGAAGTGTGGAATACTTCTCTCCCTTGGGTCTAGACATTTAGAATGAATAAATTAGAGGGTGGTGGCAACACGGTCATTGTCATTACAGACAACGTGGCATTTATGTATGGGCACCAGCTGTCTTTCTCATGGGGCTCAATTACAAGAGTAAGTTCGATCTTTCATCATGAACCACTGGAGTGTTCTTTACTGACAGAGGCTGCACCAGCTGAAAATAGCCCAAACATCTTGTTATTTTCTCTTTCCCAATCTTTGCATATTCACGCCCAAGAATAAAAGACTCAGCCTGTTCAGCCTTTTCAAAGAGTTAAAGAACATTCTCTATTTGACTTCTTAGTACCCAGAAAGGACAATAATATATACTTGCCTTGCTTGGCTGAGGGCATTCATTCATTCATTCATCTGTTCAATACATGTTTATTAAACACCTACTGGGCCAGGCATTGGGCTACGTGCTAAGTGAATATTTGCATAGGAAAAAGATAAAGGCCAAAATTATGTAGATGTTAAAACAAGTCTTAGAAGCGACTTCCCCAAGTCCCTGAAGGAGTTGAATCTGCTATGCGCATCTTTCTGACTTTTGGTCCCGTGCTCTGACCACAACCCTTCGCCACTAGACCACACTTCTCCAAATAAACAACTACTTCTGCATGCTGGGGACGGGTTGTGTACGGCAGCATTTACGTAGGCAGCGTAGACAGTAGCCTTTCACTTAATGTTGCAATAACACCAGGCTAAACAATGTGCACTGACCTCCAGAGTTACTGAACAAAAGCTTGCTGTGGGTCAGGTCTCTTAACTCAAATGCCAGAGAAGTGCAAAATATGAAAAGTCTTCATCTGATAAGAAACAACTGCTGGGAAAGAATGAATCTGTGTTTAATCTGGGTTAAAATCGGATGTGGGAGTCTACCCTCCTGTTCACTTTTGGATCCTCAGATAGGGGGAACTCAGCACATAGATAATCACAAACTATGTAAGTTTTGGTTTTCCACGCTCAGGCTTGTCCAGAACGTGGAATCCCTGCCCTGTTGGAAGGCAGCACTGTGCTCACAGAGGCACACACACATTTGTCTTAAAGTTACCCTGACCTTGGCAGATGGCAAAGATAATTTCACAGGTTGGGTCAGATTTCCTTTTTTTTTTTATTATTATATTTTAAAATTTTATTTATATATTTATTTATTTATTTTGGGCTGTGTTGGGTCTTTGTTGCCGCACGCGAGCTTTCTCTAGTTGTCGCGAACGGGGGTTACTCTTCATTGCGGTGCGCGGGCTTCTCATTGCAGTGGCTTCTCTTGTTGCGGAGCACAGGCTCTAGGCGTGCGGGCTTTAGTAGTTGTGGCACGAGGGCTCAGCAGTTGTGGCGCATGGGCTTTGTTGCTCCGTGGCATGTGGGATCTTCCGGGAGCAGAGCTTGAACCCGTGTCCCCTGCATTGGCAGGCAGATTCTTAACCACTGTGCCACCAGGGAAGTCCAGATTTCCCTTTATTTTAAGGCTACATCACTTGAGCTCCATATTAAAAATGTGATTTGGCAGTCCTGAAATGGATACCATGAGTATATTGAGATATGAGAGTATGTTGGAATGATTGCAGGTTCAGATATTAGCGGGGCAGGAGAGGAATTCTGAGATTATATCATCTGATACTACTGCTTCGGGTTGAGCACTTGCTTCCTAGATGATGCTCTGGCCCCTTTTGATCTTTATCATGTCATTTCCCAGAGGACTGTGGATCCAGATCCTGTCTCTGTATTGCAGTCATTTCCTCTGATACCTGTCCCCAAATCCTCTTCTGTGCTCAATAGCACCCTGTTATTAGCCCCGTCAAACCACTTACTGCTGTCCTGCAATTCTCTGATGACTTGTCAGTCCAGGAGGCTGGAATCTGTCTGACAGTAGGGACAGGTCCACCCTGTTCATTACAGTGAGTGCCAGCCCCCAGCAAGTACCAGGCCATAGGAGGCTCTCAATAAGTAAATTCTTCGTTAAATAAATAAAAGAACGTGTGATTCTGTCCTTTTCAGAGGATGGATTTATTAAGTCTCCAACTCTCTAGTCATAATGTTGCCAGGAAGGAAAGAGTTAAGCTATGTGGAGGAGACAGGTTTATCCAAAGACCTTTTTCCTTTTTCATTGGCAAGGGCAGGATAAATGATATATGAGATAAATCCTGGATATAAAATCTTGACACATCCTTTGTCTGTTGGCCTGAGCTGCTTCAAGACTCTGAAGGGGAAGTAAATGAAATCATTCTAGGTTTTCTCTTAAGTGGCCTGAGATCCAGTTATGAATGGAAGGCAAGGCCAGACCCAGGAATTCAAAGCTTGACCTACTTTGCCCAAAGCTAATAAGAAGAAGAGAGATGGATTTGCCTTCTTAACTTTTTTTTTTTTTTTTTTAAAGAATCAAGTACAGTGAAGTAGCCTGACAGACAACAGAACTAGGTGAATGGAAGGCAGCAGAATTGCTTTAGGATTCAGAGCAGCTCCCAGAAGTCTGTGTTTACGTATTATGTGTTTTTCCTTTTTTCTCCCCTTTTTCAAGTGAGAAAAAGAAAAAAAAAAAACCGCCTAAATTCCCACCAACATAAACCAGTGACATACAATGATGAAACTCTGTTTTCACCTCTGCTTGTGACAGGGAATGCAAAAATAGCAAGTGGCCCAGTTCCACGAATCCCCGCCTCCCTGCCCTCCCAGCTCTCGCCGGGTTCGCATCTCTAAGAATGGAGGTTAGCGCCCAGCCGCGCGCAAGCCGCACTCAGCCCCCGGACTGGGCAGATGAGGTCAGGCGGCGGGAGTGGCTGCTGCCGGGCCGCGGAGGCCGAGGCCCCCGTGGAGCGAGGAGGGAGGGCGGCCTCGCCAGGCCGACGGCGCGCCCGGCCGCTCGGCGTCGCCTGGAGACTGCCCTGGCGGCGCAGTGTTGCTGTAAACAGCTGCTTCCCTGTTTCTATCTATAGCAGGATCGCCTGGCTCTCGGGTGCGGCGGCGGGAGGCAGGTCGGCGGTCCCGCTCCCCGCGCGTCCCGAAGGATCCGCCCGCAGCCCTAATCCCGCCTCGCCCCTCTCCAGGTGACCACCGTGACCCCCGGGCCCGAAGAGTGGGGGAAGGGACACAGGGACCTGTGTCTCTACGGGGACTTGTGGCTTCGCGTCCCGGAGGTGGCCGGCGCGCTGGGACCGACCCGGGGCAGTTTGACCTCGGCTGTCCTTTGCATCCGAGCAGGAGGCTGGGGGCTTCTGGGGGGCGCAGCGCACTATAGAGCACCTTGCTGCCCCAAAGCCCTGTTTTCCAGGCCACCGAGCGGTGCCTGAGGCCCCAGACGCCGAGGATTCCGGCCTGGGCGCTGCTGGGCACGGTCCTTCCAAGCGCCCCCGGTCCTCCCCCCTCCAAGTCCGTGCTGGAAAATCACTGGCTGCGGGCTCCCAATCACCAGCTTCCTGGGGCACCGAACCACCCCCACCTCCCCAGCACGGACTTGCGCTCCCCCAAGAGCTCACTCCATCCGGTACCCAGAACTGATGACCTTGTCCACATAACACCCCCAGGCCCCGGGCCCAAGCTCAGAACCAGGCAAACGAACCCTCCAGACACCCTTGCATGGAGGTTCTGCAGAATGTTTATTGGCTAGTTTCTCAGGGGTTTGACAGTAACACTAACATGTCATATATGGCCAAGAAAAAAAAATGCGCCTTTTTCCTTAAAAACAAAAAAATTAGACTGAAAATTCCCAGCATCGTAGGTAAAGTAGGTTATCGTATTCTCTTATTTTGGATCCCCCGACTTTCTGCTTCCAAACGCAGTTAACAATCCTAGTAGTGCTGGAGTCCGGGGGCTTGAAGCGAGGGGCTGAGGGTCTGCTCCCACAGTTTGCCCTAAATTAGGGCTAGAATGGGGAATGGGGGTGGAGGCGCATTCCTTCGGGGGCCGAGGCTTAAGCCCTCGGGGCTGTGTACCTGTTTCGCCTATACCAGAGCCTCAGAATGTGCCCCGCTTTCCGTAGAGGGGTAGAAGGGCGCCCCCACCCCGGGAACAAGGGTCCGCATTGAACCAGGTGCGAATGTTCCCTCGCCTTCTCCTCCTTTCCCTCCTCCCCTCCCCCTGGCCGCGGCCCCCGCCTCCCCCCGCGCTGCACCCTCGGTGTTGGCTGCAGCCCGCGAGCAGTTCCCGTCAATCCCTCCCTCCCCTTCACACAGGATGTCCATATTAGGACATCTGCGTCAGCAGGTTTCCACGGCCGTTCCCTGCAGTCGTGGGGGGAGCCATCCCCGAAGTCCCTCATCTCTGGGACTCCAAGCCACCCCAAGACCCAGATTGCGAAACGCTCACAAGATAAAGAAACACGACAAGACGGGAGGCAGGGATCTGCGAGGGCGGCGGAGACGGCAAGGAGACCGAAGATGTGGCCAGGCCCGCGCGACACCCCTCGAGAGCCACAATGGTTGCGCCCCGTGACGTGTAGGGCTCATTCACAAAAGGGTTATAAAAGCGGTGGCTGCGGCGCCTACTACTCCCAACCGCATCGGCAGCGAGCAGCTAAGAAGCTGAGACTGAGCTGGCGGCGGCGCAGCGAGCGAGCAGCAACAGCGCTCCTACCTAGCTCTGCCGCACAGCTCCTACCTACCTGCCTCCTTCCCTCAGCCCCTCGCCCGGCTTTGACTACCCGCGATCATGATGTTCTCTGGCTTCAACGCCGACTACGAGGCGTCATCCTCCCGCTGCAGCAGCGCCTCCCCGGCCGGGGACAGCCTCTCCTACTACCACTCACCGGCCGACTCCTTCTCCAGTATGGGCTCTCCCGTCAATGCGCAGGTGAGGCTGGCTTCGCGCTGCCGCGGGGCCCGGGACTCAGGGCTCGGGGCTCGGGGTCACCGGGGAGGAGAAACCGGGGAGGGACGGCTCAGGAAGACGAATCGAGGAGCCCTTTCGCCGGCGGGGAGGGAGGCTTGCCCCGGCCAGAGCAGCCCTACCTCCGGATTCCCGAACTTGTTCGGAGCGCACGGAAGCTTGTCATAATAAGAATTGGTTCTCCTTTCCCGCGGCAGGCTCATTCTGAGCTGCCCCCGGCCCGCCCTCCCTGACTGATCTCTGACATTAGCTGGGACAAAAGTGTCCCAAGCAAAGACTCGCCAACTAGAGTCCGGCGCCTCTGGGGAGGCGGCAAAAAGCGGCAATCTCCCCTCCCCTCGCAGCCTGGAGCAAGGAGGAGGGGTGGGGTGAAGCAGGCGGGTGTGTAAGGCAGTTTCATTGATAAAAAGCGAGTTCATTCAGGAGACTCCGGAGCGGCGCCTGCGTCAGCGCAGACGTCAGAGATATTTATAACAAACCCCCTTTCAAGAGAGTGATGCTGAAGGGATAACGGGAACGCAGCAGCAGGATGGAGGAAAAAGGCACTGCGCTGCGGAATTCTTGGGAAGAAAGGGGGAAACCTTTCATCCAGGATGAGGGGCATGTAAAAAGACCTGAGCAGTCCATGGCAGAACGGTTTCTCCTCCCTCTCTCCCTGCTGCATGCGGCACTGGGAACTCTGCTCACCCCACCTGCGTCCAGAATCTGCTCACTCACGTCAGCTTTCTCCTTCTGTTTCATTCTAGGACTTCTGCACCGATCTGGCCGTCTCCAGTGCCAACTTCATCCCAACAGTGACCGCCATCTCGACCAGCCCGGACCTGCAGTGGCTAGTGCAGCCCACCCTGGTCTCCTCCGTGGCCCCATCCCAGACCAGAGCCCCCCACCCCTATGGAGTCCCCACCCCCTCGGCTGGGGCTTACTCCAGGGCTGGAGTCATGAAGACCATGACCGGAGGCAGAGCTCAGAGCATTGGCAGGAGGGGCAAGGTGGAACAGGTGAGTTCTCAGCACCTTCCCTGGGGTGGGCGTAGCATGGCTTCAGCACTGGTGGAGGTGGGGAGCCCAGCGGACAGGTGAAGCCACTGATGGAAATGACTAGATATCCCGAACAGGGAGCCCTGGCTCCAAGCCCTTTCCATCCCAAGTTAGGCTCTGATAGTCCCACTCTAAGAAATACCCTAATGTGTAGTTTCTTCCCTAATAGGTTCCTGTCTCATGTTTTCAGTCTGGGCTCTTCTTTGGCTCTTGCTGAGGTTCTTATTTTAATGCAAGTCACACCCAGCTTGCAACTGCAGGTTAGAAATGGCTTCATAGAAGAGGTGTTAGGAGCTGGGAAGCTGCAGGAGCCAGTGTCACTGGGGTGGGTGAATGGAGCTGATGGCAGACACTGATACTGAATGCTGTTCTTCCCCCCCCCCCCCCCCCACCACCCAGTTGTCCCCAGAAGAAGAGGAGAAAAGGAGAATCCGAAGGGAAAGGAATAAGATGGCTGCAGCCAAATGCCGGAACCGGAGGAGGGAGCTGACTGACACACTCCAAGCGGTAGGTAGATCCCATGGCTCATTTCTTTTTAAAACTTAAGGGGAAAGTTGGAGATTGGACATAAGGGAGCAGCGTCCTTGAGTAAGATCGTGTCTTATGCTTTGCTTTGTCCTCTCTATCCAGGAAACAGACCAACTAGAAGATGAGAAGTCTGCTTTGCAGACTGAGATTGCCAACCTGCTAAAGGAGAAGGAAAAACTAGAGTTCATCCTGGCAGCTCACCGACCTGCCTGCAAGATCCCTGATGACATGGGCTTCCCAGAAGAAATGTCTGTGGCTTCCCTTGATCTGAGCGGGGGCCTGCCTGAAGCCGCCAACCCCGAATCTGAGGAGGCCTTCACCCTACCCCTCCTTAATGACCCTGAGCCCAAGCCCTCAGTGGAGCCCGTCAAGAGCATCAGCAGCATGGAGCTGAAGGCTGAGCCCTTTGATGACTTCCTGTTCCCAGCATCGTCCAGGCCCAGCGGCTCTGAGACCGCCCGCTCTGTGCCAGACATGGACCTGTCTGGTTCCTTCTATGCAGCAGACTGGGAGCCCCTGCACGGTGGCTCCCTGGGGATGGGGCCCATGGCCACAGAGCTGGAACCCCTGTGCACCCCGGTGGTCACCTGTACACCCAGCTGCACTACTTACACGTCTTCCTTTGTCTTCACCTACCCTGAGGCTGACTCCTTCCCCAGCTGTGCGGCTGCCCACCGCAAGGGCAGCAGCAGCAACGAGCCCTCCTCTGACTCGCTCAGCTCACCCACGCTGCTGGCCCTGTGAGCAGGCAGAGAGGGGAGGCAGCAGGCACGCACGTGCCACTGCCCGAGTCGGTGCATTACAGAGAGGAGGAACACGTCTTCCCTCGAGGGTTCCCATAGACCTAGGGAGGACCTTATCTGTGCGTGAAACACACCAGGCTGTGGGCCTCAAGGACTTGACAGCATCCATGTGTGGACTCAAGTCCTTACCTCTTCCGGAGATGTAGCAAAACGCATGGAGTGTGTATTGTTCCCAGTGACACATCTGAGAGCTGGTAGTTAGTAGCATGTTGAGCCAGGCCTGGGTCTGTGTCTCTTTTCTCTTTCTCTTTAGTCTTCTCATAGCATTAACTAATCTATTGGG
The DNA here is from genome assembly GCF_949987515.2 of Delphinus delphis. Lineage (NCBI taxonomy): Eukaryota > Metazoa > Chordata > Mammalia > Artiodactyla > Delphinidae > Delphinus > Delphinus delphis. The sequence goes on along the minus strand of NC_082684.1, from coordinate 27,837,976 downwards.
GTTTGTTTTGGAATTAACCTGGTGCTGGATATTTTCAAATTGTATCTAGTGCAGCTGATTTTAACAATAACTACTGTGTTCCTGGCAATTGTGTGTTCTGATTAGCAATGACCAATATTAAACTAAGAAAAGATATGACTTTATTTTCTGGTAGATAGAAATAAATAGCTATATCCATGTACTGTAGTTTTTCTTCAACATCAATGTTCATTGTAACGTTACTGATCATGCATTGTTGAGGTGGTCTGAATGTTCTGACATTAACAGTTTTCCATGAAAACGTTTTATTGTGTTTTTAATTTATTTATTAAGATGGATTCTCAGATATTTATATTTTTATTTTATTTTTTTCTACCTTGAAGTCTTTTGACATGTGGAAAGTGAATCTGAATGAAAAATTTAAGCATTGTTTGCTTATTGTTCAAAGACATTGTCAATAAAAGCATTTAAGTTGAATGCGACCAACCTCGTGCTCTTTTCATTCTGGAAGTTTTGTAAGATTCCGGAAGGTATCATTGGAGACCAGTTTGTCAAGAAGGGTAGCTCCTGGAGGGGACACACCCCTCTGTTTGATCCCTTATCAAAAAGAGAGAAACTCTGGAGCTGATGTTGGAAAATTGTACAAACGCGTGTCTTCACCTTGCAGTGCTGAGTCTCCCCTTAGAGATTCTCGGAATGGGAAACTGCTTTGTAACAGCTTTTGTGAGAACACGTCTTCCTTTTTCTGTTTTAAAAGTCAAAGAGGGGCATGTTTAAGTCTAGTTGTGCTAATACTAAATGTCTTGGTCTTCTAGGAATCCTTTTAGCAAACAATTAAGTTTTGCACAAACCACTTTAACTTTTTGCCACAAAATCATGTGAAGGTTACTCCCTCCTTAAAGGAGAGCAAATTGAACGGTTAGAATGATGACTTTCTCAATATTCCACTATTGGGACTGGAATCTTAACTTCATTCATTACCCTATCCATCAGGCTGAACTGCCTCTTAACACTTGGTTTAAAAGAAAAAAAAGTTTTCAGACTTCCCTGGCAGTCCAGTGGTTAAGACTCTGCCCTTCCAATGCAGGGGACGGGGGTTTGATCCCTGGTCCGGAAACTAAGATCCCACATGCCTCGTGGTGTGGCCAAAAAAAGAAAATGAAAAAGTTTTCACCTGGTTAGGAAAAAAAATAAACACACAACTTTTCAGTCCTTAACTCTTCAGTCCTTAACTCAAACAGACATACATTTAGTTGTATTCTTTTTATTCTCAGAAAGAAAGGAGGGGGGTTCTCATCCCTATCCATTTGTAATACATGCATTGTAATTTCTGAAGTTTCTTTAACATATGCCTGACATTCACTGGGGAAGAAAAAGCTGGCTCTGAGAATTCGAGGGATCTCAAACAGTACAAACAATGGTCGATCATTCGGTAAATAAAAATAACATGATAGCTCGAGAAGGAGAAGTCAACATGACTGAATACGCTTTAACTTAGAAACTTTATCACCTTAATGAAGAACATGACCTTTGTCTGGGACACCTCTGGTGATGGGGTGCTTCCATGCACAGGTACCAACCACAGAGAGAGGAGGTGGCGTCCTTCCTCTACTGCTCTCTGCTATCATGTGGGCACCAAGCTCGGAAGCTAGAGCCCAGGTTTGCACCCGTGCCAGGTGGAAGAGGAGCTTCAGGGCCAGCCTTCTAATGCTTTGGTGATAGTAAAAATCACTGGGTGGTTATGGGATGTCATACTCAGCCAAGTTGAAAGTTTTAATTTAAAATGACAGTTCCACTGAGGGTGGTGTTCACACCTATGATCTCCCAGCTCCTCACATAATACCTGACATTTGAAAGCAACTTGCTTTAGGCTCTTAAGAGCACTGACCTCTCACACATCACTTGCATATTATTTTTGCCTGTCGGGCAATCATGAAAATGGCCTTAGACTCCCTGTTTGCTGTCCAGAGGGTAAATTTTCTGTAGTCTTTAGATAGGACCTAAACTGGATACAGAATTACTGTAACTAACACCTAGATCTGAAGTAACAAGAAGATATCTGAAGGAAACCAGCTGGATCCCCTACATGTACAGTAATAACAACACGTGGAAGCAGATTTCTCAGATGGGGAAGGGAAGCTAAACCTCTAGCCCTGGACACTGAACTCCTGGAGACCTGACTAATGGCTTCCGTCAGCCCCGTGCTGATTAGAGAGAGAGGCTTGCTTTTCACTTGACAGCCCTGACCTCTGCCTGCACGCAGACCCTTCTTCTAGCTCACCATAGCCCAGCTGAGACCAGGCTGCTCCATCAGCAAGCCTGCATTAAAGGCCCAGGAGAGGGCCTCGCACACAGAGAATCTCTTTAACAGGCTTCTCAGAGGACCTATAGGGTCCGCCATTGGGTTGACATCCCACCAAGCTCTCTGCCCACCATTCTCATGGGATCAAGAGAAGAAAGGAATTCCCTCTCTTTCTAGCTAAAGGGGCTCCTTCCAAATCCTCTTTTCCTGGCTCAGGATTCAACAATTCCCATGCATGATGAACATTGGGAATGTCAACTTTTTTTTGGGAAAGACTATCACTACCCACATGATATGGCCTTACACTGGTCTCAACAAAATGACTATCTCAGGGCACCATCGTTCACTGATACAAAAGATACTCATATAATAGCAAGAGATGGAAATAAGGATGCAAGGGGGTCATTTCTTTATGGGGAGAATGTCTAATTTGTTCATTAATGGATCCCCAGACCTGGCTTAGTGCCTGGCACATAGTACAGGGTTAACAAATATTTGCTGGGTGGATAAATGAATAAATTCTGCACTATTTCCACAAGCAGAAATATATTCCACACATACTCTCTCAATTCTCCTATTCCTGCCCCTGTTATGATATTAAGCAATGGGGATTTCATATCTTTTATGTCTGGCTTCAAACATAAACCCCAGTTCCATCTTTGGCTCCTCGAATTCCTCCGCTGCCTCCCTGGATTACTTCTGCCAATTCAACTTCAAAGTGAATGCACTGCCTTTGTGCTTCCAGCTCCAAATTAATTTTAGATGGAAAAAGGGTAGAAGAAAAGAGAATTATCTTTATATAATAGTGGATTGTAGACTCTGCATCATCTTTGCACATCCCTGCATCTTGTGTAATTCTCAAAATTAAAGGGTAGCATTTAACAATTTGTTCTAATAACAGTAATTTTGTATCAACAGCAACTTCCCATGCATGAAAGAAAGTAAATCAATTATGCTCTCTTTAATTAATGGACAAAGTAGAGACAGAGGCAAAGTAAAAGTTTTCAGATTACTCTAAGGAAATCAGCTGAAGTTTTTATGTTTTTCAAGTAAAAAAAAAATCAAAAACAAAAATTCAGTCTTTCAGCTGTGTGTAAGACTTCCTCCAAACACAGAATAATCATATTCCTCACAAAATAAATGAGATATGAGCATCACTTGAATGCTGAATCTCAGAGCATTGTAAGCTGTGCTGTTTTGCTATAAATATTAAAGAGCTCACTCTTGACTCCTCTCCACCACCATCTCCTGTCCTTCCGTGGACACCACTCTGCTCACTGACCTTCCTTCCGTGCCTGACACATAGCATGCCTGTCCCTGCTGCAGGACCTTTGCACTTGCTGTCCCTCTGCCTGGGCTTCTTTTCCCAGGCTGGCTCCTTCCTGTTGGTCAGGACTCAGCTCAAAGAACATCCCCTCCAAGAAGCCTTCCCAGGTCATTCTATCACTCTCTGCAACACCTTATTTATGTTTCCTTTACCTTTTTAACAAATTTCTACCCTTCACCACTGCCTGTAAGTTCCATGTGAGCAGGGACCTTTTCTGTCTTGATCATCTCTCTAGCCCCAAGGACTACTAGGGACCCAAATGCTTGTTAAATGAATGGAGATGGGTGAATGAATGAAGGTGGATTAAACTGACAAAAACATCTAATGGGAGATAACTAGAACTTAACAGTGAAGATGAGCTGTGTTCTTCATAGATTTCTTCCTGAGTGAAAGAGCAAGGCTTCTTGTTTTTTAAAAAAGTTCTTGTCAAGATTTCTACAATATTAAGGCGACGAACTAGCTGGCTTGGGAAGGAATTTTGAGGGGTACCCCAAAATACAAGTATGCTGCAGGTCAGTGACACTTCTAGACTAATTACAAATTGAGAAATTTATTTCAATACCAAATGAAGAGTAGGTGCATATGTAAATTTAAGTATCATCATCTTCCAGGAAACAAACAAAACAATGTTTTTCAATCTCATTGATATAAAATAAAATTTTCAGACTATCCCACAAATGCATTTGCGTTTTGGATCCTTGCACTTGGTGTGCTAAATTATAAAACTTACAATTTATTCTGCATGAGAAGAGAAGAATAGGGTTAGCGGCTATCACGATCATTACCAATATCAATATCATTATCACAATCATCATTTACAAGAATATGCCCAGACCTGGGCAAAAGCAGATGGGAATAAAGTGTACTGCCTCCAGATGAACGAGTTCAAAGTCCCTGAAGGGTGCTGGCGTAATAGAGGTCCACTTTGCACTCAGGTGAATGCAACAGAAGCACAAACTGGCTTAGCTGTAACGCAATTCATTTCAATGGCTCCACACACCGATCCACGGGCTGATCTAAGCTGCCTTTCCTTTGCTCTTCTCGAGCACTGTTCAACTGCCCAAGAGAACGAAGATCAGAAAGGGCTCTGGCTGTTGTCCCAAGGAGGCTGCCTGTCCTGATGCATCGGATCTTCTTAACTAATAAACTGTTTTAACTTTCAGCTCAAACTGACATGGTGCTGAGGTTTGGTTCATTCAGTTGATGAGAATAAGAACCCGGAGGGGTTTGAGCATCAGCTACGTTAGAAGCAGCTACATGTAGGAAGGGGACGCTGCTGAAGCAAGTGGAGCAAAATGTAGCACCTCCAACATGAGGGTAAATGGCGCAGGCCCCAGTTGCTCCCATGTTCACTTCGGGGAGCAATTTGTGGTCAGAGCTACAGAAACAGTGATTCATTTTCAGGCTTTTTAGTCAATCATGAGACTGTCATTGCAGCTAAATTTATCAAAGAAAAATGATAAATTAATCTGGATTCGAGGAATTGGATCCAATAGAGCAGAGTGGTTCAGAGCATGGACTCAGCTTTGAATTCTGGCTCCTTGACCTTGGGCAGTTTACCTCTCCTCTCTGCACCTTAGTTTCCTCACCTGTGAAAGGGAGATAATAATTGTATCCACCTCTGGGGTTGTTGTGAGCATTAAATAAGTTAGTCTCTATGGAGCTCATTACAGTGCCTGGGCACACAGGAGTATTATAGAAGGGTGAGCTATTATTTATTGCTTTATAATTTAGGGAGATGGGGGTCAAGGGAGAAAATATATATCCTCTGGAGCAAGCATGGACTTCATCTCATTCAATAAAAAGTTTCCAGGGGGCTTCCCTGATGGACCAGTGGTTAAGAATCTGCCTGCCAAAGCAGGGGACACGGGTTCGAGCCCTGGTCCGGGAAGATTCCACATGCCGTGGAGCAACTAAGCCCGTGCACCACAACTACTGAGCCTACGCTCTAGATCCCGCGTGCCACAACTACTCAGCCTGCATACTGCAACTACTGAAGCCCATGCGCCTAGAGCCTGTGCTCCGCAACAAGAGAAGCCACCACAATGAGAAGCCTGCACACCACAATGTAGAGTAGCCCTCCCGTTCGCCGCAACTAGAGAAAGCCCACGCGCAGCAATGAGGACCCAGCACAGCCAAAAAAAAAAAAACAAAAACAACTTTCCAGGGAATTCCCTGGTGGTCCAGTGGTAAGACTCCATGCTCCCAGTTCAGGGGGCCTGGGCTCGATCCCTGATCTGGGAACTAGATCTCACATGCGTGCCGCAACCAAGAAGTCTGAATGCCTCAACAAAGGTCCCGCGTGCTGCAACTAAGACTCGTCACAGCCACAATAAACAATAAACAAATAAATGTTAACCAAAAAAAGTTTCTGTATCAGGTGCTGGATTCAGATGCAAAGAAGGCACAGGCTGGAGTTCCTGGCCTGGAAAGGGAGAAAGACACATAAACGTATTACACACACTGTAGCAATGAAAATTGACAAGAGATGTGCAGGGGTTATGAGAAGGAGGGAGTGATGAACTCTACCTGAGGGAGTCTCTGGGAAGGTGACCGCTGAGCTGGGCTTCAAAGATGGATGGAATTTGCTAGATGAGCAAGCGGCAGAGGGAGGATTCCAGGAGGCAGAGGGATATACGCTGTAAAGGCACAGACCCAGAAGACAACACAGTTAGTTTTGCCGGACTATAAAATGCAGGGCTGGGGGAAGAGTGGGTGGGAGATGTAAACTATAGAGCATCGTATAAGTACAGTTGATTTCATTTACATCAATATTGCCACATCAAAGTGGAGCGGGCTGGAGACAGGCCAACAAGAGGTAACTGTGGCCAGGCCACGAAAAGCCTGGTATTTACTTAGTTCAGTTGTGTGTAGGTTGAACCCAGACAGTGGTGGTGGGAACAGGGAGGGAACAAGAGGTAATTAGCAGGTAGGACTGTTGGGACTTGGTGACTGAGTGGATGTGGGAGGTGAGGGAGAGGGAGGAATCCAAGCTCACTTCCAGCTGTACCAGGCTTGACCCACAAGGAGGCTTGTGGGTCCCCCAGTGACTTTGTGACTCTAGGAAGAAGAGCAGGTTTGGGGGATAAGAAGGTAAGTCCTGTGTTGGACACATTGAGCTCAAGATACCTGTGGAAAAATGGGGTGGGGAGGGGATGTAGGTGGTTGGAATTACATGGTAGATGTTCTATAATGTCAATTATAGAGCTTGTCTGGAGGCATGTGGTTGGGATAGAACCTAGGATATAGTATTGATAATGGTCAGCATTTCACATGTGCTTGCTACGTTCCAGGCTGTGCCATGTACTTTACAGGCAACACTAAGTCGGAGACCAGATTTGCTTTGCTAATCATTTTGCCTCTAGCAACTAGCACATAATGGGCACACAGTAATTGTTTTGTTGAACGGATACTCTCATTTAGTCCTCACCACAAACCTATGAGGCAGATACAATTAGGATCCTCATTTTACCAATAGGAAGATGATCTAGGAAAAGTTGAGTTAACCGAGGTCACACAACTGCTAAGTAGCAGATCTGAGATTTGAAATCAGCTCTTTGTGACTCTAAAGTCCAAAGTGCTTAACTGCTTTGCTAGAATGTTAAATCTGCCCCTAAATATGTACTTCTTATGACCTAGGGTGACACTCTAACCCCTCTGAGACTGTTTCCGCTTCCAAATCAGGAGTGGGTTTCAAAAATCTCAAACCACCCCTACAGCTTCCAAACATTGATGACATCAGATGACGACTGTGGCAATGCATTGAAGAGGCCCACACCACATCATTTAGGGTAGAAGGTCTGAGCAGCATATGCAGTGCTACAGTGGGACACCAAGCAAGTGCTAGGTACAGGCAAAGAGGGTGGATTAGTGTTCTGCTTCTGTATAACAAATCACAACAAATCAAGCAGCTTAAAACAACACGTATTCATTATCTCACAGTCTCTGTGGGTCAGGAGTCCAGGCACAGCCTAGTTCAGTCCTCTGTTCAAGGTCTCACAAGGTTGCAATCAAGGTGTCAGACAAGCTCACTCTCAGCTGGATGCTTGAATGGGAAACAATCTGCTTCTGAGCTCATCCGGGTTGTTGGCCGGAGGCCACCCTCAGGTCCTAGAGGCTGCTCATAGCTCCTTGTCCTGAGAGCTTCCTCAACATGGCTGCTCACTTCCTCAAGCCCAGCAGGAAAACCTACTAGTGTGTGCTAGCAAGATGGAGATATATATATATATATATATATATATATATATATATATGTACATACCACGACATAATCTAGGGGTGACATCCCATTACCTTTTCCACATATTCTGTTGCTTAGAAGCAAGCCTCAGGTTCTACCTCAAGGGGAGGGAATCACACAAATTCCCAACATGGACACCAGCAGGCAGGAATTACTGGGGATCACACTAGGGTCTGTCAACCACAAAACACACACAATGTGTGTCATCCACATTACCTGCTGAGAATTTAAAAGTAATAATAAAACCAGTTCAACTTGGTCTGCTTTTTAATTAACACCATGAACTGGCAATTCTAGACATCATCAGTGACAAAATACTCTTTCCTGAAAAAATCTTTTGTTGTTTTAAGTTCTAAACAGTTGCTGGGATTACTGTTTTCTTTTTTAAATACATTTATTTATTTTTGGCTGCGTTGGGTAGGCTTTCTCTAGTTGCGGAGGGTGGGAACTACTCTTCGTTGCAGTGCACGGGCTTCTCAGTGCGGTGGGTTCTCTTGTGGAGCACGGGCTCTAGGCACGCGGGCTTCAGTAGTTGTCACACATGGGCTCAGTAGCTGTGGCTCACAGGCTCTAGAGTGCAGGCTCAGTAGTTGTGGTGCACAGGCTTAGTTGCTCCATGGCATGTGGGAATCTTCCTGGAGCAGGACTCAAACCCGTGTCCCCTGCATTGGCAGGCAGATTCTTAACCACTGCGCCACCAGGGAAGTCTGGAAAATTATTTTAAAATTATTTATTTTAAAACTAAAAAACGAATAAAGAAAAAACCCATTACATCATCAGTAGTATAATTTAGTAGTTGACTAAACTACTAACCCACTGTTGTGTTGCTTAGGAATAAAAATTAACAGCTGGGCTTCCCTGGTGGTGCAGTGGTTGAGAGTCCGCCTGCCAATGCAGGGGACGCGGGTTCGTGCCCCGATCTGGGAGGATCCCACGTGCCGCGGAGCGGCTGGGCCCGTGAGCCATGGCTGCTGGGCCTGTGCGTCCGGAGCCTGTGCTCCGCAACGGGAGAGGCCACAACAGTGAGAGGCCCGCGTACCGCAAAAAAAAAAAAAAAAAAAAAATTAACAGCTAGCACTAATTGAGGTTCACAATGCGCTAGACACTGTTCCAAACACACACACACACACACACACACACACACACATTTATATTAACTCATGAATCCAGGTAAGTCCTGCTATTACCCTTATTTTATAGATAATATAGTCCGGGGGCACAGAAGATTGTGATCTGCTCAAGATCAGCCAACTAGAGTGGCGGAGCTGGAATTTGAGTCCGGGTAGTGCGGTCCCAATGTGTGAATTCTTAGACACTAGTAAGGAAAAACAAAGAAACACCAATATCCCCAACAATCTTGCAGGCCGTGGAAGCCCTTCAAAAAGGACAGGAAGGCTTCTTTCCATCCAGGAGGGCTTCTTTCTGTTCCTGACCTGCCCCTGCTGGATCCTGGGCTGAGGGAGAGCCGGCTTCCCAAGGACCTGTCAGAGGGGGTGCTCTCTCGGCGTCCCTTCTCTGCCCTCGGAGCACCCTCGCCGCGCCCCTGCCTTCCTCTGCCAAGCCCAGGTCTCTCCCGGCCCTTCCCAGCTTCCGGCCCTTTGCTTCAGGCCAGGTCGCTGGGTCGGGCCGCGCCAGGAGCTCGCAATTCCTCTATTTACTGTTTGGTTTCTATGGTGAGACGCAGGTGCCGTCAGCGCCTCCCGTCATCGGCCCCGCAGCTCGGCCCCCACCCGGCGCCGTGACGTCTGCCCGCTGCTTCCGCTCTGCCCATATTTGGCTCAGCCACGGCGCCGCCCGTCTGGACTAGGCTGGGAGCCGGACTCCCACCTTCCCCCGCCCTCTGTCCCCGGCCACGCCCCCGTGGGGCTGCTGCGGGCCGCTCGGTTCCACGCGACCCCAGACCCATCCCCGACACCCGAGCGGAGGCGAGGGGCAGGGGCGATAGGGACCCCGAGGGAAGGCGTGGATGACTGATGGATGAACTCTGGGGTCCCAAACATTTGTCTCGTTGAGGCTGTAGCCAAGATTTGGGCTGTTTCGTTTGTTTGGGGTGGGAGAGCTGGGATCACGATTTTCTCACTCTGTGCCCGAAATCATGGAAACAGCCATCCTTCGCCTCACTATTTTACATTTTATAGGCTTGAACTTAAAATTCTCGTCCATGGCGCAGTGAAAAGCTTTGAAGGCCGAGGTTCTGGGATCAGCGTTGCCCCTTGGGGGATAAGTGACCTTGGGAAGGTCACTTCCCTTTACCTAGCCTCGTAAAATGAACTTCGGGGGTGGGGCTCTGTGTCGTCAGGCTTGTGAGGGGAGATCGTCCATCACCTTTTAGTTACAGGCGTTGGCGGGGGGGAGCGGCGCATTACATAATTGGAATATCAGTGAAGTTCTTTGAGGACCCCTACAATTCTGACCTCCATAGTAACTGGATTTGTGCGTCTCTTTGCGCCTTGCTCGTATTAGGCGCTTAATTAACTGTTGCTAACTGATTATTGAGTGAATCCCAGGCAAATTACTTTCGGATTTCACCTTCATAAATCCAGACCCCCGCAATTCCTCTTACAGGCGGAACCAGGAATATTGCGGCGATGGTTAATAATCGCGCAGTAGGGTTGCTGATGTAAAGCGATTTGCAGATGTAAAGGGCAATAAACATTCCTGGGAGGAATCCAGCGAGATTCCAGAAGTCTCGGAGGGAGCCGTGGGTGTGCGCCGCCCGGCCATGAGGGCGGGGGTGGGGCGGGCAGTGCCGCAGTGGCTACTGCCGGGGAGCCGACTGCAGGGGTGGGGTCGACTCTTGAGGCTGCTTGGTCGCGGCTACCGCCCTCCACCCTCAACCCGCACCCATTCCCCAGTTCCTCTGGCCAAAGGAGTGTGTGTTTTTCAGAATTTCAGAGCTAGAACGCACATCAGGTACGATTGCTCTAATTCAGCCTTTCAATTTTACAAATGGGGGAAGGAAGGCTCAGGTTCACTCCGGCAAGTTGCACAGCTAGTCAGAGACAGATAAAAGCCAACATGTCTGGCTTCAAACTGGTGTCCCTTCCACCTCCCCTCTAGCCTCCTCAGCTCTTGTGGCTTCAGGTTGCCTGGCTCAGATGGTGGAATGTACAGTAAAGCTAAATATTGACTTCAGGGCTCCTCTAAAGGGTGCCAGTGGCATGCCTACTGCCCCATACAGCCCACAGCATGACACCAGGGCCTGGGGTGATGGCCAGGAGGGTCGTACTCCCCAAACCACAAGAGTTCCTCATTCCAGTGGCTGGAATGGCTACCCTTGTCCAGAGAGCCCGAATTGGCTGTCTTGAAACCAGTCTTAAACTAGCAGTTGATTATTTTTCATAGTTACCCAAGCCTCCCATTAACTTTTCTCAGTCAAGACAACAGCAGAAGGCATGGGTAGCCTGAACCCATGGAGACCCCTTTTCTGCTCATTGGAAGGTCTTTTCATGGTACAAAGAGGTTAGATCCTGTGAGGGAATGCTTCTTTAATGTCTCTCTCTCTCTTCCCTTTCTGTTTACCCAACTTCCTCTTACATTCTATATTCTATTTCCTCCCTGACTGTAGGCAGCTAAGACTGAGAAGACTGGTGCCCACCGCTGGCCGAGGGCCGTTCCAACCTGCTGATTTGAGGAGGAGTCTGGGATCCTTCACCTTTCTCGCTGGATCGATTGTACTTGGAGCTCTAGCGACAGAAGTAGCAGCTCTGCCGCCTGGTGGACATATGAGGCAGAGCACCCTTCTTCAATTCCAGAAGCAGCATCACGGCTAGGGGAAGAGATTTTCTTTGTTCACTGATGGAAATAGCAAAACTTGGCAGAAAAAATAATCCCAGTTTTTTCTCTCTTTAGTTTATTTCTGAGGATCTGAGTGATTTGGATGCAGAAAACACTTCTGTTGTTTCTCTCGCCCGGACTGCTTTTTTTCCTTCTGCCAAGTTTTGTTATCTCCATCAGAGTGAACAAGGTTTCCTTGCCCCTTCTCTCAAACCCTATTTCAAATTCCATCTCCTTCATAACAACTTTTCTGACTCCTCTCCTGTATATCTTATGAAATACAGCTGTGCACAGACCCAGCACACAGAGCACAGCTTACATGCTGTCTTTTTTTTAAAAAATTTATTTATTTTTGGCTGTGTCGGGTCTTTGTTGCTGTGCGCGGGCTTTCTCTAATTGCGGCGAGCGTGGGCTGCTCTTCATTGTGGAGCACGGGCTTCTCATTGCGGTGGCTTCTCTTGTTGCAGCACGGGCTCTAGGCACATGGGCTTCAGTAGTTGTGGCACGTGGGCTCAGTAGTTGTGGCTCACGGGCTCTAGTGCGCAGGCTCAGTAGTTGTGGTGCACGGGCTTAGTTGCTCCGCGGCATGTGGTATCTTCCCGGACCAGGGCTCGAACCCGTGTCCCCTGCATTGGCAGGCAGATTCTTAACCACTGCACCACCAGGGAAGTCCTACATGCTGTCTTTACTGTTGTTTTCTTGAGAGTTGAGGCCAGGTCCTGGGTGTCTTTTGTGTTCATAGATGCCCAGCACAGGGCTGGGGACAAAACCTGCTCTCAAGCCCTTGCTGATTAATTGATTAATTAATTGATTAATTTCTCCAAAAGCAACTCCAAGCCTTTGCTTTGATAAACCTTCCTCTCAGTTCTTTGGAAATCTAGATAATGATCTAATCAAAGACAGCCTTGCACAAGAAATAGTTTCACAAAGCAGTTTCACAAGAGAACATCACCACCACCCAGAGAGGGATGAGGAAGTGTGGACTCTCCCTGAAGATGAGGAGGGTGGTGACATAGGAAAGTCGGAGGACAAAGAACTAGGAGAGGGGAGGCCTCTGCTCCTGGGATCGGAGAGGCAGCACACCGTCTAGAGCTGGGTTTCTGTCCAGACCCCACCACTTGCTGTGTGGCCTTAGGCAAGTTTACTCTGTTCTCTGTGCCTCAGTTTTCTCATCTGTAAAAAGAACTACTCACCTCCTAGTGATATGAGGAGGATAAATTGAGCTGATATATGCAAAGTGCAAGAACAGTGCCTGGCACATAGTAAGTGAAATATAGCCGTTTGTTGATCTGTTTTCCAACGTAGCTGTTTTATAAATGGAATGGGGGAAGGTTATAAAATCTCTTTGCTCCCTTCTGCACCGACCTTCCTGGGCAGTGCATGAGCTATGTGGTCATGCAGGTCTGGGTGGATTCCTGTCTCTGTTACTAGTTGTGTGACCTTGGGCAGATCACTCTACTTCTTGGAGCCTCAGTTTTCTCATCTGTGAAGTGAAGATAATTGTGTCTCCTTCCAAAGACTGCGGGTACATTACATGATTATAAAAAGCCTGGCATATCAGGAGTTTAATAAACAGAAACTATAATAATATTGTTATAATATAATAATAATAATATGTATTATATAATATAGTTATTATTATCTATGAGAGGAGCCACATCTAAAGGAGAAGAGAGTCTCCGAAATCTTTGAGGTTTCAAGAAAGATTGAACGTTCTGAGTAGCAATGAGACCAGCTCAACTCCTGCAGCTTGGGGTTGGGAGGGTAGGCCCTGGGTCTGGGCCATGACTGGATATCACAACATCTGAAGAAACCAGGAATGGTTTGGCTTGTGTATCAGCTCTAGGGACATTTCCTGCCTGAGGACTGCGCTGAGGGTGTGGACCTAGTCGGGTCAGGTGCCAGCAGCGGGGGACCCATCCTTCCCACGAGGTGGGACTTTAGTAAAAGAGGGCGTGGGCAGGGTGGGCCTTGGAAACCTGTTGTTGAGTGAGTGTGTGTGTGTGTGAGAGAGAGAGAGAGAGAGAGAGAGAGAGAGAGAGAGAGGAATGGCCCAGAGACATCCTTCCCTGGAACTGGCCTCCCAGGCCTGGCACAGCCGCCCTCATGGCAGAACTTGCCTGCACAGCTCCTCAAAGCTGCCATTCCCATTTCTAGCCCTGACCCAGGACATCCCAGAGTGATTGCCCCTAATTATCCAAGGGATGTGGGGAAGGAGGGTTGTCATAGTCTTACAGCCAATGTAACCTTAATTCCCTTCAGCTGCATGGATGGAAAAGTACTAAACGGCACATACAAATCGTGCAGTCCTTTGGGTTCTTTTAGAAGGGCAAAGGAGGGTTGCAAAATCCAACAATGATAGAGTGTCGCAACCCCAAATATGTTGGGAATCACTCTTATGGCTCTCACCCTTGAAGGCTCTCGTCCCCTGTGACCCACAAGGAGTTGTGCGCCCTGACAGGCTGGGGTCTACACTAAGTAAGTTGTCGTTCTGGGATCCCAGACGGTCTTAGGAGCTCTTTGGGGATCACAGAGGAATCTGTGAGCCTCATTCCAAACTCATGTTTCCAGTCGTGGCAACGGGGGGCGAGGAGCACCCAACGACTAGTACCTGGAGCAGAGCTGAAACGTGGCGTGTGAAGAGTCACGAAGGTGCTAATGTTGGTTGTCTCTGGGGAGAAAGGAATGTGTTTTTTGTTTTCTTCTCTTTGCTTGTTTGTACTCTCTGATTTTTCGTTTTTGGCGAGCACACAGATTGCTTTTGTAATAAAAATGTTTTTTAAATGTTCCCAGCAGAACAGTATGTTTGTTTTTTTAATAGGTAACGATAATAAATGGAAAGGCTCAGAACTCAGACACCTCCTGATTTTTTTCTTCCACCCCTCCTTTCCAAAAGAAATAGATGCTCCTGGTGAAACCTTTGAAAATTCAGATAATCAAAATAAAGAAAATAAAAATCACCTGTAATCCCATTACAGAGGTAATCACTGCCAAAGGCGGGCCTCTCACTGTTGTGGCCTCTCCCGTTGCGGAGCACAGGCTCCCGACGCGCAGGCTCAGCGGCCATGGCTCATGGGCTCAGCCGCTCCGCGGCATGTGGGATCTTCCCGGACCGGGGCATGAACCCGTGTCCCCTGCATCGGCAGGCGGACTCTCAACCACTGCGCCACCAGGGAAGCCCTGCCAAAAGTTTTGATTCTCCCTTTCCAATACACACTTTAGTTTTATACTTTTTAATTTATACATTGTAGTTTTCATGAACATAACACCAGGCCAGAATACTGTTTTATAATCTTGTTTTTCTATACCATAGATCATGAACACAGACAATTTTTTTTTCTACGTGATCACTTTAATAGCTAGTCACATAGAATTCTAAACATCCAACAATTTAACCAATCCTGTATTCTTGGACCTTTGTTTCTAAATTTTTTGCTATTATAGACAAGGATGTAAATATCTTTGTGGTTAAATTTTTGTGCACATCTGAGATTTGTTCGTTCGAGTTGGGCCCAGGGGGTACTCCTTTTTAAGGCTTTTGAAACATAGCTGTGCAGTCAGTACACTGTTACATAGGACAAGTGGGAAGGGAGTATTGGCTCAACCAGTTTCTAGCTGTGCAATCTTGAGGAAATGACTTACCCTCTCTGCACTTCAATTTCCTCAAATGTAAAACTGGAATGGTGGTAGCTATGGAATGAGATTGTTGTGAGGATTGAATGAAAAAAAGAGTGTCACGTGGTGCCTGGCACAGCACAGGATGAGCCCTCAATAAATGGTGATTTTTTCTGATTTATGGATTGTTTTTTCTTCAGGGGAAGAAGTTGTCTTGAGGTTGAGGTCTGGTTGCCTGGGAAAGTGGCGGGGAGAACTCGAGCAGGTGTACATGGTGAAGGGGGAAGATGCTGGGGAGTGGAAGGCAGAAGAGGACAAGTGATAGAGAAGAAGCTGATGGGGGTAGGCTGAGGAAAGTTTAGCAGAGAGGAGTGTGGGTGTGGGGGACAATGGGAACCCAACGGACACGGGTGAGATGTCCACATGGGCCATTTGGAGCAGGGACCCTCGGAAACAGAGCCAGGTGCCAGTCCCTGTGTGGCCACCTCTATAAGATCTGAGATGGAGCCTGTGTCCTTTGGTCCTGGCCCCACGAGGCTGCTTTCTGCCTTCCTCTCAGTCCCATGTTGCATTACTCCAGGGCAGTCTTCTTTCAGTGCCTTGAGTGTGCCATGTTCCTCCTTGTTGGGTGAACTTTGTGCGTTCTGTTTCCCCTGCCAGGAATGCCCACTCTTGCTGGCTAATTCTTAGCACCCTTCAGATCTCAAGCTTAAAGCTCACTTCCTCACAGAGGCTTTCCCTGGCCATTTGGTATGAACCAGCCCCCTTGCTCCCGTTATTCTCTCATGGCCCTCTGTGCCCTCATAGCAATGCCAAAGTTTGGTGTCTTCACTGGGCTGAAAGCTCCATGAGGGCACGAAGAGGGTCTGTTTTTTGCTCACTCTTGTACCCCTGATGCCCAGCACATAGTAGACACTCAACAAACAGTTATTGAAAGGGAAGAAGAATAAGACAGTTCATCTGTGACCTGTAAAATGCTTTTACATCCCCTCCTGTGGCTTCAATCCCATCCTAATTGATGCTGGCTGGTTGGCTGAAGGAACAGGAGACTTGAGGGCTGCGAGGAATGCCTTAGCCAGCTGCTCTCCCATCCTTCTCTCCCTTGAGGAAGCAGGCTTCCCTTTCTAAGACTAGAAACTTTAAACCAGTGCTTCTCAAACTTAAAGGTGTATATAAATTACCTGGGGATCTTCTCAACATGCAAATTCTGATTCTGGGTGTCTAGGGTCCACCTCAGGGTCAGGTCCAAGACTCTGCATCTCTAACAAGCTCCCGGGTCAAACCCATGTTGGTCCCAGGACCTCTGAGCAGCAAGGCTTTCAGTCTACAGCCTCTTTCTGTTTAACACACCACCGATTCCCACGCCTAAGTTTGAGTCGCTGCGCCCTCTGCCGGCCACTGAGGGGCATGGCAATCATTGACCAAGTATTAGATAAAGACTGCACGCATGAATTTTAAAACTCATGCAAAATTCTTGGGGAACAAGATCTTCTCCTAAAAGCAGATGGGCACACAGATTCCAATAGCATTAGGAAAATGTACTCTTTTTTTTAAACATCTTTATTGGAGTATAATTGCTTTACAGTGTTGTGTTAGTTTCTGCCATATAACAAAATGAATCAGCTACACGTATACATATATCCCCATATCCCCTCCCTCTTGCGTCTCCCTCCCACCCTCACTATCCCACCCCTCTAGGTGGTCACAAAGCACCGAGCTGATCTCCCTGTGCTATGTGGCTGCTTCCCACTAGCTATCTATTTTACATTTGGTAGTGTATATATGTCCATGCCACTCTCACTTTGTCCCAGTTTACCCTTCCCCCTCCCCGTGTCCTCAAGTCCATTCTCTACGTCTGTGTCTTTAAGGAAAATGTACTCATAAGAATACACTCTGGGGCTTCCCTGGTGGCGCAGTGGTTGAGAGTCCGCCTGCTGATGCAGGGGACACGGGTTCGTGCTCGGGTCCGGGAAGATCCCACATGCCGCGGAGTGGCTGGGCCCGTGAGCCATGGCCGCTGAGCCTGCGCGTCCGGAGCCTGTGCTCCGCGACGGGAGAGGCCACAACAGTGAGAGGCCCGTGTACCGCAAAAAAAAAAAAAAAAAAAAAGAATACACTCTGTAGGGACTTCCCTGGCGATCTAGTGGTTAAGACTCTGTGCTTCCACTTCAGGGGGCCTGGGTTCGATGCATGTCGCAGGGCCAAAAAAAGAATACACTCTGTAAAGGATCCCAGCCATGCTGAGGCAAAGAAACTCCCGGAACTGAAGGATGTTAAGACTGGGGGAGCCCACCTCTGCAGCGATTTTCTTCTTTTGCCACTGTTGGCTTTTCCCACTCTTGTTTTTTTTTCTTCATCAGGGCTGCATTATGACTTTCGTGGGCCCTGGGCACTTTGAAGTCCCCTTTCTCTATAAAAATTAATTAAAATTTTCATTTTATGACTGCATTGTTATAAAGATGAATAGTCGGAGGAAGATGAATATATAATATATTGTCCTTTTGGAAATAAAAGTTAATTTTTTTCTTCTGATTTTTAGACGAAATTAAAACATTTTCGTGGGTTTCTAAAAATAGCATGGGTCCCTAGCCCAGTCCTCTTGTATCCGCCCTGTTCTCCACGAGGTGGCAGAGAGCGCATTCTTAATGCTATCTGAATCTGTGTACCCACCTGCTTTTAGTGGAAGATCTCGTTCCCCAAGAATTTTGTGTGTTTTAAAATTCTTGTATGCTGTCTCTCTACATACGCCCAAGACTGTACTAGATGCTTTGAGGGCCACTGTGCTGTTCAAGTAGGTGACCAGATTGAACATGTTAAATGACTTAGACATATAATATGTGGAGTGTTTACAATGTGCTAAGCGCCTTAAACATATCTCTCAAGTTTCAGAACAGCTACTATCCACGTTGTACCCAGGAGAGCACCAGAGTTGAGAAGGTGACATCATTTTCTCACATTCCAGGTGAGTAGTTGGCAGATCTGGGATTTGAACCCCAGGTCTGTCTGACCCTCTCCACAGGCTGTGACAGGATATCCAGTGAGGTGCCTGCTTGGATGTATATTCCCAAATGTATGTTATACTATCAGGGCCACCAGGGGACAAGATGTCAGGGAGGGCTGGAGAGTCTTAGGGAGGAGGGAGACTGAAGGTCGGCTTTGGAGCAACAGTCATTGCAGAGATGAAATGTCAGCGAAAGGCATGTGAGGTCACAGAGGTGTGGAGGTGGGCCCCTGGTTCAGGGGGGGCCATGAGGAGACTTCCCAAGTGGGAGGGAACTCGAGGTTAGGAAGCAGAGGGCGATGAGGCAGGGTGTGGCTATAGGGGGTGAGGAATTTGGGCCCAGTCTAACGTTCAGTGGGAGGCTCTTTGTTCCCTTGAGTCCTAAAATTTAGTCCTGAATTATCAATAACCTAGCAAAGTTTTATCCATCCTCCCTGTCTCAGTTCCTCATCTGTCAAATGGGAGTTATGAAGCTTGCCCTACCCTCTGAGATGTCAGGAAGTTCAAATGACTGTCAGCCCCACAAGGATGGGGAGCCTGTGTCTGATTCAGGCTGTATCCCCCGGAGCCTGGGTGCTCAGCACACATCTGGTGAAGGAATGGGCATGATATCCCACAAATCCCTTGAAAAGCAGTGACAGGAGACAGCGTGGCTGGAGAAAGCGCCCGGAGCCAGAACAGGGCGTGCTTCTGTGAAACAAAGTTTGATATAAGAAACCACCAGAATCTTTCTGCAGGATTGTGGATTGAGAATTTGCAACCCTAGCCTTTGCTTTTAGCTTTAGGATGTAGGAGGTCAAGTCATTCCATTCTAAATTCTTTTTTTTTTTTTTTTTTTTTTTTTTGCGGTACGCGGGCCTCTCACTGTTGTGGCCTCTCCCATGGCGGAGTACAGGCTCCGGACGCGCAGGCTCAGCGGCCATGGCTCACAGGCCCAGCCGCTCCGCGGCATGTGGGATCTTCCCGGACCGGGGCACGAACCCGTGTCCCCTGCATCGTCAGGCGGACTCTCAACCACTGCGCCACTGGGGAAGCCCCATTCTAAATTCTTACATCTAAACCTACCTTAACTCTAGTATCCTAACTAGGAAAAAAGGCTAAAATGTAGTTTGTCTTCTCTATTTCATGTTCTCCTAACACTTTAGGCACTTAGTACAGATGTAATTTCTTTTTTGTGGGGGGGAGCTTAAAACAGCAACCAATCTATTATATCTCATTATTTCCTGGGTCAGGAATTAAGACAGGAATTGGCTGGGAAATTCTTCTGCTCAATATGGCAAAGACTGATGTCCTCCGTGGTATTCAGCTGGGGGAGGGGCTGGTCTGGAGGGTCTGAGATGGCTTCACTCACATGACCAGATGCCATTTAACATTTTGTGTGATTATTTGATTAATAACTGTCTCCCTCACTAGTCCAGAAGCTACCAAAGGACCGGAACTGTGTTTGTTTTTGTCTATCATTTTATCCCTGGTGGCTAGCACAGGACCTGGCCCACTGAGGCTTAGTAAATAGTATTTGTTAAATGAATCAATGATGCAATTCTTTTTTTTTTTTGGCGTGCTGCACGGCTTGCGGTCCCCGACCAGGGATCCAACCTGGGGCCCTGGCAGTGAGAGCGCCAAATCCTAACCACTGGACTGTCAGGGAATTCCCAATGATGTAATTCTTATAACAAGTGTCAGGATCCTCAGAAAAAAGGCATAGGTAGGAGTTAATGATGATGATGATAGTAGGTCAGTAAGTGCCAGGACTGAGCTAAATACTGTGCAACCTGGCGGGATGGCATTATTTATTTACCCCCATTTTACAGATGAGGAGCTGAGGCAGCCCTGATATGGCTTCAAAGGGCAATGCAAGAGGAGCCCCTTTTATGTCCCAAATCAGAGGATCTGGGGTAAACTCAGGAGGCCTGGAGGCCAAGCAAGTTATTTAAATGAGTCATTTGAGAGATAAAGACCTGATGAAATGACAAAAGGCTGGAAGGTATGTTTTCAAATTAGTCACAAACAATGTTCCAGAGTCCCGCTTCTCCATTATCCAAATAAACCATCCCCAACGATGAGGTGGAGATTCACAGATTCACTCTGTCACCACATTCACTTATCCTGTTCCTCAAAATCCACATAATTGTTTCTTCTTCATCCTGGGTTTATTTATTTTTGACGCTTCTGCACAGCTGGACTGTTCTGCCAACGTGTTGTAATGCTTCCTTCGTTTCATCAAACAACAGGCTGGCCTGTCGTCATGAGAGTAGCATCCCAAAGCCAACGTGGGTTAGTAATAGTGCCCTTGATGGAAGTTGCCTGCGGGGTCAGAGTATTAGCAGATTATCTGATACCCAGGCTTCTTGTGGGCTCTGCCTTGCATGAAGGGCTCTTCTAGATCGTGTTACTGTGATAGGGGAATACCCAGGGTACCAGGAAATTCCTGCCTGGGCAGGGAGCTGACTTCCCGGCACCCCAGGGATTCCAAGCCCAGCCGCCTGCAGCCAATCAACAACGGAGCTGCCTCACACTGACAAGCAAAACGAAGCCCAACAAAAGCAGCTGGAACCCAAACAAACAGACTTGGGTGAGGTTGGGAGGGGGCTCAGGCCTGGCGTCATCCAGGCTCTGGGCCAGGCCGTTGTCTTGGCGACGGCCAGCCGGTTTACCAGTGGGCAGCGGAGCCAGTTCTCTGAGAGGGAAGCCCGAAGAGGGGGCTGCGGTGCCTGGGCGGGGTGCGGTTGGGGGGTGGGGAGCTTCTCCAAGTAATAGAAACTCACAGAGAAGGCACTGGGCATTTCCAGAGAGTGGTTTCTTCTCTCAGGAGCCAGGCAGGCTGCCTGGGGGTCAGTGGGCTCAGAGAGGCTGGCCAGCCTGAGAGGGAGGGAAGTGGTCACTGAACTAGCAAAGACGCCTCTGGAAAGGCTGGAAGGTGGATTTACAGCTGTCTTAGCTTTCTGGGCAAAGCATGAATTGAAGTGGATCACAGAGTTCTATAAAACAAAACCCAGAAACAATACATACACACAGCAGCCAGTGGAGGAGAGGCCTTTGGGAACCTCAGAGGTGGCACATGAAAATGTTTTATGTCCTTCTCCAGGAGCTTTTTTTCTTTCCATTTTCTTTTTCTTTTCTTTCTTTCTTTTTTTTTTTTTTTCTGATGACCACAATTCAAGGCATTATCTGGAGGAATGAACAGCATTCAATGAAAACAAAACGTTAGAAAACCTCTGTTTTGCAGGGTAGGGCCTAAAAGGTGTTCATGTCCGTGACAGCAGGTTACTTTAGGGTAAATAAGAGACTCCCTTTCTGGCTAAAGTGAGACATTAGTCAAAATAAATGCAATGGAGGAAAGAATCTTGGTACCTTCCTCCAGAAATCTTGCTGCAAAAGTACTTGTCAATACTGTATGCTTCCTTCCACATGAGGTTTCTAGGCCAGTCATTTCATAGAGACAGAGAGTAGAATGGTGGTAGCCAGGGGCTGGGGGAGGGGAGGACGGGGAGTTACTGTTTAATGAGGATGGAGTTGCAGTTTGCGAAGATGAAAAGAGCTCTGGAGATGGGTGGTGGCTGGCGTTTGCCCAATGATGTGCATATACTTAATGCCATGGAACTGTGCACTTAAAAATGGTTAAAACGGTAAATTCTGTTATGCACATTTGCCTATATACATATACATATATATATATTAAAGTGTCTGTCACTTAAAGACTGTCTTCTAGTTGTACCAGGAGACAGTGGTGTTTGCTTGGAGGCTGACCCCCAAGGCGTGTTGGCTCAGCTGTCTGAGCCTCTGCTGTGTCATCCATTAAGGAAGGATGCCGGTAAGGAAGAATGGACATGAGGGCATTTAGTGAACAGAAATACACCACAAGAACGTGAAATGTGATTAAGATATTATTTCAAAATTCATTTTTAATGTATCTAAATGCCAGGGGGCAAGTTGAAAGGGGAAGGGGGGAGCTTTGAGGAAACCAAGGAAAAGATTATATTTGGCAGTTGTAGGAATTGGAAAAAGCCCAAATATTTTATGAGAGTAGAAGAGAATTTTGGGCTCATTCTCAGAGGCCAGAAGGTATGACCAACTTGGGCTGTCACAGCGATTTAAAATACTTCTCTCTTTTGCTCTGCCTAAATTGAGAAACCATTTAAGCCCACCCATCAGGAGGAAATGAAATGAAATGAAACAATGTCAAAACATCACCTCTCAAATTTCATGAAGGGAAATGGTACAGTTACAACACAATGCTGGGTCAAAGTTTATGGGATCTCGAACACAAATGCATAGTGGAACTCAGGTTACCATCAGAGAGTCCCATTAACTGTCAACAATCTATTCAAATCAATTTTTTTCTCCCCATTTTAAAGATATACACCATTCAGGGACTTCCTGATGGCGTAGTGGTTAAGACTCCATGCTCCCAGTGCAGGGGACCCAGGTTCGATCCCTGGTCAGGGAACTAGATCCCACATGCATGCCGCAACTAAGAGTTTGCATGCCTCAACTAAGGAGCCGGTGATGCGCAACTAAGGAACATGCCTGCTGCAACTAAGGCCCAGTGCAACCAAATAAATAAATATTTTATAGAAAAAGATATACTCCATTCACCACCACCACCACTTATGCAACATATGTTCCATTAGCATAAGTTAGCACGTGCCAAAGCACTAACCTAAATGTGGTGCATTTCTTATCTTTTCACTCCTTAGAAGAACCACGCAAGGCGAATCGTTTTTATAGATAACAAACTGAAGCTTGTGTTTGAAACTTGTTCTTTCAAGTTTCAAGAGGTGGAGCTGGGATTTGAACCCAGGGAGATTGGCTTCAAATTCTATGATCTTTTATTCTTTTCTTAATTGGTGCCCCCAGATCACCATGTGAGAATTGATAGAATTAGTCTCCTCATTCTGTGGAGAGTCTGTGGACAATGTGAACACATGTGGCTGAGACAATCAGTGCTCCTTAATTAAACGTTAGCTGAGGTAAGCCGCCATTGCTGGCCTTGTGGTGTATGTGCGATTTCTATCAATTTAATAATAATTATTAAGAATTGAAAAGATTGCTGAAAAAATCTTATGTTTCACGTTTGTGAAATGTGAATGGGCAAAATGGTTTCATTGATATTTTTTCCTCTAAAACTGTGGACTGCCTACAGATGACCAGTATCTATGGATCAGATGTTCTCCAGGGCATGAGGAGGGTCTGATTTCTTTGAGGTAGTATAGCATTTCCCCTCTTTTCTTTCTCCAACTGCCTTCCTGGGGTCTGTTGCTTTGAAGTTGAGGAGAGCAGAAGGAGGTCTTTGGTAATGCCACTCAAGGTGGAGGAGGACTCTGAGCCTGTTACTATAGCAACACAAAGGAGAGAGTTATCCATCCACCCCTCTAACAAATGTTTATTGAGCACCTGTTATGTGGCAGGCACTGTTTTAGGCATCAAAAACTCAATGATGAGTGAGATAAAATAGTTCCTCTTGTGGAGCATCTATTCCAGTGGAGAAAACAGACATCAAACAAATAAACATAAAAACAATACAAGTCCAGATAGAGATAAGGCTATGAAGAAAATAAAGCAGGAAAAGAGGAAAGAGAGTGACTGGAGTGGAAGTGGAGGCATCTTTTAGACAGTGTGGCCATAGAGAGGGTCATCTGAGGCTCTGCAAAGAGGTTAATCTAATTGCACAAAGAATCTGATTCTCTTATACATACTCCATCCCAAGCCCAGACCCCACTCTCAGTAGGACCACTTTCTTCTTGTTCACCTTCTCCCACAGAATCTGAGGGGGACCCATTTTCCTAAACCCTCAGCAGCAGAATGGAGGTGGATCATGGACATTTTAGGAAGGGGATAAGGAGAAGGTGAAGCCAGACCGTGGGGAGGGAAGGAAAAGGTTCAAGGGCTTGGAGACCCAAGGGATGAAAAGTGTAGTGAGTGTTCATTGATTACCTACTCAATATCCATTCCTCTTCTCCCCACTTCCAAACAGCACCCAGACTCTCCTCCTGGGTTTGGATGAGATGTCAAGGGGGAGTCCTGACTGTTTGAAGCCAATCAGGAGAATATCAATCCGTTTTCCTCCGTGATTGGCTCAGATGGAAGTGTGATGCTTGAGTCTTCTGATGCATATGGAAGTGAAATTCTCTCCTCTCTTGGGGTAGACACGGATACAGGTGTAGGTCCATCTTGTGACCTTGATGGAAGCCATCCTGAGGACAAAGCCACCACATGGAAGAGGGCAGAGAGCAGAGAAGTGGAGCCAGACTCCCAGTTGCTTTTGAAATCCCTAGCACTGGATTTTTCCCTTTGTGAACCAATTCATTCATTCAAAACATCCTATATGCTTGTTACTTGCTAGACACTTTTCCACATGCTTGAGAAAAATTCCTGTCCAGTTTTCTTTGGCTTTCCTTTTACTAGCATGGGAGGAGTGATGGGCAGATGATCATCAGAGTCAGACTGCTTGGGTTTAAATCCTGGCTCCACCACTCCCTGGCTGTGTGACGTCAGGCAAGTTATTTAACCTCTCTGTGCGTCAGTTAACACATGCAAAAGGAGATAATTCTAGTGTCTGCCTCGTAAGATTGTTGTGAGGATTAAATGAGATAAGGTAAAGGGTGTAGGACAGTACCTAGTCTGTGACATGCCGCCCCAATCACACCTTGGGAATAGTGGACTTATTTCTCCAGCTACTGGGGATGCTCAGCTGCAGGCCTTTACAACGATTGCCGCAGTTGAAGGTGATCACGTTACTCAAGGCCATGGCCTCTTCAGGAGAACAGTTTACATCCAGTGATTGGTCTATGGGGAGCTATAAAGGCCTGGACCCCCTGCCTCCTCTCAGGACCACTCTGAAAGGCCACCCCAGTTCTAGAGCTCTCAAGGGTTGACGGAGGCTCTTGTTGGGCTTCCATCTCAGCTCTCTTTCTCCCTCTGCCCAGTCCTGCTTCTTTTCCCTCCCTTTCTGCAGGTGTGGATCCAAACAGCACATCCTGCATGCTGGTCTCAGAGTCTGCTTCCCGGTACCCCACCTATGACTCAGTAAATTTTAGCTGCCATCGTCATCATCCAAAAGCATCCTGGGTGAGAGAGAAAATAAGAGAAAGGGTGCAAAGGGGAGGGGTTTCCCTACTAACTGGGAGAGGTCACGTATATGGTTTTAAAGTTTCTTGGGGGCAGGATTTTGTTTTCTCGAATCTGGAGAGGTATCAGGACCCTGGTGTTCACAGTCTGAATCTGGGAAATAAAACCCGGGATTTAGCTCTAAATCCTTGTCCGAGCTTTGCTAGAGGAGGAAGCCTGCTTCTGTCCTCTGGCTTTTTAAGTTAAGTGATGGTGATGCAGGAAAGCAGGCTGGCTGTGCTCTTTTTTTTTTTTTTTTTAACATCTTTATTGGGGTATAATTACTTTACAATGGTGTGTTAGTTTCTGCTTTATAACAAAGTGAATCAGTTATACATATACATATGTTCCCATATCTCTTCCCTCTTGCATCTCCCTCCCTCCCACCCTCCCTGTGCTCTTTTTTTTTCTTTTTGAAATTAATTTTTATTTAAAAAAATTACACAACACATTGTTATGGAAAATACAGATATTTTCTAAAGATGGTCTAAGTGTATTCCAACATTTTTTTTTTAACATCTTTATTGGGGTATAATTGCTTTACAATGGTGTGTTAGTTTCTGCTTTATAACAAAGTGAATCAGTTATACATATACATATGTTCCCATATCTCTTCCCTCTTGCGTCTCCCTCCCTCCCACCCTCCCTGTGCTCTTTTTTAAATGTCAATAGATTCAGTTGAACCCCACAAGCATCATTGGAGGGCCTGCCATGGGCAAGCACTGTGTTTGTGCTTGTGCATGTGCATGTGAGGACGGGGCTGGGGAGAGGGAGAGAGAGAGAGAGAGAGAGAGAGCGTGAAATACAGAGATAAGAAAGATAGACTCCCTACCATTTGCAGGGGAGATAAGCCATGTTCCCAAATAACATATTGCATAGCACGATGGTGTGTGCATCAAATTTAGAACCAGACGGACCAGTGCTCAAATCCTGAGTTGAATCCTAGTTCTGTTACTGAAGAATGTAGTTTTATATCAGGGGTGGCACAAAGAGTGACGGGGACCAATGCATAGGAGACAGTAATTCCGGAAAAGGGCACTGTCTTGTGTTCACTGTGTAATTTAAGAATATTCAACTCTGCTATAGAAAACAAGAGAAGTTATGTACAGAAGGAAGTCGCTTATCAGCTATTTTAGACACAGATAGATTAAACAGAATGTGTGTGTGCTGAAAATAGATAAAATGATGAAAGAAATGAGAATGTAACTTACCGGCAGAGGACTACAAAGACCAAGTAAACCTCAAGTATTTACGAGGCTTGGATCGTGTCTTCTCCAGGTGGAAGCAATGTCACTCCCGAGATGGCCGCCCAATGGCGACACTCATTATGTCCAAGAAACATAGATGAAATCCATAACTGCTCGGCAGATTAACTGGGGTGCTGCAGTATGACCTGGGTACCTGCCCCTGAATCTTCCTGACAGGGACAGTTTGTGCCTTGGCCCCAGGCGCCACCTTCCAGCTGACCCCCTTAGCTTGGCTTCACCTCTGAGCCCTGTTGCCACACCGTTAGGAGGGAAGGCTGCTGTGGCAGAGGGAGAATGAGATATGTGAATGTGTGTAAACCAGGATTCAGGTAGGTGACCCTTCTACCTGCTTGCACTTCCCTTAAGTGCGTTTGCCTGTTTCTTGCTTCTCACCGTGTTTTAAATTGATTAAATAAATTGTGTGATTCAAGTATTGTAATTTGGCCTGCCAGCCTTTCTGCTCTGTGACCTCTGGGATAGCCTGCCTGGAGGTATAATTGGATGATACCGTTGCTTCAACGTAGCTTCCCAGATGACAGGGGAACGTTAGGTGAGGCTTCCTGGAAGCCAAGCCCGAGCAAGGGATTCTTGTGGGACTGATTTTCGAGGGAGTTCTCTCCAGAGAAAAAGTGTGTGACAAAGTGAGGAAAACAGGATAGGAGCTGGGAAGAGGCCACACAAATATGAGGTTCTGCTGAAGTGTAACCTCAGCCCGGCCCCGTGCAGAGCTCTGGAGTGTAGATGGTGCTGCAGACTTGGCCTCCCTGAAGGCAAGAGGGCCAGTCTTTCGTACCTTGTACTTGGGGATGATGTACCAGCTTAGAAAAGGGGGTCTGGGGGGGGGTACCAGCAGCATCTGCTACAAGTGATCAGCCCAGGTAAGTCGTAGGGTCAAGGGAGGGAAGACAGAACTTAGTAGGTTGGGAAAGTAGTGGGAACAGGGATTAGAAAGACAAGGTACAGTATGACTTGGTGGGGTCTGGAAGCCAGAGAGAGAAGTTAAGACCTGATTCCACAGGTAGGGAGCTATAGGGAGCCACGTGTGTGCTCTTGGGCACGTGTGTGTTTTGGAGAAGAGCTTCGGAGGAGCCATGTGGCGGTGGCATGTGTTAGGCAAAGAGAGCAGCTGGGCCTGGCTGGGCAGTAGTACAGGTAGCTTAGAGCATCTTCCTCCTCTGTGGCCTTTGGGTAGCTCTATACACTCAGAAGGTTACTTCCCAGGGTCTAGTACGCAGTCATCTCCCTGGCCTCCATCTTACAGAGTCTCTGTTCTCTTAAGAATCAGCCTTGTCTGGAAGGAAAAGGGACTGGTGCAATATGCCCAAGAGGTAAGCCTCCCTAAGCCAGGTGTGGGGGGGGCAAGGATGGGGAGAGCTACATTGCTGAAGGCTGTCCCTCAGAGAAGGACACCTCAGAAAAAACTCAGCAGCACATCCAGGCTGGCTGCAGAGCGCTGACTAATGCCGGAGTTGTTATGCGAGTTGCCAGCTCGCTCCAAGTGGGGTTACCTGATCTCTAAGTAATATAGAGTTGTTAAGCCTTTGGCTTTTATCCGAATCACTGTGGCCACCTGGTCAGTGGCAGACTGAAGATTCTTGGCCTGAGACCAAGCCACCCTCCATGAAATGATCCTTCCTCTGTGCAGAGGTTTTGACTGTCTATCAAAGCCTTAAGAACAGTGGTTCTTAAACTCCAGCATGAGAAACACTCCCTGGAGTGCTTTCTAAAAGCTCAGATGTCCGGGCCCCACTTGCAGAGATTTGGACTCTGTATGTCTGGGATGGGGGTGAGGGATTTGCATTTTAAATAATTACCCTGGTGACCGGGAACAGATGGTCCAAGCAACATAATTGGGGATAGGGAAGAAGACCCAGCATTTATTTACTTAGGAAAGCCAACAGCCCTGTGAAGTAGGTAATATTATTTTCATTATTCTCAATTTACAGATGGATAAACTTAGGTTCAAAGGGTTTCACTAAACTGCTCAAGGACTCAAATAGTAAATGACAAATCTAGGATTCTGACCCACTGAACTGTGCTGCTATGTGAGATCAAGAAAAAGACCAGTAGATCTAGCTGACTGCACACATAGGTAGGCTTGTGTCCTGACACTCTCCAATATAAGCCCACTATAGTCAGGCCAATGGTATCAGCCAGGAACAAGCTGGGTTATGCCGCAATAACAAGTGAGCCACCAAGTTCATTTCTTGCTCACATTACATGGCCATTCAGACCAGCAGGGGGGTCTGTTCATTAAGGTAACTCAGGGATCCAGGCTGGTGGAAGCTCTGGCTTGACATGTGCTTCTGCTAATACAGAGGTAAGGAGAGGGGACACTGGTTCTTGAGCCATGCATTTCTGTCTGGAAATGACGTGGGTGTCACATCTACTCAAATTTCGATGGCCAAGTAAGTCCCTGAGCCATGCCTGAGTTCATCAGGGTGTAAAAATGTAAACAAGAGGGTAGTTCACCAGGCCAACTGCTCATCAGATCCTGATATGCCTCCTTTCTCATGTCTATGCTGTTGCTTCTGTCTGAACCGGCCTGGCCCTGAATGTCGGCCAGCCTAACTGGACCCGG
This sequence comes from Delphinus delphis, assembly GCF_949987515.2. Lineage (NCBI taxonomy): Eukaryota > Metazoa > Chordata > Mammalia > Artiodactyla > Delphinidae > Delphinus > Delphinus delphis. The sequence goes on along the minus strand of NC_082684.1, from coordinate 27,808,800 downwards.
GTATCTAATTCTAGACTCACCTGCCACCAGCTCTGGGCAGCCTTTCCCAACCTACCCAGGCTGGTTTGTGTTCTCCGGTGTCCAGGCCCTCAGAGGGCCCTGGGCTGATCCCCATTAGGGCACATGTCATGTTGCATTGCAGCTGTTACTCATTTGTCCCCCATCCCGCTGGGTTGAGGGCTCCAGGGAGATGCGGGTGTGTAGCAGTGACAGGCCTTGCCGCTCTAGCCCCTGGAAGGCAGGAGGTCAGAGTGATGAAGAGCTGGGTTCTGGCCTTGTGGGAGCTATCCTCCTTTCCCCACAGGAACAGGATTTCAAGGAGCCTTAGAAAATGGGGAAGAGGAAGGCAAGAAATCTATGACTTCAGGATGAAACAGCTGCAGATGAGGAAGAAGACCCCCTGCAGAGGGAGTGGGCTTTTTCCAAGGCTTCACTGCCCATCATGGAAAGACTCGTCTCAAACCCAGGTTAGTCACTGCCTGGAGCTGGCTGTGTCACCACAGGGTGAACTTCAAGTCTAAGCGGAGGGCATGCTGCAGCTGGGGGAAAATCCTTGCTGTCCTAGCTCTGGGGTCCCTGATGCCCATTAAAGGCCATTGTTAGCAAAGGGCCAGGTGTTAGTGGTTTCCTCGGAGAGAGCTGCCTGAGTCCTGTCACGTCACAGCCTCTGGGGCCTGGGGAAGGCTATTTGGGGTCAAGAACAGGAATCAATGCCCGTCTAGCAGGGGCATTGACATGACTCTGATGCGGGACTCTGCAAGGTCTGGGTCACCTCTTGGGCGCTCACACCTGGAGTAAACACAGAAGAGAGGCAAAGACCGGGACTGTGCATGGGAGTAAAGCACGTGGCCTTGAGCTATACAAGGCAGGGTCCATCGCTGCCATCCTGACCTCAGAGACCCTCTTCCTCCCACTTCCCACCTCACACTTTGGGCTCTGGGGGATGAACCATTTTTCAGTTCTCAGGGTACCTCACGCTCTCTCACTTCTGGGCCTATGTGTGCTTTAACCCCGACACAAATCTCAGCCTCTTCACTTATTTTTCCATAAGAAGTTAAACTTTCAAGTGTTTTGTCTCTTTGTGGTGTGACTTTCCCTGAAGTTTGAGGGAGGGGACTCTTCTAGGGCGGGTCCCGTTGCACAGTGTCCAGCTAACCCCTTCCTTCCCACCAGGGAAGTCCCTATATATATTCTTTTCAAGATTCTTTGCCATTATAGGTTATTACAAAGTATTGAGTATGATTCCCTGTGCTATACAGTAGGACCTTGTTGTTTATCTGTTTTTATTTATAGTAGTGTGCACATGTTCATCTCAAATTCCTTGGACTTCCCTGGTGACGCAGTGGTTAGGAATCCACCTGCCAATGCAGGGGACACAGGTTTGAGCCCTGGTCCGGGAAGATCCCACATGCCGCGGAGCAACTAAGCCCGTGTGCCACAACTACTGAGCCTGGGCTCTAGAGCCAGCGAGCCACAACTACTGAGCCCGCACACGTAGAGCCCATGCTCCGCAACAAATAGAAGCCACGGCAATGAGAAGCCCGAGCTCGGCAATGAAGAGTAGCCCCCACTTGCTGCAACTAGAGAAAGCCCATGAACAGCAATGAAGACCCAATGCAGACAAAAATAAATAAAATTAATTAATTAATTTAAAAGTAAATTAATTAATTAATTAAAAACCCCTCAAATTCCTAATTTATTCCCCACCCCTGCTATCCCCCTTGGTAACCAAAAGTTTGTTTTCTATGTCTGTGAATCTATTTCTGTTTTGTAAATAAGTTCATTTGTATCCTTTTTTTAGACTCCACGTATAAGTGATATCATATGATATTTGTCCTTGTCTGACTTACTTCACTTAATATGATAATCTTTAGGTCCATCCATGTTGCTGCAAATGGCATGATTTCATTCTTTTTTATGGCTGAGTAATATTCCATCACATATATGTATATCACATCATCTTTATCCATTTATATGTCTTGGCTTTTGTAAATAGTGTTGCTATGAACATTGGGGTGCATGTATCTTTTAAAATTAGAGTTTTCTCCAGATATATGCCCAGGAGTGAGATGGCAGGATCATATGGTATGTATATCTTTTCTTATTCATGGGATTAGCTCCCCAGCCAAATGGGAAGTGTCACCTCTTCTCCAGAGGAGTAGGAAACTCCGTAACCATTGCCAGGCCACATACACAAGTGTACCACTGGGCAAGTGGCAATGGGGAAGCTCTGATCCAGGCTGCCTCCAAGGCCAAGGGCACAGGTTCGTCAGTCACACTCAGCCTGCAGGGCTTCTGTCTGGCCTGCAGATGCCTTTCTTTTATTTAAAAAATACAGCCAACATTCAGAAACTGACACATTTCACAAAACAGCTCAGCAGATCTGGCCACAGTGGGACTGTGTTCCAGCACAGCACAGTCCCCGAGCTGAGAAGCTGCCCTGTGTTAGCTCAGCTCTCCGATTTGCCATGGTCCTCACCATTCCTGCAATATTTGCTTTGGTGTCATCCAAAATAGAGCACACACATGGTAGCTTTTCTCCTTACTGTAGCTGTGGGATTAGAGCAAAGCTCTCAACTTCCCTGAGACCCCTGTATCTGCAAGATGGAGTTCCCCATTGCTCCCCTGAGTCTGGGGTGAGGATTGGATGAGAAAGTCCTTGGGAAGCAGAAGGTACTCTGCTCCCTCCCCCATGTGCTGCTCTTCTACTTCCTCTCCCCTTCCCCCGGCTTCCCAGACCCCACTGTCAGCTTCCCAGACCCCACTGCTTCCCTCTATGGAAGCTCCTCTCTGCTCTCGAAAGGGCTCAGGTGGCTCCTTGCTTGGCAGCTGGATCTGCCTTCCTAGGATGGGAGGGCTGGAGGAAACTACTCGCTGCTGCTGTACCTGCATCAGTATGAGGTCTCTAGCCAGGAAGGATGCGTATGTCACGGGGAAGGGGTGACTGGGGTGGAGGGGGGCTCTGATAGCTGGGCTTGGCCTCAGAACAACTAAAAATAAGGTTTGAAAAGTAGCCAACCACCTCCCTCAGGTGACCACCAGATGGGTGATTACCACTGAAAAGTCTTTCCCTTATAATCCTGAGGTCCTTGTTCGAGAACGAAGTGTGACAGCCACTGCAGAAGTCAGCAGGGTTTGCTCAGCGCTGCTGAGAAATAGCTACTTCTTCCCTCCTGACGCTATTAAGCTAGCGGACCTTTTGTGTTTTTTGTTTTTTGCGGTACGAGGGCCTCTCCCGCTGCGGAGCACAGGCTCCGGACGCGCAGGCTCAGCGGCCATGGCTCATGGGCCCAGCCGCTCTGCGGCATGTGGGATCCTCCTGGACCGGGGCACGAACCCGTGTCCCCTCCATCAGCAGGCGGACTCTCAACCACTGCGCCACCAGGGAAGCCTCATCTAGAGGACCTTTTAAAAGGTTTTAAACTTTTATTATTTCTTGAAATAAAGTATCCTCCCATTCCAAAATGAATTGGGCTTCAAATGCATTTCCCCAAATTTTCTTTGTTTTGATTACAAAAGTAATCCGTTCATGTTCATTTACAGAAAAATTTGGGAAATGTATAAAGACACAGAAGGAAATTAAAACCTCTCATCATCACTTGTTAATATTTTGGGTTATGTCATTCCACATTTTTTTCTTTGTACTCCCAATCGTATATATGTATACCCATATATGTATTTTCCACATGTACATGTTGGGTCTCATTTTACATACTATTTTATAATGCACAGCATAAGTCCTGGCAAAGATTAGGCAATAAATATCACCAAGGCTAATAAATATCACTTATGGAGTGCTTACAATATGCCAGGCATGATGTTAGGTGTTTTATATGCATTATCTCACTTAGTCCTAATAACGATGCTATGATACAGGAACTTACTCATGTCTTACAGATGGGAAACTCAGAGAGGCTCAGAGAGGCCCAGAGAGGTTACGTCACTTGCTACAAATGTAGTCAATGAGATGGACAAATACCGTTTCTGGTATTTTGGTATGAACAAAATACACACTTGCTGGTTTAAAACTTTTTAAAAAATGATTTAAGCAGTGCCTTACCACCTACTCAGGTGAGAATTTTTACTGAGAAAGATGTGAAAACGTGTTCTGGTCTTGGAGGCAGGAAGTCTGGCTCTGCAACTGACTAGTTGTATGATCTGGAGTAAGTAACTTAACCTCCCCGTCCCTCAGTTTCCTGGTCTACAAAATGGGATTTGTGTGGGGAGAAGGGTTAGTACTGTGTCTGGCATAACAGAGTGTTTGATATGATTGACAAATGTTGATGACAGTTGGAAAAACATCAAGAAATCAAAGGTACATAACATGAAGCTTGCTGTAAAAGGCTCACCCATGACATTTCGGGGCGATGTCAGCCAGTGAGGGGCTGATGAGGACTGTGATCTTGGCTGGTGGTGAGTGTGTCCCCACTCCCTGCCCCGAGGCCATGTTCACCTTCTAGGAAGGACTTCTGAGCTGCAGCAGTAAAACTACTTATCAATTTGTCTTTCAGAAACAGGTAATATCTCAATATGCCCAATTCCTAAAATAGCACACTTGCATCTCTAAACTTTTTGTGGTTTAAATAAAAGTCAATGGCTGGGGAAAATGAAAAAGCACAGGATACCTGAATTTGAATAAATTTGAATTGTATTGCAATTAAGGGTCTCCCAATTTCCCTCCTTCTTTGTGGCTGTTTAACTTCTCTGAGCCTCAGTTTTTCCAAGTGTCAGTACTACCTCCCTCTTCAAGATAGTGTGGGGCAGGGCTTCCCTGGTGGCGCAGTGGTTGAGGGTCTGCCTGCTAGTGCAAGGGACACGGGTTCGTGCCCTGGTCCGGGAGGATCCCACATGCCGTGGAGCGGCTGGGCCCATGAGCCATGGCTGCTGAGCCTGCGCGTCCGGAGCCTATGCTCCACAACGGGAGAGGCCACAACAATGAGAGGCCCGCGTACCGCAAAAAAAAAAAAAAAAAAAAAAAAAAAAAGATAGTGTGGGGCAAAAAGCAATGTGTATGAAGGTTTTAGCTCAGGGTCTTTGTCATAATAAATAATACCCTTTATGAGGCTGTATGTATGAGGTGGTCTAGAACACAGGCTTTGAGGTTAGATCTGGGTTAGAACCCTAGTTCTGCCTTTCACAAGCTCTGTCACCTTGGACAAGTTATTTTGCCTCTCTGAGCCTACCTCACGGGGTTTGTATGGCCTGAGCACTTATGTATGTAATACCTGACCCGGAGTAGGCATCCAACACCAGCTACTATGATGAGGTCCTCCTTGCTGTCTCCTGGTCACTCTTTGCCTTTTTGATTCTTGTAAAGCCTGAACTGCATGACATAGCCCTTGATTATACACTGCCTGGTATTGTCCTCTTGTTTTTTTTTCATGCGCTTTAACCCTGGCCCTTTTCACGAGGCTCAGACCCTTGAAGGTGCCATTTGGAACCTAGACTTCTTTAGTATTCCTTCCAGGGACTCACATATGTGCGGGCTCAATAAATCTTTGCTGCCTTGAGTTGCATCTGATGGATGGCTCTTTCCCTGTTGATTTCTCAAGGTTTCTCCCACACTGAGCTAAAACCCTTGGGGAAAATTGCAGCAGCCTGCTGGAGTCCCCAGTGCCCTGAGCTCTTGGCTCTGCTGAAAATGACAAATGGAGAAGCTGCAGGGCCTGAGTGCCACTGCAGGCATCTGACAGCGAAGGAGAGGGGCCGCTTAGCCTCCCTCCCTGACCCTCCCGGCCACCTGACTCAGCAGCAGTGCCTGTGGCTTAGTGGCACAACTGTGGCCTTAAATGGCACTAGGGCTTAAGATGCTTCCCTTATTTACATAGCTGCTGTTTTAATGACTAGAGTAGGTCCTTCTGTGGTCCCAGCAGGTAATGGGAAGGAAAAGTTAAACAGACATGAAAAAAGTGAGGGAGGAGTAGAATGAGGACCCGGCTGTAGATTTTCAACATTTGTATTTCGTTTCCCCAACTGAGTATAAGTCATTAAAGAGGGGAACATCCCACCCTCACAATTCCTCAATTATTTCTAATAGTTTTACCACTAGAAGAGGGACCAAAGACTCACTAAAGTAAAATAATTGACATTTGGTGTCAGGGCAGAGCTGAGGGGTGAGTATGCTAATTTGCATATCTACAACTCTTTGTGAGTGTAGTTTCATCATTCAAGTCTGTTTATGAGTATTGGGCTACTTTGTAGAACAAATAACTTGTCTGATTTTAGGGATTGTAAGGTCATTCGTTCATTCATTTAACAAATATTTATTGAGCTAGGGGCTAGGTTCTGTGAATGCAGAGATTATTCATTGGGCAAATATTTGCTAAATCCCCTGCACCCGTCTGGGGATGGAGCCGTGAAGGAGATAGGCATGGGCCCTAGCTTTGCAGACCCAGTGGGGAATAAGTGGCAAATGAGTGGCCAGTATAATATACAGTGCAAAGCGCTAAGAGGGATTTCACAGGGTGCTGAGGAAGTTCTCAGTAAGAATCCCAGACCTAGACTTGGGGGTTCAGGAGAAAGTGACAGCTAAGCTAAGCCTGATAGAAAACAGGAGTCGGCCAGGTGTGGAGGTGGGCGTAGAGAGGCAGGAGGGAAAATCGTTACAGGCAGAGGAGAGGCCAAGTGCAAAGGAACTGGAGGAGATAGGCTAGGTTATGCTGCAGTTAAAAAAAAACAAAAGCCTCAGCCTCTAAGTAGCTTAACACAAGGAAAGTTTCTTTCTCACTCAAGAGAAGCCTGATGTGAGATCGGGGCAACTGTCTTCCATGGGGTGACTCAGTGATCCAGGATGCTTCCGTCTCAAGACTCCACCATTTCAACATATGGCTGAGGAAGAAGAGAGAGAGAGAGAGAGAGATGAGCTGGATATTCAATGCTTTAGTCTGGGAGTAACCACATGACTTCTGCTCACAACCCATTGGCCAGAACTGGTCACATGGCTCCATCTAATTGCTGCAGGATAAGAAATGTAGGTGAGCATATTTAACATTTGGTGAATGACACTGTCTGTGCCGTACAGAGAGTGTAAGTCGCACACTGGGAAACAGCTAGTCATTCCGAATGGCTGGAGCTTATCGTGTTTGTGTGTATTGGGGGTTGGTGGGCAGGGCTGGGGAGAGAAATTGTAAATAGTGAGATAAGCTGAGGCCAGTCACAAAGGGCCTTACAATCCATTTTAATGTTGAGGAATTTGGACTTTATGGAGACACGGTAGAATTTTATTAGGATAATACTGGCATTCCAGAAAGTTCATCTTAGAAAGATCAGGCTTTCTTATAGAGACTGAGAGGGAGGCGGCAAGATTGGGGAACAGTTAAGAAGTTTTTGCCGTTGATCGGGTGAGAGATGATGGTGCTTGAACAGGAAGGATGAGATGTGAGGATGAGAGAGGTTGGTGCATTCTCAAGGGAGAATCTGGCTGGTGGTGTTAACTGGGGAGTCATGAAGGTATAGAGGGTATTTGAAATCAAGACTATGGAAAGTTGAATTAAAACAAAATCCCTGCTCTTGAGTAGCTAAAAGTCTAGTGTGGGGTGGGAGCCAGGCATAAAAACAAATATTAGAATTCAAGGTGAATGGTAGAACACTGAGGAATGTACAAGGCTTAGTGATGGCACAAAGCCTGCAGGATCAGAGAAAGCTTGACAGCAGAGGGCAAGACTGAGCGAGAGTTAGGTAGGTGGGTCAGGGAAGGGCAGTCCCTGTGGAAGGAACAGCATGTGCAAAGGCCTGGAGATGTAAACGCAGCCTCGCCCAGCCAAGGCAAGTCTTGGTTCTGGAGCATTTCAAGTGTGCTCATCTAAGAGGAGAGGCCGCAGCTGCACTGGAGGCCTTGAGGAAACACCTGTCTATCAACATCTCAGCAGCGCAGCCTAAGTAGGAGAGCAGGTTTACATGATTGAAGAATTCAGGAAAAGGTGGCATCTTTAAAAAATTTTTAAACATTTAATTTTATCATGAAAGTCTTCAAACATAAAAAAGTAGAGAAAATAATACAGTGAACCCACATGTATTCATCACCCAGTTTCAGTAATTCTTAACATTCTGCCAGTCTTTGTTCATTTACTTATTTCCCTCTCTCTTGATTACTAGAGTATTACTTTCAGCTTTCTACTATGAAGAAAGATAGTGGAGAAGAGTATAATGAACCCTCATGTACCCATTACCTAACCCCAGGAAACATCAACCCAAGGCCATGCCCCCATCTGATTACTCCCCTAGCATCATGTCATTTCACCTGTAAATACTTAAAAGAATATATCTCTAATAAGGACTTAAAAATATAACTGCAGTATCATCATCACTCCTAACAAACTGAAAACTACTTCATAAGGTAGCATTTAAAAAACTTTGGGGAGGTGTTTGGTAAAGCCAGAAAATCCTGTGACTGTGCGTAAATGTGGGTGCTCAGGTTGGTATAAATCTGATTCCTTCAACCAGGTCACACCGGCCAAGCCAGGATCAGATTGGGGGTGGGTGTGGGGGAGAAGGAGTTGGAGTGAATTTAGGGAAAGGTAGGGTTGTGGGTAGGAGGCTAGTTCAGAGGTCAGCAGCCTATGGGGCAGGAGAAGCTCTGAGCACACCCAGGGAGCCCCCTCAACCCTACTGGGTGGCCTTGGCAGGCAGGAGGCTTCCATCCAAGGGAGAGAAATTCGGAGAAGAAGGGATGGAGCAGGAAACAGAGAGAAGGGGGTGGGAAGAGAGAGAGGGGCTGATACAGAGAAAGAAAAAGAGGAAGGGGAGAGCAAAACTAAATAATGACGGAACGCCCACAGCATGCCAGGGGTCGGGGTCCTACCTCTGCCCCCCTCCCGGCTTCCAGGAGAGAGGCTCCCCCAAACCTGCCTGGTCTCTTGCTCATCCCTTTAGTGAGTTACTGTATCTGTGGTGGGAGGTTCGGAGCAGGTATGTACGTATCTATTAGCAAAGAGTGTTCTGTGTCTTTGGCAGAAGAGGGGAAGGGCTCCACCAGCACCAGCGGGGCAACCTGCATCAGGGCCTTGGCAGAGCCGAGGAGGTGCTGTCCGCAGGATGGCATCCGCCAGAGCAGGGAGAAGGAAGGCAGCAAAAACGAAGGGGTTGAGCCTCCCATCAGAGAGAGACCTCGAGGGTGCTGTTGAAATCCTTCCCCTGGGCTCCGCTGAGTGTGGAGAGCAGCACACTTGGTTTTGACCTTGAGCGCTCCTTCTAGGCAAAAGCAGCGCAGGGTGTGGGGAGGGTGACCTGGGTAAATAGGAGGGTCTTGGGTTTGGGTAAATCCGCTGGGAGAGTCTCTGGACCTTCTCCCTCAACGCCCACCCGTGGTCCGGGCGTGGGTCAGGGGGTGGCCCCGGCTGCCGCTGTGGCTTGTGCGGTCTGGTCTGCTGTCTCCCAGATGGAATCGCTGAGGGTGATGCCACTGGGAGAGAGACGAACTTCGAGGCCAGAGTGTGCCCTCCTTGAGAACTTTGGGGGAAAGGGCGATGGGGGCTGTGCCAGCCGGTACCCTGGCTGCCCCAGGACTCCAAGCACCCCACTGCCCCCAGTTCCTGATGAAGTCCTGGGCCCGCGCCTCCCGGAGCTTTCTAGTTCCATCTCAGTCAGGTGCTCATTTTCCAAACCTGGCGGAAGTGCCCCCAGGAGCGCAGAGACAGCGGTTCCTTAATGGCCAGTCGGCCGGTTGGCGCCACCCTGAGCGTACTTTTGCAGAGCGCTTCCTTCTGGGACGTCTGGGATGGATTGCCAGAGGCCCCTGGTCCGGTGAGGAGCCTGACCCAGGGAAATCTCTTTCTGTCCTTTCATTCTAGGCAAGTTACAGGCTGGAGGTGAATTGCGTTGATTAGAAACGGCACAATGGGCTGGTGGCCACATGAGGCCCAGGGGATGAAATCACCAGTGGTGTAACTAAACTTCCCAGATAGCAATGTTGGTGAACACATAGCAAAAGGAAGTAGACTAAATCAATCCGATCTGGGGACTTGTCTTCATCTGTAAATAGTAATAATTAGCACATTGAATTCTTATTATGTGCTGGGCACTGTTCTGCTAAGCATTGTTCTAATGCATCTCGTGCCTGTTTTAAACACGCATTATCTAATTGCATAACATTATTCCTGATTTTACAGATAAAGAATCTGAGCCACTAAGAGATGACATCACTTGGCCAAGGTCACACAACTTCTGGGGTCAGTGCTCTGTTTCGCCTTTGTGAAGAAGTGGGAACATGCATTGCACTTTTCTGAAGGAAAAACAAGCTGATGTCAGGAATTCTTTCAAGAAAGCAAATTTCAGGGCCGTTGCTGAGATCACCACCCATTCAGCAAATGTCCCAAACGCTGAATGGTCTTCTGTGTCAAAGCACTTGGCATAACTGCTGTTCACCATGATGACCTGCAACCACCCAAGAAAGGTTAATTTGTGGTCTCCAGATCTGTTTAATAAGGTGGGGGAGCAAGTAACAAGCTTTGAAAAGGTCTCCATCAAAACCAAATTAACAAAGTTAAACACCTATAGGAATTAACCCCCCTCTTTGAAAATCTTGGCTACTCTGGTAACTCATTCTAGAGGATGCTTAGTTTTAAACATTGTCCCCTCTGGAGGAGCTCTGCTCTGATGTCACCAGTGTTGCTGTTGCATCTGCGTAACAGGAACAAACAGTGTCTCTCCACTATTTCCCTGACAAGGACTTCCGGAAGATGGCGGGACCACGTGGTGAAGTTCTTTTTCTTCCACCCATCTCAGTCTGAAATTCCCCCACAGCTCGGAGCCCTCTGATGCAGCCGGCTGTTTCCCCAGCAGTTGCTCTGGCATCTTGCCCCCTTTACACAAAGCAATCACTGTTGCAGAAAATGAGGGTCCTGTGACCATTTGGCACCATCCACTGCCTGGCATTTGTGTGGGAGAAGGAACTTTTTCTCCCTGACAATAGATTCTGATCACAAACCAGGCCCGTTTCAGAGAAACAGCTTCCACAGAATGACTTTGCCTAGAGGTAAAGAACTGAGTGGTAGAACAGAAATGATTCCTGCGGGAGCCTGTTCACGTCACTGAGACATGAGTGAGGGCTGGGAAGGCCCCATGCAGCTTTCCACCTCCCACCCTGACGGCTGTCAACTCTCGCTCAAGGTGTTCTCCCTTAACTCTGGTCCTCTCCTAGAATTTGTTTCAGACAATGGCATATCTGGTCCCTGGCCACTGTGATGGGCATCCTGTAGTTAGTGGTCTAGGATTCCAGCCTTACCTCTGAACGCAGGTGTAACGATCCTTTCTTACAGGTAGCATTTCCCCGGGTTACTTTACTAAGAAATTAACATTAGTATAATACCATTAACTAAACTACAGATTTTCTTTGGATTTCCCCAGTTTTCCCACTAATGTCTTTTTTCTGTTCCAGGATACCAGATTTCATTTAGTTGTCAAGTCTCTTCTGATCTGTGAAAGTTTCTCAGTTGTTCCTTATTTTTCATGACCTTGACGCTTTCAGGTGTTTTACTGAATGTCCCTCAATTTGGATTTATCTGAGTTTTTCTCAGGATTAGACCAGGGTTATGGATTTTCTGGAAGAATACCACAGAGGTGAACTGCCCTTGCTTTTCACACCATATCAGATGGTACATGACACCAACATGACTAATCAGTGGTGAGGTTAACCTTGATCACATGGGGAAGGTGGCTTTGTCAGTTTTCTCCACTGTAAAGTTACTGTTTATCCCTTTCTAGACTCTACTTATTGGAAGTGAATCACCATGTCCAGCCCACTTGCAAAGGGAGGGATATGAAGCTCCACTCCTTTGAGGAGGAAGAATCCACATATAAAGAAGATTTGTCTCTTCTCCATGACTTGGTTATTCAATTATTTATTTACATCAGCACGGACTCATGGAATTTACTTTATTCTTGGAGTTATAACCAATACTTTCTCAAATTGTTGCAGCTTTGGTCATTGGGAATTTTCAGGTTGGCTCCTGTGTCCTTTTGATGTATCCCGCATTCTTTTCCCTTTCTTTACTTTCTGGTACTATAAGATGCTCCAGCCTCACCATGTATTTTCCCTGCTCCAGCCCTACAATCAGTTCTTTCTCTGAGGAGTCCTTTACTGGAGAATGGATTTAGAAACCAAGTTCTGAGCTCCTGGTGTGCTTTTTGCTACTGGGGTGTCACTGCTTCTACACCCTCTCTGTGGACAGAGTTAGGAAATATATATATGTATACTTACCCATGTATATGCACATATCTGTATTTATTTCAGTATCTATCTGCATATATATGTAAATAAAAATGACTTCATACTGATATCTCCAACTCTGATCCAGCACTGCAGGATTCCTTCTAGCATTCCCTCTCTCTTCATTGTCACTTCTTTCTCTGACAGTAAGAAACCTGGCTCCCATTGTCTGTATATTATACAGTTATTTGTTCAACCCTATTGTACATGTAGTTTCAGAATTGCTAACCCATATCTCTATGAAAAACAAAATTTTGACTAGAATACTGTGTTTTTGTAGAGTTCTTTTTGTCTTTAGCTCAGTCAAAACATCATTTTCCAAAGTTACTGAGGTCAGTTCTTTTTTTCCTTTCTTGATCCCATCTTAATATTCTCAAAGCATTTCCACATCTGGCTTCACCTTTGATCGTATCATTACTGTTGTGTGAGAGAGGACAAAACCATGACACGTGGAGGTTGGATTGGTTGCCTATGGTCACGTGATCAGTTGGGTCCATGATTAGAACTTGGTACTTTGGGCTATGCTGGACCACACTACTTTCCCTGGAGCTGCTGTTTGCAGGGTGGGCCTGGGCCACAAAGACAGCTGTTACATGGGATGTCTGGTCAAATGAGAAGGTCAAGTATAGCTGAGCCACTTGTCCTTTTGTTGATCAGGCAGAGTTGTCAGGTGTCAGGGGAAAGGAAGCTTAGAGATCTCATGACTCCAACTACTTCCCTGACAGATGGGGAAACTGAGACCTAGAGGGGTGATGTGACTTGTCCGAGATGAACCTGCTGGTGAGAGACATAAGCGGGAACAGGAGCCAAGACTCTGCATTGCCATATCTGTGCTTTTCTCATCACTCTGTGAGAAGAGGTTTTCAGAAAAAAGCCCTTTGAAATTGTTTAAACAGCATTGGGAGAATTCACCACTGTTTCCTGAATAGAGAGGTAGATCCAGGAAGATTCCTTCATACCTTGTACCTCCAGAAATAGGGGGAGGGTTGCTTAAAAAATGACTGGAGGATCTGGAAATTTGATCCTTACATGTCACACAGTAGTGACTACATCTAAAAGTGGCAATTTGAGGGATCTTGTAAATTCCAGAGCTACCATTTTTTATTAGAGTCATATCCTCTCTTAATTGTCATCTGCCTAGTATCTAAAATGCTGAGGAGAGTAGTGTCTGTCCTGCCCATGTCATGAGTTATTTTAAGGTTCCCTACCTAACTGGAAGGAAGGAATCAACCCTTTTTCTTTTCTTTACTGACTGCTGATTTCTTAGTCTCCAGCACAGTACATGGAACACAGTAGGAATTCAATAAATATTTATTAAATGAGTGAATGATCATACGCAATGCTTCAGGTAAAATACCTTGTTATCTCTAAAGCACTATACATACGTGAGGGAATGTTAATGGCATTAACTAACGCTCTGACCTTGGGGAAGTTGCTCAACCTCTCTGGACATCAGGGTCCCCATTTGCAATACAAGATGCTCCAGGCTCATCTTGTATTTTGAATTAAACTAGATGATCTCTAAGGTCCCTTTCAGATCTGTAATTCTGTAATTTCTGTGTTCACTGTTATTATGAAGAGTATCGTGAGATCTCCAGATTGCTTTGGGATACCAAAGTATCACATACTGTCACGGGCTACAGCAAGGATGACAAGTTGATTTCTTTTCTTGTGTGAATCCCATTCGATTGGTAGTGGCTGCCTGGAATGCAATGTTGAGAAAGGCTCTGAAGGTCCGTGATATAGCATTATAATGATTGATTAGTGATGTCTGTCATGGGCACAGAATATAAAGCAGTAGCAAGCATGTCAAATATCTGCCATCTCCAATCTGATGTTCAAAACAACTGCCCTGGAGTTTCTGGGAGAAATGTTATTTTTCTTTGATTTTGCATGATAACGGAGAGACCACTTGGGTGAAGCCAGGGTTTCCTAGAGGTAAACCCAGAGCTCTACAGACTTATAGTAAATCACCCTTCTGCCTTTCATTGCTTTTCCTTTTTATTTATTAGGCAAATAAAGAAAATTGTCATGGTTGACTAATTCATTGTTGAGAAGTGAAATACAGACTCAAGAGTCTCTACCACCCTGAGACTCAGACAGCTGTATGGTCTCTGTTCTTAAGGAAAATGAGAACGTAGAATGACATAAAAATTCTACACATAAACATAAACCCATTCACCCAGTATGTATGCGTTGAACACCTACAATGTGCCAGACAGGCCCAGGTAATGCATTGTGCTGAAAACACAGATGATTTCTCCAGGGATAAGGCATTTCCCCCTTCTCTTATTTCCTTAAGAGTGGTGGCCAAACCATTGACTGGTCACTATGTGTGGGTCCATGAGTTTTCTGAATGTAACTCTTATTTCCCCCAGTCTACCCTAGTGATGAGGAAATAAGTTTTGGGTCTGACTCCCAGAATTCCTGAAGGAAATATACAAATAAGGCCCCTTAACTCTCCCATTGCACACGGGGGACCCTAGCCAGCCAAGGAGGGACCTTCACAGCCCTCAGGTACCATTCTGTTGCTCAATGTGCTTTTGAAATGCAAGGATGCTGTGAACTTGAGGATGTTCCCGCTCTTCCCTGCCTACATGGAAGTGTGGAGAGGCCTCTGCATCTTGGCTTGGGGGTCATGTGTATTGATCTCCACCTGTCATCATTTCATGGCTGTGCAAACATGCGTCACATGGAGGAGCGACATGGCAATCCCTTGCCTATCTTCTCCCTCCAGGGTGGTCCGGGTTTGCTGTGGCAACATCGGCTTCTAGTTACCCTCCCTCAAGTTTCATCTTTCTCTACTGTCTGAGCGGTTCCTGAAAAGGCTGCATTAACTGAGTGAGTGATTACTTCAAGACTTGAAATAGCTTTTTTCCTGTCCCAGATATGACACAGTCACTTCCTCAGTAGAGCCATCACTCCAAGAGGAACAGGATGTCCTTGTAACGGAGCCAAGAGGGTCACATGATCAGACAGTCGGGGGCCTCCTGGGACCTTGTTTCCCCTTAAGCTGCTGGTCAGGACTTGTCCACAAAAGCCTCTCTGCGACAGACCCTGGCAAGCCATCCTGAACCTATCCTCTTATAGGGTTTCAGTCCAGAGCATTTCTCTAGGGAATAAGTGTTTGATGAACGAACACTAGAAGGGTGATAGGGAAGAATTCCTGTGGGGTGTCTTTGGTGGCCACGTGGAAATAAAGCCAGAATGCATGCGTTTCTTCACTAGAAGAATTGGGGAATCCCAATTGCCTGGTATCCTCGTCCCCCATGGCACCCTTCAAGGAGACCATAAAGTTTGGACAGGCAGCCGAACTTGCTGATTGGGGAATTCTTGTCTTAGTCTGGAGCCGGCTGGAGTAGAGAGTGGGAAGCAGAGGGAGGAAAGGGTTACATTAGAATTCAGGATCAGGCAGAAGAGAAAAAGCATTTATGAAGGTTGACCCCCAACCCTAAACCCAGATCCAGACTCCAGACCTTGCAGACACATGGTCAAGTTTTATTGGGAAGTCACCAGCCACTCCAGGGGAAAATATGATTTAGGCAGCTGTGCAGGAGCAGGGGTGGGGGAGCTGAGAAAGGTCTTCAAGCGGCCCAAAAAGGGGAAAATTAGCTGAGTCAGAAGCCAACAAGAGGAACCTGAACTAGAGGAACTTGGTCTGTAGGGTCAGAGGCAGCCTCACGCTGGGAGAGAGACTTGGGATTTTGCTTTTATTTTTTTTAAATCTTGAATTTCTGGTGCCATAAAAATCTTTATGAGACACAAAGTGATTTCATATTTATTTAGTGAAACCTTCTAATCAACTAAAAGTCACCTTTGGGGTGAATGGGAAAGTCCCCAGTCAGACCAGGAAGAAGTTCCAGAATGCCAGGAACCTGAGCAGATTTTCCAGGGCCACCTGGTCTTGCTGCTAAACCCCACCTCTTCCCTCCAAGAGTGAAATAGTAGATAAATCCAAAAGCTCCAGCGCTTTGGACCTCTAGAAGAACTGAGGCTGGCCATCAGCCAGGAGAGGTCACATAACTTTGACTAT
Organism: Delphinus delphis; assembly: GCF_949987515.2. NCBI lineage: Eukaryota > Metazoa > Chordata > Mammalia > Artiodactyla > Delphinidae > Delphinus > Delphinus delphis. Next base: position 27,792,562 of record NC_082684.1, on the reverse strand, counting down.
TGCCTGGGACATGGGGAAAGCCACTGGGTCACACAACAGACATCAGTATTGCACTGGTCAGAGCACACAGTTGCAGACAACAGAGTTCACTCTAGCTGGTTTAAGCAGGAAGGAGTTTATCAGGGGACATTGGGAAGCTCGTAGAATTGTCAGAAGGGCTGGAGGAGCAGGTTTTAAGCCGAACCTCTAGGAACAGTGCCTGGAACCACCCTGCAGGATTGGGTTGATAGAGAGCGGCTGCCACTGCCAACCACGGACCCATGCTTGCCTCTGCTGCAGGCAGGGCGCAGCCACTGCAGCTCCACTCCCAGAAACCTCCCAGAAGGATGCCCACACCCCTCCTGTTTCCTCAGCTGACTTCCAAATCAAAGTCTCTTGTGGGTGCATCTAAGTGACAAAATCTAAGCCACATGTCTGTACCCAGGAAGGTGAGAAATGTCTATACACACACACACACTCAACGTAAATATCTTTAAAATGTGGAGAGATTACGCAAAGACTCGAGAAGTTGGGAAGGGCAGATATCTGCTACCAGGGGTCTGTGAGCTGCAGCCTGGGATGCTCAGGAAAAGGTCGTGCTCCGTGTGTGGGTGAAGTGATAGATTCCTTGGTCGGTCTCCCTCAGCAGCATTCCGCTCAGTTGGTCTTAGGCAAAACAGAGAAGCTGTGCTTGCCTTCTAAGCTCTTCACATGACCAACCCAAACTGTCATCCATTTATTTAGCTTTAAGACACTTTCAAAAAGAGATTTGAGTCAACCTGGGTGTTGTTTTGCATAAGCAATGTAGTCCATTATAGGCATTGTGCAAGACACAGTTACACACGACTTCTAGTCTTGATGGGGAGTCAGGAAAACATACTCGCACCAACAGTACAGAAATAACCACGTTATGAGAAGCATCGCGTGAAGGGTGCAGAGCTGTGGGCTGGTCAGTATGGCTTTTTGGAGGAGACAGGATTGGAGCTGCTCCTTGAACAATGGGTAGGATTTAGATAGGCAGTCCTGGAGGATGGGAATGAGGTGAGTGATGCTTGGAGTGGGTGGGGCGTGTGTATACAAAGGAGATCCAGTGAGTTACAAGTCTGGAAGCAGTGCAGGGTAGGAGTAGAACTGTAAAAGATAACAATAGATACTTGAATTGGGACCGTGTTTTGGAGAATCTTGATTGCCCTGTGTATTAGTCAGAACTATTTTAGTTTTAATCGATAGAAATACAACTCAAGTTACAACTTAAGAAAAAAGGGAATTTATTGTTCCATCTAATTAAAAAGTCCAAGGGCATGAGTTTGAGACCCGGCTAGATCCAGGTATTCAGATGATCTCATCAGGACTCAGCATCTCTCAGCTCTGGGTTAGTCTGTGTCAGTTTCATTTTCCAGCAGGCTTTCTCCTTGTGGTGGTCCCTGGCAACCCCAGGCTTACATCATCTCAGTTTAGAAATCTCTTGCTCAGTATTTCTAGCAGAATTCTCAGGTCTGAGGTTTATTGATTGGCTCAGCCTGGGTCATGAGCAATCACTCCCTATCCCTACCAGAACTATAACCTTGACCAAGGGAATGAGGGGTCTCTCACTGACCAGATCTGGGACATGGCCCAAGAGGGCAAGTTCACCTTCACCCCAACCACATGGAGGGATGGTCACTTTAGCAGATGCTATAGGTTCCTCATCCTTTTTCCCTTGGTCCTTTCCCATTTCAGTGAATGCTGGCTCAATTTCCAATTGTTAACATCTGCCTCTCTTTACCTGAGGCCTTTCTCGGACCACCAGAGACCACTTGCACACATTCAAGACAGGCCAGAGAGCCAGGGAATTAACATCTCCTAGGAGCAGTCCTCAACGAATGGCTGATGGGATTGGTGTATAAATGCCACATTAGTATTTAAATTATATTTAATAGTAAAATAATAATTCAGGGACTTCCTTGGTGATGCAGTGGTTAAGAACCTGCCTGCCAATGTGGGAGACACGTTTCGAGCCCTGGTCCAGGAAGATCCCACATGGCGCGGAACAACTAAGCCTGTGCGCCACAACTACTGAGCCTGCGCTCTAGAATCCGTGAGCCACAACTACTGAGCCAGTGCACTACAACTACTGAAGCCTGCGTGCCTAGAGCCCATGCTCCGCAACAAAAGAAGCCACGGCAATGAGAAGCCCGCACACCGCAACGAAGAGTAGCCCCTGCTCGCCATGACTAGAGAAAGCCCACGTGCAACAATGAAGACCCAACGCGGCCAAAAATAAATAAATTTAAAAATAATAAATAAAATAAAATAATAATTCACACTAATAGAGGCATGCTAATTTTAAGGAGGAAGAAACCTGTAGGGCCTCTAATTCACATTTTCTGAGACCCAATTCAGTGGGAAAGCACATCTCTCCACCCCACACAAGTCCAGGCCTGATGTGCATTGGTTTCTATGGGGCCCCATCTGTCTTTAGACCAATTGCTGTGGTGCGGAGAATGGAGTGTGCCGACTGGGTGGGAAGCCAGGTCCCATCCTCCATCTGAGGCTCTGGCGCTGAGAGTGGGGGAGCAGGTTCTCCAGGGGAAATCAGGGAACCATTCCTGAAACTAGCACGAATAGAAGCTAGGTGGCAAAAACAGTAGATTCCTGAGACTCAGTGCTCTTCCAGAAGTACGAGTATCTCCGTCAGGTTCTCCAATATGTTTTCCTGTTCCTCTAGTACAAGAACGTACTATCAGTGGCCTTCGGTTCTCAGCTCCTTGGGTAGGGGTACAGCCACCTCGGCACCAGAGAGGTGAAGACGTCAAGAGTCTGGTACACAGTGAGATAAAGGACGCAGCCTGGGGTCTGTGAGAAACATTTTTGAGACAATTACGTGTGCCAGGCTCTGTGCTAAGTGCTTTCCCGGCTTATCACATTTTATCATCCTCACGGCCAACCCAAGGTAGGTGCCATTACTAATCTCTCCATGGCAGAAGAGGAAACAGAGGCTCACGGAGGTGATGTAACTTTCCCACACAAGGACACATGGCAGAAAGTGCCAGACCAAGAGCTCGATCTGAATGGTTTGGTGTTTAGACTTCCCGAAGCTGATCATCCCGGGGAAACTGAAGCAGCACCTGGGCGACCCTGGCTGTTGGCGGCAGGAGCCACCCCTCCCCGCCAACCCATCGGGGATGGTGATGCTGTTTTTTAAATTAATTAATTAATTTATGGCTGCGTTGGGTTTTCGTTGCTGGCTGTGGGCCTTCTCTAGTTGCGGCGAGCGGGGCTACTCTTTGTTGCGGTGCGTGGGCTTCTCACTGCGGTGGCTTCTCTTGTTGCCGAGCACCGGCTCTAGGAGCACGGACTCAGTAGTTGTGGCTCACGGGCTCTAGAGAGCAGGCTCGGTAGTTGTGGCGCACGGGCTTAGTTGTTCCGCAGCGTGCGGGATCTCCCCGGACCAGGGCTCGAACCCGTGTCCCCTGCATCGGCAGGTGGATTCTTAATCACTGAGCCACCAGGGAAGTCTCGGTGATGCTGGTTTGAAGTGCTGGAGACAATGTTTAATAGGCAGCTCTTCTGGACAATGGCTCCTTTGCAACAGCTGAGGGAAGGGCTTCTGGAAAGATCATTCAAACTATACCAAGCTCTCTTTAAGGAGGAAGGATGGATAATGACAGCCCACCTCCTCTTCCCCTCCCCATCACACCCCACTTTGCGTTAAGGCACAGCCACACGTCGTAGTGAACGTCCTCCTCTAGACTCAGCTCCCTCACCTCTGGGAGTGCTGGTGGCTCTTGTTCTGTGGTCTCCTTCAGGGAGGCCGTACCTGACACTCCAGTCTGGATGGAGGCCTCCCACCCCCTCACCCTACTTTATTTTTTTCATGATACATTGTTCAAGTATTGTCTGCCTCCCTCAGTGGAATGGAAGCTCCGGAGGAAGAGGATTTTATTTTGTTCAGAGTTGTCTCCCTAGTGCCTAGAACAGTACTTGGCACAGAGTAACTGTTAATAAATATTTGTTGAATGCATGCCTGTTTCCCCGGCACCGTGCTAAGTGCCGCCCATGCATTATCTCACTGAATCCTCAAAGGCCCATGAAGTTGCCCGTGCTGGGCTCGAGAACCAATTTCAGCAGATAGAGAAGTAGATATGTCCCCCCACGCCCCTGCCTGCATTCTCCTGCCAGGACCTGGTGTCAGGAGCCCTCAGGATAGACCAATCAGACTTAACCAGCGTCTGGGGGGTTTCCACCCTGGCTGCTATTAATAGCACCATCTGATCCCAGCACCTTCACACCTCCCTTGGTGTGAAAGTCTTTGGGGGTATAGGACAATCTCAGGTCCCAGAACCTTCTTTCCAGAAATTAGCAACAAACCAAAGAGGAGAGAGCTGTCCATGGAAGAGCTGGAGGGATTTGCTGCCTGTGGACCCTGGGGAGGAAAGATCTCAAGGCAGTGGGGGTGGGGAGTGGGCTTGGAGTGGGAATAGAAGAGGCTTCCTTGGCCTCCTCTCTCCTCCACTCTTGCTGCTACCCCACCACCACCTCAGGAGCAGCGGGAACGAGGGCTTTGGCCTGGTCAGAGTTGCCCCACAGAGGGCCCAGCCCTCAGCTAACCAGGGGCTCCTTTCCAAGGCTGGGCCTTTTGAGACAAACAACAACTTTCACCATGTCACACCCCAAGAGCTAATAGCCTCCCCGTGTATGTAATGTATTTAAAGCTGGGGAGGCAAACAGCAGCCTAGGGTGGCTCACAAGCTTCCCGGGGTGCATGCTTGTGGTTCTGGAAAGGCTACAACATTGACCTGACCTGCAAAGTGGCCCCTTTCCACATCCTCCATCTTGACTGTAGTCGTCTTTTCTCTGGCCAGACCCTCCATTCACTATTTATTTATTTATTTATTTATTTATTTATTTATTTTTTGCGGCAACGCGGGCCTCTCACTGTTGTGGCCTCTCCCGTTGCGGAGCACAGGCTCCAGACGCGCAGGCTCAGCAGCCATGGCTCACAGGCCCAGCCGCTCCGCGTCATGTGGGATCTTCCCGGACCGGGGCACGAACCCGCGTCCCCTGCATCGGCAGGCGGACTCTCAACCACTGCGCCACCAGGGAAGCCCCATTCACTATTAAAAAAAATAATAAACTTCCTCTCACTCAAAGGCTACCTGCTTTTCGGTTAATTGACAAGTATACAACAAATATTTATGGAAGGCTTCCTGGATGCCAAGCCACACCCACAACAGTGAGCAAGACAGACAAAACCCTGGCCTGCTTGGGCCTTCCAATCCAGTGGCAGAATAATGAATTCAGTCCACAATGCAGGCCTAGTTCTGGGTTCTTAGCGTGCCCTGGTTTAGCCTCCAGATGCGTGCGGCAGAAGCACATCCCTAACTGGTTAGAACTATTAAAGTGTGAGGAGCCCTGCCACACACAGCATTTCACCCGCTCTCCTCTCTTCCCCTTTAGTCTTGGAGGTTGCATTTCTGTGCTAGGAATATCAGCACTTAGGAGGGGCTTTTTCTGAGTGTTGTGTGGCCAAGACTGCAGCCGGTGAACATTCTCAGGGGCCGCCCAGCGCTGGAGGCTCCAGGGGATTGGAAGCCAGAGGAAGAATCCAATCTTATCCTCGATCCAGGCTTGCTGCCTGGGCCTCCAGGGGTCTGAGCTGGCAGGTGAGAAAAGGGAAAATCATCAGCCTCGGGAAACAGCCCCACTCCTCCTGCAGTGGGCGAGCAGCACGCTGTGATTTGCTGTGTGGTTTGGACCCGCTCGCCAAGTTTTCTGTCTTTTGTTACAATACTATCAGCTGTTCCCTCACGGTTTCAGGGTATGAACATCGCTCTGTTTATACTCGGCAGCACAAAGGTCTGTGAGTTTTTGTACACAGGAGGCCACCAAATGTCTGGAGAAGGAGGAGGGAGGCGAGAGTGTACAGACATTTGCCAAAGTGACAATGAGATTCAGTTCTTACCTAGGGGGTTGGTCAGAGGTTCCCAGCTTTGGCACTGGTGCCAAAGGGCCTGTGTGGACACGACAGCAGCCTGAAGTGGCTTGGGGCTGGTCAAAGGGAAAAGTCCTGGACATTCAGCTTGGAAGTTCTCTTTGATGTGACTCTGGCCTAACCCTGCTCTTTCACAGCATAGCAGACCGAGATTCAGACACATGAGATGACTTACCCAGGGTCACACAGTCAGTAGAAGAGTTGGTTTGGAGTTGAGGATGCCTGTCTTTTAATCCACCGCTCTTTCACCCCCATTTTATACTAAACCCATCAATAGTAATTTAATTTCATACAGACACATGTCTATGTTTTCATGAGCAAAAGTATGAGCAATATATTTTTTTGGTAAGAGGTTTAAATATTCTTAATAGCCTGCAAGGAAAAGAATACAGCTCTTCCCAATGTCTGTATCACTTTCTCGGAGAGACAATGCAAGCCCATGCTCCCAAGTACAAGTCTTAATATAATAAACCTGAACCTGTGGTAATTGTCAGTGCTTTAATGCCTGATCCAACCCTCACACCTCAGAAATCTTTGTGCGGTATGTGTGGATACCTGCGTGGGTGCGTTGTGTGGACATGTGTACACACTATCAAAGGATTTTTGTTGTAATTGCTTTTGTCGCACTGATATCTCAAATGAATTTCTGGAAGAATTCATTGCTTCCAGAAGTGACCGCTTCTGGAAGAGTCTGTCCTTCTTTAGATATTCAGGCATGATTCATCGCTAGTGCTGGCCAGAGTTCCTAATTTGTGCTTTTCGTGTGTGTAGGTGACATTGGATAGGAAGTACCCAACTTGCTATACCAGAAGTTCAATTATAAAGTGGTGATGGGAACAGGGAATACATTTCCCCAAAAAACCCATGTCATGTATGGCTATGTGGTTTAGTTAATCCTTGAAACTTATTTAACTACATATATATTTGAAATATTGCCTGTTTTGAATTAGTACAAGTATGAAACACTGCTTTTTCACCAACTGTGCTTAAATAGAAGAGCTATAAAACCAAATAAGAATTCATTTTTAATTATCATGAATGTTGGTGGTGAGGGTGAGCAGTTTTATTAGAAGTGCAGGTAGATGAAGGCTTTGTGAGAACTGTGGATGGGACCTTTAGATATTCTAAGGGGTTGGGGTGTTGATGGTTCTGGTATTTGAGTATGGTTAATTTGACTTTTACACTTGTGGCTTTCTCTTTCTTCTGTAAGGCATTCTTCTTCTTTTTTTTTTTTTTTTTTTTTTTGCGGTACGCGGGCCTCTCACTGTTGTGGCCTCTCCTGCTGTGGAGCACAGGCTCTGGACGCGCAGGCTCAGCGGCCACGCCTCACAGGTCCAGCCGCTCCGCGGCATGAGGGATCTTCCCGGACCGGGGCACGAACCCGCGTCCCCTGCATCGGCAGGCGGACTCCCAACCACTGCGCCACCAGGGAAGCCCCTGTAAGGCATTATTATTAGCCACACTGTTTAAGTTGATCAGATGTGATTAGGGCTTGGGCTTTTGTTGACAAATGGAATAAAGTGGAGAAAGAGGGAAACATTGTGCCTCCTGAGATCACTAGGTAGGAGTTGGAAGAAAGTGGACAAATAAACTTCCTGTGTACGTCAGCAGCAACGCCCGCTGTGTGTGGGTCCCCTGGCACTGAATTGCTTTTTGGTGGGGGGAAGGGGAAGGAGCAGAAGAGAACTGGTGCACAGCGCACCTACACGGCTCAACCCTCATGGTCAGTGGTGATTCCTGATAGCCCAGAGCCCTGTACTCTCCCTGTGTCTGATGTGAGTGAGTCACTCCAAATCAGAATGTCAGCACCATTCCAGAAGCCCAGACCCATGCAATCCCATGAAAGGAATATCTTGTTAGCCAGCAGGAGTTATCTGCTTTCACTGATGTCCTCCTGAAACCTGGACCCAACCAGGACAACTCCATAGACATGAATTCTGGAATCCCTCAGGATATCTGGTCAACCCCATATGTTTGGGGAGTGGGAAGAAGATAGGGTGGGCAGAGGGACTGGAGAGCACCCCAAAGAGAAGGTATGGGGTCTGGGGCAAAAGAGGGGGGCATGAGCTCTACTTGTCTAAAAGCAGTAATGCATGAGAAAGCTATCCTGAGATGGGCCCAATTAGACCTTGAATGGTTAGTAAAGGGGGCAAAAGAGAGAACGTGACATTGTAACTTTTCCCTGTAAGAGGAGAAAGGGTTGGTGGGGATGAGGTGTGGTCACTTCCCTGCACTATCCAGCAGGGACATTGACCCTACCCCTGACTTGGCTCAAGTTAAAGCAAATAGAGTGATGTTTAACTAGCATCACAAGTGCTGGTTAGGGGCAAAACATCCATAAACTCGTGCATACAATGCTTACAAATGCTTGGTTTAGAGAAATAAAATTTGATGAGGATGGTCTGAAGGTTATACAGTTTATGTATTCTTTCAGTTCTTAAAATCTCTCTTTGAGGGCTTCCCTGGTGGCGCAGTGGTTGAGAGTCCGCCTGCCAATGCAGAGGACACGGGTTCGTGCCCCGGTCCGGGAAGATCCCACATGCCGCGGAGTGGCTGGGCCCGTGAGCCATGGCCGCTGAGCCTGTGCGTCCGGAGCCTGTGCTCCGCAACGGGAGAGGCCACAACGGTGAGAGGCCCGTGTATCGCAAAAAAAAAAAAAAAAAAAAAAAAAAATCTCTCTTTGAATCACACCAGCTGTGGATCTGAACCATGTGCTTTCGGTCTCCAGTGGAAATGCTTTTTAACAAACTCAGATTTCTGAAGAAGTCATCAGCCTACATCGAGAGGTTGTAAGAGAAGGACTTATGGAACTCCTTGTCATATCTGTGGTAAGAATGTTTTCTTTATGAGGAGCCATGGAAGAAATTTCTCTTAGTTTTTCATTCCAGGAATAGTTGTTTTTCCCCTAAACACCTGGCTTTTATTTTATGGACACTATAGATCATATAACTGACCATGTCTCCCCCTTTTTCTGCTTATATTCAATTTTTTTTTTTTTTTGGCTGCCTTGAATCATCCTTGCTGCACATGGGCTTTCTTTAGCTGTGGCAAGCGGTGGCTTCTCTTGTCGCGGAGCAGGGGCTCTGGGCATGCGGGCTTCAGTAGTTGCAGCATGTGGGCTTCAGTAGTTGCAGCATGAGGGCTCAGTAGTTGCAGCTCACGGGCTTAGTTGCTTCGCGGCATGTGGGATCTTCCTGGAACAGGGATTGAACCCATGTCCCCTGCATTGGCAGGCGGATTCTTAACCACTGCGCCACTGGAGAAGTCCCTGCTTATATTCAAATTTGAAGCAATCTTGAGCCAGCGTACAGATCCTCATAACCTGCAGAACTGAATTTCACCCTTAGCATGTTCATCTTCTGTTTTTTTTCTTGTTTTCCCCTTTAAAATCTTTCTTGTATATCTATTGTTTTGCTTTATTATATTGCATGTAATTTTAAAAAGTCATCTTAAATTATTCTGAGAGCAAGTTGCTTAAATAAATACAAAGGTGGTGAAGGGGTGCTAGCTCACGCGAGTCCATTTGCTGACTGTGGTTGGGTGGCTTGAACAACAGGCTATTCATAAGTACAGGAAATTTGCAAGACTGATGTTAGAAACTGGAAGTACCTGCACTATTTATAGTTGCATTTTTAAACAAATTCTTGAATCTGAGCAGTGAATATGTGCTATTCTAACTGAAAAGGTAATTATCAAATTTCTTAGTAGTCACTTGGCCATGGGGTAGAAGTAACTCGACTCTCCGCCCAGGGGAGATTTCTGGTAATTTCTTTCATCTAAGCAGCACTATTTTCTTTTTAAGGTTAATTCCATTCAAAGATCAAAGTCCAAATACTTAATCAAAACCACTGATTTTGCAAATGCACAGCCCATCTTGGACTAGATTTGCAACCACCAAATACTGAAGAAAGCAAAGCAAAATGGAAGCAGGCCCTTACAAAATACATAGTGTGTTGAACTTTTTTTTTTTTTTTGCTAGGTATCACTAAACACTGAACCCTGCTGCTCTTCAAACTCTCTCTTTTCCTTTTTTTTAGGAATAAAAAAAGACCTTGATACCCCATCCTTTGAGTTACAGCTATTAGGACAATGGAGAGACGGACGAGAGTAGGAGCGGGATGTAGTATTAGGAGGCGTTTGATGGCGGCAAGTCTAGTCCACTTAGGTTTTGTACTGGATGGGCCCATTGCCAGTTTCATTGAGAAGACATGTGCAGATGAGGGCTTCTGTCACTGAAAAGGGGTCGCAGTTGGCAGAGGAGTGATGGTATTCCCAGTAACCCTTCTTCTGGCCGACAGTCCTGGGAATGTGGATGCTAGCTCCAGGGTTGGCCACGCCGGCAGAAAAGTCATTGAAGTTGGAGGTTTCGTGGAGTCGAGTTAGGTGCCGGGCATTGTCCAGGTCCCCCTTGGGATCGTAGGCTCAGATGCAGGTACTGCTTGCTCAGTTTCTCAATGGCCTCCTCAAGGTGTTTCAGACCATTGTCCTCTCTCATGGCCTTGGTGATGAAGTTAGTGTGGCAGCCTGCACCATTCCATGTGCCAGGAATGGGCTTAGGATCAAAGGTTGCTGTCATTCCAAAGTCTTCAAATACATGCCACAAGATGAAACGGGCCACCCAGAAATGATGTCTCATATCCATTCCTTCACAGGGTCCTATCTGGAATTCCCACCAGGCAGGAATGACCTCGGCATTCCGTCCCTGAAATCTTAACACAAGTGTACGAGCAGGCCTGGTGGTAAACCTGCACAATATCCCTGCCACAGGCTTTGTCTTCTCCCACACCACAGTCATATGGACATTGGGGCCCAGGGAAGTGGCTGGAAGGCCAACCAAAGGGGTGTTCGTCTGTGCTCATGAGAATATATTCCTGCTCCATTCCAGACCGGGGGTGCTGGTTGCTCACCATGTCTGTGACCCATTTACAGGTGTGCCTTCAATTGGTCTCTGTGGGCTTTCGGTTGTATTTGAAGACTTCACAGAACACCAGCTTGGGGTCCTTGCAGAAAAGGTCCTGAAACATGGCAGCAAGGGTGAGATACTTGTCACTGTTGGAGCTTCAGACTGAAAAGTACTAGAACCATCAAAATGCCACTCAGGCAACTCATCTAACACCGTCAATCCAGGTACGCATAGCTTGGGCTTCCTCACCCTGAGACAGGGACATGCCCACCTGCTGGATGCCTTCTTTCAAGTGGGAACTCGCGGAAGTGGCCGTGGTAGGAGGTATCCTGGGTGGCAGGGTAGGCAGGCGGTGAGAATGAGGTGCAGGAGGAGAGGCAAGGAGGCCGGGGATGCTGTGCAGACGCTCTGCTCTTCTCCCATCCTCAGCTCTGCCAAAATGATCGCTTCCTTCTCATCTAGAAATGGTTTGAATGGGGCAATGGGAGGGTGTCTATTTCCTAAATCCCCTCTCAGTCTAAGTGTTCCTTCTGTTTCTCTCTGGGTCACCTAGTCTCAAGAGGAAATGGTGATGAGCTTACCTGTTTCCAGATGGCACAAGCATTGGGTACCATCTGGACCCAATTGTACATGGTATCCTTTGTACCACAGTGATGATGGCTCAGCGTCAGGGGGAGGGGGAGACAGAGCAGAGGCATGATTTATGGATGTGATTCAGTCTTCTTGGGCCTGCTTCCCTACAGGACTAACCAGAGGCCAAATTGGGAAGAAGGAAAAGATTCATCCCGGTTCCTTTGGCCCCTTTTCCATTGGGAGTGATTCTGACTCTCACCTGCTTAGAACTGAGGATGCCAAGGAGCTTTCTGGTACAAATATTAACAGTGTGGAAAACTGGCCCTGAGTACAAACAGGAGTTTGAAAAGGAAAGAATCAAGCCCACTGTATTCTTAAAGAAAAGACTTTGAAAAAAAATCATAACTTGTAGATTTCAAAAGACTATCTTCTTTCCAGTTTTCCGTTTAGAAAATATGGATATAATAAATACACATTTGTACACACTTGCCTTGAGGAAAGCGCCTCAGAAACGCATAGTGGTTATCCTGAATGGTAAGATTCCAGGAGATTGTTTTTATCTTGTTTGGATCTATGGTCTGATTTCCCCACAGTGAATGTGAATGGCAATGTTGTTGGATGCTAAGTGAAGGTCAGGTTCTAAAGTCATATGTAAAGAAGAAAATCATGTCCCCTAAAATTACCCCTTGAAGACTACTTCCCTACTAGAATGGGATATATGTGGCTTTGTGTATCACAAAGTAGTTGCCTTGAATTTAGGGGCCAAGATATATGAAAAGATACACATGTTCATACATCAGAATCCACTCAAGGTGCTGAAAAGGTGCTAAGCTTTGTGGGAACTGAAACCAGCTGCTGAGGGAGTATCTGTCATCTTGCTCTGCATTCCCTGGAGCCTCTACTCACTGAGTGGAATGGCCTGAGGAAGATCTTTACTCTGCAGATTGCTTTCTCTCTGTTTCTCTCACTGTTTCTTTCTCTCTCCTCCCCAGATGTGGTGAGGGGGCTTGTCTTAGAGCTGGGTTTGCAAGGCAAGCCATTATATTCACTTAGATTGCATATTCTAGATCAATAAAATTAGCATTTTATTCTAAGGTGGATTCATTAATTAATTGAATTGAATTTATTGAATTCTAAGGTGAATTTATTCCCACTTCACGTAAAGTTAAGAAAGCTTTGTGTACGGTATGGGGTGGTTGGAATGGAGGAGGTCTAGGTATAAAAGCAGGAACTTTGAGGAGACCAGGAAGGGCCTGCCCACTTTTGCTTGGAAATCCAGCCTGGAAGCTCTTAGCTGCCGCAGCAAGTTGTTGGTGAAGGTGGCTCTTAACTCTGGGTCACTTTCCTATTTGGGGTGGTGGGCAGGAGGAGAGATAGGTTGGAGGGATGGAATAGAATCTTTTTTTTTTTTTTTTTTTTTTGCGGTACCCGGGCCTCTCACTGTTGTGGCCTCTCCCGTTGCGGAGCACAGGCTCCGGACGCGCAGGCTCAGCGGCCATGGCTCACGGGCCCAGCCGTTCCGCGGCATGTGGGATCTTCCCGGACCAGGGCATGAACCCGTGTCCCCTGCATCAGCAGGCGGACTCTCAACCACTGCGCCACCAGGGAAGCCCTAGAATCATTTTTATATGTCCTTCTCCCTCACTTTCTCATTCACAGATAGAAACAGGTCCCCACAAGACTGGTATGCCCCTGGGAGATGTCTGGGGTCCCTGGCAAGGGAACATTCGCCCAACACTTACTTATTGAGCACCTATTATATGTGAAGCACTGGGATAAGTATTGAGTCTTCTTGGGGGCAGCCTGTATACCCTCCTTCCTCCCTGCCATGGGGGCAGGAAGAAAGTGAAAGAGAAGACACAACTATGGCTGCTCCATGTCCTCTCATTCGGTGATTTGTCCAGCCCTGTGGATCCAGTGGAGCAGGACAGTGGGGTTAAGACCTGGGTTTTAGAATCAGACAGGCCTGGGTTCAAATCCCACTTCTGGCACTTGTGAGCTACATGACCTTGGACAAGTTATTTGGCTTTTCTAAGTCTCAAGCAAGTTATTAAGTCATTCTGTAAATGGAAAAGATACTTACTGAGCACCTACTATGTGCAAGGTACTGGGGATAAGTACTAAGCAACGTTCTCTGCCCAAGAGCCTTACAACCTGTGGGAAAGACTGACGTTCATATTTGTAAGTACGAACTGTGGTAAGTTCTCCCAAGGGAAAAGGAAGAACCTTTTGAGACTGGATAGCTGAAGCCCTCATTTGGGTCGTTTCAGGGGAGGGCTTTAAGAGAAAGGCTCTCTGAAGAGCTGCTTTAAGTCGAGAACTGTGGGATGAGAAGGTGCCAGAGTACGAGTGTGAGAGAGAGAATTCCAGCAGAGAGCAAAGCATTTGTTCCACCTTCAGCCAGTGAGATCCACCCGCCAATCCCCTTAGAGCAGAGGAAGCCCTTCTTAGCTAAAAATAAACTTGCTGAGTCTCAGAAAATCCTGTCACTGCCCAGATCCCCCCAGAGAGACGATTCTGTGGCTCTAACCCCCCCCAGCCGCACCCCGCAGGATGTGTGGGGCTGGTGGTCTTCGAACTGCAGCCCACAACTTTCCCGGCTAATTGTGCCTCGCTGAGAGTGTGTCTCCAGCAAGGCTGGGCTCCCGAGCTGGGCGCCCGCCAGTCAGTCTGGCCAGGGAAGGAACTATTTTGGGAATTTTTATGATGGAGCAATATTTTTTTGGTAAACAAATGGAAAGCTGTTACACAGGGACGGTCACCCTGTAGCTTGAGGTTCACCTTTCTCCATGTGGAGCTGTCACAGAGGCAGCACTGTCCAGTGCGGAGAATGTCCCCAGGGCTACCCACCTTCATTGCACACCTCATCATTTCTCTTAGATTAAACAGCTTCGGAAATTGAGGAGGCTGCTCCCTCCCCCTGCCCTATCTTGGATTCTTTGAGAACAAAGGCTCTGGTGTGGTCTCAGGTAGTGGGGCCTGGCCAGCCTGATTAACCCCTTAGGGCTTGGAGATGGCCTGTTAGCTTTGGAAGGGACCTGCCATCCCCCTCAAGTGGTGAAGGAACCAAGGCCCAGAGAAGGGAAACTGCTTTCCCAAGGTCACAGAGCTCATCCACTGCAAATGAGGTTGGAGTCCCAGTGCTCTTCTCTTCCTTTAGGAGCAATAAGCCAGACCCGAGGTCAATAAAAGGAAAGGGTAGATCCCAAGTTTGGTGTTTTGCAGAGAGCCTACAAAACTATACACACATCGCAAGTCATGAATGTACTAAGTTCCTAAGCACTGACCCCACCCTCAGTGTCTCCCGGGAGAGGATTCTCCTTATATCTGAGGACCAGTCCTTCATCCCAGTTCTGACCTCATCTGGCCTGGCCTCTTCAGGCACTTGCCTCTGATTGGCTGCTTGGTGGCTGGGACTTCTTTACCCAAGGTCCCTCCCCTTGTTGCTGGGAGACTATCCTTGCCCAAACGTCATTTCTCCAGCGGCTCCATCAACTCTTGTTCTGCCCCAGTGGCTCCCGAGCATCCAAGCTGCCTGGGCCCCATTTTCTCAGACTGAGCTATGGCCATTTTTTAATGTCAGGGCCCCCCAGTGAAAACAGGATCAATGCATTGCCTTCCCCCTACTGACGGAGCTAGGAGGCCACTATATTGTTATGGTGATAATAGCTGCCTCTTACTGAGCCTCCGCCAGGCCCTATTAGATATCTTTTCATTTCATACTCACAACAGCCATGCATGGTATGGGTTATTCGTCCCACTTTACAGAGGAAAATGCTGAGGGCCACAGAAGCCCAAGATCACACGACTGATGAGTAAGTAACGGAGCCGAGATTCACTCCAGGGCTGTCTGGCTCTAATCCCTCAGCTCTCCCCACCAGGCAGCCTCCAGGTATGAGACAAAGAGGGTCTGGCCAGGATGGTGGCAGAACTATGTAGCGGAAAGGACTCTGTTTACAAGCTCCAATAGATCAAAGGCTGGAGTTGAAAGCAATGGACAAATAGAACATATCACCTAAGTTTTGAGTCTTGAATTGGTCAGGAGCCTTCCATTTTTAGTTGATAGAAACCCAACTCAATCAGCTTATATACAAGACGGCTTACCTACATTTGAGTGCCTGGGAAATCCGGGATTACATCTGGCTTTATGAACAGCTTGATCCATGAAAGTCTTTCTCTGCTTGGCTTATTCTTCAGACAAGCTTTCTCCACACGATGGTATCAGGCGTTGCTGGAACCCCAGCATCAGATCCTCTCAGCAGAAAGGGACCGTTTCTTTCACAGCTTTGGTGGGAAAATCCCAGAAGGACTCCTACTGACTGGCTTGGGTCATATGCCCATTCTCTGAGCCAATCACTGTAGCCAGGGGGATGGAGGAAGCATGTGCTCCTCAGGGAAACCAGCTGAGCTTCGGTGTCTGATGAAGGGGAGAATATGTTTGGGGAGACAGAAACAACAGATAAGCTTAGGCCACGGGACTGGGAGAATGTTGGCACCCCTGACAATCAGAGGGAAAAATCAGGAGGAAGGGTTACTTGGGAATAATAATACTAATTACAACAACAGTAATAAGTAACATTTATTACAGCTTACAAAGCCCTTTCACATACCTTATTTAGTCCTCATCTAACCCAGAAAGGAAGGCAGAACAGGTGTTGTTACTGACCTCATTTTACAGATGAGGGGACAGGTTTGGAGAGGATAAGGGATGTGCCCTTGGCTGGCAGGCGGCAGGTCTGGAACTCTGATGGTGGACTCTCACTCAGGTTCTCTGAATCCCAGTTCAGGAGGGGAGACAGGCTGAGTGTGGAGTGCCTGGTGTCCTGAAGGCCTCTGCTGCTCTCAAGGTGACAAGCACACCTGACCATGTCACTTTGGGGTCATTTACTTAGTGTGAGCCCTTGCTAGGTGTTACATGCCCTGTGGGCAGGGATCATATCTGTCTAGTTCACTGCTCCACCTTAGTGCCGAGCTCTGTGCTTGGCCCCCAAGAGGCACTGAATATAAAGTGATCCAGTAGAGCTCTGTTGATGACCTGAGTCTCCCTGGGAATGGAGGATGGGACCAGCGACCCAGGCTAAGGACTGAGCCTTGGGGAGTGAGCATGGGGAAAGAAAAGTAATGGGAGCCTGAAGTGCAGCGTGGTTGGTCCCAGCCCCAGACAACCTTCACCAAATGCACCACAAGCCTCGCATCTGCTGGGCAGACCAAACTGGACATATGGGAGCTACAGACTCTGAAAATCCCATTGGTACAACAGGACTGGGTTGGCAACCATGTGAGTTGTGTCTTCTGGGACCTGTCTTTGCTGTGCCTGATTGCACTTCTCTTTAAGTTCAAGTTAAGTCAATCAAACTCCATTTATTGAGCACCAACTATAAGCCAGGCATTGTGCCTATATTGGGCACCAGGTGTATGGTGATAAATATGACACAATTTTAAGGGTCATTTGAAGGGCCACTCATTTGTTTAACCCTCACTATTTCCCAGATACTGTGTTAAGCACTGGGTGTACAAGATTTGGTGAAAGTCTTATTCTAGACAGGGTGGAGTGACACATTTATGCCCAACTGATTACAGTACAAGCAATGTGATAAGTGATGTGATCTGCATATAAAAAAGTGCTTTGGGATTATAGAGATAAAAGTGACTCATTTTTGTTTGAGAGATTCAGGAACTCTTGCTGAGGAGATGCTTTCTGAGCTAGACTAGCAGAGCAAAGGAAAAAGGTAAGTGCAGGGTGTACTTAGAGGAGGAATGGTGAGCTGCTTAGAGTGGGGAGACTCAGTGCTCAGGGGAGGTGGCGGGAAATGGAAGGTGGGAAGAAGGCGAAGCTTGAGGACTGGTTCAGGGATTTCCACTTTATCCTTAGATGCCCTGGCCCCTTGGCAGGGAAACCCTTGCCTGGTATCTGTCTATGTTTTGCCATTCAGTCATCTATTGGTTTCATACTTTGTTCTCTGGTCAGCATGTCCTATTTATGTTTGTTGCCTCTTAAAATGTGAGCTACTAGTGGGCAAAGCCAGTTTCCATGCATTTTTTAAAAAAATTTATTTATTTAATTTATTTATTTTGGTTGCATTGGATCTTCTTTGCTGTGCGCGAGCTTTCTCTAGTTGTGGCAAGCAGGGGCTACTCTTCGTTGCGGTGAGCAGGCTTCTCATTGCGGTGGCTCTCTTGCTGCGGAGCACGGGCTCTAGGCGCGCAGGCTTCAGTAGTTGTGGTGTGTGGGCTCAGTAGTTGTGGCTCGCGGGCTCTAGAGCACAGGCTCAGTAGTTGTGGTGCACGGGCCTAGTTGCTCTGTGGCATGTGGGATCTTCCCGGACCAGGGCTCGAACCCGTGTCCCCTGCATTGGCAGGCGGATTCTTAACCACTGCGCCACCAGGGAAGCCCCATGCATATTTTTGCGTGTGTGCTGAGCCCAGTATAGTATGGATCATAACCAGATCCTCTGGCCAAGAGAGGCTGGCCATGAGCTCTACTGAGTGACTAGGGAGCAAACTCAGAGCTGCTGAGACTGAGCTCCCCCCGAGCTTCCCTCATCTACCACCTTTGGGGTCACCCATAATGTACATGCTGGAGTGCACTGATTGTCCACTGATATCCGATCCCTTTTGTTTGATAATAGAACTGAGTTTGAACCAGACACACGCCACCCAGCCTCCCTGGCTACTTGGTATGTCCATACACCTGTGTTGCAGCCACTGGGGTGTGAGTAGGAGTGAGTTGGCCATAAAAGGAATGCATGATCCTAAAAGGAATTCATTAGCACAGTGAGATCGGCTCTGTGCTTTGTGACCACCCAGAGGGGTGGGATAGGGAGGGTGGGAGGGAGATGCAAGAGGGAAGAGATATGGGGATATATGTATACATACAGCTGATTCACTTTGTTATACAGCAGAAACTAACACAACATTGTAAAGCAATTATACTCCAATAAAGATGCTTAAAAAAATGTTTAACATTTTCAAATGTCACAAGAGAACCTGGAACTGTAATAGCAAGCATTGCACATTTGGGATTTAATTTTGTAGTTCTTTGTAACATTAACCTTGTTAATCTTTGGTATTAATCTCCTTTTTATTCGTTTGATTTGCTTTGGGTAAAACTTTAAAAAATCCTTTATTTTACATAAAATCTATAGTTTATATTTGAAACACAGAATTTCAACTTTGGTTTCCCAGTTGTATATGTATATCAGATCACTGCAGTTTTCAAGCCTGTATTGTACATAGAATAAATTTATCTAAAATAAACTTATTGGATAAAGCCAAAAGATATATATATATATATATATATACACAATAGAAAACTAGAATTTACTAATTGGAATTTATTTTGCTGTGAATGACTAATGAACATATAATAAAATTAACTGTAAACTAATAAGCTTACACTATTTATTTATTTTTAATAAATTTATTTATTTTATTATTTATTTATAGTTTTTTGGCTGTGTTAGGTCTTTGTTGCGGTCCGTGGGCTTTCTCTAGTTGAGGCGATCACGGGCTACTCTTCTTTATGGTGCGCGGGCTTCTCACTGCGATGGCTTCTCTTGTTGCAGAGCACAGGCTCTAGGCGCGTGGGCTTCAGTAGTTGTAGCATGCGGGCTCAGTAGTTGTGGCTTGTGGGCTCTAGAGCACAGGCTCAGTAGTTGTGACACACGGGCTTAGTTACTCCACGGCATGTGGGATCTTCCCGGACCAGGGCTCGAACCTGTGTCCCTTGCATTGGCAGGCGGATTCTTAACCACTGCGCCACCAGGGAAGCCCCAAGATTACACTATTTAAGAACATGTTCCTTATATTAAAAAATCAGAAATAAGGAATAAATTAATTAATACAAACTTTAAACATTTATCTCTAAAAATAAGAGCAATCATTTCATCGACTAAAAGTAAAAAGTAGGATCACCACATTACGTTACTGGAAACAAAGTTGGCTATCAGACATCATTATTCTTTAATTACATGATTCTTTAAAAAATTATTAGGGCTTCCTGGTGGCGCAGTGTTTGAGAGTCCACCTGCCGATGCAGGGGACATGGGTTCGTGCCCCGGTCCGGGAAGATCCCACATGCCACGGAGCAGCTGGGCCCGTAAGCCATGGCCGCTGAGCCTGCACATCCGGAGCCTATGCTCCACAATGGGAGAGGCCACAAAAGTGAGAGGCCTGCATACCGCAAAAAAAAAAAAAAAAAAAAATTGAGTTATTTGAATTCTTTCAGATTGTATGCATAAAGTACGACTTTATTAATATCTAATATAATACTATTTAAAAGTTACAGAACTGAAAAATCCCATTTCTTCAGCAAATAATTTGCAAGGAAAAATAGAGAATAGAGAAACTATACATTTTAAAAAACTGAAGAAACATCAACTAAATGCTAGGCTTTATTGGATTCATATTCAAACAAAACAACTGTTAAAACATTTTTGTGAGACAATCAGAAAAAATGAACAGTGACTATATTAAGCTATTATTTACCTAATTTTAGGTGTGGTAATGGCATTGCTGTTATATTTCTAAAAAGTTGTTACATTTTAGATTTTCATAATAAAATATTTATCAATGAAATTTAAAAAAATAAAATGAATGCATGACCACTCCCCTGCCCTTTCCCCCTTCCTACATCAGGCGGTGAGGATACCTGGAGAAGCCATCTTGGACTCAGCAATGGGAGCTGTGTGTTGAGGAGGGCAGCGTCACCTAATGGCCTGGACCACCTGTCTGTGTACTGGGCATTTTTAAGTGTCTTTGTTATGGCAGCTTAGTCTATACCTAGATATGCTTAGTAGAGGGAACCTTGGACAACCAGTTCTTCATTTCGTGGTCTTACACAGGTCACCTTATCTTTCTAGGGCTCAGTTGCCACATCTGTCAGATGGGAATATTAAGAACTCTTTCCTTGCTCCATGGCAAGCATCTAAGAGCTGCAGATGTGGCTATGATTTGAAAACCGCAGGAGCAAGGCTAGGGTGCGTGGGGAGCAATGTCGGGGTGAGTGAGTGATGGTCTCTGATCATGGTTTATCACTCAGTCATTTCCTCTTAAGGAGTTTTGGAGAGACTCAGTTAAACCATTGGTCTAGCTAAGCAGAGCCGAGGAGGACCCTGTGGGAGCTCACCATCTGCCCAGAATAATTCTCCCCCAAATTTAAAGTGCTCAGAAAACACAAAGTTTGTCTTGGCCATAGTGGGCCAGACCTAAGGAAGTGATCTGGGGCGAAAAGCTTTCACACAATTGTAAGTAATGGGACGTGTTGAACCCAGTTGAACCTCATTAAAATGCCAGGGCGGGTTGAGTGTTTATGTTTCATGCTCATGATGTTTGAATGTTTAAATTCACATGAAAACCGTAAGCACTGAGATGAAATAACTGGCAGGGCCTGGGCCACTATTTCAGGACGAAGGGTACTTGATGGCGACAGCGGTGTTGACAGAACACACTGCCTCTGAAGTACATGGAGGGCCCCAGCTCAGATGGGCCCAGGGCTCCCCACTCTGCTAACCTACCCATTAACATGATTTGCTTTTCCTCGTGTAACCCACTGCCAGGCACTGGTGCTTGTTCCCCACACCCAGGTTGACTTATGATAAATGAAGGACAGAGTCTGTGTGATTTGGGAGAGGCCAGCAGAGAGCAGAGTGTAAGGGTTTGTTGGGGAAATTGATTGAAAAAAGAAGGCTGTCTAGGAGAGAGACATAAGACAATGTGTTTGAAGAACTGGAAACAAATTCCTTAAATACCTCACAGTAAGAGGATAGTAAGACAGATTATGGCCTAATCATGCATTCTGTTCATTAAAAAAATGTATGAATTGTCTACTCTGCACCAGGGACCTGTGTTATTAGATTCTGGGACAAAAATCCCTGGCCTCATTTTACGCAGCTATTTAAACTGATAGTTATGAAGCTTAGGTAACACCATGAAAAATGCTTATGATATAAATTTAGCAAAAGATGCAAGTGTCCAAATTTATGCACAGTGTGATGACCACTAGATTAAAAAAAAATAAAGATGGATGTAGAGGAGAATGAAGTGAGAGAAAATATGGCAAGGAAGTAATGACTGAGTTGGGGGGCACGTGGAGTTATGGCCAACCTGCCTTTATTTTCCTAACTTCCTGTACAGTAGTTGTAGTCCATTAGTAAATTTAAAAAAAAAGTTTTTTAAAAAATAAGGGACATCATCTGACCAAGCGATCCTCCCACATTAACCACTGGTCCAGCCATCCTTCAAGGAGTACTTCACACTGGACCAGCCGGTCTTCCCGTGCCAACCGACTGCTGACCTTCTCCAGGTGTCAGGCTCTGCTCCTCGGATTCTGAATCATAGATGTGAAGGTTTGGGAGGGGCCCGGATATGCAAAAGTGCACTCCTCTTCTCAGTGATGGCAAATTCAGCAGTTCTCCAGTAGAAATGGAGAGGACCCCAATCCAGCACAATGCGGGGGCTGGTATTTCCCCCACTCTCATGGCCCGGGCACCAGTCCACTTAGGCCATGAGATGAAGGACTTGGCCAGCTTCCCACCTTGGGAATGGATGGGCCAGGTACCGCCTGCCAAGCCACAGCCAGACACTCACAGCTGTGCCTGTGCCTCCGGAGAAAGCGAAGGTTCTGTGTGCTCACTCAGAATAGGCCTGCCTGGGGCATGACTCTGGGATGTAGTGTGGAATCAGACAACCCAAAATTTTATTTTAAATTTGCAAGTATTTAATCGAAGAACTACATGCACATGGTTAGGAAAATAAAATAGTACAGAAGGCTTATATTTAAAGCAGACCTCCGTTGCACTGCTCCTTGGAATCAGTCTTGTCTCCCAGAGGCAACAGCTTCTAACTGTTGCCGTTCTTGGTTCTGCCAGTTTCTTTCTGAGTAATATAATATACTAATCCTGCTGTGTCCTGGTGGTTCCTTAGGGAACTTTATCTATTGTCTCCCTGCTTGAAGAAAGCAGGATTTAGTTCATCTGTACGTTTGGGTAGACGCAGAAAAGAGCCATCCAGGCGCTCCCTTCAAAAACCAACGTGCAGACCAGCCGTGTGAATAGTGGTCAGCAGACAGCCACCAGCTGCCAGCCCCTTTAGGGTCAGCCTCAGAGGTAACACAGCGCCCTTGCCCAGGCCATGCCCTTTCTGGGGCAGCCTGCATCCAGTGCATCACATGAGGGAATAAGGTCAGGCCATTCCGCTCAATGCAGGACTCAAATGGTGAACGCTCGCTTCGGTGTTCCTGGCCGGTGGCAGGAGGCTTTGTAGAGTCTGCATCGTAGTTTGACTTGTCCCTCTGTCCAAACTGCTTCCTTCCCATTTGGTTAGCAGACATTCTGTCCACACCAAAATGTCTTTCATATTTGATCCTGTCTAAAACATCCACGGAGACATTTGGTCCATGCCATAAAGTCCTTGAAATTTGGTCCTGTCAAAAGCCCTGTGACATGGACCATTCATGGATTATTCATGGATTATTTTGGCTAGGACCAAATTTCAAGGACCTTTTGTCATGGACCAAATGTCTGTAGACCAAATATCCAATGGACGTTTTGGAGAAGACCAAAGTCCTGCAAGGTCCCACTCTTCACAGGTGCCAATCCTAATAAACATCGTGTGCCCCTAACTAGCTCAATGTCTGCTTCCAGGGACCCAATCCTGTAACAATTGTCCTTGTCCCTCTCCCAGTTTTTCAGAGGATATCAATTTGTATATACATTGGCAATTTAGCAGGAACTATATTTCCCAAAATTCCCTCCCCATCATGGTTCCAAGTTAGGGTTAGCCATGAAGGACGTTTGTGCAAAATTTGGAAGATGAAAGTGAGGCCACAGCCTTTTTTACTCTCTAAAGGTCGGCACAGGGCCAGGTGCCATTGCAGCTCACATCTGTCACTGACAAGTGGCTCACCTTGTTGGCCTGCTGCCTGAGGTTCCTCCACTCCTTCCAACTTTCCTTCAGCTCTTCTGTGTCCTGGGCTGGACACATGTGCAGCTCCATGGTGAAAGTCACTCACATCATGGTGATTGGAGGTGGAGACAGATACAGGTTTCAGGTTGTCCGTGTGGGTTCCAGGTTGTCCTTCCTCTTCCTTGCTCGCATCTTTTCTTCTCCACTGCTGGTCCCGCTGACCACAGGTCCAACACCAGACACAGAGGCAGTAGGCTTACATAGATGATTTAATCAGGTCCCATGACTGTGTACTCCCCATAACAGTTCCTTTTTTCTTGAATTCTAACTGATACAGTCACTATATCTAGTTCCTCTATTGGTAACTTTGTTTCATTAGCTCTCAATTGTATTTGACACCTTACCCTGTAAGGTAGGATATTAGCATCACCATCCTAGTCTTCCCCTCTCACCTCTTCTATCAGCTATTTTAAAATTTCTACATTGTTAAGTGTGGTAACATTATATCCTGTCCTAAAATCATAGTGACCTTTTCCCTTTTTTGTTCACGGTCCGTTCTAAAAGTGGAAGACCAATAAACAGCAACTGGAATAGTGTATTTTGTGTGGGTAAATGGGCGCAGGGCCTGGTGACGGTCAATGATCACATTTCTTTTCCTGTATATCCGAAGGCATACACCAGTGCCACTCCAAGGACAATATTCTTAGCCCCAGGATCCAATAGATTTTCTTACTTTATGTGCCACCATTTGCTCAAATGCATCTTACCTCTTATGTTGTCTCATTTTTGGACCATAACTTTCTTGTTCAGTGGTTTGTTTTTCCCTGAGTTTTTGATTGCTTCCTTTTTTCTCTTTGGGCAGAGAAAGCTAGGTCTTTGCCATCATGTCTCAATTTTATCATCTAGGTTTTTCCTTATTTTATGTGTGTCTTGGATGCATTATGTTCTTCTAGAAGTCTTTCTCCTTGGGACTCACTGACATTTTATTGGACACCATTTTCTTTTGAGGCTTGCTAAACAGCTGACTTCTGGGTTAATCCCATCATTTCTTGTATTCTCACATTACCCTTTTATTGCCCTGATGTTCACTCCACTTTTCCTGGAGTACATTCTCATTTAGTTTATTCATAAAGCATATACAAGAAGGAAATATCAAGGATAGTTGACCCTTGAACAACGTGGGGAATAGGGGCACCAACTTTCCCTGTGGTTATAAAGCTTCCGTTATAGTCAGCCCCCCCACATCCAGATTCAACCAACAATTGGGTAGTACTGTAGTATGTATTCAGTGAAAGAAATCTGCACGTAAGTGGACCTGCACAGTTAGAATCTGTGTTGCTCAAGGGTCAACTGTACCTATGTGAGGATTTAGCTGTGTGACTTGGACAAGTTTCTAACGTCTTTGTACTTCAATTTCCTCAACTACAACATGAGGATTATGTCATGTACCTCATGAGATCACTGTGGGCTTATATGTGATAACATTTGTAGAATGCCTGATCCTTGGTGCTGAGCAACTTTTGGTTTATTTCCTTAATTAAGCCACTTTTTGGCTAAGATCTTAAAATGCTCCCACTGCCTATGGAATATAGTCCAAATTTTTTAGCATGGCCCAAGGCCCTCCTTCCATAATTGGATCCTAATTGACCTTTTCAAACTTATTTCTTATTACTCCCTTCATGTACCTTGTGCCCTGCCGAACTCTTCTCCCAGCACCTGTGTCTTCCAGCCATCAAACCTTGACCCTCTGTGTTCCCTCTGCCTGAAAAGCCTTTCCTATAATGTCTGTTTGTCCAAACCCATTTCCCTTCTCAAGTGCCCTCTCCACCATACATCCTCCCCTGATCTCCAGCTATAAGCAATCCAGCAGTCTCTGGCTTTTATCCCTTTCTACTGGATATTAGAGTTGTTTTGGCCACACACTTGGCTGGCTGCCTGTGGACAGACCAAACCCTTTTAATACTTCTATGCAGCTGGGGCAACCACAGCAGTGAATGACCCTCTTTTTGCAGGCTGGGCAGGATCCAGGCTGCCTTAGGCAACATTTTCAGAGAGCCAAGAAACTACTGCTTCTTTCCTCTCTCCTGCCAGTGCAGCTTTCCTCCCCCATGAACAGCCCCTCCCCACCTATACCCCATGGAAGGGCCAACTTTAGTTTTGGGAAACCACCTATTTGGTGAGGTCTTATGGCCCCTGGGAAAGTAGTCTGCCACCAAATATCTCTTCCATTGGGATTTAACTCCACCAAATAAGTGGTTTCCCTAAAAGTAAAGGGCTTGGGTCAAAGAGGATCCACAGAGTAGTGGGGTACCAGAGATGGATTTTTCTCAATTTCACAGGTTAGGTCTTAGGTATGATGGAGCCCAACTGGTCACCAGGTGAGGCAGGAGGTTGGGGAGAGGGTAGAAGGGAAGGTGATGCAACCTACGAATACAGGGTTTTCCCCATCCCATTCATGCGCCATACTCTCTCCTGACCTAGGTGAGACCCTGGACAGCTCCTTGTAATATTACCTTTGAGGGAACCACAGAGAAAGGGAAATCCCTTAACTCACCCAGCCATTTCTTCTGGGTGCGATCCCCAGCCATTTTTGTTCATTTTCAGGATAGACATGGGAAAAGAAGCGTGGCCCAAGCTGGTCCTCATCTCAGGCCCTTCTCTTCAGAGCCAGGCCCGACCCAC
The DNA here is from genome assembly GCF_949987515.2 of Delphinus delphis. Lineage (NCBI taxonomy): Eukaryota > Metazoa > Chordata > Mammalia > Artiodactyla > Delphinidae > Delphinus > Delphinus delphis. The sequence goes on along the minus strand of NC_082684.1, from coordinate 27,766,547 downwards.
TCCCTATGACTTCGATCAATGTAGAGGGCATCCAGCACTGGAGGTGCAGAAGCTTGGAGTTGTGTGTTTCTGAGCAGACTTTGCAGCCTATTAAGTTTTGAATTCCATCTGGTGGTCACATCCTGGATTGGCTGCCCCATGGCAGACAAAGCTCCTTTTGTAACCAGTGGGACCAAGGGAAGGGGGAAGCTGAGTTCTTAACGTGGCCAACCAACTTCCAGTTTATACCAATAAATTTCTCCTTGGACCTTTCCAGTACAAAGCCTTGCTAATATGGAGCTGTGGGGCTGCGGGAACTGGCTGAGGCCTGGCAGTGTCCACAGACCCAGTTCTCCTTGCCCTTGGCCAGATCCAGCTCTGTGGCAATCTAGGGCTCAGGCAACAGAGTCTTGGGATCCCAGGCATCTAATTAGGTTTTTGTGTTATGTGCCCTATCCAGGAGGAAGGCTGTCCAGGGAGGCCACCCACACCTGAATCAAAGAACACAGTTTCTTGTTGCTGGAAGGGTCCTCAGAGAAAGCAAGTCTAACCCTGCTTCTTTTTCACAGGGAATGGGGTGTGTGGATATTGGACCTCTGTTATCTACAGAGACAGTGACTAGGCTGGGGCTAGACTGCGGGTCTCCCTACTCCACATCAAGAGATCCTTTTGCGTACACCATGCATGACTTTTCTTCTGGAAATGTGTATGCTTCAACAAAAAGACAAAGGGAACAGGCCAATGAGGTCTAAAGAACCAACTGATGATGATCGGGGTTAAAGCAAAGTGATTGGCCTATAGGCCAGGGCTGCCCTGGTTCTCCCCTACATCACGCTATAGACCACAATCTGCTGTAAGACCCAAGGGAGCTGTAATTCCAGTAGGAGTCCAAAGGCCTGAGAACCAGGGCAGCCGATGTTGTAAATCCCAGTCCAAGGGCAGGAGGAGACCATATCAAGAGGTGTGTACCAGCTCAAACAGGCAGGTGGGAAGGGAAAGGGACAAATTGATCTTTCTTCCACCTTCTGTTCTATGCAAGCCTTCAGTGGATTGGGTGAGGTCTACCCACACCAGGGACAGCAATCTACTTTAGGGAGTTCACTGATTCAAATGTTAATCTCATGTGGAAATGCCTTCACAGACACACCCAGAAATAATGGTTAACCAGCTCTCTGGCTAGTCAAGTTGACACATAAAATCAACTATCACAATGTTCTTGCTTTTCGCCAGTGTCATAAGTTTGCTTTTGTTTTTTGTTTATAAAACCTGGCTCTCAAATTTGAAAAGGAGTCAACTACAGCTCCTTATTTCCTTTGTACCTTCCATACATACCTAGGGCTTCCCAGTGATGCAAAGACTACTTGGGTGGGAGCCAAACCTTGGAGCTCATTTATGATACAATTACAGACAATTACCCACTGGAAAGTTAAACCCCAGCTAGTTGTTCTGTTACTATGACAGCAAACGGGGGCTAAATTGATAAATAATTTCAGGGACTTATGCATATTGGGGGAGGCAATAGAGTCAAGTCATTTAGAAGATAGTCTGTGGAGCCAGATATAGACCTGGGTTCAAATCTCAGCTCTGCCATGATTTACTGACTTTGTGACCTGTGGACAGTTACTTAACCAACTTTTGCACCAGTTTCCCCATACGTCAAATGGGGATAATACTAGGGTTGTTTAGAAGGATTATGTGAATTCATCCATGTGAAGTACTTAGAACAATGTCTGTTACATAGTAAGTGCCCAATATATGTTAGCTGTTATTATTATTGGAGGAGTGAGTGAAAATAATAAACATTTGTTGAGTGTTTGGGTGAGGTATCGTGGATGCCAGGAGCTTTGGGAGATAGGAGGGTTAATAAGAAGAATAAGAGGTGGGCCCAGCTCTTGAGGTGCTTTCAGTCAACAAGAAAGTGAAGATACTAACATGTCAAACAGAAGGAATGCCATGCAAGTGAGACCAATAGTAACAACTGATTTTTGAGAAAGGCGATTGGATTTCAGAAGGGAAAGAACAGAAATCAGGCCAGAACCTGACCATTCTGAGATCTCAGAGATGGGAAAATTACCTTGAGTAATTTGGGGGCGGTTGGAAAGTGAAAGTTTTTTCCAGTTAGAGGCCTGGGGTATGTGTGTCTGTGTGTGTGTGTATACCCCTTTACAAAAAGAAAGGCCATTTTTTTTTTTTAAAGAAAAGAGAGAAAGGAACATTTCCAACACCCCCCTGTAACCTCATTCCACTAGGCCACTTCAAGAATTCATTAGCACATTGGCTATGGCACTTTTGTTTCAGCTACCCCAGCTCCCAGGATACCTGGGGGAATTCTGAGAGGCTAGTTTTGCCTCTCAGAGAGAGAAGGAACCAAGCAGAGATTTCCAGGTCAGAGCAGATTTGGACACCTATCCCTAAGGGAATGGACTGGGCACCCAACCTCCTGATACCAGAAGGAATACGGTCCAGGGGCCATTCACATGGAGCCTGATTTATGTATAAATTTCTATACTATGGTTGTTTTCTTAAGTAATAACTAAGGAAAGGAAGGGAGGACTTCAACCTGATTTAGAATCTCTTTATTCAGTTACTTTTTAGCCTTTGTAACCTCAGCTATTTTGAACCCCAGAGGGATAAGTTGTTCTAAAGGGTTAAAACTTGGGTGCCCAAACTTAAGTCATTTTGATGGGCTTTAAAAATGTATGCATGCTTCTTTGCTTTGTTTAGTAGAGTATTTGGAACATGATTTAGCCTTTTCTACCAGAGTACTCTGTCACCCTTATGATCTTGTGTATTGGATAACTTGACCCACACGAAGTAGGCCCAGATTACTATGTATTTTGAACTTTATATAATTTTATTGAAAAAAAAAGCTCCAATAGACTTCTGGAATTAGCATGTAAAAAGCTTACAAGTTGTCATTCCTGTCTTTACAAGAAAAAGTGATTCAAACTGAAAATCAATGACTTTTCTTGAATTCTTCACAGAATTAGGGTTGCAGGGCAAATCATCACCCTGAAATCTGTAGAGACATGTGAATACGGAGGAACACAGCTGTGATCAGCTTACCTGGAGCAGATGTTGCTAGAGCCATAAACTGGTGAGAACACTTAAGTGATAATTTGACAAATTGCTAGAGATTGAATGTGGACTATCATGAGAGTGAGAAATTCTTGGGGGCCACAGACTTAGGGACCCCCACACTCTTGTGGGTTTTACCTCCAGGAACTGCCAGATTCTCACAGTGAAGAGCCCCTTGTGACTCTGACAGGGAGAGAGGAAAAGTAATCATTCAGAGCATTCTCTATAACAAAGGACTACTCTCCTGGGGAAAATACTTTGCCAGAGCCTTAGCCTACCTGGAGGAAGTGTGTTTACCCAGCTCCAGCCCCCTTTAGCCTTCCTGTCTCACCTAAAGGGAAGGAGAAAGCTAAGAAACATTTGTGAAGGTCACAGCCCAGAGGCACAGATCCACTAAAAGACTGAGTTTAAATCATAGGATTATATAACACTTCCTCTCCTCACACTTTGCCAACACATCAACAGGGCTCCTGTGTGATGTTAGTGAATTACAGCCGAATGAACTGTAAGGTGACGACTCCGTTTAAGGAGGCGTTCTTAGGGAAGCCCAAAGACAATGGAAGAGACAAAAACAAGGACACTAGAGAAATCTGAAGCCTCTGGCACCTACAGTTACAGCCCAACATTAAACACAGCCCAACTCTTAGCCAGATTAACATAAAGATTTTTCACTCAGTTCCTATTACTGTGTATATCATGCGTAGCTTTCAACAAAAAATTACAAGGCATGCTAAAAGACGGTAAAAAACAGACGTAAAAAAACAAAGAAGGCTTCCCTGGTGGCGCAGTGGTTGAGAGTCCGCCTGCCGATGCAGGGGACGTGGGTTCATGCCCTGGTCTGGGAGGATCCCACATGCCGCGGAGCGTCTGGGCCCGTGAGCCATGGCCGCTGAGCCTGTGCGTCCGGAGCCTGTGCTCCGCAACGGGAGAGACCACAGCAGTGAGAGGCCTGCGTACCACAAAAAAACAAAAAACAAAAAACAAAAAAACAAAGAAAGCATCAGAGCTAGACTTAGATATGACACAGATTCTGAAATTATCAGACAGGGAATTTAAGATAACTAACATGTTAGGGGCTCTAATGGAAAAATTAGACAACATGCAATAACTGATGGATAATATAAGCAGAGATTTGGGAACTCTTAGAAAGAATCAAAAGGAAATTCTAGAAATTAAAAAAAAAAACAACATTGCAAAAGAATGAAGAATGCTTCTGATGGACTCATCAGCAGACTGATGATGACTGATCGAGGAAAGTATCAGTGAGCTTGAAGATACGTCAGTAGAAATTTCCCAGACTGAAATAGTCAAATACTTAGAGTCAAGAGTGGAATGGTGGTTGCTACTGCCTGGGAGGAGGGAGAAATGAGGAGTTACTGATCAGAGAGCAAAAAGTTTCAGTCAAGCAAGATGAACTAGCTCTGGAGATCTGCTGCACAACATTGTACTTTTAGTCAACGGTAATATTTTGTACACTTAAAGCAAAACAAAATAAAGAAATTTCCCAAACTGAAATGCAAAGAGAGAGAAAAAAGGAAAAAAACAAACAGAACATCCATGAATTAGTGGAACAATTTCAAAAGGTATAACATACATATAATTGGCATGCCAGAAGGAAAAGAAAGAGAGAACAGGGCAGAAGAAATATTTTAAGTAATAGTGGCCAAGACTTTTCCAAAATTAATGACAGTCTTCAAACTGCAGATCAAAGGAGCTCAGAGAACACCAAGCAGGATAAACACTAAACATATCTACACTTAGGCAAATCGGTATTCAAACTGGGGAAAATCAAAGACACAGAGAAAATCTTGAAAGAAGCTGGAGGTGATACACACTTTACCTACAGAGGAACAAGGATAATAATTATAGAATAGTTCTTGTCAGAAACAATGCAAGCAAGAAAAGAGTGGAAAGAAATATTTAGAGTATCAGAAACCACCCCCCACCACCACCAATTTAGAATTCTATATCCAGTGAAATTATCCTTCAAAAATGAAAAAGAAAGCCTTTTTTTTGACAAACAAAAACTGAGGGAAAATACTTCCAGTGGATCAATCCTGCAAGAAATCTTAAAAGTTTTTCAGGGGAGAAGGGAAATGTTGTATGATCAGATGTACATAAAGAAAGGAAGAGCACCAGAGAAGGAATCAATGGATGTAAAATAAAATTTTATTTTTCTTATTATTCATTGATATAAAATATAACTGGATGGCTCTGGCACATGGATAAGTGAAATGAATGACAACAATGTTATAAGGGATGGAAGGAGATATTGGAAATATTTGTTGTAAGGATCCTGTACTATATGTGAAGTACTATAGTGTTATTTAAAGGTGGAGTTAAATTAGTTGTAATTGTATGTTGTAAACTCTAGGGCAACCACTAAAAAATTTTAAAAGAAGTGTGATTGATATACTAAGAGAAGACATAAAATGGAATCATATAAAATGTTCGGCTAAACATTCAGTGAAGGCAGAAAAAAAGGGGAAAGAAAAAGAAAGATCAAGTGTAACAAGTAGAAAACAGTTACAAGCATGGTAGATTTAATCCAACTATATCAATAATCACTTTAAATGTAAATGCTATAAATATATAAATTAAAAGATAGAGGTTGTCAGAGTGGATAAAAAAACACAAAAATAAAACAAGACCCACTATCTGTTGTTTATAAACAACTGATCTTAAGCATCATGACTCAGATAAGTTAAAAGTAAAGGGATGGGGCTTCCTTGGTGGCACAGTGGTTGAGAGTCCACCTGCCAATGCAGGGGACACGGGTTCGAGCCCTGGTCTGGGATGATCCCGCATGCCGCGGAGCGGCTAAGTCCGTGAGCCACAATTACTGAGCCTGCGCGTCTGGAGCCTGTGCTCCGCAACAAGAGAGGCCTCGATAGTGAGAGGCCCATGCACTGCGATGAAGAGTGGCCCCCGCTTGCTGCAACTAGAGAAAGCTCTCGCGCAGAAACGAAGACCCAACACAGCCATAAATAAAAATGAATAAATAAATAAAATTTTAAAAAAAGTAAAGGGATGGAGAAAGATATACCATGTTAACATGAATCAAAGAAAGCTGGAATAGCTACATTAATTTCAGTCAAAGCTGATCAGAACAAAAAAAAATCAGGAATAAAGAGATGAACTGATTAAGGAGTCAATTGTCTGAGAAGACATAACAATCCTTTGTGTGCACCTAAAAACAGAGCATCAAAATACATATTGCAAAACTGATAGACCTTCAAGGAGAAACAGATGAATCCACTATTATAGTTGGAGACTTTAGCACTTTTCTTTCAGTAACTGATAGATCAAGCAGGGAGAATACCAGTAAGGATATAGCTTACCTGAATAGCACTACCAACCAACTTGATTTAGTCAACATTTATGAAATACTCAATCCTCAACAACAGAATACACGTTCTTCTCAAGATGACATGGAACATTCTCCAAGACAGACCACATTCTGACCTATAAAACACACCTAATACATTTAACAGAATAAAAATCATACAAAATATGTTCTCAGATCACAGTGGAATTAAAGTAGAAATCAACAGAATGATAGCTGGAAAATCCACATTTGGAGATTACACAACACACTTCTAAATAGCACATAGGCCAAAGAAGTCTCAAGAGAAACTCGAAAGTATTTGAAAATGGAAATACTACTTATTAAAATGTGTGTGGTCAGTGAAAGTAGTGCTTAGAGGGTAATTTATAGCATTAAATGCATATATTAGACAAGAAGACATATCTAAAATCATTGATCTAAGTTTTCATTTTAGGAAACTAGAGTAAGAAGAGCAAATTAAGCGTAAAGCAAGTAGCAGAAAAAATAATAGAAGAAATCAAGGAAATTGAAAAACAGGAAAACAATAGAGAAAAATCAATGAAACCAAAAACTAGTTCCTTGATATTATAAAATTGATAAAACTCTAGCCAGGTTAAACAAGAAAAAAATAGAGAAAACACAAATGATTTAGAAACAAAAGAGGTGTCATCTCTACTGAGCCCATGGACATTAAAGGGATGATAATGAACACTATGAACAACTCTATGCTCACAAATCTGATAACTTTGATAAAATGGATCAATTCCTTGAAAGACACAAACTATCAAAACCCACACAAGGAAAAATAGTTTGAATAGGTATATCTATTAAAGAAGGAAGCACTAGGTTCAGATGATTTCACTGGTGAACTCTACCAAACATTCAAGGAAGAAATGATACTGCTCTCTACAACCTCTTCCAGAAAATGCAGGCAGAGAGAACATTTCCTAACTCATTCTATGAGGCCAGCATTACCCTAATGCCAAAATGAGAAAAGACATTACAAGAAAGGACAATGCAAGACTATTATCTTTCATGTACATAAATGTAAATATAAAAATCCTCAACAAAATATTAGTAAATCAAATCCAACAATGTATAAAAATAATTATACAGCATGAGCAAGTAAGACTTATTCCAGGTTTGTAAGGCTGATTCAACATTCCAAAGTCAATCCATTTAATCCATCACATCCATAGGCTAAAGAAGAAAAATGATACCATTATATCTACTGATACAGAAAAAGCATTTGACAAAATCCAACATCCATACATGATAAAAACTCTCAGCAAACTAGGAATAGAGGGAAACTTCCTCAACTTAATAAAGAACGTCTACAAAAAGCCTACAACTAACATACTTAATGGCGAGAAATTGGATGCTTTTCTCTTAAAAGCAGGAACAAGGCAAGGATACCCCCTATCACCACTCTTATTAATATTGTACTGGGAGTCCTAGCTAGCACAGTAAGATAAGAAAAGAAAAGAAAATTTATACAGACTAGGAAGGAAAAAATAAAAGTTTATTCACAGATGACAAGATTGCCTATGTAGAAAAACTAAAAAAATTGACAAAAAAATCCCACAAGAACTCCTGGAACTACTTAGCAAGTACAGCAAGATTGTGGGCTACAAGGTTGATATACAAAAGTCAATTGCTTTCCTACATACCAGCAAAGAACAATGGAAATTTTAAAAATGTATCATTTACAATAGCATGGAAAAAATGAAATACTTAGGTATAAATCTAACAAAATATGTTCAGGATCTATATGTGGAAACTACAAAACTTTGATGAAAGAAATCAAAGATCTAAATAAATGGAGAAATATTCTATGTTCATGAATTGGAAGACTCAGTATTGTTAAGATGTCAATTATTCCTAACTTGATCTATAGATTTGATATAATCCCAATCAAAATCCCAGAATGATTTTGTAGATATCAATAAGTTCTAAAGTTTATATGTAAAGACAAAAGACCTAGAATGGTCAACACAAAAACTGAAGAAGAACAAAATTGGAGAGCTCACACCACCTATTTCAAGACTTCCAGTAATCAAGACTGTGTCATATTGGTCAAAGAACAGACACATAGCTCAATGGAACAAAATAGAGATCCCAGAAATAGAATCAGATAAATATAGTTACATTATCTTTGGCAAAGGAGCAAAGGCAGTTCAGTGGAGAAAAGGTAGTCTTTCAACAAATGGTGCTGGAGCAATTGGATGTCTACATGCAAAAAGAGAATCTAGACACAGACTGTACACCTTTCACAAAAATTAGTTCAAAATGGATCATAGACCTAAATACGAAATGTAAAACCATAAAACCTCTAGAAGAAAACAGGAGAAAATCTAGGTGACATTGAATTTGATGATAAGAAAACAACCAACAACCAGATTCTCAGGATTTTGGAGACAGAGAGACGGCCAATTGGTTTTACTTGGTCCCTTGAATGGAGGAGATAGGAAGGGATGTGTGTGTGTGTGTGTGTGTGTGTGTGTGTGTGTGTGTGTGTGTCTTTCTGTCTGTCTATTGGGGCTGGGAGGGCAGAGAAACAAAGTAGGTTGGTTTGCAGAGAGAGGAGATGAAACAAAAGCTCAGAGAGAAGTGCAGGTGAAATATGCAAGGAAAGACACTGCCTGTGGTTCCTGGTGACTTTCTAGTCCTTTGGTTTCTATCCACTGAGAAGACTTCCTATGGCTTCCATGGATACTCCAGGATTCTTCTAGGAAGATTTCTTATCACCTATGCAAGTTCAAGGTGTTTTCTATTGACTAAGACTCCTGTTAATAGGGTAATAGGGCCCTACATGAAAATCTTCACGTAGACTTGTACCTCAACCTCCTCTGTCTCCCTCAAATCAATAGACACTTAGATATATACATTGTATTTCCCCTCAGGTCCAAATACAAAATCCCTTTCTGAAGCTTTCCAAGAAGGCTTAGCATGGCTGAAATTTCATTCTCTGCCGCTGATAAAAGTGGTCCATATATGTGTGACTGGCCTGATACCACAGCCTGGATTCCAGAGCTGTACCTTTTAAACTTCCTGATCACCTCCCGTTTTCTCTTCTCATTTTTTCTAAGTTTAGCTCTGCTCTGTGCCAAGCTTTGCAGCTATTCTTGCTACAGATAAAGTAGTTTAGTAAATAGGGTGAGGGGTTTCAGTGAGCAAAAGACAGACAGAAAGAGCCAGAGGCAAAGTTAGAGTTTGGGCCTTGGTGAGTAAGCCTGGGCCCACTTTCTGATCCTCTCTCAGCTTTACATGGTTCAGTAGTTTGATATTATCAGTTCAGACAAAGATGACAAGGCCCAGTGAAGCACTGTCCAGTAGAAATACGATATGAGCCATAATGTAATTAAAAATTTCTAGTGGTAATCTTTTATTTATTTAAATTTTATTGTAGTATAGTTGATTTACAATGTTGTGTTAATTTCTGCTGTACAGCAAAGTGATTCAGTTATACCTATATATATATATATATATATGTTCTTTTTCATATTCTTTTCCATTATATCACAGGATATTGAATATAGTTCCCTGTGCTATACAGTAGGACCTTATTGTTTATCCATCCTATGTATAATAGTTTGCATCTGCTAATCCCAAACTCCCAATCCTTCCCTCCCCCATCCCACCACCCCTTGGCAACCACTAGTGGTAATATTTTAAAAAGCAAAAAGAATAATAGGTTAACCCAATATATCTAAAATGTTATCATTTCAATATGTACTCAATATAAAAATCATTCATGAGATACTTTACATTCATCTTTTGGAGTACAAAATCAAAATTCGGTATGGATTTCTCAGTTTGTACCAGTCACATTTCAAGTGCCCAGTAGTCACATGTATGGAACAGTACAGTTGTTAGGCTAGAATTAGGTTTGCCTGCTAGTGTCAAAAGTGGCTTAAACGAGAAAGAAGTACATTTTCTCTTATGTAAATGTTCAGGTAGGCATTGAGGGCTATCTTAGATGGCACTGTGGTAATATTCAACCCAGGCTCCTTCTATCTTGTTGCTTCTGTCCTCTACATTGTTGCTCCACCCTGCATTGACTTCCTTTCCAAATTCCTCAACAGTCCAATATGACTGCTTCAGCTCCAGCCAGTGCATCCACATTCCAGCCAGCAGAAAGGGGAAAAGGAAGGAGAAGGAAACATTACCCTCTTGTACTGGTACTTCCAAGAAGTTACACATTACTTTGACTTACATGCCATTGTCCAGAATTTAGTCACATGGCCCTACCTAGCTGCAAGGGAAGCTGAGAAATGTAGTCTATGTTTTAGGTGACCATGTGACTATCTAAAATTTGGGGAGTTCTGTGACTGAGGAAGAGAAAGAGAAGAGATATCGGGAATCAACTGGTAGTGTTGGTCTCAAACCAATCCACACTAAAGCAATGTAGATCAGAATGATAAACCAGAAAGCCAGTTTATGAGAATATTATGAGATTGTAATTGCCAACAGGGTGGGTGTGCATGGGTCTGCTCTTGCAGTCTCTTCCCAGTAGGATAATCTAAATGGTTGGAAGATTAATGGATCAGACTATGATGGCCTGAGAGACCCCTTTCCATTTAAGGGTATACTGACCTGCCAAGTGAACTAAATCATTCCTGCCAACCTGTGAGGAAGCTCCCTCTCTGGGATGATGCTAGAGACACTTGGACAAACTCCTGCCCTTCATTGTTCCTTTATCTGAACTTCCTGGGGGCTTCATCCTTCCCTCATCCTAGTTTTGCACGTTACAAACTCTGCTTACATTAGTTACATTTTAGACTTTGGGAGGAGATTTTGAATAAACACTGGCTCCTTGCTATAGGCTCTGGAAATACTGTTGTCTCATCAGCAACATTCATTCACTGGACAAGCATGTATTGAGCACTTACTGTGTGCCAGGTATTGCATTATGCTGAGAGTGAATAAGAACCTACTTTCTGTCCTTGTGGTGATCACAATATCTAAAGAATAGGGAAGGTGGGGCTGGCTTCCCTGGTGGCACACTGGTTGAGAGTCCGCCTGCTGACGCAGGGGACATGCGTTCATGCCCCGGTCCGGGAAGATCCCACATGCCGCGGAGCGGCTGGGCCCGTGAGCCATGGCCGCTGAGCCTGCGTGTCCGGAGCCTGTGCTCCGCAACAGGAGAGGCCACAACAGTGAGAGGCCCACGTACCGCAAAAAAAAAAAAAAGAATAGGTGTACACTGAGTACCAGGAGTGAAAAGGCATCTGTGCTACTGTGATTTATAATATGCAAAATCTATATTTGATCTTTGTCCATTTCTGGCACAGAGCTCCTAAAACCCTTGTAATTTCCTAAGTGATGAGAACAACAAAGTTGTTTTTGTTATGTTAATGGGGTGACTTTTGGACAAACCTAAGGATGGGGGCTGGTTGCCAGGAGAATCAACCTTGTGACTGGAGGGTTAGAACTTTCCATCCCACTCCCTGAGCTCCAGGGAAAGGAGAGGGGCTAGAGGTTGAATCAATCACCAATGGCCAATGATTTAATCAACTATGCCTATAAAATGCAGCTTCCGTAAACACCCAAAAGGACGGGGTTTGGAGAGCTTCCAGGTGGGTGAACACATAGAGATATGTGGAGAATGGTGCCCCTGGGGAGGGCATGGAAGTTCTGTGCTCCTTCCCACATACCTTGCCCTATGCATTTCTTCCATCTGGCTGTTCCTTAGTTACATCCTTCTATAAAAAATCAGTAATCTAGCGAGTAAGTGGTTTCCTGAGTTCTGTGAGCCACTCTGGCAAATTAATGAAACTTGAGGAGCGGGTCATGGGAACCTCCAATCTATAGGCAGTCAATCCGAAGCACATGCAACTATCTGGTCTTGGGATTGGCCTCTGGAGCAGAGGGCAGTCTTGTGGGATTGAGTTCTTAGCCTGTGGAATCTCATGCTATCTCCAGGTAGATAGTGTCAGAATTGAGCTGAATTGTAGGACACCCAACTGGTTATTGTTTGTGTGGGAGCCCACCCCTGTCCCAGCATGCCGCCCTCCCAGACACACACATTGGAATTGGTTGCAGAAAATGCAGCATCCCGGGTGGAAGGGATGGACAGCAGGTGCAAAGGTTTAGAGACATCAAAGCACATGACAGGTTTGGGAATAGGAAGTAGCTGGGTGGGGCTTGAGGGGAGGAGGTGCTGGTAGGGGGCTGCAGTGGACACTGTGGTGGCCTCCTTAACATCCATTCCCTTTTGGTAACTACCCCATTTTCCTTTGGGTATCCACCCTCCCTCCACTTCCCATGTACTCTGGAGGAAGTTGACTCCACCCCAGCCCTAGGGGTGGGGGCAAATAGCCCCAGTATAGACTCATCAGCAAAATCCCTTCTTGCCTGAGAATGAACAAGTGACCCAGTTCTGACCAAAAAGATTGGAGAAGACTTTGCTGGCAGCTTCAGGAAAAGACACTCTCTGTCTTTCTCTTTCTACATGGCATGGAGTGTGGGTGTGAGGCCAGGAATTACTGCAGCCATTTTGTCACAAGAAGAAGAAGGCTGCCCGAGGTTAAATACAGCACCATGGATGGCAGGGAGGACATCCAGAAAGAAGCAGGGGTGTTGACGGCATATTGAGAAGTTAAGTCAAACCTACCCTGAAGCCCACTCTACCCTTAGGTCTTAGGCAGGTTTGGGCCACAGTGTGAGGGACCTTGGTGTTGAGCCTTTATTCTGGGGGCAGAGGGAAACAGTGGAAGGTTTTCAAGCAGGGGAGTGAGCTGATTGGACCTGAGCTGCAGGAAGCTGCCTCAGGGAGCTGAGTGCAATGAGAACCTGAGCCAAGACAGGAGAAGGGGACAGTGTGAGGGGCACTCAGGTGACTGAAGCAGACTGACTGGATAAGAGGGTGTGAGGACAAGGGTGTGTTTGGGGAAGATTCTAAAACTCTTAGCCTGAATACACGAATGGAGAAGCTCTCTTTCTTCCTCCTTCTACCTCCATCACTGTACCCCCATGAAATCATTTCCACTGCCAGACTCTTTATTCTCCTTTTTTGTGTATTCATCCGTCTGATTACAGTTCCTCATGGGCATGCCTGGTCCTCTAGAGCAGGGACCGTGCTTCCTCATCTTCACATCCCCAGGGACCAGCCTGACACATGGTTGGCACTTGATCAACCCTGAATTGGACTGAGTTGATAGCGTACCGGTTCTTGCTGCGCTAGGCGTTAGCTGCACCCTCCTCCCGCCCCCAGGGCTTAGTCATCTCTTTCGTAAGTAGCCTCCAAAAGCTGCAGCCACGATACCCAGCTTCCTTGTTGCTGGCGGGTGTCGGCAGCCTGAGTGCCAGAATGCTGGGAAGCCAGCCGCTGGGAAGAGCTAGGGTGGTGAGAGGGAGAGAGTAATCAGGACTTACACACATTCATGCCAGGCGTGTGTGCTCCCCAGGAGATCTGTAACAACACCTCCTCTCCAGGAAGTAGAAACCAGCCCTCCTTCCTTTCTTTTTTCTCACCTGTCATGTCCTGTGGCCAGAAATACATTCATTGGCTTTCCATGCTTCTAAAATAAATCAGTTTCGGAACCACACCCTTCCAAGCTACCCCAGGTTTGCTCTCTGAGAGAGTTAACCTTCCCATCCCTCCAAGCATAATATGCTGGGGTTCCACTTCATAAAAATATTAACCCTTTAGCTCCTTTCAGAAGAGGGATCTTGGTTTTCCTGAATGTCTGCTCCCCGCTATTTCCCCCTCAGCTAATAGTTCATCCCATAGGATATTGACTGTATTTTGGGACAGTCACAGGCTGTGGGGCATTGAGGAGAATTACATTAACCTTTTGCCAACTTTGCAGGGCACCCTTCCTTATTCCTTTTATGTCAACCTCCGATGGGTTTTTGAGACACCCCTTGTTCTTCCAACCCCAATGTTTTCCTCATCACCTCTCCAAGATTTCAAGCTTTCCCCCTGGTCTGTGTCGCCATGGAAATTCCCAGCCCCCTGCTAGGCTGTGCTTCTCAAGGGCTCTGAGATTCAGCTCTCATCTGCCCCAGTGTTATGTTGTTTTCCCTGTCATGATGGCAGGGATTAATATGTGCCAGGGAAGGAGGGCGGAGGGAAGAAAGTGAGCAGGGAAAAGCAGGACGACGATGGGAGAGAGCCGGATGGGAGGGTGTCTGAGGAGGAAACAGAGAAATAGGCTGAGTGCATCAAGGACGGAAAAGGGATTTCTGTTTTGTTTTGTTCTATTTTGGGTTTGGTTTTTTAGTTTGGGTTTGTTTCTGGAGGTGAGGAGACATATATTTACTGCTGAATCCTGCCCCCAATACAGTCACAGCAAAAGAAATCCTCTCCCGTAGTCAATAATCCAGAGACAAGTTCCAGACCCCAGATCTAGTAGGAAAAACTCTCAAAAGAGCTTCCAGTTATTCTCAATGCACTGAGACAGGCCTGCTGGGTCAGTGTGACAATGTGACCCAGTGCCACCCCGAGACTTAGGTAATCAGGCCCTGACCTTTGGAGATCCCTGCCCTGGCATCCCTGCATGCCTGGGGTGAGAAGTCCTCAGGACCAAGGGAGAAGCCCAATCAGAGCCTACACCCATGCCCACGCTTACCCTTGTCTAGACCTTGTTCCTAGTATCCAGGACCCCAGATTCTCTGCCCAAATGGTCCAAGCCTGCTTCCAGGGCCCATGAAGGCCTGTTTTCCTGGTCCAGGGTGCCCAGTGCAGCCAGTGGCCAAAGGGTAGCTGCTTGCAGCACAGGCAGTGGACAGAATGTGGAGGTACATGCTGGCATTAGGGACATGCAGGTGGGCAAGATCCCCCGCTCAGGGTCAGAACAAAAGGGGGACAGGCCCTGATCTGGGACTGCCTGGCCCTGTGCTTCCACACTGTGGTCCGAGGAGCCTGAGAATTCTAAATTCAAGCTTGGCCTTCCACGAATGTTAGGAAGGTATGTTTGTGAAGGTAGGAGGAGAAGACATATTTTATTTAACAAGTTGTTAGCTTGACTAATAGTTTTTAAATATTTAGATACATGGTATGTGGGTCTTTATTTGAATTTTGCCCTGGTCCCCCAAACCTACAAAACAACAAAGATTTGCCTGTTGTGGATGCCTCTATTTTCAGCTGTACCTCTGAATCTCTTCTTCTCCATGTCCCGGGTCTCCTCTGGTAAATGCCTTTGTTCAAAAGCTCCGTACTATGAGGATCAGTTAATAAAGCTTGCCTTAGTTATAGTGAGGGCAGCAGTAATGGAATAGTGGCTATCTTGTTTTCTCTGTTGACTCTTTTTTGTTTATTCTTTTTTTTTAAACATAATGTACTCTTTTTTTTTTAAATTAATTTTCTTTTTTTAATTTTTGCCTGTGTTGGGTCTTCGTTGCTGGGCTTTCTCTAGTTGCGGCGAGCGGGGGCTACTGTTCATTGCGGTGCGCGAGCTTCTCATTGCAGTGGCTTCTCTTGTTGTGGAGCACAGGCTTTAGGTGCATGGGCTTCAGTAGTCGTGGCACGCAAGCTCAGTAGTTGTGGCTAGTGGGCTCTAGAGCACAGGCTCAGTAGTTGTGGCGTGTGGGCTTAGTTGCTCTGTGGCATGTGGGATCTTCCCAGACCAGGGATCGAACCCGTGTCCCCTGCATTGGCAGGCGGATTCTCAACCACTGCACCACCAGGGAAGCCCTCTCTGTTTTTCCTTTTTGGTTACCTAGATTCAGAACCCCCTTTCTGAATTTGGGAAGTACCCCATCCTGTACACACACACTTTTATGAGCCTTGGTAGCGAAGAGCGCTCACATTCCTGTATGGAAGACAAAAATGCTAGGAACTTGCTATGGCAGACACACCAGTCATCTCTCCTGATATCTATTCTCTCCATCTTTAGTAAGAGAACCCCCGATTTTTAGCTGGGCACATGGCTACCTGCATCGAAGACTACATTTCCTAGACCCTTTTATGTCTGATTTGGCCAAATGATCAAGTTTCAACCATTGAGCTATGAGTAATGTTTATGAGTTTTGGGAAGTGGTAGTAAAGGAAGAGGTCATCCTTTTTTGCCCCTTTCTCTTTCCTGATGGCTGGGATGTGGACTTGATGGCAGCCACTCAAGCAGCCATATTGGTCCATAAGGCAGCACACAAAGGCAGAGTTGAAGGAGCTTCAGAGCACCTTGCATGCACTCTTTGCCTTAAACTTTTTTTACCCAGGGAGAAATAAATTTCTATTTTGTTTGTGGTTTATTTAAAACTACAAGTATTTTGAGTTTTCTGTTAATGTGGTGTGGAACCCAAGCCTGAATAATTCATTTGTCTTCCCAACCTCTCTTGCAGCTAGGGTGCAGCACGTGACCAGACTCTACCAAGGCAGGCTCTTTGGTCAAGGCAGCCTCAGCAGTGAGCTTGAATTCGTGCAGTAGTGGTTGCACCTAGTGTACAGTGCTGGGGATGGGGGCAAAGCAGGATGAAATGCCCAGTGCTTGGTGGTGGTAGCAGGTCCTCACCTCACTAGGCCAGTTTTGTCTCATGATTTTGGGTACAATTTTTGGCTGCATGGTCTCAAACTTAGTCTGCCAGCCCACCTGACGATTCTGTAAGTTATTCAATAACCTGTCAATAAATCCTCTCTCTGCTCACATCTGCCAGTGTTGGTCAATAACCCACAGTAAAAATACTTTTTAACAATAAGAGTTCACCAAGATGGTTGGTTTTTGCCTTCAAATGAGTTTAACTCAGACTCATTATGAGGCACGAATCCCATCTAATAAAAGTCAGAACTTTCCAATACCCTTGTTTCTAAAGATGCTTCTGGGGGGGCGGGTTGAATGAGGCTCTTTGGAATATTTGGTGTCTCTTGTTACAGGGATACATACCATCTGCTAGTCGAAGCTATGGTATTTTGGGAGGATTCCAGCAACCAAAATTAAATAGGAATTTAATTACATTTAATACAAAATTAAATTATACTCAAAGAGCAGCAGTACTTCACTTATTCAGAGGTGATTTACAAAGCAACCTCAGTTATTTGGAACACTGTCAGAAACCAGAGAAGAAGCAAAACTAAACAAAACCCCAAAATGGGTAAGGAAACAACCAACCACCCTCAAAACAAAATAAAACAAAAAAGACCATTCACAGCCAGAATGAATGTCATAGGATTCACGCTCTGCAGTTTATGTATTTGCTCATAGGCAAGGCATTCAGACCCTTCTCCGGGGTCCATTTACTCTTTGTGCAGATACAATTCAAGGGAAAATTTGGGTAAAGAATTTCCCATTCCACAGCAGATCTGAAAAAGCACCTTAAAAATGGAGGGGTGAAGGCTAGTGGAGACTTGACACTCTGATAGGAATGACAAGGTGGTCGTTAGTTTGTGTTAAAGGCAGAGACAAACCTAAAATCAAAAGTAGGCAGGAGAGCACAGTATGGCCTCTGAGACCATTTAGAGTAATAGGAACAGCACCATGTTACAGTCCAGCCCAAGAATGGAGTGTGGGAGCATAGTGGGTGCTATGGTCTGAATGTTGGTGTCCCCTCAAAATTCATATGCTAAACATTAACCCCCAAGGTGATGGCATTAGGAGGCGGGGGCTTTGGGAGGTGATTAGGTCATGAGAGCAGAGCCCTCAAGAATGAGATTAGTACCCTTACGAGAGAGGCTCCAGAGAGATCCCTGACCCTTTCACCATGTGAGGCTATGATGAGGAATCTGCAACCCGGAAGAGGCCCCTCACCTGACCATGTTGGTACCCTGATCTTAGACTTCCGGCCTCCAGAACTGAGAGGTAACTTTCTGTTGTTTATAAACCATTCAGTCTGCGGCATTTTGTTACGGCAGCCTGAATGGACTAACACAGCGCAATTCATGAAAACTCTGGGCATCGTGGAGAGTCAGGGAAAATTACAAAGTGGGCCAGTATCCAGTTTTGGTGAACATGTGGAACAACAGGGATTCCCCCACTGCTGGTCAGAGAATGACCGCTTAGGAAACTGGTTTGGTAGCACCTTGCAAAGCCAAGCACATACAGAATCCTTGACTCAGCAGTTCCCCTCCTGAGTAGGTCTAGAGAGAACCCTGGCACATGGTCGTGGCAGACTCATGCCAAAAAGTTCATGGCAGCACCGTTTGTAATAGTATTCAAAATACCTCAGATGCCCATCAAACAGCAGAGTGAGTAAATGCATTGTGACATCATCTGAGATGGAATCTTATACAGCAGAGAAAATGAACAAACTGCAGATGGCAATATGGATGAATCTAAAAAACACAATGTTCAACAAGAGAACTAGTCACAACATAATACATAAGTAGAATTCAATTAATATGAAATTCAAGAACAGACAAAACTAATTATATTGTTTGGGGTTACATCCATATGTGGTAAAACAATAAAGAAAAGCAAGGACATGATTAACACATACCTTGGTGTAGTGGTTACCTCTGATGGGGAAAGAGGGAGCTCCTAAGGTACTGTAGTGTACATTAAGTCCCCTACATACAAACAAGTTCCGTTCCGCGCGTGTTCATAAGTCCCGTTTGTTCATAAGTCCAATAATATTAGCCTAGGTACCCAACTAACACAATCTGCTGTATAGTACCATACTATAATAGGTTTATAATACTTTTTATAATACTTTTCACACAGATAATATATGAAAAAACAAACTCAAAAAATAAAGAAAACATTTTTAGTCTTATAGTACAGTACCTTGAAAAGTACAGTAGTACAGTACAACGGCTGGCATACAGGGGGCTGGCATCGAGTCAACAGGCAAAAAAAGTTACTGACTGGAGGAGGGAGACGAGGTGGGAGATGGTAGAGCTGAAGGATCGTCAGCAATAGGAGACAGAGGACAAGCTGCAATTTCACTCAGGCCTGACTCTGACGGCAGAGGTTCTGGTTCCTTGCTGGATTCAATTCTATCTACCCTCTTGAAAAAATGACCTAGTGATGGCTGGGTAGTAGCTCTTTTTTTCTCATCATAGATGACTTGGTAGAACTGGATTGCATTCTGCATGGCTGCTGCAACCTTCGTGCACCATTCTAAGTTTGGGTCCTGTGCCTCAAAAACTGCCTCCTCAAATAAAGAAAATCCCCTTGCCATTTCCTGTGTCGTGAATCTCTTCAGTTCTTCAGTTACTTCTTCTTCCTCTTGTTCTTCTTCGTCCTTTCTCTGGGCCTCCAACTCCAACAGGTCTTCATTAGTAAGCTCCATGTTCGCATCTTTGAAAGTTCGCAACTTGAAGATTCTGATAAAAGGAATATTTATAAATGGACTATTTCCTGCCATATCAATAAACAAAGGACTTCACAGTCATCCATGATTGCAACCCTCCAACGTGAGCCGGTGAGCCCTGAGGAAACTCAGGGCTGAAAAGAATACCTGCTGTCTAGCAGCCATCAGACTGCAGCCACTCCCTGCAAAGAGCCCTGAGGAAACAGGATGTGAAAACACAGGATACTGGCCCCACATAGCTGAGGTGCATATCAAAGGAATGATTTCAGAGAGCCCAGACTCTTGCATCTTCCCATGCATAGAAAAGTGCTAAATTCCTTAACTTGAGATATCTGGTTTTCTTTAATTAACAATAATCTTTTGATGTCCCCCCCCACTACCTTCCCTTGGTTGCAAAACTCTTCTATATCCTGACTCTTCCACCCCCTCCATCCCCCACCCCCACCCCCGCCTCCCCTCCTTGGAGCAGTTTCTGAGAGTTATCTGAAACACTGTCTCCCAGGCTGCAGTCCTCATTTTGTCCCAAATAAAACTTAACTCCCAACTCTCATGTTGTACATTTTTAAAAGTCAGCGTTTCGCATGTAGGGGACTTACTGTATTCTTTTTCTTATCGTGGTGGGTCTATCGGTATTCACTTGATTTATATTCTTTAAACTGTACATGTGTGCTTTATACATGTGTGATATATTTCACCAACTTTTTAAAAAAAGAAGTTAAAAAAAACCCCAAGAGTCAGGTTCTGTCCGATTTACTCTGTTGAAGAAGGCAAGATAGCATTTAAGAACATTAGAAACATTTCCACCAAGAACTATTAAAAGAAAAACAGTTTGGGGCCCTTGGAAGGCTACGTTTCAGTGATCTGGAAAGTTCATTTATGCGTGAAGCTCATCAGCTTCTTTTCCATACAATGAGATACTTCAGTAATGACCTGGAGTCCCATCTCTTTTCAAATGACTTTCTGATTTCGTATTGGCTGAGAAAGAAAAGAGAGCGCAGCCTTAGTGGGAGCTCTTTAGTGGCACAGAAGCCCTTCACCAACCTGCTCTAAGGCTGCATTTTGGCCTCCTTCCCTCTGGCTGCTTCCCCATGGCATCACCTGGGAGCCTGTTACAAATGCAGAATCTCAGGCCCCACCCCAGACCTACAGAATCAGAATCTGCATGTGAACAAGATCCTCAGGGGCTCCAAATGCACACTGAAGTATGAGAAGCACTGCTCAGGTCAAGACCATGACCAGGGACCAGATACTCAGCTCTTTATAATTTTAGGAAAAACTGCTCTTTGAACAGTCTCAACATGGACACTTCTTGTACTGAATTCCATGCTGCAGTAAATAGTGTTCAGAAAAATTCAAATTCATTCATTCATTCCATTAATATTAGGATGAATTGTATGAAATTGTCATTCAAAAATGGTTGACTATTGTCAGTTTGATACAGTCTAGCTCTTAATATTTACTGAGCTACTATTATGTGCCAGGCACAATGTTAGGTATTGGGGAAATAGCTTCTGGCAAAACTAGCTTTGGTCACTGCCCTCACAGGGCTTACAGTCCACTGGGAGAGGTGGTCTTTAATGAAAAAAAAAAATCCACACGAATAGATGCAAAATCACAATCACCTTGTAATAGTTACACGGTGGAGGCCCCTCACACACGCACTGTCATGAGTTGATGTATTTCAGGGAGGGGGTCAGTCAGAAGAGGCCTCCCTGAGGAAATGTGGTCAGAAGTGAAATCTGAAGCAGGTGAGTGAGGAGCGCGCAGACTCAGGGAAGAGAATTCCGGGCAGAAGTCACAGCAGGTGCGAAGGCCTTCTGTAAACGATTCAGTGGAAGGCAGAGAGCCCACCCTGATGGCAGGACCCAGCCAGCCAGGTCTGGGGTCTCTGTAAATAAATGATCTTGCCAGCAAGGTAGACACATTTGTCCACAGCAGCTCCCCAGGCTTTCTGCTTCTCCTGCAGCCTCTGTGTTTAAAGAAGCTTCCAGGGCTTTCTCTCCCCGGGGGTGGGGGGTGGGGGTGGGACTGGTAGACCACGCTTTAATGGTCTTGCTAGTCAAATTTACTCACTCACATTTGTGTGGCCTGCTTTTGATCCTTCTTGTTTGAATAAACTTTGGTGGCTTCGGGGAACTTCTTTTAGTTCCCTGAAGGCCAGTGATGCTCTGTCTTGCTGCTAGGACTTTGCACATGCTGTTCCCTCTGCCTGGAACACTGCATGGGCAGCCGGCCTGCCTCCCTCCACTCCAAATACCGGCTTCACTCCCACTCACTGTCAGTACCCATCCCGGAAGTCTTTTTTACCCCCTCCCCCCACAAACCTGATGCTGCTCCCACAACCCCCTGCACCTAGACGTGTCAAGGGCTGATTGCCCACAGCACCAAGTCTGATATGACTCACCAGTGCTCTCCAGCACCCAGCTCAGGGCATAGTAGGTGCTCAGTATTCACTTGTTGAATGAATAAATGGAAACATCGTATTTAACCTGATGTACAGCTGTGGCCCACACTGTGGGTTGGCTTCCTCAACTGCCATTTCTCCATTTCTTTCTTTCTTCCTTGCCTGCCTCTACTCTCTATAGAGGCTGGTTTGCTTTCCCAGCCTCCTAGTACATAGAAGTGACCATGGGACACAGTCATGCCAATAAGATATCTGCTGGGGATTTCTGGGAAATTTTTTCCTTGTTTATAAAAGGAACACACAGCTGGTGCTGTCTCCTTCTTCCTGCCTGGAGCTGAGCTGTGATGCTTGGAGCTGCAGTAGCCATGTTTTAACCATGAAGGAAAGGCCAATAGAACCAAAGACACAATAGTCTGGAAGTTGCTGAGCCACAGAACCAGAACAGTGGCTACTTGTCTCTGGATGTCTCCTTATATGAGGAAAATGAATGCCCGTTTAGACCATTGTTAGATGGATTTTCTGTTATTTGCAGCTTATAGCATGCCTGATAAAATGTGTCTTGATGACTGCCACCAGGGATGTAGGGAGAAGGAGAAAACAGTAGGGAGAGTGTACTCTTTAGCTTGTCAAAGAAGGAAGTTAGGGCTTCCCTGGTGGCTCAGTGGTTGAGAGTCTGCCTGCTGATGCAGGGGACACGGGTTCGTGCCCCGGTCCGGGAAGATCCCACATGCCACGGAGCGGCTGGGCCCGTAAGCCATGGCCGCTGAGCCTGCGCGTCCGGAGCCTGTGCTCCGCAACGGGAGAGGCCACAACAGTGAGAGGCTCGCGTACCATGAAAAAAAAAAAAAAAAAGAAGGAAGTTAACATTTGTTGAGTGCCGATCTGTCCCTGGTTATTACACTAGTTGCTTCATATATATGACATTTAACCTCACAGTTCATCCAAGTAGAAGTATCCTGTCATTACACAGATGAGGCAACAAAGGCCCAAGACCTACATGAATCCCCTCGGTTGGCAGTGGTAGAGCTGGGGTAGCGCCAGGGTCTCTCTGCTCCATCCCACTGCTGCCCTGAAGGGGAGAGTGGTAGCCTTAGCAAAGTCAGCCAAGTGTTATGGGAGTGAGAGCACCTGGGGGCTTGTCTCAAATCCAGACCTCCCCCCAGTCGACTAGGATTCTTCTAGCTCAACATCCTTTGTGTCTAGTAGCTACACTAGCTTTATAAATGCCAATCCATTTATCATAGAGATAGTCACACATCACTAATTTTAAAACGGCCACTGCCATTGCCAGAAACTTCCTGCAGAGAAACAAGTCCTTTGACTTCAGCTCAAGCATGTTACTCAGCAGGGCTTGTGTCTTGGAGGTCCCCAGTGCCTGGGCAGGTGGTCCTTACTGCTTCCCTTTCTCTGTCCCCCGAAGCACCTCCTCTCTCTCTTCCCTACTCGAAGGGCCTCGTAATTTCATGCTATGTCAGTCTCTACTCCTGAGAAAAACAAACGAACTTACAAACATATTGTATCGAAGTGTTGGCTATTTAACTTGCTCCTTCTTTCAGGCCCCTCTTCCCCTCCATTGTCTAGCCTTGGTAGCTGGACATAGTGCTACTAATAAACACCCCAGCCCAGGCCCACACTGTCAGAACCGATCCTGGTCTTTGGCTGGGTTGCACAACAGTCTCCTTGTCTGGCCCTACTTCGGAACTTGAGACATTGTGCCAGGCTCTGTGCTAACAGCCATATGACTTAAGCATTATGACCCCACTTTACAGACATGGGAACTGAGGCTCCTACCCAAGGTCATACAGGGAGGACTCAAATCCAAACCTGTTGGACAATAAAACCTAACTGTAAGACTTCCCTCGTGGCGCAGTGGTTTAGAATCCACCTGCCAATGCAGGGGACACGGGTTCGAGCCCTGGTCTGGGAAGATCCCATATGCCACGTAGCAACTAAGCCAGTGCACCACAGCTACTGAGCCAGCGCGCTGGAGCCCGTGAGCCACAACTACTGAGCCCGCGGTGAGACAACTACTGAAGCTCGGGCACCTAGAGCCCGTGCTCCGCAACAAGGGGAGCCACCGCTATGAGAAGCCCGCGCACCGCAACGAAGAGTAGCCCCTGCTCGCCGCAACTAGAGAAAGCCCGTGCACAGCAACGAAGACCCAGCGCAGCCAAAAATAAATAAATGAATTAAAACAAAAACAAAAAACAACTGACTGTAGTCTTCTTGGTAAGGGTGTTTCTCACCTGGTCCCTCAGCCATCTCCTTCCTGCTTCCTACTCCCCGCTACCATTCCCAGGGAGCCTGAAGATTCCTCATTAATAGATTTATTCCTTGATGCTGAAAGCATCTTGATTTTCAAGAGTCTCCATTAAAATGCAGAAGCCCCTGGGAAGTAAAGTACCCTAAACCTTTATTTTACAGCACTGGAGTAGGGAGAATTTCACGTACAGGTCCTGTGGGAGGACAACTAAGGGAGGGCCTGGGGACGGGAAGGAGAATGAACGTGTCTAATTGGCTCAGAGCCCCTTTCCCCTGGGGCCTTGATGAACCTAAGGTTAGCTTCCTACCCGAGTCCCAGGGGCCCCAAGGCTGATCATTTCCAGTGAGCTACTTAGGGAGGCCAATTATGCTGAATGCCTTCACCTCCTTCTCATATTCTACTGTGGCTTCTAGAAGCCCTGAGCTCGGAGTGCTGCGTTGAGAGGTGGAGCTGAAGGGCCCCACACTCTCTCCTAACTACGGGACCCAACGTCTGTGGCTCAGAGAGCCGGGGTCCCTGCAAGGTGGGTATGAGCATGTGGTGTGTGCACATGCATGTGGGGAGGGCTTCAAATGCTACTAGCCCCCCTGGCCCCTGGGTTGTCGTGGCAACCTTTCCTTGAACCAATCTCACGTTGGTCTGGGTGTTTCTGAAGGCAAGCCTTCCTGGCTGACAGTGCTGATTCAGGCTGGGCTGAGCGCCCCTCCAGATGAAGGGACCATTGCATTTCTGCTTTGACACCTCAGGCTTCCAGGACTGAACCTCGAGAATCAATATTTTTATTTCTGGCTCAGCGCGGAAAGTCTCTTTGCTGACCTACAGGAATAAACCTACCCCTCGGCATTCTGTGTCAGGGCCTGAAGACAGATGACAAATGTCCCCTGAACTCAGAACGTCCCCTGGACTCCCCTTCACTGTCTCCCTCCCCTCGCTGCTTTGGTACTGGATCCACTGCTTTCTTTTCCTGCATATTTTCAGAAAATAAGAGGCAGGTTATCCTAGTGAGGACTGAGGAAGAGTTCATCAACATGCCAGACATGGCGGTCATACTTGACACGCCTCATTTACCCTCACTCCGGTCACAGAAGGTGCAGACGAGGACTCGTTTTACGCGTGAGGGCACTGATGTTCAAGGAGAGTTAGCAGCTTGCCTGGGGTCATGGAGCCAGGCTGTAATAGAGCCTGGATGGGAGCCCAGTTTGTCTGATTGTGAAGCCGGTGCTAGAACCGCTAGCACACTGCCTCTCAGTCTCAGTCCTGAGAGCACTGTCTTTGGTGAGTTGCATAAAATTAGCTGCAAGGCATATAAATGCGGCCCAGGATAGAGGTTTCTCCCTGTCACTGCCACTGGAAACCAACGTGTCTAAGTGTAAAAGGACCCTTCCCGGGATTTAATGATCTGGAAGAAGTATCAACGTGTCTCCTAAATAAAAAGTTCGCATTTTGTTTAAAATAGCAACACAGTGATTTCCAAGCTTTTTAGACTTGCAGCGCTCTGTTGCTTTTGGTTGTTTGTTTTATTATTTTAAAATTTTTTAAATTTTATTTTTATCTTCCTGCAAAAAGCCCTCCTAGAATATCAAATCTGGGAGCTCTGCGGGTTTTTTCTTCATTGGCATCACTCACAAGATGCAAAAAGAATGGAAAAACTACCCACATTTTCCTTCTGGTAGAGGGAAGGGAAAAGACATGAGAAGTTCATGCAACGTGCATGCAGCTAGAGGAAGAGGAAAACCCAAATGAGCCTTGCATCTTACCGGGGGTTACATCTACTGCCTCAGTGCAGAGTGCCTACCCCAGAGTGAGGCCGGCGCCCCCCGTTCCCCCCCCCCCCCGCCACCAGAGCCCCAGGACGACGCCACTGTCCCCACAGCCACTGCTGCCGCCCGTTTTATTATTGTAAATATCACTTATGTAAAAGGGCATTTATCTGTGATATGAGATTCAACTTTAAAATGTTTGCTTTGAAGTCTTCATTGAACCCCCTTAAGACAACTGGAGAGGCCTAAAGATGTTACCTAAAGTAAGTGGAGCAGGTTACCCGACATGTCCACTTCGTGAACATTCATCGAGCTGTACACTTGAGATCTGTGTGCTTTTTTGTTTGTATGCTATAGTTCAATAAAAAAAAATTCCCTTAAGTATCAGAATAATAAAAGAGTGAGGGCTCTGTCTGAATGGTGTGCAAATGAGAACAAGTGTGTGGGCGCCCGTGATCTCTGCTTTTTGGTGGAGCTGACGGGCTCTGATTTGGGGCCTCGCATATAGCTCTCAGGGCCTCTACATGGGCTGCCTCACCGTCACACCCTTGTGAAGAGCTTTCTCTTAGCAGCCTCCTGGAGATCCCGTGTCCCTGCCTTTCAGCTTCCAGGGGTTCAAAACATAGGGTTTGCACAGGGTCGACTATAAAGAGCCCAGTGCCTGTGTGCATGCACCCACACGTGCAGGACACAGGTTGGCCAACAGCTCTGACAGCAATTAGGTGGTTTTTATTTGCATGGTGGCTCCAGCACATACTAGCTGTGTGACCCTGGGTGAGTTTCCTAACCTTTCTGAACCATAGTTTCTTCAGTTGCAGATGGAAGAGGATAATACTGCCCACATCATAGGATTGCATAAGGAAGGATTAACTAGGATGCTGCATGTGAAGGGCTTAGCCCAGGACCTGGTATACAGTAAACACTACAACCACGTACGGAATGTCTGGGGATGAAGCTCAGGCATCCAGTTTTTAACACGCCCCGTAGGTGATGCTGATGTACAGCCAAGGTTAAGAATTATACTCTGACCTGGCTTCTGCCCCCATCCTGCTGCACCATGGAATATCTAAAACGTTAATTATCTTCACTCCCTGTTTCACAGATTAGAGCAGAGGGCAGAGGGGCCTGCCCTTTGGAAAGGGTGCATAGACGCCAGAGGAAAATCATTTCTTCCTCTCTCCCACAGACATTCACTGAATGTGTGCCAGTTGAGGTGTGAGGGAAAGACAGACAGATGGCCAGGTGTGACTCCTGTCCTTAGGGAGCCACCTGCTCACAGAGGAAATTGCCTGATGACACGCACTGTGATGAAGAGGCACTGAACTCTTGGGCTCTGGTTCCGGTTTTGCCCCATCTGAGTGTCTCTGGGCCTTATTTTTCACATCTGTAAAGTGAGGGGGATGGACAGGGTGATTGCTGAGGTCTTTCCATCCCTGACATTCTATGAATCCATAATTTTATCCTTAAAAATGCTGTACTGTAAAACTCAACAATAAGAAAACAAACAACCTAATTGAAAGATGGGCAAAAGCTCTGAACAGACACTTCACTAAAGAAGGTATACAACAATTAAAATAACGAGATACCACTACACACCTCTTAGAATGGGCGAAATCCAAAACGCTGACGACACCAAATGCTGGTGAGGATGTGGAGCAGCAGAAATGCTCATTCATTGCCGGTGGGAACCAAAATGGGACAGTTACTTTGGAAGAGACTTTGTATATGGTTAAGAGCATGTACTTTTGAGCCAGACTGTCGGCGTGTGAGTCCTAGCTCTGGCCCCTAACTAGCTGTGATCTACAGCAAATGAGCTAAACATTCTGCGCCTTCATTTCCTCATCTGTAAAATGGGTATAATAATATGCCTGCTTCATGGTCTTCTGTGAGGATTAAAGGAATTAATAATCTAAAGCATTTAGCACAGTGGTTGGCATATAGTAAGTACTCAGTCAGTACTAGCTGCTATTAAAAATGTGAACCTCTGTAAGAGCTGATTCCATTCCATCAGCTGTTGCCACCATTTGGCCATAGCAATCCCTTGCACTCAGGAGACACAATCAAATGCCTGGCAGAATGGAACTTCTCTCCACTGTACGTTGGGGTAGAAGATCTTTTTCAGAGCTAGAGCTTTCAAGCCCACGCATGCTCTGAGGCCCAGAGAAGATGCCTCTTAATGGGACCATGTCAATGGATCAGGCAGGGAAAACAGCCATGTACCAACATTTCATTTGCCTGAGTGACCTGGCAGATTCCCCCCATCCCCATTCTTTCCTTCACCAACCAAACACTCTTCTGTTTCTGATGTCACTCTGGGGAAGAAACCTCAACGATTAACAAAGATTTGTGTTTAAGTTTGAGGTGATCTTATCTTTGAGCACAGCAAACACCCTTGAGCATCATGATATCTGAGAGATTAGTTGAGAACCATTGACAAACTCGGACATTTTGTCGCATACTTATAATGCATTTAATGTTTATTGGACATTCTCCCCAATAGTTCTAATGGCATAATTGTATTTGGAATTTACACATATGCATTTCAACACAATTAGTTTGCGCTGCCATTTAGGATTTTTTTTTTTTTTTTTTTTTTTTTTTTTTGCGGTACGCGGGCCTCTCACTGTTGTGGCCTCTCCCGTTGCGGAGCACAGGCTCCGGACGCGCAGGCTCAGCGGCCATGGCTCACGGGCCCAGCCGCTCCGCGGCATGTGGGATCTTCCCGGACCGGGGCACGAACCCGTGTCCCCTGCATCAGCAGGCGGACTCTCAACCACTGAGTCACCAGTGAAGCCCAGGATTTCTTTTTTTTTTTTTTAAAGGGTCTAAGAACCTTAAATGATATATATTGCTTTCAGATAAAGAATGAGCCAGGTATTAATGTACTTAAGAACAGGTACTATAGTTGACCTTGGCCAAAAAGGGTCACTTGGCCACGGCCTGTACAGACCAAGAAGTGACTGCCCCTAACAGGCAACTCCAGACACTTTCCCTTCCATAGAAAATACGTTTGCATCACCACTTCACTGATAATGATAACTGCGATAGAGGACACTCTACCTCAGGGGATGTTAAAGTCTGCCAAGGGCTTGCATGAACGTTAAATTACCTTGTTTAACCCTCACAACAGTCTTGGTAGAGGAATCTGAGGCTCTCAGAAACCAAGGTGGGAACCCAAGGTTTTTCAGTTGGTAAGAGGCACAATTTGGACCCAGCTCTTTGGCTTCAAAGCCACGCTCGATCCCTTAAGTTTTAACACTTCCCCCCTTCGCTGGCTGTAACTGGTGGCTGGACTTGTGCATCTAACAGCCCACCTCTGCCTTCCCGGCTGGCAAAGCTTCAATTTATTTAGTTCCCTTATCCACACCGCCTCCAAGTGATGAGGCCAGTCACCATCAACCCAGCACCCTGGCCAGGGATTGGTCTAGTGTTGAGCATGTGACTAAATCTGGCCAATGAGTTGCGAGGGGATGTCTAAGGAAGGGGTTTTTCTGACCTTAAGAATTGAGCGCGGAAGAAACTATCTTCTTCCGCTGATGGGCAGAGCTCTGTCTTTCCACGGTTTTATTTTGATTCCTGTTTTACTGATCATGATCTCTTTTAAAGAGCACCTGGCTAACTTCCTTGGACTTGGCCTGTGGGCCTTGGCTCATCTCTGATGACAGCGAGACTGGGTCTGCGGTTTGATGGTGCTGTGCTGCAGTTCCGCACTGGCCCAAGGCAGGGAGCCTACCCCAGGGAGAGGGTGCAGCTGTCCCCTGTCGGATGAGCCTGAGTGGCTGGCCCAGTGGGAGCATTTGTGGACTCAGGCCCCCCAGTTGCTCTCAGAGGAGGCTGGCAGCCAAGCCCCCGACCACACATGCGCTTTACTCCAGTGCTTCGGGAACAGCGCGGGGGAGGGGTGACGGGCAATGATGACTCCTTAAACGAGTTTTCTCTGTGAGACCATGATTCCTAAGCACTGTGGCTTGGACAAGCCCTTTCTTCTTTGAGAGACCAAGTCCCAAGTGAGAAACCAAGAACCAGAAACGAAGTTTTTACACATGGACATTAACTCCTTAGTTTCTAGTGCCTTGGCCAGCTGCCCGAATGGGTTTAGTAAATCTTAATTGGATGGGGAACATTAACAGCACAGAATGAGTACATGGCATTTCTATTTTCGGAGTGCGTCTTCTGTTGCTTCCTTTATTCTTCTGTCAACCCAGTGGACAAGGGAAGGAAGGAATTACCAAGCAGTCACATGACACTGGGAAATGCCCTTATGTGTACCTACCCAACTATACCCAAGCTCTGGGTGAGGTGCCTCACGCGTGGTCTTGCTTAGTTCTCACGGGGACCCTATTCAGCAGGAAGTCCTACCTTCACTTTACCTCAGAGAATAACGAACCTCAGAGAAGAGCATAAATCCTGGGGCTGGGATTTGAATCTAGCTCCTGCCACCCATGTCACATGATATTTCTGGGTGCCCATTTCCTTAGATAGGAGATAAAAGTGTTGTAATACGGACTCTCTAAGGTCAGGTTTAGTTCAAACTCTATGATTCTATGAATATTATCCTCTGCCTTTGAAAAATGGAAACAAAGCATAGAAATTATCTTTTTCGGGGCCACATAAGAAGCTGGAGGTAGGTGAGCCTGCGCAAAACAAGGTCTCTGGGCTCCCTTCTCGTTGCTCGAGGAACAGACAGTGGGAGTGGCTCCCCATCTTAGGGAGCTGAGATCAACCTACCCCACATCCATCTGGCTTCACTGCCCTTGTCTGTCTAGCTTCCAGGCAGTCTTCATTGCTGTCAGTATCTCATCTCTTTAAAAAAGGTCCAGCCTCTCCTCCCAGGCAAGCAGCGGCCTGAGCCTCTGACCTGGGCTGGGGTCAGACCAAACGTGGACACCTTTGTCCGGGAAGATTCAAACTATAGCATCCAAGAGCTCCCTTGCTGAGCCCTTACTTGTGCTAAGCACTGTTCCAAGTGCTTTATAGGCAGTACCTCTTTGTATATTTATATATTTAAATCTTTATTATATCCCTATGGGTTGGGTATTACACACACACCCCCCCACACACACACCCCGTTTTAATGATGATGAAATTGAGCACAGATCCATTCATTAACTTGCCCAAGGCCACACAGTTAGTATGTATCAGAGATGGGGACAGTCTGGTTCCAGAGTCCATGCTCTTTGCCACTATGGTCTACTGCCCTGCACGATGCATTAACCTCAGACCAGGTAACTAGATGAAAACCTTGTATATGGATGGCCATGGGTGACAACCTGAGACCCCAAGATCATGAAGAAGTCTGGGAGAGTTAGGGCTAGGCAATGGAGCCTCAGGAGACCCCCTGGAGCACTGAAATTTTGACGTATGGGAGGAGGGAACAAGTTTCTATAGGACACCTGCTCCTGTGCTTGAGAGGAACAGGCCTGGAGCACCAAGCTGATTTGGATAAGAGTCCCTGACAAGTAGAGAAAGTTGATTCTGATGGTTTTTCTACCTATCTCGTAACACTCCCTAATTCTCCTTTGCACAGTTGTAATTATTTAGTTAATTAGCTAATTATTCTCTCACCAAAGAATTGGGCCAGCCTCTTTCAGGATTGTATTGCCGCAGCTCTGCACATATAATCAAATATTTGTTGAGTAAATGAATGAATGAAGAAATGAATGAAAATCCGGCCCTGTGATCTAAAGTATACTTTTAGTCAGAGCTCTTGGGAAGGTTCTTGAAGGGGAGGGCCCAAAAATAACAAGTTGGCATTTGAGGAAGTATTTGAAAGGAAAGGCAGGCTTTAAATGGGAGGAAGGAGAGGATTAGGGAGGTGTATTTAAGAGATAGGGAAACACTGGCAGGAGACAAGGGTAGGGAAATGTGGGCGTAAGACCTGAAAGGGAGTCTGTGAGCTTGGCCAGGGCTACCAAAGACGCCTTGTCCATAGGCCTCCCTCTGCAGGACGCGCAGCCTCCCTCACAGCCTCGTCCTGAGGCCAGCCTCCAGATGTCTCCCTGTAACAGCAGTGAGTTCTAATTGTAAACGTTTTATCTTCATTGCCCCAGGACAGCAGATCCCCCCAGGTTCCAAGTGTGGGGAACTTTTATGCTTCTTGGGCTGAGTTTCTGTTAGCCTGGCCTGGGGACAGGTACAAAGCTGGGAGCTCTTTGGAAGGCACCCTTGGGCCAACTTAGGGCGCTGTGCTTAGGAAAGCAGGTGTCCAAACCTGGCCTGGATTGCCTGGAGCTGGAAGAGCTTTTCTAGAAGTGAAAATACCACCCCTGCCCCCGACACTGGGGCTCACACAACAGCCCAGTCATAGGACCCCCTTAGCTCCTTCCCACACCTCTCTCTACCACACCACCAAAATTATTGAGTGTAAGAGGAAATGCCACCTCCCGCAGAAAACCTAGGGGACTTTTTTTTTCCCTTCAATAAACATTTGCTGAAATAACTTTTTATTGGTGGTTGTTTTAAAACACAGAGCATAAAAAGAGTCCTGAGAATTATTCCCATCATAACTTTTGTTCAGCTAGATCTGTGTCATCAATGTGGGCCTCAATTTCCTCATCTATAAAATATGGCGTCCCTTCCTCACTTCAATATCCTGCAAGTGTGTGCTGTACAAGGAGTGACTGATCATTGCATTCTGCTCAGCATCTGTTTGATGAATATTCTTTAAGTGTCAGGAGCGCAGACTGCTTTTGACATTATTGGGGATACCAAAGAAATGATTTTCTGGCCCTTGCCCATCATTTATTTAAGTATCCATTAAATGTCAACTATAAAGTCAATATACGGTAGGTGCTATAGGAGTTTTAAAAATGTAAGATGTTGTCTCTACATCTAAGGTAAACTCAAGCACATTGGAATGACACTACATGTATGAAATAAAGAGAAGATTTTAAAATAGCATATGATTACTGTTAGATGGGCAGGGATGTGCTACTTAAGGTTGGAAGAGGGAGAAATCACTCTGGGTTTGACAGATCTGAGAAGGCTACCTAGCAGTAGGGCTTGGGTTGGCTAAAACTTAATGTTGATGGTGATGATTGTGGTGATGATGGTGATGAGGAATACAGCCAAATTTACTGAACTCTTAGCATGTGGCAGGTATTGATAGGGTGCTTTATAAGTATCACATTTAATCCTCATATCAACACGCTAATGTAGGCACCATTATTGTCCCCATTTAGCAGTTGGGGAAACCGAGGTCCAAACATTTTATCTGGGAATCCGACCAATACCATCGTAACACCTTCTAGGTTTGGGGGGACAGGGATTAAGAAGAAAGGAAAGAGTGGAGAAGGGTCCTCAATCCCTCTAGAAGCAGCATTCTGTGGGTGCTAAGTGGAAACATCTTCATAGCATAATGTCTACATTTTCGGATTAAACTCCCTCTTTTAAGAATCACTTGAGGGGCTTCCCTGGTGGCACAGTGGTTGAGAGTCCGCCTGCCGATGAAGGGGACACGGGTTCGTGCCCCGGTCCGGGAAGATCCCACGTGCCGCAGAGCGGCTGGGCCCGTGAGCCATGGCCGCTGAGCCTGCGCGTCCGGAGCCTGTGCTCCACAACAGGAGAGACCACAGCAGTGAGAGGCCCGCGTACAGCAAAAAAAAAAAAAAAGAATGACTTGAGACCTCTTGAATATACATCCCTATGTTTATAATGTACTTTCTAGATCTGAACGAATACAGTGGACTCATCTCAGATTTTCTCTGTGTTACATTTGACCATACAACAACCCATTTTGGCTTCCATGGCAGTGGGGAAGCCCACTCATGTGTTAAGGGGGAGGGAAGCTGAGGGACGCTGAGGTTCTGTGCTTCTGTCTGTGCCTTCCTTTCTGCTATCTTCTGGGATACTCTTTGTCTGCTAAATTCTTTGCCTCCTCTTATATCCCCAGTTTGTTAATTATCAGCGTCTCCTAAGACTGAGTCCTAGGCCAGCTTCTGTTTACTCATTCATTAACTCAAAATTTGTTCATCACCTATTATTTGAAATTTAATATATCTAAAGATCATCTTTAATCTAAAGGAGTTTGGTGATTCTACCTACAATCCTGGTGTCAACTTCAGGGAGCACCTATATATATGGATGACTTACGCAATGACATCCCCACATGGACCTTTCATCTTCTCCCAGGTGTTTTCAAGACATGTTTTGAAACATAATATTCTGGGAGCAGAATGAATCAGCATCTCCCTAGATCACTCAAGTCCTCATTTCCCCATGTTAATGAATATCATCTGTCTTCCTGGCCCTCTACTCTATCATCTTTATGGGCACAGATGATATCTTCTTTTTGCTTTGCCCCCTCAAATAAGGTGGCATATAGCAAACATTCAAACAAGGTTGTCTGACTAAATTATTTAAATGACTAACCAAACCCTGAACTGTAAGAGAGCAGCTCAGTGTAGTTCTGTATTCAGTCTCAGGTGGTTGAGTGGCATTTGATGGGTGGGGCAAGAATACTAAGCAGATAAAATTCTACAGTGTCATTTCAGCAACCTTTTATAAGCTTGACTTTGGGCCATTTTATTCATGATTTTTTCAACCTTCTTTGGTGGTTAAGAGGCAGAAAACCCTCAAACTACCTTAGTAAGAAAGAGAAAGTGGATGTATTGACTCCATCACCATGAAGTCCAAAGACCAATTCAGCATGTTCTCATGGCATGTTAGGTTCAGGAACTCAAATGATGATCTCATGGTTTTTCTGTCTTTATGTGTCTTGGCTCTCTTTTCCTCTGTGTGTTGATCCCATTCTCAGTCAGGCTTTTGTCACATGATAAGAAAAATGGCCACCAATGGCCACAAACTACATCCTTACACTGATGTTTAAAGGAAAGAAGCTCCCCTCTTCCTTAACATTCACATATCAAGTCTCAGGGAAGACTATGATTGGCTCTGTTTGGGTCATGTGCCCATCCCTGAACCAATCACTGTAGCTTTGGAAATGGTCTGTTTTAATTGGCCAGCTGAGGCCACACACCCGCACTTGGGTGGGGATGATGAGGTGCCAGGATTGACATCCTTCCAGGGCCTCAGGGAGAGAAGTGGTTTTCCAAAGAAAGGAATGCTGAGGAGAGCAACATACCTCCACTACACCCCTCCTCTCCTAACCCCACCTGGCCCAGAATTTTAACTAGTGAATTGTGTTAGGAGATTAAGGAGAAGATGCTGGGCTTTCCCCAGAGATGGCTGTATTTCCATGGGTGCTGATTTATTATTAAAACTTTAGACATGTTGCCCGTTGTTTTATAAAAGTCTCATTGGTGGTTATTGGAAGAGAAGCAGTTCTGTTCCCCACTCAAATTTTCTTCTCAAATACTTCAGTCATGAATATATATATATACATATATATGGGAAATTTTAAAAACTTTAAAACAGACCTCCCACAAAATTACTACCATGTATCTTCTCCTCCTACCCTAAGGGAGAGAGTGGAAGTCTCATCTCTCCTGGTCTCTTCTGGTAGGTATTTGATTGAGTGAGGGAAGAGTAGGAGGAAGAAACGATCATACACAGGTCTCCATAATTTGCAGACTATATAACAGCTAGTCTCAACTTCTTGTTTGATTTTGTGGTACCATCCTGCCCTTCACCTAAGAATTCTCTGTGGCATTTTTTTTTTTTAATTAGCAAATTTTAAAAACCCTGTTTTTGAAAAATTTGTGATAACCCCATGGATCACCGGGGACACTGAAAGACTGATATTGAGATTGGCTTTGTTTATAACAGAAGCTGCAAAATCAAATGCCCCCAGAGGCTAGGCAGGCCATGTAAATGCCCTGGCAGGCTGGGTGGAAACTGTGTCAGACTGGGGTGTTTAAGTCCCATGCAAGGCGGCAGCTTCAAGTGGGCTACAGCCCATTGTTGCCATTAGGGAGTGCATGATGTGGCAAATATTAACTGTTCACTAATATGTAGTTCCCTTCTCCTCCTGGTACATAGGAGGACTGAACGTCCCTGCCTCTTTGAAATTAAGGGAAATGGCCATGTGACTTGTTTTGGCCAATGAGATGTAAGCTAAAGTGTTAAATGTTACTCCAGGAGGAAATATTTAACTGCTGGTGCCTGGCCCTCTCTACCTCTCTCTCTTTCCATGCCATCCTGACCAGGGATACACTTGCTGCTATGGAGGTACCATACTGAGCCAACACCTGCAGGACAGCTGCCTTGAACAGTCACCTCAACCCACAGTTGTCTTGTGAGGGTGAGAAATAAACCCTTATCGTGTTAAGCCACTGAGTTTTGGAGGATGTCTGCTACTGCAGCATAACCTGTCCTAAACTGACTTTTTTTTTCTTTTTTTCTTCTGGAGGAAGAATCTAGTCCTTTCGATTTTGTTTTTTCAGGAAATAACTTTTTAATTTTATATTGGAGTATAGTTGATTAACAATGTTGTGTTCATTTCAGGTGTACAGCAAAGTGATTCAGTTATACATATACATGTATCTATTCTTTTTCAAATTCTTTTCCCATTTCGGTTGTTATATAATATTGAGCAGAATTCCCTGTGCTATACAGTAGGCTCTTGTTGGTTATCCATTGTAAATATAGCAGTGTGTGCATGTCAATCCCTAACTCCCTAACTGTCCCTTCCCCCCCACACCCATAGCCATAAATTCATTCTGTAAGTCTGTGGGTCTGTTTCTTAAACTGACTATTATATGTTACCTGACTGATTTTTTTCAAGAGAATAGAAATCTAGATTTTTGTGTGTAATCTTCAAGTTAAAAAAAAAAAAAAGAATTTGGCCATCAAAGCCAAGTTCAGCCTGGCAGCTGCTAGCTTGCAATTTTGGGTCTACACAGTTTGAGTAGAGAATGGAACAATTAACAAATGATTTTTCTATTGTGCAACAATTCTGTCTGAACTCCTACAGTGCTTATAGTTGGTGTCACTTAGTAGCTTTTAGTTACTCTTGGTCTAGCTGTTTATTAGTGTTCAAGTTATTCTTCCTAACTAGATGGGAAATGGGGACAGGTGAGGAATCATGTCTTAAAGTTTGTGTATCTCACAGGCACAAAATATAGTTTCCATAAATCCTAGCATAAAGACTAGTCAATTGGTTGTTTACTCAGAAATACCACTTCCTCCATTGATACTGGAGAAACAGGTGTGGGGAAATAATTATTTTACCTTGCTGGTTCACTTTTTCCTGTTTGCAAAGAGGTTGGGATTCATCAATGTCCATTAAGCTTTAAAAGGCAATATCTAAATAAGTCAGAGACACAAAACCCAGTGTATTAATCAGGCCTTTTCTAGTTGCAAGTAATAGGAAACCTAAATTCAAACTGCCTTAGGTAAGATATAATTTCTGTAATATAGAAATTATATTATATTATATAAATTATAATATAGTTTCCTATAACTAAAAACTCCAGAGGTAGGGATGATGTCAGGCATGTCTGGATTCAGGAACGCAGACAACGACATCTGAACTTGATCTGTCTTCCCCTCTGTTGCTGGGCTATACTCTTCTCTACTCTTCTTTGCATTAGCTTCACTCTCAGTAGACCCTTTCCGCGTGGTAGCTTCAGGCATTTTCAGGTCCAGCTTCTGTCCGCTTCTCTTCCTAGCAGATCCACAAAACTCCTGGTGTCATCAGACTCACTTGGACATATGGCAATCTCTGAGGCAGCCCATTGGCCAGGGCTGGATGTATTAATTGGGACTTCTTTAGTTGCAAGCAATAGGAAACCTAAATTTAAACTGCCTTAGGCTGGGTCACTCATCCATCTCTAAGAGCCAGTGGTAGATCAGCTCCAACCAGCAAGGCAGGGAGAAGCAGACCAATGTCAACATAAATGGGCCAATTTATGGTCTCTCTCTCCAGCCACTTCCAGGGGCAATAACTACGTAGAGAGGCCTAGTAGGGGGCAATGTGGCTGTAGGTCTTGAAGCTGTGTTTACATAGCATTTTATATAAAGTTAAAAAGCATCCGTATCAAATAATGGAGGAGACCTAACGGATATTATAGGGAGATTGAAGGGGCTAAAGACCTCCAGGTTACCCCTCGGTGCACCCCCTGTAGTATATTTAATTTGTGAGTGAAGCAAAGGCCCAGTCAGCCTGCCGGTGGCCTAACCACGTCCAAAGGCAGCCCTGGAAAGGATTGCTCTAACCACGCACACTAATTATCCGTCCCTACACATAGACCAGTGTAGTTTTTCCAAAGTTCCAGACGAAGACGCAAAGTAACATTGCCCCCATTCAGTGTTTTCTTCCATATAAACGTCCAAACCTCAGGCTCATGGGGGAAACACTGTAAGGCGGTTTCACAGTACCCAGGTTTGATGTTTCTGCCGTAGTAGAGGTGTAGTTGGCCTTTCTGGGGCTGAGAGTCATGTTCTTCCACAAGACTGTCAAATTACTACTCATTTCCTACTGTACCTTCTCTTAGGACCTCACTCTCTTTTTATTTGCTAACTTCAATGCTTCACGGGAGAGAGCTGACAGTGAAGGTGAAAATGGTCAGTCGATGTCATTGGGACCTGCTCTGTCTTTCCCTCCATAAGACCAGTCCTCTGATGCAGAAAGATTTCCCTGCACTGGGAATAAGAAAAGGAGCTCACTGTCCTCAAATTGAAGAGACCTGCTCACTGGGCTCTGCTCACTTGCTTCCATCGGTCTCAAGGCTGGTTGTTTCTTTCTCTCTGAGCATCTGCACTCCAAGAAGGCATGAACTTTTTCTTTCACTTCCTTTCTTCTATGGGTGATGATCTGACATCACTCTGAGAAGGAGGCTGAAGGTCACTGAATATAAACACTGTCACTCCTCGCTGGCTGAGGCAGAAAGGCAGGGGGTTGGCTGAGCAACCAGGGGGTCTGGAGGAAGGAGATGCAAACCAGAATGCCAAGGTCTCAGGTGCCACACGTGTGCTTGAGGGCTCGGTGTCTCTGTGCCTTTACATACTGAAGGCACCGTGGAGGACGCATTTCCTCTGGAGTCACCCTTAACCATCTGCCACTCTTAGGAGGATGAAAGGTAGGAGTTCAGTTGGCAATGGAAGTTGTAAAGGGAAAGAAGGCCATTCGGGGTGGGCTGAGGGCGGCGGGTGCTCACACGGGTGTCCGCCCGCGCGTCCGTGAGCGGAAAGGAGAAGCCTGCTGGAGTGTGATAAAAAGCCCAGGGGTCAAACTGTGCAAGCCATGGGGAAAGGGAAAGGGGTGGGGGGCTCAGGCTGCAGTCCAAGGAGGGCAGGTCTCTTGCAGTGAACCACCCCAGGGCTGAAGGGCGGCTGTGGTGGCCAGGTGGGCTAGTAGGCGAGGGTAGAGGCACCCAAACGCCTTGATCCTCTGCCCATCCTTCTGCCCAGAAAAACGAAACAGGCTTGCGAGATCACTTCCTCACTCAGTGCTTAAGTGTCCAAGGATGAAAATGTGTTCAAATCCTCTCTCTCTCTCTCTCTCTCTCTCTCTCGGTTTGGGAAAAAAGAGCTAAGGACTGAGGAAGATGGTTCAACACAGGCTACGTCTGCTTCCAGGGCCTTTTGACTTGTCCGGCCGCCACCTTCTCATTGCTTTCGGCCCGAGCTGTGTCTCGGGGTGGAAGCCGGGCGGCTGTGCGCTGGGGATGCTCTTACATAACCGCCCGCCGCGTCCTGCTTCCTCGCGCGCTCCTGCACCGCCGGCTGGGAGAGCCGGGGGCCGCGATGGAGTCAGGGCCGCTGCTGCGGGGCCGGGGCCGTCCCCGCGGGGAGCGGACCGCGAGGAGCCGCGGGAGGAGGGCGCGAAATGCGGCGGGGGAGGTGAAGGTCAGTGGGTGTAAAACGCCGGATCCACACCCCCCTCCTCCCCTGTCCCCTCCTTCCCTTCCTCTCCGTCCCCCTCTGACGTCTGGAGCTGGCAGCTCGGCCGGTTCCGCATTCCCGACCCCTCCCCGCCGCCCAGGGGCCGCTATATAGCCGGGGCTGATGCAACCCGTCCCGCCGCCCGCCACAGCCTGCGGGAGGGACGCTCGGCGGCCGCGACGGGGGGGCGCTGGCGGCGGCGGACGCTGCAGCGGCGGCGGGGCTGGCGCCGCGGCGGCTCCCGGGCCGGGACGGGCCTGGGCACCGGGCGGAGCTCCGCGGCCGGGCGGCAGCGGCGCTGAGCGGGCACGGCGCCTGCAGCCGGGTCCCGGTCCCGGGGGCGCAGCCTCCGCCCTCGGCTTCTGCTCGGTGGGTGCGAGGGCACGCGCTGGGGGCGCCGGGCCGGGCTGGGTGGGGCGCGCTGGCCGCGGGCACCTGGGACTGCCGCCCCCGCGCGGGCGGAGAGCGCCGGGCCCCGAAACCCGAGCCCCGCGGGGAGGCTCCCGCAGCTCCGGGACTCCGCGCTGCCCCGGAGGGGGACGCTGCAGTCCGGCCCCTCCCGCCAAGGGTCCGCGAGCCGGTGGCTTCCCTTTGGTTCCCACCCTGGGACGGGAGGCTCCGTCCGCTCCCGGGGCAGCCGAGGCTCGCTCTCCGTCTCCCTCCCGTGCTCTCCTCCCCCGTCCGTTTGCAGGGAGGTGCTCTCCTTGCGCCGCGGGGAAGGCGGGTGAGTGGGGGAGAAAACTGCCCGGGGAGATGAGCCGCGGGGTGGAGATGGAGGGTGAAAGGCCAGGGAAGTGCAGGGTGCTGGTGGTGGAGGGATGACAGGGACCTGCTGGCAAGTCTTGCCCGCCCCAACCCCGTCGCAGGGAGGAAGCACGGCCCCCTGAGGACCTGGAGGAAGGCACTGAGAAGGGCTGGGGCTCTCCATACAATAAAGAGGGCTTCTCTCAGGGCCATTGCTCCGGGATTCCCCTTCTGGGAGGGGGTCTCGGGGTGGCTGGGTCCCCTTTGGTCTCCCCCAGCTCTCAAGCCAGGTTACATAAGGAGGCCAGCCGGCTCCTCTAGGTAACGAGCCCAGACGGCTGTCTTCTGCCGCCCCCCAACCAAAAGGAGCCTGAGCGTCTGTGGACCCCTGACCCTGCGGTTGCAGACCCGGTTTTGCCTGGGTCAGTGGTGGGGTAGGGGGGACAGGGAGGCCTCCGCACCTCTGCAGGGATGGATGGGCCATCCCTGCGGTTGGAGATGGAGAGGCTGGTAAAAGAGGAGCTCAACTGACCCCTCGGGTCAGCTCCCGTAGCAAAATTGCCTGACCCTTGCATTGGGCCTCTCCCCCCCCACCTCCCCCCGATCCAGGGCATTGGGCTGTGGCCTGACCACATGTGCTCAGGGCAGCTGGGCTCAGGTCTGCCTCTCTAAAAAGGGCTTGCAGACTGTGTGGGTGTGTGTTCCCAGGTTCAAATCTTCGTGGACTCCTCAGGGTCTTAGTTTGAGGAACTGTGAGAAACTGAAGCTTTGAACCATGCTTGGGTGCCTGCTTGTCCTTTAAGGCCTTGCAGTGAACTGTGTTCACATGTTATCTCCCTTCCCCCCAACCTCCCTTCCCTGAGGGTTTTTTAAAACACCTCCCACTGTTTTCATCTTTCCAGCCAATCTGGCTGCAGTTTGGATGGACGCCTTATCTTCCGTTGCAGGTTTCTAGGGGAGAGTTTAACTAGGTATCAGGTGTGAGCAGGGCTCTGATTTTATATAAACCTGACGACCAGGGAAGAGAAGCAAGATCTATTCTCGTGCCTCTGGCTGGTTAAGGTTTTGCCTTGTTTAAAACAGGGAGGACGGATTTCTCAAAGACTCTACTGTTTCCCTTCTACTTTGGCTTTGGTTCAGAGTTGCAGGCAGCTCCAGAATTTTCCTGAAGAGCTGGGCGCTGTGAGATCTGAAGGGCAGCTGGAAGGCATGGATGTGGAGGCTTCTGACTTTTCTCCTGGGTGGGCTGCAGCCACCTCCAAGGAGATGTGTTGATAACTGGTAACAGTGTCCCCTAAGGAGGAATCTGGACAAGGATCTCTCCACTCACTCGCCACCTGGCTTTTGCAGCTACCACCTGTTTGCAGGATGTGTGGGCATCTTTTCCAACCTGCAGAAAACTCGGCAGAAGGCTGAGAAGGGCTAGGCTCTCCAGGCCTTGTTTGTCATGGGGCTGCTGGTGTTGCGACTGTCCCTCGCACAAGTGTCTCTGTTTCCAGCTCTGTTCTGGAAGAAAGGGGCCAGTGCAGACTCTAGGTTGGCCTGCTCTGTATTCATTCAACCCCAGCTCAACTTGAGCGATCAGAGCCAGGGCTGAGGGCAAGCTACATTCTTTTCTGCTTTTCTGCTGCAGGATGCAGTTTGCTTTTTTTCCATGTGAATGAATTATGTTGGAAACCGAAATGGGAGGAAGGGAAAAATAGAGTGAGTGTATATGGGTATGTGTGTGTGCATACCCTATATAGGCAGGGGGAGAGCAGCGGGCACATTATTTTTCCATTTTCCTTTAATTAAGGCTCTGTGGAGGTGTGTTTGAAAACAGAGGGTCTCCTATGCCTTTGAGGAGGGTGAGAACACTGTTTTGGCTGCGTCCTGGGCCATATGCAGTGTATGGTGGCCAATGAAACTGGGCCTGGCTCAATCTGTTGCTTGTCTTGGCAGTCGGTTCTGTGGCTTGTGTTACCAGCTCTGGAACTTACAGGCTGCCAAGCTCCGTGTGCCTGTGTGTGTGTGCACATACGTGTGTGTGCACGCTTGCTCTTGTGCGTGGGTGTATGGTTTGGCCTCCCAAAGCTTAGCGGAGACAAACGCGTTAGCGACCCCCGGTTGGAATTTTCAGCCTGTGTTTCTTTACACTAATCGCTGCGGGGGGCCCGGCCAGAGCCCACCATTCTGGGTTTTTTTCAGTCTGTTTTCTTGCTGCAGCCTTTGGGATTCCATTTGTGGAGCTCCATTTCCAAAGCTTTAACTGGCCAATGGCGTATTTTTTAAAAAGGGCCAAAGGATCGGTCACATTCTGTGTGTGTGTCTGTATTATGTATGATGCTATGAACTCCTGGCACCAAGGAACAGAGATGGGGTGAGGTGGGAAGAGAGTCTAGAAGTCTGGCCTGCCGGCAGTTCTTTCCCAGCGTATTCTCGCTGCTCAGGATAAGGATCCTGGCAGAAATGACTTACTGTGTTTTTATTGAGCACCTACATTAGGCAGGGGAGAACGCTGTGTTTACAGGCAGGGCTTGTCAAAAGCATTTCCCTGGTCTCCAGGAAAGAACATTTCTTGGGGAGAGGTTCCAGTTTCTTCTATGGCTGGGATGGCTATGCAGGGATCAGGTTGTGTCATGGCTTCTCCTGACACCCACCACATCGCATTCTCTTATGAAGATCTGAGGAGTGACTCCTTCTAAGCAGTGCAGGGTTACAGTGGATTGAAGGACACAGGAGATGCTGGCGCTCTGCTTCTGGAGGCGGGCGTGGAAACCCAGCCAGCTGGGAGTGCCCTGTTGCCAGTGATCTGTGCAGTTGTCTTCTGGCCTGTGAGATGGAGGAGGACTTAGGAGAAACTGAGGCAGAGGGCAGGTGCTGGGTCTCATTTCTGCACCTTTGTACCCAGCCCTGATCTGCCACTTGTTGTTTCTCTTCTGCAATAACTGCGTGGATGCAGGATGGTCCTGCCTCCTTGAGATTTAGAGTTGGAAAGTGGGAGAGCAGAGAATTCTCTGGGCTGGATCTCCAGAGAATCCTCCGGGGATCCTCCTCATGGCCATAGGAACGGGAGACCGGTGTTAGATGGGAACTGGGAACTGTGCAGAAGGGACCTGGAGGGGTCATCAAGCACTAGTGTTGCTCCAGGAAGGAAGGCCCTTGAAGCTACGCTGACTTCACACTCACCAAGTGCAGGTGCTGCTCCAGGTGCTTTCCAAGTATTAACGAATTTAATCTTCTTTTTAGCCTTACAGGGCAAATAATGTTATTAGTCCCATTTTGCAGCTGAGGAAAGTGAGGCACAGAGAGTCTCGGGAACTTGCCCAAGGTCACACAGCTAGTAAGGGCAGAGCTAGGATTCATACCCAGATGATCTGGCTCTGGAGTTTCCACTTTAACCTGCCTCACTCTCCTGCCTGCAGAGCTGAGCCAGCCATCGGAGATGGTCTTTCGCTGCTTGCCCTTTTCTCCATCTCGGAGCTTTCACCATCCTTTTGCTCCCTGCCTCCTGGATCTCCTTGTCTTTTGGAAGCTGGGTGACCTGCATCATTTCAGATTCCAGGAGAGAGGTCATCCCAGGTGATTCCTTCGCTCCAAGAACAGATTTGGTGTTTGATTCTCCAAGATTCATGATAGTTAGTACTATGCTCTGTGATGACTGGTCTGGCACCTTTCTGCCCTCTCTGCCCCCCGGCCCCTGCCATGGACTGCTGCCCTTCACATCTTTCTCCTGGGAATCTTCCCAGGTTCCAGCTCCCAAGACCTCCCACCCGTTGATTTCAGTTGCCAGTTACTTGCTCTTGACTTCCAACCCCACTAGTGCTCCTGGGGCCTGACCCTGTGAACTCCCTTGCTCCTTGACCTGCCCTCACTCACCTCCACTTTCTTGTAGCACCAAGCCTTGCAGCCTTAGGCTATCTGCACTCATTTGCACACCCATTCCTGCCTCCTGAT
Organism: Delphinus delphis; assembly: GCF_949987515.2. Taxonomy (NCBI): domain Eukaryota; kingdom Metazoa; phylum Chordata; class Mammalia; order Artiodactyla; family Delphinidae; genus Delphinus; species Delphinus delphis. Next base: position 27,722,079 of record NC_082684.1, on the reverse strand, counting down.
GCCAGCCCAGGCCAGCTGTTTGCCTGGAGGGGAGCAAAACCTTCTCAAAGAGACCCAGGGATTTTAGAGCCTTCCTTAAACTTTTTTTCCTATGGACGGACAGAAAGTTCATGATGCAGATCCTAACTTTCTCTTGATCTGTCTTTAAAAAAGAAAACCTATCTTTGCCATTCTAGATGAAGATGCCAATTACTGGGCACTTTCTAATATGAGTAGCCTTTTACGATTTTGACACATCAAAGCAAGACTATTGTTTATTTATAGATACTCCCATTGAAGAATATGATAATATCTTAGATTTACATACAGTAAACAAGAGAAGAAAATAAGATGGAAAAACTTAAGTTTTTAAGTTATCTCTTCATTCTTTTGGCTGAAATGACTTCATCTTAATATCTCCCAACAGGGCCCATTTTCTGGACTTGAAGTGTTTTGTGACTTTTTTTTCTACTTGTACAAGGCAGCATCCCAAATCGTGTGCCTACAAGTCCCTGAGGAAGTCCGGATAGAGAGATACAGATATCAGATTTTTTCTTTAGGTTCTTTTCCCTCGGATCCACCTGGTCCCTGTTTCTTTCAAGCTGCCTCTCAGGAAGCTGCATCAAACCACCCCGAATCTTAGTCTCAGCAGCAGCTTAGGGTCCACTTGTGACCTCCAGAATGCTTTCTGTCTTATTCATGCCTTGCTTGTCAGTCTCATCTTTGATCTGTGCATTACCCAGTTTTTCTTCATCGGCTGTTTTCCAAGTTGTTCCTGGTCAGTGTCCTGAATTGCCAGTCTTTTTTTGAATTTATTATTTATATTTATTTATTTATTTTTTGAGGTACACGGGCTTCTCACTGTTGTGGCCTCTCCCGTTGCGGAGCACAGGCTCCGGACGTGCAGGCTCAGTGGCCATGGCTCACGGGCCCAGCCGCTCCGCGGCATATGGGATCTTCCTGGACCGGGACACGAACCCGCGTCCCCTGCATCGGCAGGTGGACTCTCAACCACTGCGCCACCAGGGAAGCCCTAAATTAATTTTTATACGGCAGGTTCTTATTAGTTACCTATTTTATACATATTAGTGTATATATGTCAATCCCAATCTCCCAAATCATCCCACCACCACCCCCCTCCCCGCTTTCCCCCCTTGGTGTCCATTCGTTTGTTCTCTACATCTGTGTCTCTATTTCTGCCTTGCAAACCGGTTCACCTGTACCATTTTTCTAGATACCACATATATGCGTTAATATACGAAATTTTTCTCTTTCTGACTTTCTTCACTCTGTGTGACAGTCTCTAGGTCCATCCACGTCTCTACAAATGATCCAGTTTCATTCCTTTTTATGGCTGAGTAATATTCCATTGTATATATGTACCACATCTGCTTTATCCATTCGTCTGTTGTGGGCATTTAGGTTGCTTGCATGACCTGGCTATGGTAATAGTGCTGCAGTGAACATTGGGGTGCCAAAGTCTTTTTGGATTCTAGGCCTGTCTTTTGAAGCACAGGCACTATTTGCCGATATGGGTCTTCTGCCAGTGTATAGTGTTTGCTCTTTATTTGTGCATCCCAGTTACTAATGGAGACGTGGAGGGTGTTTATCTTCCTTATGTTGTGTGTACTTCTCTTTCTCCCACTAAATTACTTCTGTATGGAACAACCAGTGTGGGAGATGATTTCACATCTTGTCATCTTTCCTCTGTCTTCCTTGAAGTGGGTAAATTCCTCCTGGCTGTTATTGGTTCCCTGCCACCCGCCCCCCCCCCCCCCCCGCCTTTTATAGATTCCTAAATCACATCAAATTGTTTTATTTTTCGAAGCACCCAAGTTGCCTTTCAGCCTTGGCTCATCAGTCAGCTCCTTCCAGTTAATGGGGATCCAGTTATGAAGGGCAGCTGCTTTAGCTCCTCCATCTTCGGCCCCCCACCCCCGGAGCCCTTTAGGATGACTTCTCGCTGGTGAATGTCAGCTGTTGTGGTTGTCTCCTAGGAATGGCATGTGTTAAGGACTTTGTGGTTTGTATCTGAGCAGTTAGGGGCACCCTTGAGAGGAAAGGCAGGAGAGGGGGATCTTTTGCCTCTGCAGAGGAAAACCTGGTGCCTAATTCCCTGGGTGAGGCTCGTCAGTGGGACAGGTTCACAGGGGAGCAGGAATGGTAAGAATTCATGGGGCTGCAGCTCCCAGTGGGTTCTCGCTCTGGCAGAGGGGTTCTCACAGTAGCAGAGAATTCATTATATTTTGGGATCATTTGTTAGTGTCTCATTTATACCTTCTGTTTGAAAATAAACAGAAGCTGCAAGCCGAGCCTATCATTCCCGGAACAGAGTGGGGTCTGGCTTCCATCTCCTGAGATGGCTCTGGCGGGGAAACATACAGAAGCCTCTGGAGGATTTTTCTTGGGGTCTACCGTGGGAACGAATAATCTGGAGGTGGATAACAAGCATATAAACTTCCAGAGACACATCCTTACCCTACTCACTGAATTTTGCTCCGCCATGAATTTATCATTCGTTTCTTCGTTCATTCATTCGTCAAGTGTTTGTTGATTATCCTTTCTGCGCCAGAAATGTGCATGCCTCACCCCTTGAAATCACCCCTCCACTCGCTAAGTGGCCACATGGCACATTTTGCCACACATGAATGGGTCCTTACAGTATCGGGAGGTTCTGGGGCTTCTGACCAAGGAGGGGATTTTGCACTGTATTTTTGCTTTGCTCCATACCTGAGGTGTGATGCCTCTCTCCCCTGGTAGGGCTTTGTGTCCAGATGAAACACCAGGCATAGGACATTTCAAGCTTCCCATCTCCTGTCCATTTTGACTAGCTCAGTTAAACATCCTTCCTGGGGTTGCTGACTCCTTGTAGCATCAGTTCAGGTCTAGAAGGGGGAGTTTTGTAGGTTTTTTTCCCCTCTTCTGAGGAAAAGGTATGAGTTTCCTTTGTCAGTTTGGCTCAGGTAGCCTGAAATCGCCCCCCTCCGCTCCCCACCCCCACCCCCCACCGCCTGCCAAATATCCACGTGGCCGGGTCCAGGCATCATTTCGCCACAGAGGAGTGAGTCCTTACACTGGCCCCTTTCTTATTCTCCCTGGAGGAGTTCCGGGGAGACAAGTAGCTCATCCACCATGCCCCAGAGCAGCCTCCTGGCGTGGCAGCCTGCAGCCCTCTCTGCATTACAGGCGTGGCTCCAGAGGGTGGAGGGAGTGACTTTCTCACTGAAAGTGGTCTGACGGACATCACATCTTCTCTGTCTTGCCAAATGCACCCCTTTCTATGGGAAGAGAGAGTGAAGATAGAAAGATAGGTCAAAGCTTCTCCCCCAGGATTTCCAAGACAGATGAAGTTTTAGTTTTATAGCCCTGTGCAGCGAGGCAGGAAGGGGGAGAAATGATTTTTTTTTTTTTTTAAATTTTTGACTGCGTTGGTCTTCGTTGCCACACGCGGGCTTTCTCTAGTTGCGGCGAGCGGGGGCTACTCTTCATTGCTGTGCGCGTGCTTCTCACTGTGGTGGCTTCTCTTGTTGTGGAGCACAGGCTCTAGGCTCACGGGCTTCAGTAGTTGCAGCACGTGAACTCAATAGTTGTGGCACACGGGCTTAGTAGTTGTGGGTCACGGGCTCTAGAGCACAAGCTCAGTAGCTGTGGCGCACGGGCTTAGCTGCTCCGCGGCATGTGGGATCTTCCCGGACCAGGGCTCGAACTCGTGTCTCCTGCATTGGCAGGTGGATTCTTAACCACTGCGCCACCAGGGAAGCCCGAGAAATGATTTTTTTTTTCCTTAGGGTTAGAATCCAGAGGCAGTTTTGTACTGAAATGCTACTTACAAGGCTGTTTAGAAGCCAGCACTGTGCACAACTGACCTCTAGTGTTCTCAGTGCCGCTTGGCTCCTAGTAGGTGGTTGACAATTGGATGGACGGATGGATGGATGGATAGGTAGGAGCCCTGTAAGTGGCCAGAAAGTCTGGCTTTATTAGCAGACAAGCTTTCTTCCCTGCCATCTGTGCCTTGAAGGGATAGTTTCTTACCCATGAGCTTCCCCCAGTGAAAAGAAGGAAGAAGAATTCCCTTAGTGTTGACCTGTCTACTTTATGTCTTTCTTTCATGCCTGAATCTGCCTTCCTTCGCAAACCTTCTGGGTCTGGTGGAGCTAGAATATGTGTTTGCTTTGAAAGTGAAGAGCCCGTGGAGGACTTTTCTCGTACTGGGCTCCACTGGGGAAGCACACGCTAATTAATTCCATCTCCCGTGCCGCAGTCTCTTCCTCATAGATGCCAGATGCACACACACACACACACATTCACTGTTAACTGAGATCTGCTTCATCTCGTATTCAGGGTGTCTTAACAAGTATGCGGAATGGGATGTGTGATTTGAGGGGAAGCACCATGACAGCCCCAAAATAGCTCCCTCTTAAACAGGTGCAAAGGTGCTCGAGATGCCTCCATTCTGATCCATTCTCTTCGGAGGCAGCGTGTTGCAGTCTAAATCCAGCTCCTCCAGTTTTAACTGTGTACAGTCTGGAGCGAGTTCTTTTGTCTAAGCCTTGGCTTCTTCCTCCGTGTCATGGTCTCTGACCCAGTCTTATGGGACTGATGGAAGGATTACCGCAGTGCCCAGCCCATGGCAAATGCTGAATCAGTGTGGCCTGTGATTGGGTTAAGCATTGCCTAAGTGCCAACAATAACCTTGGTGTGAATTAACTGATCAAGTTTCCCTCAATAACAGAATGGGCTTAAGGGCAGGAAGAGCACCTTAAGGTGGGGAAGGGGTTTAGGGGGACATTGGTGAAAGAAGGGTGGGGTCCTGGTGAGACACAGGGACTTAAACCCCTCATGGAACCTCTCACCCGGCTGACAGTGCCTGTCCTGCTCTTCTCCTGTCCACTCCAGGCTGGACTGCCGCTCCTCCTGCTATGATGCCTGGGCAGATCCCAGACCCTTCCATGACTGCGGGCTCTCTGCCAGGGCTCGGCCCCCTAACCGGACTCCCCAGCTCGGCTCTGACTGCAGAGGAGCTGAAATACGCCGACATCCGCAACATTGGGGCCATGATTGCCCCTTTGCACTTCCTGGAGGTGAAACTGGGCAAGAGGCCCCAACCCGTGAAGAGTGAGGTGAGCGAGCCTTGTTCCCCCAGGGCAGGATCCTGGGGGGAGGGTAGGACGCCTGGATTAGTGTCCTAGGTCTAGCCCTAAACTCACCCTGTGACCTAAGCCTTGCTGTTTAACATGGGGTCTGAGGACCAGTAGCACCCATGTCAGTAACATCTTGAGGTTGTTAGACGTGCAGGATCTCAGGCCCCACCCCAGACTGTCGGAATCCGAATCTGCGGTTTAACAAGCTCCCCTGGGGTACTCAGGGCCACGTTAGCGTTTGAGAGGCACTGGGCTAGGGCAGGATGCCCAACCTGTCTCTGGTTCTTTGAGGGGCAAGGGAAGAGTGATTACTAATAAAAGTATTGAGTAATAACATTTGGCCATCTCTCTGGGGTGCTGGGGGTGGGGTCAGGGGAGATAATGGGAATGTGCACATGCTTTGAAAAGTATATAAGGCAACGCCAATATTGGGTTAGCTTCAACAGTTATTATCATTAGTCACATCATTGTCTCTATTGCTCTTGGCCTCAGGCTGGAGCTGAAAGCAGGAACTTGGAGGAGGGGTGGTGTGGGCTCCCTTCCCAAGTGGCTGCCAGAGCTGGACTTGGCCTCAGTTGCCCGGCACCATCTGCCTTAGCTGGTGTTTGCAGAGGACCCACACGTGGAGCACGCCCTCCTCGGGTCCCTTGGAGCTGCAGTGCTCGTGAGCCGTACTTGTAGAAGAGTAGCTTTTCCCTGGGGACCGGGGAGAAGCAGAAGTCCCCAGCGTGGGTGAGCATCAGTGCTGGGAACGCCCCCGGTCACTTCCCCAGGGCTGGTGATTTGTCCAAAGGCCTGCCCCAGTGAGGTCCCCAGCAGGGCCGTTTCTTCAGAGGCCAGACAGAGTAGCTGCCCGCCCAGAAGGGAGAAGGAGCCGGTGGTGGGAGCTGGAGAGCTGGAGAGGCGGCTGGGCCAGAGGCCTGGGGGGAGGCAGCTGAACGCAGGTGCTGGGCCGCCCTGCGGGGAGGGAGCATTCACAGACAGAGGTGCGCCCGGCTGGGGGCTCATCCTGTAGGATGGAGCTCACAGGGCTGGACGTCCCAGAAAGGGGGACTCTTAGTGGAGAAAGGTGTCTGGGTACCGGCAGGGGGGAGTTGGGTATTTTAATGCCATTCCTGCTCTGCCCTCCCTTTCCCCATAAGTACCATAAAAATTGCACAGAAGGCTGCTGGGGAGCTCGGCCGGGGGTGGCACACTGGCTGTTGGCGGGCCGGATGTGGCTCTCAGGTGTGTTTTGTTTGGCCTGCGCAGTGTTTTAAAAGAAGCTGGAACCAACATTTCACTTGAAAATTTGGATTTTAATCTTTGATTACAAAGCGGGAAGATGTGGCCACACCGTGCCCTGTTCTGGCACGGCCAGGAGCGGGGGACCCGCTTCACTCCTTTGCTCTCTCCAGCCTCCCACAGGCCCGGCGCCTCCCTGTTCCTCTCGATTTTGCTTACGCCGTCAGTTTTGCTTTTGTTGCCGCCGGCTGCCTTCGTTTACCTTGGGCCGCGTGGCCCCTACTGTAGACATTTATGCTGGAGACACCTGGATTAGGTGCCCTGTAGATGCCCACTAAAGACGGTTGATAACAAGATGAGAGTTGACGGGTAATTATATTCTTCTGAATTGATTTTGTCAATGAGCGTGCTGTGGATAGCACTTCCTGGCTTAGTTAGTGCTCTGTGTTCTTTGCGGAGAGCCCTTATCTTTGGTCTTGTGCTATTTTGCCTTCCCAGCCCCAGAACTTGAAAGCATTCATTTCTGGGTCATTCCATAGTATTTAAAACCAGTAGCTGAGCAGGGGCACTGAGGCTGTGGGGTTGATGAGGGGCCGGTGCTTTGGTCTCTGAGATCTGCCTGGAGGCAGGGGCTGAGTTACCACCTCCCCGCTCTGCAAAAGGCACCGGAGGAGCTTTCTTTCTTTCTTTCTTCCTTCCTTCCTTCCTTTCTTTCTTTTTTTTTGAAAAGGCCTTTATTTGGATTGGGTATTTTTACATTTCACAGCCTCCCCCAAATTGGTGACATATGCCCTGTACCTGACAGTGACGTGCCGTCCTCCCAAACACACACCATCCAGGCTGTGAAAATAACAAGCCATTTTTAGGGCATATTTGCATGTCCCCTCCCTCGCTGTCAGACTGCAGCGTAGTGGGTCGCTGTCAGACTGCAGCGTAGTGGGTGCTGGCGTGGAGTAAGGTCAGCCCTGCACTGGGAACCGACCTCCGGTGTTCTGGGTCAGACCCAAGATGGGTGGGGATTCATTCTGAGAGCAACTGAAAGATAAAGGGGGTTGGGAGAGAAACTTGCAGCTGGAGAACCTTATGTCCCGAAGATTTATTTGCATACGGCACACTGCCTTTGGTGGATTTTCACACTGGCATTTTGGACTAGTAAAACTTTCTTGAATAATAATAAGATACGAGCTCACATTTATTAAACGTTTAATATGTAGCAGGCCCTGTGCTAAGGGCTCAACATGTAGAGTCTTGTGTATTCCTTACCTGATCCTGGTGATCTGGTTCTCCCCATTTTAAGGAAGAGGAATTTGGGAATTCCCTGGTGGTCCAGTGGTTAGGACTCAGCTCTTTCACTGCTGTGGCCCGGGTTCAATCCCTGGTCAGGGAACTGAGATCCCGCAAGCCACGCGGCACGGCCAAAAATAATAATAATAAAATTAAAAAATTGAAAAATAAATAAAAAAATAAAGAAGAGGAATTTGAGGTCCAGGGAGGAGGAGGTCAAGTCACTCGCGGTCGCACGGCTGGAAGGTGGCAGAGCTGGGCCCCGCGTGGGCAAGACAGTGCTGCTGGGATAGCGGTGTGCACCAGGCACAGTGCTGGGTGCTCTCTGCAGCATCTTGTTGAACTCGCATGAGAACCCTTTTGAGGTCATTATTATTGCTGTTGTTATTGTTATGTCCACATTGTGGATGCAGTCAACAAGTCTTGGGGACATCCAAGGTCACACAGCTGCGAAACGAGGCCAGGCAGTCTGACTTTTCAGCCAAAGCTTAAACCTTATGCTATGCTGCCTCCTGTGCTCCCTGCCAGACTTCCAGGCCTCTAATCAGTACTCTATTGGGCTGGGGAAGCCGGATGAACCTGGCCCCAGAATCCTCCATCATTTTGATGACACGCCCAGATTAACGCTGAGCCCGTCAGTTCTGCAGCCGTGTCATCTCCCAGGCCCCCGGAGAGAGGACGGGCCGAGCCGCTGTGCAGGCAGCTCTGTCCCAGCTGGCTCTTGGGCTGTCCGCCTTATGGAGGCCAGCAGCCTCTTGGGCCATGTCCAAATACATGAAGCAGTTGGGTAAAAGAAAATCAGAGGAATTAAGTTAAAGGACGCGTTTTGTAAATGATGAAATGCTTTGTGCTGATGTTTTTATTGGCTTGGCCAAAAAGTTCGTTCGGGTTTTTCCGTAGGATGTTACAAAAACCTGAACGAACTTTTTGGCCAACCCAATATTATAGGGTTGTCACATCACGTGAAACTATTTTTGTGGAGGTGCTTCCCCGCAGTCCATTTGTCCAACAGATACATGCTAAGCACCTACCATGTGCCAAGCACCGGGCCAGACACTGGGAACTGAACCATAAGCAAAGTCGACAAAGTCCACCTTCTCTTGGACTATGTAGTGGAGTGGGGATATCCAAAAATAAGCAAATTCATATACAATATAAAAGGCCAGGTAGTGGTCAGTGTCGTGAAGAAAAGCTAAGAAAACCAAGTGGATGGGAAGTGGCCAGACTGCTCGTTGTGAGGGTTGGCTAGGGAATCTGGGCATGTTATATTGGGATTTTTAGAGCCGATGCTTCTCTCTCTCTCTTTGTACTTCTTTCCTTTTCAATACTCCTTTTCAAGACAGCTTTGCTCTCTGGCTTTCTCCAGAGCTTTCCTTCCTTCCTCCACTTTTTGTTCTGCAGCCCCTTAAGCTGGAGTCCTCCACCAAGCACTCTCTGTTGTCCTGGAGATCTCGGCCCTTCCTGGGCGGGTCATCTCTGAGTGGGCTGCAGTGGCCATGCCCTGCCTCTGGGCCTGGAATGCATTTCCAGTAGTGGCGGAGGGAGGCCAGAAGCCCCGCCCTTGCGTGTGTGCACGTGCGCGCGCAAGCACGCATACACACACGCAGAGCAAGCAATGACCTAACAACCTGCTGGATGGGGCCCCTCACCCTCTGTGTCACTCTGCAGTGCTCTAGAGGGGACTCAAGTTCAAGAGAGTCTGGATGACCTTTTAAGAAAGAGATTGCAAACTGTCATTCCACGGGCAGGAGTCAGCCTACAGATGAATCTTGTTTGGCCCTCACAGTGTGGGTTTTTTTTTTTCTTCTTCTTTTTTTTTATTGAATGAGTTGCTATATTTAAAAGCCAGGAAATGTGGACTTTTTGGCTTCTTTAAAAAACCCAGAATATCTGGGCACTCTAGACCCACACCCTTACATGCAACGAGAAGCTGGAGCTGAGCTCACTGTATTGGCATGTGGTCCTCATTTCTCCGCAGTCCCCACCACCTCCTGTTGCCTTTCCCAGCCTGTTTCACAATGCCTATTGTCACCAGCCGGCTTTTGAGTTTGTGTCCTGTGCTTAGGTCCCAAGGATGGGGACTACATCTTCCATTCCTTTTTACTTCCACCAGTCGGTGGACAGTGCCTGGCCTGTAGACTGTTTAACACATGCTTGTTGGTTTGAACATTAATTAGCTGTGTCAACTTGGCAAGTCACTTACACTTTCCATCCCTTGGTTTCTATATCTCCCAATTCTCACCTCCAAGCATTTGTCCCTTTCTTTTTCTGTTTCTGAACATAAGCGACTTCAGACCAAAGACAAGAGGACACAATGAAAATCAAACCAACCATTCCCAAACTTGGTTGATCATCAAAACCACTTGGCAAACTTCTTATGAATCCGCATTTCCAGACCCAGCCTTGGGCCCATGAACTCAGAATCTCAGAGGGCAGAGTCCAGGGAATCTGTGTTTTTAGTAGGCCCAGAGAGTACTTGGCTACATTTGGGAACCTGACTTTATCTGTTTGTACTTCTTGTTCTCTTCTGATCCCTATCAGGGAGGCTTCTGAGGATGTCCCCTTGAGGAATCAGTGTGTGCATTCCATCGTGGATTCTGTCTCTCCAGCACATCCTGCATGTAGCGACAAGATCCTTCTCCTCTCCTCTTGAGAACAGGAGAGGAGACTTAGCTGTTCGTGGATTTCACATTGGCCATCTCCCAACTTCTCCAGGGGCCCTAGAGAACATTTAGAAGGCTTTCGCCTTTGGAAGAAGTGGGACTTCGAATCCATGAACTACAGTGTGGTCTTGGAAGGTGTGCTCACCCTAGGAGTTTGCTCACCAAAAAGACCAAAATGTTCATCCATGTTTAGCCTGAGCATAAAGTTTCCCCAAACCAGCTGATGTGCTGGGTAAATGTTGGCATAAGCATGCTTATGTTTTTAGTGATTTAAAACATAAAGGCAGCCCACTGACATTTTTTTAGCAAGCCTTGCATAATTGGTTTTTAATTTGTGGCTCTTTGGAATAGCATTGGCCTTCTTCCCTCTGACTCAGACGCTTTTTCTGTCTCATACTTGCTTGGCAGAGAGATCCAATCTGTCCCTTCTTGGAATAGAGTCTCCCAACTCATCTTTGAAATCCTAAATTTCCACTTTAGTTCCGTCACTTTGTTAGCACATTTTCCAAAGCTGTTAGCTTTTTTTTTTTTATCTTTAATCATGTAATTTGAGGGCAAACGAGTGATAGCTAAAGGCAACCATGCGTGTGTTTAACTCTGGTCCCTGTGGTATTGAGTCTTATTTGATACCATACCCTGAGCATTCACGAGGGTTCCAAATCTCTTATTTAACATCACAGGTTGGTCACACCCGCTGTTGTCCTAGCACTGGGTTCCTTGGAGAGGTGGTCGTAGGGACATGGCTGGATCTGTATGTTCTTAGCAGAAACCAGACACTTCTGAAAAGTTCAAGGAGTCCCATGCTGCCTTCTTACATCTCTGTTTTAAGATGGGGATAATGATAGCACCTACCTTCTAGTGCTGCTGTGATAATTAAGTGAACTAATGCAGGTAAAGAAGGGCTTTACGTATGCCTGGCACTTAATAAGATACACAACAAATGTAAGACATGATTGTGATTACTTTTCATATGTGTGGATCAGGCAAGTTAGTGGTTTTTTTTTTTTGCGGTACGCGGGCCTCTCACTGTTGCGGCCTCTCCCGTTGCGGAGCACAGGCTCCGGACGCGCAGGCTCAGCGGCCATGGCTCACGGGCCCAGCTGCTCCGTGGCACGTGGGATCTTCCCGGACCGGGGCAGGAACCCATGTCCCCTGCATCGGCAGGCGGACTCCCAACCACTGCGCCACCATGGAAGCCCAGGCAAGTTAGTTTTTATAATTGATTCAAAAACTGTTCCTTGGGCTTTCATTTGCTTGAGGTATTTTGCCCTTGGATGTGGTGGGTGGCCTGAGTGTTTGGAGGTGTCCAGGTGTCGTGGGAGTGGGGCACCGTCCTGGCTTTCTAACCAGACGGGCTGCTTCTTGGGCCTGGGAAGAGCTCTAGGCTTGGATTCAAGCTTCTGGGTTCAAAATCCAGCTCCATCTCCCACTCTCTGTATGGCCTTGGACAAGTCAGCTGGTCTTTTTTGAGCACAGTTTCCTCATTTGCAAAAGGGGGAAACTGATGCTCATAGAATTTCATTGTGAAGTTTACTGTGTGTGAAGATAACCTCGACTACAGTGCATTACACCTGTAGATCACCTCTACTAGGGACTGAGTCCACTTGCAGTGAATCACGCTACAAATTCTGACAGCACTTGTCTTTCCAATGTCTTGTGCCCGTGACCTGGGTTTCAGGGAGGCAGGCGGACCTTCCTGTTTCTGTTTATGTACTGATAGTTTACATGCAGCCACAGTTGTAGTTACCATCACCAACTGTGAATGAAAAGGCCCTTCAGCCCTGTGATTTCCACTAAGCTGCCCTGTGTGACCCCTTATCTTGTTTCCTGTGGTGTTAAGAATTCTCATGAATCCTTAGTTTTTTTAGCAGCCCTATGAAGTGGCCTCTTCTATCAATGCTGGTCATCTTACGTTGGTGTCCCCAGACCCACTGGTAACATGGACTCAGAGTTGGGAAACTGAGTCCGCTCCCGGGTCCTTCTCTGGCCGAACAACTCTGGAGCCAGCCAAATCTCTTTCCCTTCAACTGTGCCCAAAAGACATAAGACAACTTCACTTGAGCTTGGAGCTCGGAGACCTAGAAGGACACTGGGGCAGATTCGGGTAGGCTGCAGAGATCCCTGGAGTGAGGTCGATGGGTCACCTCTGGGTTTAGCGACCCCGTGAGCCCGCACATGTCCTGCCCTCTGTGGGGCTCGTTGACTGTGCTCTGCTTTTTGGCCGCAGGGTCCCCCTTTACTGAGTACACTGCCTGTGCCTGTCTTGGGTGACAAGCTCCTCCACGGCTTGCTTCCGTGGCCCTCCTCCCTGCCTCTACCACGAGCCACCACCAGTACAGAACCGGGGCTCTTTGGAAGCCATGTAGCCAGGCAGGACTGCTGATCGGAACAGTCTGGCTCTGGAGGTTACTAGACATTTGAGCTTCAGCTTCCTCCCTAACTCCAAACATATACAAAAATTAGCTCAAGTTGGATCAAAGACCTACTGTAAGAGCTAAAACCACAAAATTCTTGGAAGAAAAAGCCACAAATATTTGTGACCTTGGATCAGATATGACACCAAAAGCACAAGCAACAAAAAATAAATTGGGCATCCTCAAAATTAAAAACTGTTGTGCTTCAAAGGACAAAAAGTGAAAAGACAATCCCCAGAATGAGAATTTTCTCAAATTATAGATCTGATAAAGGACTTGTATCTAGAATATATAAAGAACTATTACAACTCTAATAAAAAGACAAATAGCCCAATTAAAAAGTGGGCAGAGTATCTCAATGCACGTTTCTCCAAAGAAGTATAAGCACATAAAAAGATGCTCAACGTCATTAGCTATAAAAGAAATGCAAATCAAAACCACGGTGAGATACCACTTCACATCCACTAGGATGGCTATAACAAAAAGGACAGATAATAACAAGTATCAGTAAAGGATGTAAAGAAGTTGTAATCCTCATAGACTGCTGTTGGGAATGTAAAATGGTGCAGACACTATGGAAAACAATCGGGCAGTTCCTCAGAAGGCTAAACATAGCGTTACCATATGACCCAGCAATTCCACTCCTAGGTATATATGACCAAGAGAAATTAAAACATATGTCCACACAGAAAGTTGTTCAGGAATGTTCATAATATCTCAAAAGTGGAAACAACCCAAATGTCCCTCAGTTGATGAATGGATAAATAAAACGTGCTATATCCATACAATGGAATATCATTTGGCCATAAAAGGGAATAAAGTACGTGCTACAACATGGTGAACCTTGAAAACATGAAGTCAAAGAAGCCAGTCATGGGACTTCCCTGGTGGCGCAGTGGTTAAGAATCCACCTGCCAATTCAGGGGACATGGGTTCAAGCCCTGGTCCGGGAAGACCCCACATGCCACGGAGCAGCCAAGCCCCTGCGCCACAACTGCTGAGCCTGTGCTCTAGAGCCCACGACCCACAGCTGCTGAGCTCACACGCCACAACTGCTGAAGCCCGCACGCCTAGAGCCCGTGCTCCGCAACAAGAGAAGCCACCGCGATGAGAAGCCTGCGCACCGCAACGAAGAGTAGCCCCTGCTCGCCACAACTAGAGAAAGCCTGCATGCAGCAACGAAGACCCAACGCAGCCAAAAAAAAAGAAAGAAGCCAGTCACAAAAGACCACATATTGTATGATTCCATTGATATGAAATGTCCAGAATAGGCAAATCTATAGAGACAAGAAGGAGAACCAGTTTCCTGGTGCCCAGGGCTGGGGGAGATGGGAGGAGTCAGGGGTGATGGCTAAAGGGTATGGAGTTTCTTTGGGGGGGGTGATGAAAATGCTCTAGAATTGATCGTGGTGATGGTCGCACAACTTTGTGAATATACTTAAAGCTGTTGAATTTGTATAGTTTTAGTGGGTGAATTGTACAGTATGTGTGAATTTTATCTCAATAAAGCTATTGTAAAAATGGGCAAGAATCATATCTAGCTCACCCAGGTACAGGGAGGATTAAAAGTGATAACGTATGTAAATCACCCAGCATGTATCGGTGCTCCAGAATTAGTAGCTGTGGTGATTAAAGCCCCCCTTTTAGGCCAACAGCAGTGAAAAAGTCAGGGTCTGGTTAGGGACATTTTTTCTCTCTTTCTCTTTTGTTGCTAGTGGCCGTCCAGAAGCAATGGGAGCAGCCTGGCAGGGTTTTGTGTGGAGCTCGGGAGGAAATATGGAATAATCTTGGTTACTCATTAGCATCCCCTGGAGAGTGTTTAAAAAATACTGACATTCAGCCCAGAGATTCTGGTTCAGTTGGTCTGGGTGGGGCGGGCTGGTGGTTCTAATCTGTAGCCATTGGCTGAGACCCGTGGTACCTTATAAACCAGCCCAGGTCTTTGAAGGAGTGAGGACGTTTGCCTTCAGGACGGAAGGATCACATGAGCAGTGCACTTTATGGTTTGACAACTGCTTTTGTAGAGATTATCTCCTTTGATCTGTTCAAAAGCCTTGTGAGGTAGGTGCTTTCAGTACCATTAGTTGTTAGGGAACCAGGGCTCAGAGAGATTAAGTAACTTGCCATGGTCTCATTTTTTAAATTTATTTTATTTTATTTATTTTATTTTTGGCTGCGTTTGGTCTTTGTTGCTGCGTGCGGACTTTCTCTAGTTGCGGCGAGTGGGGGCTACTCTTCGTTGTGGTGCGCAGGCTTCTCATTGCGATGGCGTCTCTTGTTGTGGAGCACGGGCTGTAGGCGCGTGGGCTTCAGTAGTTGTGGCACATGGGCTCAGTAGTTGGGGCTCACAGGCTCTAGAGAGCAGGCTCAGTAGTTGTGACGCACAGGCTTAGTTGTTCCGCGGCATGTGGGATCCTTCCCGGACTAGGGCTCAAACCCATGTCCCCTGCACTGGCAGGTGGATTCTTAACCACTGCACCACCAGGGAAGCCTCCAGGGTCTCATTTTTAAGGCATAATTTTATCTAATCTGTTTTTTAGAAAAAGCAAGATCCACACCCATGCTCATACCTATTAGTTATCAAATCTAACACTTTGGAGAGCACTGCCAAGGTGACGTCTGGTGCCAGGTTAATCTGTTTTGCATAGATTTCAGAACAGAGCTCTTTCTGCTACTTCTCTTTACTGATGAGCATCCTGAAAGTGCAAGGCAAACTGAAAAAAAATTATTTACATATGTGTGTGTGTGTGTATATATGTATACACATATATACACAAAAACACCGTTTGTAACTACTGATCTGTGTGTGCAGGGAAAACATAAGACAGGAATAATCTGGATCTTGAAGCTGTCAGAAACCTGCAACTGTCCCTCATAACCTCTGAGTTAAAGATTCGGCATCAACCACATCCTAATGTTCTCACTGAATGACTCTAATAAGCATATGATACAATTTGAGCCCCTTAATAAAATGCCACCTTTATCTATTTAGTATATTACAGTATCCTTTGGAGAAGAGACTTCTGCTGAAACCGATCTGAAGTCCACTGGTTTACATCAGCCCTATTCAAAGTCGGGTGCACAGACCAGCTGGCATCTGGGAACATGTGAGGAGCACAGACTCTTGAGTCTCACCCTAAACCTACTAAAGCAGACTCTCTAGAGGGTAGAGCCCCCCAAATGTGTGATGTCATAAGCCCTCCAGTGGGTTCTGATGCTCTCAGAACTCAGCGTCCCTTCCAGCTCTGACTGGCAATGATTCTCTCTGAGAATGGCTACTAGGGTCTAAAGCCACATTTTTCTCCAAACCTATCTCAAGCTTCCTGGAGCAACCCGCATGCCATCATGTGGTACCTGAATCTGTGTTAGGCAGGGTTGCTCTCTGAGTCTGCAAACACCTTAGCATTTCCAAACCAGTTATTTCCAGGTCTTGAGATGCTCCTGCTGCCAGCATTCACACCCAAAGGGACTTTCCAATTAATTAAGCAGCCGAGCTAGTCGATAGGCCAGCTCCTTTATTGTTTTAGAAGAGGGAGAATCGGATAAACTGTTCGGATGCCAAAGGAACCTTCGTTTGCTGAATCTGGCCCAGAGTCTCAGCAGCTCTGGTCTGAAAACTGGGGCAGGGGGCTGCTCTCTGCCCCCCTCATCTGTCTGGGTGCTGTGAAACCCCTCCTTCCCCCCTCTATGAACTTTAGCTGCATCCATTTCATTGCATAAGTCACGCATGGTGAAAATCACCCCTCCATCCTCCAGGCCAGGCACCTCTGGTCGTGCGTTCCTTTGACCATTGTCATCTGAGTGGGATTCTTATCAGCTGGCGTTCTGTTCCCTTGAAGTAGAGTTCGCCATTCTGCTTAGCGATTTGTTGTCTGTGCCTCGTGCCTGAAGGAAATTGGCCGAAATCTGTATTTCAGCTGCACACTCTGCGTACAGATTAAACAGAACCGCGTTGGTGGAGAATAATTAAGCCAAGGACCTTGTTTTTCACCTTCATGATGAAAGACAAATGACTTCCAAGGCTTTAATAGGATGATGACACTTGAAATGTTCTTCTGCTTTGGCCGGCTTGGGACTTTCAGAACAGCCCTCTTCATAAACATTCTTTGCAACAACTGCATTTTCATTTAATTGTAGACAGTCATTTTGCAGGAGCTCTTGTCTCTACTTTTTGTGGTTGTTATTGGTGTTTTGTTTTTTTTTTGTTTTTGCCCTGGTGTAATCAAGGCATGCTACACTGCTTCTTGTTGTTGCTGTCGTTAAAGACCCAGTTTCAACTGTATGGTTAACTCTTTTTGAGAAGAAAATGGATTTTTCCCTGCCAGATATAATTCTGCTTCTTACCAGTCTTTTGGGGGTGGGGAGAATCTTGTGGGGGCCACTATTTCTCTCCTTTTCTCATCTTTTTGAAGTGAGTGTCAATTGGGCAAGAAAATTGATTGATTGCCTAGTGGGAAACCAAACCTCCCTAAACCATAAATATGAAACGGGCCTGTAATAGACGTATTTCAACAAAAAAGAGCCATCATTCTTCAGATAGCTCTTGTCCACAGAAGGATATCCTGGCAGCCATTGTCCCTTTTCTCTTCAATGTTACGTTTCTGCCGGAGCCAAGGTGATTTTTCCTGTCTCCTCGCCTCCCCCTCACTTTTGCAGTAACAGTGTTTGCTCTCCGCTTAGCAGGGCGGTCCACAGATGGCTGCCACCCTGCCCAGCCGGCTTTTTCAGGCTTTGTTCCAAACACAATGCTGCCTTTTCTTAGCAGTGGAAATGGGCTGTTCTCCACTGCTTTCTGAGAGAATGGCCCTTTCCTACTCTGTGCATATAAACCAGGCCCAAACCTTGGGCAGCCTATTGTTTTATGGGTTCTCTTAATCCAGGAGGAGGATTTTCTGAGGACCACGGGCGTAAGGGTGGGGGTTGGGAAGGCCAAGGTCCAGAGTTGCTTCCTCTTGCTGAGATGTGAGCACTCAGGTCAGTTTGGATGGATCCCCCATGGCTCTAATGCAACCAGAGTGGGGGCAGGCTTTCAGTTTGTAAAGGAGGTGTTCCCTGCTTCTTTCCAGAAAGCAGTGGTGTTCTGGTTGGTCTCACTGCTGTCTGATCCAGAGACCTGGGCAGACTCACTCTCCTTCCCTGAACTAGAGTTCCCAGGCCTGTGGATGCAGCAGGAATCAAGGATCTCTAGGTCTTCTTAGTTCCAGAACCTCAGGATGGAGTTACTTTTCAGCCCTGCTGCTCCCCACGCTTTCCTGCAGAGGCCCAGCGCACCGAGCCATCGCTTCTCCACCTGCTCGTGCCCCCAGCTGGGAGAGCCGAGTGCATCGTCTCGGCAGGTGGAGCCATTGCCTCTGCCAGCTCTTGTTCAGAGCCTTCACCTGGTGGTTGGCTGGGCTGGAGCTTTGAGTGAACGGGGCGTCCAGATGTGTGGGTTTGTTCATAGGTGAAAGTGTTGGATTACAGCCTGGCATTGGGAGCAGTTGAAAAGGGCACTGGACTGGGAGTCAGGAGTCCTGGCTTCTTGTCCAGGTCACCAGCTCTGTGGATCGGGCCTCCCTTAAGCAAACATTTATTGAGTGCTACTGATGGCCATAAACTCTACAAGATGCTGGGCACACAGAAAGTCAACAAGACATGGACTTTGCCCTCATGGAACTCCCAGTTCAGTGGGGGCAGAAACTGAGGCTAGTATATAGCACAGTAGAGGCCAGGATAAACTCAAGGTTCTATGAGAGCCCAGAGCAGAGGGACACCTCCCCAACTTGGAGGTGATGAGAATCAGGGAGGACTTCCTGTAGGAGGTGATGCTTGAGCTGAAGGTACAGCGTGAGAGTAAGCCAAGGGGACAACAGAGGCAAAGGCATGAGGCCAGGGCAGTGTGAGGTATAACAGAGGCTCCAGGTTGCAGGAACATGGCGTGTAGGGTAGGAATAGATAGGAGGTGAGACCACGGCAGGTGGGGCCCAGTCACGGGGAGCCTTGCTGGGTACATTAGGAGCTTGGGCTTTATCCTGAGGGTATTGAGGAGGCCCCTGAAGGCCAATAACTGGATCATATTTGCATTTTAGAAAGTTCCCTCCAATGGCTGGGATAGAGGATCGTTGTGCAGGGTCAGGAGGCCTCCTAGGAGGTGTTGCAGGAGAGAGAGACAGAAGTGGAGAGACAGAGACAGAGACAGCGAGAAGAGAGAGAGCCTGGAAAGTGGCAGGGGAGATAGAGAGTGGGGAGCAAATCTGAGGAAGGTTTAGGATGTAGAATTGGATGGCCTGTCTGGTCAAAACTGGAGATAAGGAGAGGGACAGGTGAGGGGCGAGGCCTGAGTTTCTGCCTCCTTGAATGACTCGGCAGTGGTGCCAGGTGGGGTGGAGAATAGAGGTGAAGCCACCAATTGAGGATAAAGACTTTGAGGGGCTGAGGGACATCCGGATTGAATGTCCAGCTGGCAGTGGAGCTTTTGGTCTGAAAATAAAGATTTGTTTGGCATTTGAGAAGAGGTGGTGGCTGAAACCACACGAGTAGATGGAAATGGTGATCCGGAGGCAGCATGTATAGAGGGTCCCGGGCAAGAGACAGGAAAGGAGAGTCAGAGAAGCAGGAGACCACACAAGGTCAGTGTTGAGCGTCCAGGGCGGAGAGAATTCCAGAAAGAGGGTGTGATGCACAGTCGGTGGAGCCAGGAGGCCCAGGGACTGACCCTCAGTGTCCCTTGGACTTTGTGAGGACCCAGGCCCTGCCCTCCAGCGTGAGCCTTGGAGCGAGCTCTCCCTCCCCTGGGCCTTGGTTTCATCATCTTGGCCTCAGTGTTGCCAAGAGTCCCCTTCCCACACGGCCCTCCCTCTCCCCTCAGTAAAGCCAGTGCTGCACTCGTGACCCCTGAGGGTCACACGAATGAAACCCCAGGGAGTCAGAGCTGGCTGGGGTTTGGGGAGCTCTTGGTCCGGCCCAGTGTTGGAAGGCAGTGTGTTGTATGGGAACCGAATCCCTGTTTTTCCCCAGCTTGGTGGCCTTGGGCAGACACTTTGCCTTGGTTCCTCACCTGTAAAATGAGGCCCCTAGCACCCACCCCGTAGAAGTGTTTGAAGGTTAGGGGAAGTGGGAGCCTTTGTGTTTATTAAAGATGCGCCACGGGACGGGAGGTGGGCTGATTGACCCAAGGTCAGAGAGAGGGGGCAGCGCGGTGACTGGAACCGGGTGTCTGGTGACCAACCCCGCCGGGGTCTGTCTCTGGCCAGGGATCATACATTAGTAGCCCACGGCCGGGGCAGCCCACAGATGTGTTTTGCTTGGCTCCTGCAGCGTTCTTTTCAAAATGGAATTCGTTGCCAACCTTAAAAATGGGGAGATTTTACCCACAAGCTCACATTTTCAGCTAGACTTGAAAACTTGGAGGATTTGGCCACACTGAGCCCTCTCTGCCCTGGGGCGAGTGGGGGGTGTCCCCTCTGGGGGCCAGACCCTCATCCAGCCGTCCTCCCTCAGTAACCTTGACCTGCTTGGCTCCTGGGGGTGGCTTGAGTTTGCAACGCCAGCCCTTTGACTGACCGTTTGTCCTGAATTTTCTTGCAGCCTGGCCCACTGTTTACTAAAACTGTCCGGTATTTCATAGCTGAGGTCCATACCTTGGCCGTTCGGAGTGAGAGGGCCTGGCTGGAGAAGATGGGACAGAGAGGAGGGTGGAGTCTCTGACGGCTCAGCCCCAGGAGAGATACTGGGGAGAGGGCCTGTGCCATGCGGGCTGCAGGGGGTCAGCAAGGGTGCTGGACAAGGGCCCCTGGCATTTCCTCATTCCTCCCTGCAGGGGTGGCGGGAGGCAGAGGGGACTGTGGGCCCAGCCTGGCCGGCCTGGCCGAGGTCTTGCCCCTGGACTGGCCCGCTTTGTTGATGTCTGAAGGGTAGGGTGGTGGAGGCAGGGGGTGGGGAGGTTCTGCAGCCCCTGGCTCCCGGCAGCCGTGCTTATGTGGGAGAATGTCTGGTATGTTTGGTATCTGGGTGTTTACTTCCCAGGGTGCTCCTGGGTCCCTGGTGTTGAAATGTGGCTCCTCCATGCAGGGGGGAGGGCCCTCAGTGGGCGTGGCCAGGGCTAGATTTGGAGGCAGCAGGGCAGTCACTCCAGGCCTGCCCACTGACAGCTCGCGTGCCCTGAAGCACCTCCACTCTGCACCCGCCCCCCCACCCCCAGGTCTCCTTTTATGCCGGATTCTGCCTGTGCGGGAGGCTGGGTGGGCCCCGGGCAGCCCTGGCCTCACCTGGGAAGCCAGGCAGGGAAGCTGGCGTTTTCAGAGCCCTTCCTGGGTCCCCGGCTCTGGGCTGGAACTGAGTCCCCATGACGACCCTGTGCAAGTGCCTTCCTTGTACAAGTGAGGGACGGAGGCTCAGAGAGGCGGAGTGACTTGCCCAGGAGCACACAGCAGAGCTGCTGAGGGCGACCCAGGCCTCTTAGACCCCAAAGTTCATGCTGAGGACCCTGCTGCCCTGAGTCTCAGATAAGCCTACTTCTCTCTGCCCGTGAGACAGTTCTTGGTCTGAATGAGCCTCTCAGACCTTCACTGCTCTGCTTAGTGCCGGGGGTTTGGTTTGGTTTTCTCCCCGCTCTCTATTTCTGCTTGTCACCTGCTCTATTGCTCTGTTCTCTATTGCTTTGTCCATGTGAGAGTTTCTGTATTTGCAGCGCCTGGGGTTAAAAAGTGTCATTGCTCTTTCTCATCCTGTCTTTTTGTGGGTCTCGCAAGATACATATTTGGAAATGCTTATGAAATGTCAGAATTCAGAATCACATCTGGGTGACTGTTGCCACCGTGTGAGAGCCACGTGGCTGGCAGACGGGGCCTGAGAAACATGACCGGGGTGAGGGGAGGCCCCCCTCCTGCTTTCAGCGTTACACATTTAATGTTAACTGTGCAAAAACTATTTTTTGTTTAAACATACCCAGGTAGGAAAAAACAAAATGGTCATCGTGCTCAGAGTCAGACGCTTCTGCTGCTGCTTTAGGGTCCCATCATCAGGGTGGAGCTGAAAGGGTGGGGGCTTGTTACCTAGGCCACCTGCCCTTCCAAGAGCAGAAGACGCTCAGGCCCTGGGGCCAAAAGGCCTGGATTCAAAGCTGTCACTGACCTTCTGGACAGCCTTGATATCTTTAGTTTCCTCATCTGTGAAAGTGAGGAAGATAATAGGCCTGTCCTGATTGGTTTACTGAGGCCATTTAACCCCCTGGGAGCCCTGATACCCGAGATTTTCTACCTGCTGAGGTGACCCGCCTCTGTTTGTTCAAGGGCTCTTCTGCATCCAGGTTCTGCCACCTTCCCAGCTGTTCTAGAAGCATTGCTCCTGGGTAGGCCTTCTCCCCTGGATTACTGGGGACCACCTTCTGCATCACCTGACTTCACAAGGGTGGGACCCTGGTGTCCCAGGCATCTTTCAGTGGCAAGAGGCAGAAGCCTTCTCCAGCTCCCTTCAGGCCAAAGGAGGCATTTCCAGGGTAGGTTCAGGTGTACCCATCACAGACCCCACAGAGATGAAGCATAGTCAGGCCTCTCCGGGGTGGAATCAGAAGGACCAAGAGAGCTTCTGTCTATCCCTCTGTGTGTACCATCGGCCTGTGGCCATATCCCTGTGTTTCTCTCTCTGTGTCTGCCTTGTTCCCTCTGTCTCTCTCCACCCACCTTTGTCTCTCTGTGTTCCTCTGTCTCTCCTCTCTGTCTCTGTCTTTACCTTTCTCTCTCTGGAGCTCCCTCCATCTCTCGGGGTCTAGACAGGGTGAGGCAAGCCAGATGCCCAGGGCATGGCATTTAAGGAGGCACCCACCCTCAGGTGCTGACCCTGCCCTGGCACAAGCCCCAGAGTGAGTGCCTCCTGAAATGGGTGCCCTGGCTACCTCGCTCACCACGCCCTATCCAGGCCCTGCTTCTCTCTCTGTCACCTGTTCCCTCTCTTTGTCCGACTCCCTCCTATAGCTGAGCGTTGGTTTCTCTCTTACCGCCTGGTCTCTGCTCACCTCCACACATCAGCAGCCTGATCTTTCTGCTTCTCCGGGTTGAAATTGGTTGTCTAGCCTGTATGCCTCCCAGTCCAGCAGTTCAGTTTCAAATTTCTAGTTGGTGAATACAGCCCAGCTCGGGTCACCCGCTCACACCTCATCCAGTCACCTGGATGCCAGGGGCTTGGGAACAGGCTGTCTGAGGAGGGACTGCTCAACAGGAGGGCACCCTTGGCCGCGGATCCCCAGGTCTGTCCCTCCCATGTGAAGGGTGGTGCAGGGGCCCCCCTCACTGCCAGAACACAGACAGCTTTGTCCTTGGGCCTTCCTGGGAATTGGGGATAAACAGAGCCAGGATCCAGTTTGAGAAGAGGGAATGATATGCTTACTCCACCCCTGCCCCCATCTCATGGTTTTTAAATGTCTTGAGCCCCAAGCTGCCTCTTCCTCAGACATGCTGGATCTTCCCTCTGTATCTGCAGAAAAAGTCATATCTCCCATTTGGGGTTCCGGTTTTAGATGTCTGAGCTGTGGGTGGTGAAAACACTCTGCTGTCTCTCACCCACGCGGGACCAAATGCTTCAGAGAATCCGGGGAGCAGCAAGGAGAAGGCAGCAGCCTCAACTCCAGGGATGAGCAAAGGCCTGGGGGAGGGCTGCGCCGGTCCAGGCAGCTCCAGTCAGAGGACGCAGACCATGCAGGCCCAGCGAAAGGAGCCAGAGTGAGCCCGTGGGGATGGAGAAGGCCAAGGGCACTGCCCAACATCTGTCTTATTTCCAGCAGGACCTCAGCATCCGTTTTCTGTGTGCCCTGCGGGAGGCTCTTAAATAGCAGAAGGAGGATTTGGGGGAGAGGCAGCACAGTTTCAAAGGGGAAAGTGTGACGATGGGGTTTTGGGGCCATTTCTTGCTTTATTGGGAGATATTAGCCAAGGCATGGGTACAGGAAAGGCCCAGGGATGGACGTGGAAGCCAGTGGTGCTGTGGTGCTGGGGGCTTTAGGCTTAAGTGCACAGCCTGGATCCTTCCAGGGCCTGCTTGGGATTTGTGCACCCCACGCACCACAGCCATCGGTGGCCTGCACCCTGAATTTTTTTTTTTTTTCTTATTTGGCTGCGTTGGGTCTTCGTTGCTGCGCTCAGGCTTTCTCTAGTTGTGGCGAGCGGGGGCTACTCTTCCTTGCGGTGCGCGGGCTTCTCATCACAGTGGCTTCTCTTTGTTGCGGAGCACAGGCTCTAGGTGCGCGGGCTTCAGTAGTTGTGGCACACGGGCTCCGTAGTTGTGGCTCGTGGGCCCTAGAGCGCAGGCTCAGCAGTTGTGGTGCACGGGCTTAGTTGCTCCGCGGCATGTGGGATCTTCCCGGACCAGGGCTGGAACCCGTGTCCCCTGCATTGGCAGGTGGGTTCTTAAACACTGTGCCACCAGGGAAGTCCCTGCACCCTGAATCTTGACACCCATCTTTGACCAATGTGCTTCTGGGGATGGCAGCACCCAATCCCCAAGATTTGCTGGCCTCCTGCAGACGGAGAGAAGAGGCCATCCCTAGCAGAGACAGCTCCTTATAAGCACTGGAGAAAAGGTTATGCAGATGCAAATGTAGGCAATAAATCACTTTTATAATTATAGAATCCAAGCCTGTGGCGTGTTTCTCTTGAATTTTTTATTCCATTCATTCATTTGACTAACATTTGCTGTGCCCCTACTCAGTGCCATGTTCTATGCCAGGTGCTGGGGATACCCAGGTCCCCCATTCTCCAGATTAGCAGGGAAGGCCGCTACTACATAAGCAGAGAATTACCAAGGGGTATGACAGAGACTCTTACAGCGGGGGAACTCAAAGTGCTGTAGCAGCATAGAAAAAGCAGTTAATTCTATCTGGGGAGTCAAAGGAGCCTTCCTGGAGGAGGTGGCATTTGCTCTTGAGGGTTGTAAGAGTTTACAAATAGGAAAGGAAGGTCATCTCAGGAGGGCCTGGCTGGCTTGGAGAAGGGTGAGACGTTTGGAGTCGAGAGGAATGGCAGGAGGAATTGATGTGGCTGCGGAGGCAGGGTGGAGCAGCCCCCCATCTAGGTGTCATCCTGGCCCAGTTGTTCTCTTAAACTTCCAGCGTTGAGCCTCTTCGCGTCTGCTGCTAGCGCAGCTTCCGTTGGCTTCCAGCTTTATGTAGGATGAGGCCCTGCGCAGGGGTGGGGTGGGGAGGTGGAGGACAGAGGTTGTGTCTCCTAGGAAACGGCAGCTCTGCCAGAACCCCAGAACCCTGTGAGCCTGGCAGGGCCCAGGTTGCACACATCACCTTGGCAGTTTGTGGGCAAACCCTCTCGGCCGAGGGGAGATTGCACTGCCAGCCACTTCCTCCAGTTCCTTCCCTCTGCCTGTCGTCACGGTTACCTCGGCCTTGTTGGGGGTGAGGTAGAGGTTGGGTGGAATCAACTTTGTCCGGGTTTCTATTTCCCCAGATGCGGGTCAGCCAGAGGAGCTGTCACTTCTGGTTCTGTTTCAAAGGAGGCCAAGGGGCTGGGAGGTGCTTGGGTGCGGCCGTGTTGACAAGGCGCCTCTCCAGCCGGCCTCCCAGGCAGGGCGGGAGAGGGTCAGGGAGAAGCTCCAAGGTGGTGGAGAAGGAGAAGGGGCTGCCCTGCCAGGGCCTGTGCTGAGGGCCGTGGGTGCTGTCTCCAGCCCAGGCCCTCGGTCTTGAGCTCCTAGAGCATGCCGGGAGTGTAGGCAGAGAGGCTGTTTATTTTCCTGGCCTGAAGCCCTTTCGGCTGAGACCTTATTCCAGGCCTCAGGCTGCCAGAAGCACCCGCAACTGGCTCCAGAAGTGAGAGAGTTGGCAACCCAACCCTTCTCCAGCGGCCTCGGACTCTAGGCCGTTCCCAGACCGGCTGGTCCTGTGTATCCTCCAGATTCTCCTGGTGGGTAATGGACAGTGAGAGACATCACGTCAAAGTGATCCTAATGGGCTGGGGCTGTGGTCAAGAGCAGGAAGGCTGAAGTCAGAGAAATCTTGAGTTGGAAGCCTGACTCTACCGTTTCCTCACTGTAGCGCTGGTGAGCCTCAGTCTCACCATCTGTGAGATGGGGCAGTCACAGTCCCTTCCTCATCAGACTGTAAGGTTTACATGACCTGTGTTTAAAGCCCTTAGCAAAGTAGGCAACAAATGGCAGCTCTTGTTATTATTATTAATGAAACAACAATAACTGCAGCTTTGAAAGTCTGTGTTGGTGGGCAGCGAGCCTTCTCCTTCCCATTCTACGGGCCCTGTTTCATGCGTGGTAAATTTCCTAGTGTGTCTCTGGGAGAAGCAAGCCTGGAGACTCCAAAGGCCCCTCTGTCTGTGTCCCAAGCAGGGCACTTTAAGGAGCCCATGGGATCCTGGGATGCAAGTGGATGTCCTGGGGGAAGAACATGCAGAGGCAGAGAGAAGGATGAACCCAGGTGAGGGGGCTGGGGAGAGTTTTCCATCACCAGGAGATAGATCTGAGGGTTTGGAAGGACCGAGAGAGAGGACAGAATACCTCCCTCAGGGAGGTGACAGTGGGGGCAGAAGGTGAAATCAACACTCGTGCCCAAGGTGTTTTGCAAGTGCCAGGGAGCCACTGACCTGGCAAATAATGCCCAGAGGGCTTGGGCCAGGCAAGAGAACAGACTGCCACCGCCCATGGGGTGTCACCTCTGTGTGAGGAGAGCGCCAGGCTCTGGGCCTCCTGAACGCTGGCAGAACCCAGGTGGCCCTGCCCTCCTGGGGCACTGACTGCTCCCAGGGATGCCCACCTACTCCGAGAGCATCCTCGGGCCGGCTGGGAAACGCTGCCGTCCCACCCGCCAAGAGGCCAGCGGGCCGGCAGTGCGGCTCACTCACGGCGAGGTGTGGGTTCGGTTGTCCATCTGCCGGTCTGAGCGTAAGGAGGGAAGCTGTACGCCAGGCTTGCCTCAATGTCTCATCCGTGGCTCTTTGCCCTCACAGCTAGACGAGGAAGAAGAGCGAAGGAAAAGGCGTCGGGAGAAGAACAAAGTCGCGGCCGCCCGATGCCGGAACAAGAAGAAGGAACGGACGGAATTTCTGCAGCGGGTGAGCAGGGCAGTGGCCAGGGGGGACCCCGGCCTTGTCCTTTAGTGGCTAGTGTGCTTATAGACCAGGAGATGCCATCGAATGCCTGCAGAATCAATGTGTACTCTCTGGCATCTGCCCAACTGGCCTCGACCCCTCTGCCTTCCCTGCCTTCTCTCCGATGCCCCCTCCCTGAGCCAAGACGCCCAGGGGCAGCCAGCAGCCGTTCTGCCCACCCAGATCCCTGGACCGCCATAGAAGGTGGGAGGAGCCAAGTTCCCCGCCTCTAACTGAGGTCAGACCCGCGATGCTAATGGACCCAGAGGGCCCAGGACTGGCACTACCCATGCCGGTGCGCTGAGGGCTGCCAGAGTTGTCTGGCGCGGGTGCAGATGAAGTCAGTGAGAGCTCCCTGCACGTGGGCAGTGGGCGTAGCGATGGGGCAGAGAAAAGTTCCTCCCTCACGTGCAGGAGGCTCTTCTGGCTCTGCCTCCCATCTGCCTGGCCTCAGCCCCACCGAAGCTGACCCCCGAGCTCTCGGCTGTTGCCTCTGGGACCAGAGGTCAGCTCTGCGTGCCAAGGCCAGTGGAGGGCCGCCTTGCCTCATGGCCCTCGGAGCACATCCCTGCCCTTTCATTTGGAATGTGCCAAATGGGCCTTCCCTGCTCCTGAAAAACGGTAGATGGCTGTGAAGGGACATGACCAGAAAGCTAATTAGTCCAAGCCGGTGGTCTCCAGCCTCCCCACCCCCAATCCCTTGTTGATTTCTAAATAACAATAGTAACACCATAGAATAATAACATCACAGGTCAGGCTCCCTTCTACAGCGTGCAACCGCTAACACTAGTTGCTAACGTGTAAAGTGGGGCCCTGTGCAAAGCGCAGTGTACATATGAGCTCATTTTATTGGCATAATAACTGTATGAGGTAGGGGGCTGCATTATTTTCTGTCTGCACACGGGGACACTAAGGAAGGCACGGGGAGTTAAGTAACTTGCCCGGGTCCCTCAGCAACTAAGCAGTAGAACTGAGATTCGACCTGAGGCTAACTTCAGAGCGTCCATCCTCAGCACTCTGCCCTGCTGGCTCTCATTCATTCATTCGTGGGTTTGTTCATTCCTTTGTTCATTCATTCTTTTGCTCGTTCGTTGATTTGTGGACAAGTAGTTTTAAGCATGTACTGAGTGCCCAGCCCTGTGCTAGGTGCGCTGGGGACACACAGGAAGGACCAGTCGTGGTCCCTCCTGTGGGATCTGGAGAGACAAGGCCGGGCTGGACTGGGTTTTCTCTGATACGGGGGATCTGTGAGTCTCTTCTCATGCTTGCAACAAGCAGAGAGCAAATCTGAGATCATGGGTGTCAACACCGTGGGGCAGTGTGTACACCTCCGGCTGTGAGCATCTAGGGCAGGGGAAAGGTCAGTGGAGGCGGAGTTAGACTCCTGGAGCTGGGAGCCCCTTGGAAGAGATGGTGGACCAACACCAGGCGGGAAGTTTTCAAGAAAATTCTAAGGCATGGGTCTCACATAGGCCTTTAACATAGATGGAGTGTCACACCCCTCATTTCTAGCCCTGAGTGCCTGTGGAGTTGGGCGAGGCATAGCAGGGAACAGAGAATCTCACATCCCATCCCCGCCTTCAAGGGCCTGTCAGCCAGCCAGCAGGCAAGAAGGGCCAAGTGAACGCACACCAGTAACACACTAGTGCAGCGAATGGTCAGCGCCAAGTGAGCGGGACGAGCTGCTCCGCACATTCCAGTAACACCGGCTGAGCACCTACTGTGTGCCAGGCATTTCCCGTATCTCGTTTAATCTTACAACATTCCACTGAGCTAGACATTGATGATCCCCATTTTAGACACGGACCCGTAGCGCAGAGGGTCAGGTTACTTGCCTGCGGTCACACTGCTAGTGTGCGGTGGAGCCGGGACTCACCCAGCTGTTCGCTGACCCATCTGTCCATCCTTAGCACTTGAGTGAGTGCCCGCCACACAGTGGGCCCTCAGGCCATGGCTGCAGTGGGGTGGCAGGCAGGCGACAGGGATGGGATATGTGCTGAGCGTTAGGTTGGGCAAGCGCGGCGGGCTGTGAGCACAGACGGAGGGGCCCTGTCTGAGTCTAGGCTGCGGAAAGACTGCTGATTGAGACATAAGACAGGAGCGGGAGGCAACGCGTGGAAGGACAGGGCTGGAGGGGTCAGTCACCACCAAAGCCAAAGCAAAGGCCAGAGGCAAGAGGTGTTGTTTAAGGATGTGGTGAAGGGAGTGAAAAAAATACCAGTGTAGCTGGAGTGTACAGCCCATGGAGAGAATAGGGCCCCAGAGCCTTCACCTGTCGGGCAATCCCTGTGCTGGGCTGTCTGGGGCGGTCCCGGTTGGTGCCTGCCGGCCGGGCCTGATTATTAATGGTACATTCTTTCACTCTCTCACGTGTCCCTGTTAGGACGATGAAGTGTGTTGGTCATGGAGAGCCATGGGAGCGTTTCAGGAGGAGAGAGATACACCCTGTCGCTGTGGCTGCAGCGTGGGGCACGGAATGGGGAGCTGAGAGTAGAGTGGGAAGACCGGTTATGTGGCGATGGTGCTATCCTGGCGAGAGGAGCAGGCAGCGGCGGACCAAGAGAAGTGCAGGCCTCGAGGATGGAGGTTTCGGGAAGTCTGTCGGGGCTCAAGTCCAGCCCCCCTCATCCCCACGCCCACCTCCTCCTCCCCTCTGGCCTTGGAAGCAGAGGCCGGGTGTGAGGTTTAGGGCGTGAAGGCAGATGGCTGTGTGCACAGTCAGTACCCAAAGACATGGGGGATTCTCTTGTAATTAAGTAATTAGTTTGTTTATTTATTTAACATCTTTATTGGAGTATAACTGCCTTCCAATGTTGTATTAGTTTCTGCTGTACAACAAAGTGAATCAGCTATACGTATACATATATCCCCATATCCCCTCCCCCTTGCCTCTCCCTCCCACCCTCCCTATCCCACCCCTCTAGGTGGACACAAAGCATGGAGCTGATCTCCCTGTGCTATGCGGCTGCTTCCCACTAGCTATCTATTTTACGTTTGGTAGTGTATATATGTCCATGCCACTCTCTCACTTCGTCACAGCTTACCCTTCCCCCTCCCCATATCCTCAAGTCCATTCTCTAGTAGGTCTGTGTCTTTATTCCCATCTCACCCCTAGGTTCTTCATGACCTTTTTTTTTTTTCTTAGATTCCATATACATGTGTTAGCATACGGTATTTGTTTTTCTCTTTCTGACTTACTTCACTCTGTATGACCGACTCTAGGTCCATCTACCTCACTACAAATAACTCAGTTTCGTTTCTTTTTATGGCTGAGTAATATTCCATTGTATATATGTGCCACATCTTCTTTATCCATTCATCTGTTGATGGACACTTAGGTTGCTTCCATGTCCTGGCTATTGTAAATAGAGCTGCAATGAACATAGTGGTACATGACTCTTTTTGAATTACGGTTTTCTCAGGGTATATGCCCAATAGTGGGATTGCTGGGTCGTATGGTAGTTCTATTTTTAGTTTTTTAAGGAACCTCCGTACCGTTCTCCATAGTGGCTGTATCAATTTACATTCCCACCAACAGTGCAAGAGGGTTCCCTTTTCTCCACACCCTCTCCAGCATTTATTGTTTGTAGCTTTTTTGTGTGTGTGTGGTACGCGGGCCTTTCACTGTTGCAGAGCACAGGCTCCAGACACATAGGCTCAGCGGCCATGGCTCACGGGCCCAGCCGCTCCGCGGCATGTGGGATCTTCCCGGACCGGGGCACGAATCCGTGTCCCCTGCATCGGCAGGCGGACTCTCAACCACTGTGCCACCAGGGAAGCCCTGTTTGTAGCTTTTTTGATGATGGCCGTTCTGACTGGTGTGAGGTGATACCTCGCTGTAGATTTGATTTGCGTTTCTGTGATTTATTTTTAACACGTCACATATTTACAAGGCTCGGAGGTACAAAGGTATATGTATGTGTATGTGCGCACGCGCACACACACACACACACACACACACACACACACACACATACATACGCATACACACATAGACGTATAATGTAAAAAGTTACCCTCCCATCCTTGGCCCCTGGACACTCAGAGCCACCCTGGGAGATTCCTGTAGCCTCTCAGAGTTCACCTGCCAGGACCAGCCACATCCCTGAAGGAGGCAGGCCTTTGTGGGGGTCAGATCCACGCCCTGCAGGCCCCAGGCCACCTCCGCTGCCTGCATTCGGGAGCAGCAGCCCCTTGGCTCCCCACAGCTGTACAGCCGGCCTCTGTAACCCCGCTGTGCCCGACACAGCTCCCTGGGTGTGGGCATCAGTGACACAGTCTCACACCCTCACAGCGTTCCTTGCTCTTCATAGCCACTCTCTCCCTGATGGTCACGGTGACTCTGGAGGAGGCAAGGCAGCCCCATTCCACTGAGTGGCATCTGAGGTTCGGAGGGATGAGAGTTGCTCAGCGTCACACAGTGGCCGAGTCAGGACCGGAGCCCAGAGCTTCCTCTGTGGCCCAGCACTCTATTCAGGTGCCCAGGCTCCAGGACTTAGGAATCTTGTTCACAGCAGTGTAGCTGGCCAGTGGCAGAGTCAAGATTTTAACTCAGACAGGGCTTTTGGGCTCAGAAGTCTGCACCAGGCTTTTTTTTTTTTTTTTTTTTTAACAGAAAGAGTTGGGAAGTGGAGCCCATTTTAAGTGCATTAGGGTAACTTTTTAAAATAATAGAGTCAGAGAATCTTAATGCTTAAAGTTCCCTGGGCCAATTATTATATTTTAAGGGGGAAAATGAGGTCCGGAGAAGGGAAGTGACTAGTCCAAGGGCACACAGAAGGATGCCCAGCCCCTCACCCTGTGGGGTTTTTTTTTTAATTAATTAATTTTCATTTTCGGCTGCTTTGGGTCCTCGTTGCTGCACGCAGACTTTCTCTAGTTGCGGCGAGTGGTGGCTACTCTTCGTTGCTGTGCACGGGCTTCTCATTGCGGTGGCTTCTCTTGTTGTGGAGCACGGGCTCTAGGCGCGCGGGCTTCAGTAGTTTTGGCACGTGGGCTCAGTAGTCGTGGCTCACAGGCTCTAGAGCACAGACTCAGCAGTTGTGGCGCACGGGCTTAGTTGCTCCGTGGCATGTGGGATCTTCCCAGACCAGGGATCAAACCCGTGTCCCCTGCATTGGCAGGTGGATTCTTAACCACTGCGTCACCAGGGAAGCCCCGTCACCCTGTGTTTTTTCTGCTCCTTTCACTGACCACTGTGGAGGAGACATTAACCTCCTTCACTTGCATTAATTCCATTCTGAAACGACAAATGGTTTCATTTTCTCTAGGGCAGTAAATATCTACCAGAGGCAAAACGATAAACAAAAATGCAAGAAGGGTTATTCATTTCATACTTAAGGTGCGAAGATCCTAGCCCACGTTCCTGAGTTTATTAGGAAAACAGATCAGGCAATTGCTGTTCTAAGACCACAAACCACTTCTACAATCATGGTTAAAAAAAAATTCCTCTGAGCTCAACGTATACTTACACATTAAATAAATACATAGCACCAACTAATAAAACAGAAGAAAATAAAATGAAAAAGCAGTTAGTTACAGTCTGATAGCCAGACTGTCAGGGGTCAGGATAGTCTATGAGGTACCCATACATTTTCAAACCAGCAAAACATCATGCCATTCCTATGATACACGCACAGGGAAGCAAGTCGCCACATACCCACTGGGTCTTTTTGTGCGATACAGGTGTTCACGTGTAAGGTGGGTTTGACGTGCAGTCTTTTCAAGGACAAGGATGTATATGCAGGGCTGCTGGACCCTGCCCCTTGCATGTCCATTGTAACTTCCGTCCACTGTGCAACCCAACTCGTTCCTTGCCCTCCCCACTGCTCTCCAGAGCAACTCCCACCTCCCTGCTTCCTTGGATACCCCCCAGCCCAGGCTCAAGGGCAGCTCTCCTCCGAGCTGCCCATTCTGCAAATGCAGGCAGTCTCCAAGACCTGCCAAGTTTTCTTGGAAACGGCCTCCTCCTCTGCTTCTCCTCCTTCTTGTCTTCATATTCCCTTGCTCATGGCTTAAAGTAAAAATTCCTTAAGCCTCCCTAACCCTTCAGTTTACAAAATGCTTTTCCCATGTGCAGTCATTTAATCCCCAGGATCATCATCATTTTACCGACGAGATAACTGAGGCTCAGGGAAGTTAGGAAACTTACTCTTGACTCTGATTCCAAACCCCACCAGCTTTTCTGGTTCTGGCTATAAATCCACCTTCCCAGCTTTGTACCCTACTATATCCTAAAGTGACCTATGGTCACAATGGAGGATTTTTATCTCCTAAACACATCTTAAGCTTTCCCCTGTCTGCGTCCTTGTTCACTCAGGGCTTGCTTCTTGAAATGCCCCCCACTCCTACCGACTTTCTCTGTTCAACCAGCGTCAACCTATTTTTCAAACCCAAGGTCAGACCCAGCCATTTAGCCCACTCTCTCATGGTCTTCTAGACCCTGGATGGCTGATGGGCACATGATAAGCTCTGCCCTGCTCTAGAAATCCTTCTTCCCCTTAGAGGGGAAGCTGCACAAGATCTGTGTAGGGGCTCATGGGCCTCTGGACCCCCTAGAGCATTCACTGTACACAGCAGGTTCTCGGCACACGCTTGTGGGTGGGTGGATTGAACCGAAACTCCTGGAGGCAAGAGGCTCAGAGGCTTAGAAGTTGGAGCTAAAACCTTGACTGGGGGGAACCGCACCGTCAGAGACATTCCCAAGGTCACCAGGTTGTAGACCCAGTGGGCAGGCAGCTAAGATGGGCACCTACCTGCCCCAGACTTATGGTTTCACGTGGGGTCTCTCCTGGCCCTCAGCGATGCTCTTCTCTCGGAATTTGGAGAACCATGGACCAGGCCGGCCTCCCTGTCGCGCTTTATCCGGCTGAATCCAAAAACACCCTAGCTGGCTTTTAATATTTTCCCCTGAGCACTTTTTCCTTCTTTGAGGCTGTTCTCCCGCAGCGTCTGGTCATGAGGACTGTATATATCTCAGCAGTTCTGAGTCCCCAGCACTGGGCTGCCTCTGCAGACATGAGCAAAAGGAACAACTCAGTCAGCCTGGCTGGTGTGGGGAAGACAGCAGCCCCGGGGCCCTGGAGAGCCCCGAGGGAGGCTGCCCGGCTGGGCCCCCAGGCGGGGCCGTTCAGCCCATCACAACCACAGCCCACACTCGGTCTGATGCAGGTTGCCCGGCCTTGGCACTGTGGACGTTTTGGATTGATAGTTCTTGTTGTGGGGTCCTGTGCATTGAAGGGTATCTAGGATCATCCCTGATCCCTACCCACTGGATTCCAAGGGCACCCACCCTCCCCAGTTGTGACAACCAAAAATGTCTCCAGATATTGTCACATGTCTCCTGGGAGGCAAAAATTGCTTCTAGTTGAGAATCACTGGTCAACCTTTGCTGGCCCTTGAGTAAATTCCAACCTCCAAACTGGTCATAAGTTTTTAGACAAAGTCCAAGAAATACCATTCCGGTGCCTCTGTGTTTTCCTGGGTTGACCCCCAGAGCCTTGAATTGGTACGCCCATCACCTGTCATCATGAACAGGTAAACCCCCCTAAATCAAATCAACGTTGCTTCCTTGCCCTGGAGCCTCTCCAGCTGAGCTGGAAGTTCTCTGGAAATCTCACTTGAGGTCTATTTAAAGCCACATTTTGGATCCAGAAGGATGACTATTGATTGCCTCCCAGTGGGCAGAGGTTCTAGATATCAGGGGATAAGGAAGAGGCTGTTTAAATCATTATAGACTAATAACCAGGAAGCACATGTTTTAGGAGGAATTACGTGACCACACTGGGCCTGTGGACCCTACAGGCCAATATATCCCCAGCATACATTTATCATATATAAAGCACCTTGCCATTGCACTGCCATCGTGGGCCACCTTTAACCCCTCCGTGGACCCTCCATGCATCTGTTCTGGATACGCTTGGCCTCCATTCCTGTCCCACCCTTTGTTTCTTGTGCAAAGGCCCTGAGGCAGGAGAGTATTTGGCGTATTTGAGCAACAGCAAGGAAGCCACTGTGGCTGGAGTGGATTGAGTGGGGAAGAGAGGTGGGACATGAGCCAGGCTGGCCCCAGGATATAACCTGGGTTCATCCCACTAGCAGCACAGGCCAGTGTCACAGGTGTGACAGGCACGGCCTAAAGAAAGTCAGTTACCCCGGGGGACTCGATAGCAGATTCTGTGCTTCCTCTAGTGGGAACCTGGCAGACAGAAAACAGGCAAACGCCAGCCTGCTGTGCCCTGTGCCTACCCAGAGGGAGAGTCTCTTCCCGGAGCTGGTTCCCAGTGAGAGCCTAAAGCCACGTGTCTGTTTTGCATGCAGGAATCCGAGCGGCTGGAACTCATGAACGCAGAGCTAAAGACCCAGATTGAGGAGCTAAAGCAGGAGCGACAGCAGCTCATTCTGATGCTGAACCGGCATCGCCCCACCTGTATCGTTCGGACGGACAGCGTCAAGACGCCCGAGTCGGAAGGCAACCCGCTGCTTGAGCAGCTAGAGAAGAAGTGACCGTGGGCTTGGGAGGAGGAGGAAGAGGAGGAAGAGGAGGAAGAGGAGGAGGAGGCCACCAGAGGGCCCTTCCTTGGTGCATGAAAAACTTTACAGCAAGGCTCAGCACAACCAGTAATTAGTGGGGCTTTTTTGTGAAACTCAGATCAGCCGCATAAGGGGAAGAGCAGGCTGACGAAACCCAGAAGGACCAAGCGCTGAGACCAAAGTAGACTTGAGGGTGGGGCTGTCCTGCTGGGGCCCAGCGCAAACGAGGCAGGACAGAGGCACCCAGGCCGGAGAGACGCCCAGCCAGGCAGCCTTGGGCACTTCTCCGGCCTCTCCGCCAGGCCACCTACCCCAGGGACCTCCGAGCAGCCAGGAAAAGCCATGAGTTACAACCAAACACGGCTGAGGATGGAGCTGAGTAACACTGCCATCTGCCTGCCCCAGCCCTGACCCCTGACCCTGATGCGAGGCCGGAGAGGGCCGTGATGCGGGGCCCGGTGCGGCCTTGCTGGGGAGTAGCAGCCGGGTGCACCCTCGCCGGCCCTGCTGGAGTTTGCTGCGGGCACGAGGCGCGGGCGCCCTTCCAAAGCACATACTCACTGAATGTTTACAGACTGGCTGTCCTGGCAGGGCTTTCAACTGCACATGTTTTTTATCTTTCTTTTTTTTTTTTTTTAATATTTTTTACAAAAAAAAGATTTTATACAAGCAATATATATATGGATTTCTATAATCACTCGATGTGATACAGTATAAATATGTTATGGTTTGTCTGTTACGAACAGATATCCAGCAGTTATGGCCGTTGTGTGTAACTCCTAAGTACTGTAGTCTCTGGGTGTTGCGGGGTGTCCGGGGAGGGGGTGGGGTGCGTTTCCATCCTGGTAAACCCTTCATAGTACTCAGTCCTGTATTGCTCAGTAAACGTTACTCTTACTTACCCAGCCGCCTCTTGTGGTGTCTGCCTGTGGAATGGGGTGCAAGGCACACCTCGTGACTTCCCGGTGTGCGGTGTCGGAGAATGTTTGGAGCATCTGCTGTGGGCCCTTGGTTTTCACAACAGCCCTCCCAGGTAAGTATTTACATGCCCATTTTATAGATGAGGAAGTCGAGGCTCAGAGAAGTTAAATCTGCAGTACTTCCTTTGCTCATTCACTCAACAAATGTTTCCTGAGTGCCAGCTGGGTGTGTGCCAGGTACGCTACAAGGGGCTGGGTAGTCCCTGGGGAATAAAACAAACCTAGGCCCTGCGCTTATGGAGCTGACGGTCATGAGCTAAATCCTGTGTGTGCTCCACACGCTGTCTCTGTTCATCTTCACAATGGCCTTATCAGGGAGCAGCCGTTGTCCCCATTTGTAGATGAGGAATTCTAGGCCCAGGGAGTTTAAATTTGCCTTGTTGAGGACTTACTGGGTGACCAGCATATATAGTCTCATTCACTTCTCTCAACAGCACAAAATAGGCATCATTACCTCCATTTTAAAAATAACTGAGGCTCAGAGAGGGTAAGTGGCTCATCCAAGATCACCCAGCTCGTGAGGAGCAGAGCTGACGTTTGAACTCTGCTTCCAAAGGCCCATGACTTTCTCCACCTGTGGCCAGCTGACTGTGTGATTGTCCCCGTGGTGGAATGTCTCACCTGATTAGAACAGGAGGCCTATGAGGCCATGGTTACAGATCTAGTTTCTGGGAGGGCTGGGTAGAGTTCCAGGCTGTGCCACGGTCATGGAGTGAACCAGTGATGTGAGCAAATGGTGTGAATGGATACTACCTGCCCCCCCACCACCAAGAACAAGAACAGCTCAGTGCCATAGGCAAGAGCTGCCAGTTACGTGGCATGTGATGGTTCACAGGGCACTTCCATGCAATTACTCATCTGATGTTCCAGCTCTATGAGGCAGGTGGGATAGGTGTTTTAGTCCCATTGTACTGCTGTGCAAACTGAGGCTTACGAAGATTAACGCTCACCCAGCTGTAAACAGGCAGACCCAGGAACTGAGCCCTACTGTCCTACCTTAGACTTGTGTGTTCTCTCTTCTCCATTACTGGGGCTGGATAACTAGTTGCTGATGGTGAGGCTTCACGTCAAGGACAGCAGTGAGCTTGGGTTGCTTCTCAGATCTTGAACGATTCCTTCTGGGATGGACAGGAACCAAGAACAGGTCATTAATACACCTTTGGTTCCTTACTGCCTTATCTCAGGTCCCCTCTACCCAACACGCTCGGTGCGCCACGCCCAGCCCTCACCCTCCGAGCCCTGCCTTGGAAGCAGTGCCTGGTCAGCTCACTGGCAGCTGTGGTGGCACACGGCGAACCCTCAGGCTGTAATCCTTTGACATTTACCAAGCCTTGAGAAAAGTGAAGATGGGGACTTACAGGCCCTCATGTGATCTGGTGGACGTTCCTGCAGGACCACCGCCTGCCCTTGGCTGTGGTTCCTCTGGTCCTGTGCTGGGTGCCGCGAGCCTGTACCTCCAGGACAGAGCCCTCCTTCGCCTCCGAGGACGGGCTGTCTCCCAGAATCAGTGGCATGTGCTATGCTGTGGCCCACCTTTCCTCATCAGGACCACAGCTCCCTGCTGTGGGAAGCCAGAAGTCCGTCAGTCACAATCTGCCTCCTAAGGGCTAATGTTCACATGTTTTCTGTGTGCCTGACAGGTTAGATGCGCTACTGCAGCCAGTCCGTACTACGACCTTGCTGGGAGGTAGATGCCATCATTCCCATGTTACAGATGAGAAAACCGAGGCACAGAGACCAAGTAACTTGCCCAGATCACAGTCCTTTGAGTGACGGAGTCAGGATGTTCTTACAGTCTGACTCCAGGTGTAAAAAGCTGGCCTGGGCCTCACCCTGGGGGAAATGCTGTGTTTGTGGTGCGACCTCAGTTACTGGGAAAACTTGCGTGCAGAGGGCCAGGAGAGATGGCACAGGTTGAGCATTCCCAACTCTCAGACACCCATCTCCAAGTGTACGTACAGAAGACATAACTTTAAAGGCAAGTAGGTTCAAGATCCAGTCTTCTACTGACCAGCCATGAGCCTCACTTATCTGTACAGTAGGAACAGTAATCCAACCCCTTATCTGTACAGTAGGAACAGTAATCCAACAACGCCCTTATGGGGTTGTTGTCAAGGTCAAACATGGAATGCATGTGAAAGTGTCTGGTGAAATACGAAGCTCCACACAGTGGTGATTATCTGTTAGCGGGGATGGTTGTTATTTACCACATAGTACTGATTACTTGAATATCTTTTATTCTCTAAAAGTCGCTGCAGAGTTACTGTTCTGGCCATGTATCTGGTTCCTGTGGCAGTGGGTGCCCGGGATCCAAGACTCCTGCGTTCTTTCGGCTCCTGAACGGCCACAGCCAGCTGTGTCGGGCTCATCATCCTCTCCCTGGGCTTCCTTGTGCCCTCCTGCCAGGTGGTCCTATATGAGACTTGTGCCACATCTGCCCAGGGTTGCTGTGAGAATCAACTGGGCAACCCGAGAAGGACGAGACCCATTAGCTATCAGGGAGGCAGCAACTGGTATGTATTGGTCAGGATTCAGGTTAAAGGGAACTTACCTACACGGCCGGTGGGAAATTGGTGTGACTACTGTGTAAAGCGGTTTGGCGATAACCGGTGACACTCAAGCTACACACACCTTTGACCTAGCAATTTCCCTCCTAAAGATACACCTTTAGGAGGGACCCTGGCACAGGGGCACAAGGAAAAGTACAAGCACGTTTACTGAATGTTCGTCTGTAATAAAGATAAGTGGCAAACAGCCTAAATACCTATGAACAGAAGAGCAGGTAAACAAATTGTGTTTTCATAAAATCGAGTATTACTCAACAGTTATAAAGAATGAATTAGAGCTACAGGTATCAATGTGGGTGAACCTCAGAAACTGTTGAGGATGGGGAGCCAGCTGCAGAAGCATGTATGCGGTGCACCGTTTATACAGTGTTTCCAAACGTGGAAATTGATACTTTATTGTTTATGGGTACACACAGATCTGGGTAATAGAGGTACAAAAGCATGCACAGGAATGCTGTCAACATCAAAATAAGGAATAGGGAGGCTTCCCTGGTGGCGCAGTGGTTGAGAGTCCACCTGCCGATGCAGGGGACACGGGTTCGTGCCCCGGTCCGGGAAGATCCCACGTGCCGCGGAGCGGCTGGGCCCGTGAGTCATGGCCGCTGAGCCTGCGCGTCCGGAGCCTGTGCTCCGCCACGGGAGAGGCCACAACAGTGACAGGCCCGCGTACCGCAAAAAAAAAAGAAAAGAAAAGAAAAGAAATTACTCCTGGGGGGTGGGGAGGAAGGGGTTTGGGGATGGTATCTGGAAGGCTAAAGAGGACACTGGGTTTCAACTGTACGTGTAACATTTCATTTATTTTTAAAAATTTGAATCAAATGTCGAATAATCTTAGAATTTGTCAGGGGTGAGGGATACGCACACAGACGCGGGTTATCTTCTTCATGCTTCTCTGTATGCTTGGTATATTTCCTAATAAAAAGAACAAGCCACAAACACCACAAATAGAAGGTTTTGTTTTTCCATTCTTTCCTTGGCAAACTCAGAAAATAAAACAAAATCTGAAATTACAATAGAGTTGCAGCATACGTTCTTTGAATTTATGCAAATTTAATTGCATGCCTTGAGGGAGAGAAAGATGATTCAAAACATGTGGTTTGTCTAGCTGGCCCTTCCAGTTAATAAGCCGAGTGCCCGGTGGTGAGGGGACCCCGGGGTGAGGGCACCTTGGGGAGTGTTTATCTGTACCACTTCAGCGGGTCCTGGTCCCTGCCCTCTACATAATGAGCCATGCAAGTTATGTTCAAGGTTAATTCCGACTCTACCTTTTCTTGTTACGTCCTGAATATTCAACCCAATCCCTGTGTAAAATGCAACTCCACCACACCTTTAAGTGCAGCTTTAAAGCAAAGGGGGAACCTTTTAAAGACCCAGGTGTCACAGGTGTATCGGATTCCTGTTGCCACTATAACAAAGTACCACAGATTGAATGGCTTAAAACAACACAAATTTTAATATCTTAGCGTTCTGGAGGTCAGAAGTCCAAAATGGGTCTCACTGGGTTAAAATCAAGGTGCCAGCAGGTTGCGTTCCTTTTTGCAGGCTCTGGGGGAGAATCTGTTTTCTGGCCTTTTCCAGTTTATGGAGGCTGCCCACATTCCTTGGGCTCATGGCCCCTTCCAACTTCAAAGCCAGCACTGGCTGCTTGTGTCTTTCTCCTGTTGATCACTCTGACACTAACTCTTCTGCCCTACATCCTTTAAGGACCCTTGTGTTATATTGGCCCCACCTGAATAATGCTGGATAATCTTATTTTAAGGTCAACTGATTAGCAACTTTAATTCCACCTGCAACCTTAATTCCCCCTTGCCACGTGACATAACATAGTCACAGTTTCCATCTTTGGAAGGCCATTATTCTGCCTACCACAGTAGGAATTTACGAGTTGGAGAATCTTTTCTTTTCTTTTTTTTTTTTTTAATTTATTTAGGCTGCGCCAGGTCTTAGTCGCGACATGCGGAATCCTCGTTGCGGCATGCGGGATCTTTTTAGTTGCAGCGTGTGGACTCCCAGTTGTGGCATGCGTGTGGGATCTAGTTCCCACACCAGGGATTAAACCCGGGCTCCCTGCATTGGGAGCATGGAGTCTTACCTATTGGACCACCAGGGAAGTCCCAAGAGTTGGAGATTCTTAACGGCAGCCCTCCTCACTCCCTGGCAAGATAGACTGTTTTCCAAGTAAGTGCCTTAAGGATGGAGTCTCTATACAGACATGCCCAGTGCTTGGCACTTAGTGGATGGTCAACACGCACAACACACGATGAACACAGACGCCACACACAAATCCACAGATATACTCAGACATGTGACACAGTATAGGCAGAGGCAAACACAGTTACATACACAACACACAGGTATATAGACACACATTTATTCATATAAGGTGTGACTAAGTATAAAGCCATGAGGTTGATGCCAATCTTATTCCTTTATATTACATTTCTGTAACCTTGAAATGAGCTTGTTCTCCATACTGGCAAATTGTCTTTCTTTGGTAAGAGCTAAATTATGGTTAATGATCAGGTTAATTAATCCAGGCATACTGTTTTGGCTTAAAAACTAAATACAGTAAGAGACTGAGTTACTCATTTAGGTCCTAAACTGGCTCTGTGGGTTATTCCTAAAGAAACGACTCCCAGCGCTTTGGAACGACTTCAGTGAAGTTATACTTAAGCATCAGCTTCTGCTGTTCGGAAGGACAGTACTCACCTGGGTGGACTGTACCGGGCACCCGTCGTGCCCCATGTTAAGTCCTCTGACCCCAGCTCTATCACGTGACCAGTTCTGAGCAGGTGTGAGCAACTTCACACAGGTGCAATCTGTGTGCAGACTGTGCCTCCCACCTCTGTCCCGGGGACATCCATGACTACCCCCTTGGCACCTACACATATGCAACTTGGAAATTCGGGGGAATCAA
This sequence comes from Delphinus delphis, assembly GCF_949987515.2. Lineage (NCBI taxonomy): Eukaryota > Metazoa > Chordata > Mammalia > Artiodactyla > Delphinidae > Delphinus > Delphinus delphis. The sequence goes on along the minus strand of NC_082684.1, from coordinate 27,680,303 downwards.
TGCCCATAGGGTCCCCTTTGACTAACTGGGGGGAAGAATCAACGGATAGATGCTTTCCCCTTTCATCCTCCAGGTGGAGGGTTCTGAGGCATGTTTCCTAGGTTCCTCAAAAGGTCTTGCAGGATTAAGCAAGACCTGCAGAAGTGACCGATAGAGGTACCCAATTCAATAACACACCTTGTATTGGTTTCCTCTCTTTCTCTGTTTCACTCCTCTCACTCCCACATAAACTACCTGAGCACAAGCATTTGTCTCAGGTTCTGCTTCGGGGGGGCACCCAAGTGAAAAGAGGTGGTATCAGAAGTAACCCTAGAAATCAGACCCTCAGGGATATTTAGGATGGGGTATTTAGAGCTGAGTCTATTTGCCAGTCAGGTGGCAGTGACAGTGAGTGGGGTGGGGAGAATCCCTGACCTGCTGTATTTACTCAGACTCTCCTTTGTGGATTGAGATGTGATACAGGTGGAAAGGGAGGTGACTGCTGTGGCATCTGAATGGTATGGGGATAAGTTATAAAGCTTGAGTTAGTTGCCTTTTGTTAGCCATTTTGGAAGCCTCAGAAAAAGAAAATGCAAAACAGTTCAGACAACTATAATCTCAAGATGTGCTGTGAAAACCAGACTGCATCTCTGGCAGTATTTAAGGAGACACTTGTCTCTCCCAGTCCCAGGGCACACTGTGCTGAGAATCAGGCCCAGAATCTAATCGTAAGGGTGGCAGACCCCTTAAGGAGAACCAATGTCCATCCTTGACAAATTTTCAATATCAAAGTCAGGATGCTAAAAGGGAAAAATGTAGGACCTTGAGACCCAAAATGGGGCATCTGTGTAAATGAGACTTGAACCTCTAGGATCCCTTGAGCCCTCTGGACTGGCAAAAGCGGCCCCCTGCCCCTTAAAAGCAGCCTTCCCTTGCTTGGAGACCGTGGAAAGATTGCACTCGAAGCAGGTACCCTGCAGCGTGATGTTTACCCTCAAGATCCACTGCTGCCACACTCATTACTGCCAGGCAGGTAAATAGGGTCACATCTCAGTTCAGCCCAAGTAAGGGAAATACAGTCCCTGCTCCGGAGGGAAATCACTTATCTGTTGAAGGAACTACAGGATGTGGCAGATCCATCTTAGCAAGCAGCAGCAGAGACATACAAGAATGACTGGGTCTTGAGGGGCCCAGAATACAACCGGGAAGGAGATACGTTTTTTACATGGAAAAACTCACTTGTGACTCAAGGTTCAATGCCATGGCATTGACACCTGGAATGTATCTTAGTACACAGCCGGTATCGCTCCTTGAGGCTTACCCATGATATGAACTTATACAGTGAATGAGGTGGAGATGCTGCACTGCCTTGGCTGAGAATTAAGGAAGAGTCAGATGGTCCGGGGAGGAGGCCCTAGTTAGATGGATTTGTTATGTGAGACTGGGGGCCCCATCACCTGACCACGCTCCTCAGGAGAACCAGAGTGTCACTAAGGCAGTGATGAGGTACTGGAGAGGGGCCACTAGATCCTTGGAGAGGCCCTGAACCGGTCACCTCTGCAGGCCAGGCTGGACAGCAGGAGTTGCTGCCGTAGAACTGGGGTTCCCTAGTGTCAATGGGATTATGCAATTCTAGAATAGTAGAGGCCAGGTGAAGGCAATTAACTGGTATCATGGACAGCAGGGCCTCGTGTACTTTCTTAGATCTAAGTTCACAGACCCAGAGCCCATTGATTGAAGGATAGCTGGCTCCCCTTGAGGAAACCCCCTGTGTTACCATCACATGTATTCAGTACATTATTTAATAAACAAATAAATACATTTATTGAGTAAACACTTCCCTGATCCTTCCCTAAAGGTAACTATATATAGTGGGGAAGGGAATTCTCACATCTTTTGAGGAGCATTGAATCCCAACATCCCCATTAAAATTAAGGGTATGAGATGACACTGATACCAGGGCACCTGCTATTATGCTCTTCCAGAGTAGCTGGAGATGGGTTTGTGGAGGCCAGGAGATAAAAGATGCTCTGGCCCAAGTCTGCCTCTAGTGGGTTTAATAGGCCCACAGACCCTCCCTGTGGCTCTTTCCCCAGCTCCTACTGATAAGAGGGTTTTGGTAGGAAAAGCTGAATAGAAGTGCTTGAAACTATACCATCCCCAGCCAAGATGGCAAATCAGAAATGACTCTACATCCTAGGTGCAACTGCAGAGAACAGCACCACCAGCAAAGACTTAAAGGATGCAAGAGGGTGCTGGCTGTCCATATCATCTCCCTGTAGAATTCACTCATTTGATGTCTGTGAAATCAGATGGGTAGTGGTGAGTGATGGTGGACTACTGTAAACCTAACCAAGTGGTATTCCCTCTCACTACTGCCATGCTTGGGGTGTTATCATGATTAGAACAGGTTATACAGTACCTGGCCTTTGGTAAGCAGCTATTAATTGATAAATGCGTTCTACTCAATTCCCATCCATAAAGAAAATCAAAACCAGCTCACTTTTACATGAGAAAGGCAGAAGTGCCCATTTACTGTCTAGCCCAAGGGCTATATTAACTCTCTTGCCCCCCGTCAGAATATAATCCACAGGAGCTTTGATCCCCTTGACATTCCAAAGAATCCAGCTGCTCCCATTATATTGATAACATGGTGCTGATAAGACCTGCGGAGCAGAAGTGGCTAACACCCTAGGAAGGCACATGAGCATGAGAGAGGATTGGAAAGAAACCCCATGAGGATTCAGGGGCCTGCCGCATGGATGGTATTTTTAGTGGTCCTGCGGTCTAGGGCATTTGGAAGCATCCCTTTCAAGACAAAGGATAAGTAACTGCACCTGGCACTCTGCTACTGAGAAAGAGGCACAGGACCTAGTGGGCCGCTTCGGAATTTTGGAAGCAGCATATATACCTCACTTAGGAACACTGCTCTGACCCACTTCTCAGTGGCTTAGAAAGCTGCTAGTTTTGAGTGGGACCTAGAGCAAGAAAGGCTGCGCATCAGGGCCAGGCTGCAGCACCGACTGCTCTGCCGCTGGTACCGTATCACCATATACGCTGCCACCATATCACCTGGCAGACCCAGTGAGGCTAAGAGGTACCATGGACCATAAGGTGCTGGCTGTTTTGAATGCACAACTCAAGCTAAATTCACAACGTAATATGTTATCTCCCACGGTCTCCTTGAAATGTATCCAACGAGGATCATCTTTCCTTGCCCCAGGTGAAAATTCCAGCAGGTCAGGAACTTTTCTGCTGACTCTCAGGTGAGAGACAGTCCTGTGCCATTCTAAGTCTTCAACTCGTTCATTAGAAGGTCCAGTCTAGGACTTCCCTGGTGGCGCACTGGTGAAGAATCCGCCTGCCAATGCAGGGGGACACGGGTTTGAGCCCTGGTCTGGGAAGATCCCACATGTCACGGAGCAACTGAGCCCGTGTGCCACAGCTACTGAAGCCCGTGCTCTAGAGCCCGCGAGCCACAACTACTGAGCCCACACACCACAACTACTGAAGCCTGCGCGCCTAGAACCCGTGCTCCGCCACAAGAGAAGCCACCGCAATGAGAAGCTCGCGCACCGCAACAAAGACCCGCCGCAGCCAAAAATAAATAAATAAAAAACCCAAAAAACGAAGGTCCAGTCAAAGAAAAAAATGGAAATGCCAAACTTGATCTGCTCAAGTACTCTCCCCTCACCAGCACAGGCCTGCGTCAGGCTGACAGCCTGTAGCCGGCAGAGACAACTGGGTGTCTCTTCTCCATTTCTCCCGTCACCTGTCTCTCTTTTCCCTTCCTTCACCCCAGGCTGACTGGCCAGTTTCTGGCCCCTCCCAGGGATGGAGCAGGAGCTTGGAGCACTGGCGAAGGGGTAGGAATGGCCTACTGTCCTTGAGCTGTCAGGGTCCTAAGCTGGCTTTGGGTGCGCTGGGCCTGGCCAATGTTTAAAGCTGATTCTTTCTTCATAGGTTCTGTCTCCAGGGACCTCTCCTGCATGTCCCTCCACCTGGGCAGATACATCTGCAGCGAGTACTTTCCTGAGGCCCAGAAGACTGTCTCTCACCTCCAGCTTCCTGCTGGCACATCCAGGATCTTCTAGGGCCTTATTAGACAGTCTCCAGCTGGCCCACACCAGCCCACACCGGCCTTAGGAAGCTCTCAGTCATCTCCTGCCCAGAAATACTAGGGCATGTAGACCCAGCCTGGTACAACCGTTCTTCAAAAGGCCCCATGGCAGCCCCCTTCTCACTTGGCTTTAGGAAAAGGAGGCAGCAGCCTCTCCCTCCGGCCTGGTGGAAACAAGGACTCCGCACCACAACAGTGTTCTGTTTTCAAAGAAATGGCATTCTACAAATGCTTTCCCCATCTCTCCATGCCTGGAGCCCCTTTTATATTCACAAATTGGATAAAGGTCCAGTCATCTTGAAACCAGTTCTTTAAAATTTGTGAAGTCTGGGCTTCCCTGGTGGTGCAGTAGTTAAGAATCTGCCTGCCAGTGCAGGGGACACGAGTTCGATCTCTGGTCCGGGAAGATCCCACATGCTGCGGAGCAGCCAAGCCCGTGCGCCACAACTACTGAGCCTGCGCTCTAGAGCCCGCGAGCCACAACTACTGAAGCCGGCGCGCCTAGAGCCTGTGCTCTGCAACAAGAGAAGCCTGCGACTGCAACGAAGAGTAGCCCCCGCTCGCCACAACTAGAGAAAGCTCGTGCGCAGCAATGAAGACCCAATGCAGCCAAAAATAAATAAATAAAATAAATTTATTCAAAAAAAATTTTTTTGTGTGAAGTCTGCACTTGGTGATGTGACCTCACATATGTTGTGCTTTGGTGTCTCAGTCAAAACTTTAATATCTTGATACATTGTTTTCTGAGTTAAAGGGTAGATATTGATTATAAAGTTTCACAGACTCATGATTCCATAGCTGTAAAAAAGAAATTACTGCACGACTGCAGCAGATAGTATGACTTCACAATGAACTAAAGGACAGATACTAATTTTTACTGAGTATGTACCATGTGCTAAGTTCTTATAATTTTATGTCCCATTTTAATGACGAGGAAACTGAGGCAGGTAGCACTACTGGATTCAGTCCAAGAACATTTTATTGAACCAGGTTGGAAGACAAATAGGGACCTGACAGAATCCCTGCCTTTAAGGAGGTCACAGTCCTTTGGGAAGGTGGCAGGGGCAGGTCTAGGGCAAAAGGTAGGGAGATTCTACCCTGGGTCAGGTGACCCTCGGGCCTGTGCTCTTTCCTTCTGAGGGAAAATAATACCCCATTTTGGTTGAGCATACACTTGGTGTGGGACCATCTTAGTTTGCTTCCCCAAATGTAGTTTTCATGTCAGTGTTTTAATCATTTTTTTTTTTTTTTTTTTGCCATACGTGGGCCTCTCACTCTTGTGGCCTCTCCCGTTGCGGAGCACAGGCTCCGGACGCGCAGGCTCAGCAGCCATGGCTCACGGGCCCAGCCGCTCCGCGGCATGTGGGATCTTCCCAGACCGGGGCACGAACCCGCGTCCCCTGCATCGGCAGGCGGACTCTCAACCACTGCACCACCAGGGAAGCCCCAGTGTTTTAATCTTTGACAGCAGTCCTGGCCCCTCTGATCCCTGACGGTCAGCCAACAGGGCAGGAACCCTTTCTTCAACCCCTGGTAGTGGTGGCCATGTCCTCAGGGAGGATGTTCTAATTGGTTCCCATTCCAGTCACTCAATCCCAGCTTCTCCTGTCCTTCCTGTGAGAAGTACCGCTGACACACCAGCTGTAGGCCTCACAGCTGTCAAGCTCCCCAAAGGCCCCAAATCCTTCCCTTTCAGTCCTATTTACTGTGGTATTTATAGTCCAAAGGTGAAGGGTATTCATTCTCCTTCCCTTCCTTTCCTTGCTTAAAATAAGAATCAGTCCACCCTTCTATTAAGCCAGATTTGCATAACACTGCCTGAGAAGATACCTCCTCAGGGCCCAGGGACCAGAGCCTCTGAACTCTCCGTCTTTATACAGGGCTTCTGAAAAAGTTCTGTTCCTCTTTGAAAGCACAGGGGGAATCAGGAGAGACTTCCCTCAAATGCTTTCCCTTCAAGTAGCTGAACCTTTGCATTTCTAAGCAGCTTCCAGCCCAATCTCTACGGAGTCCCTTTCCTGAGGAGAGGGGGAGTCCAAGGTCACCACTGTGCGTCTCATGAAATAAGGTCAAGTGAAACATTCAGCTTCTTAGGGAACTGATTTGGGGGGCCTGGTCAGGTACCCACACACACACTCTGTATCAAGTAGGTGGAGGGACAGGTAGCCCCTCACTCACCCTCCATCCCTGACTGGGCTCCCCACCAAGGAGAAGTTGACCCACAAAGGTGACCTGGGGTCCACAGTTTCTACCCCTCCCCCATACCGGACAGCAGTTCTTTAATTAGGCCTTGCTAAAAAAAGTGGGGGGAGGGTTCTTTCATCATAAACTATAGATAAACAATGAATGGGATTTAGTAAATTAGTTATAGAAATACGAGAACTGTTTAAAAGTATAACACATAGGCGTGGATTCCTCCTCACTAGGAATTAGTTCTAGTCATGTAACCAGGCAAGAGAGGCTAAACTAAGTCATTCCTGTTCACCGTCATCTTCTTTATTTAAACATTTACTTGAAAAATACAAAAGTGAAAAATGGCTTATAATTAAGAGAATGAAAGCCACAGACTGGGAGAAAATATTTGCAAGACACGTATCTGAGAAAGGACGTGAATCCAGAATCTACAAAGGATTCTTAAAACTCAACAATAAGTAAACAAACAATTAAAAATGGGCAAAAGGTCTGAACCGGCACCTCATCAAAGAAGGTATACAGACGGCAAATAAGCATATGAAAAGATGCTCCACGTCACATGTTATTAGAGAATCACAAATTAAAACAATGAGATATAAGTACGCACCTATTAGAATGGCCAAACTCCAAAACAATGGCCACGCCAAATCCTGGGGAAAATGTGGAGCAACAGGAACTCTCATTTAGTGCTGGGGGAATGCAAATTGTATAGCTTCTCGGAAGACAGTCTGGTGATTTCTTACAAAGCTAAACATACTCTCACCGTACAATCCAGCAATTGCCCTCCTTGGTATTTACCCAAAAGAGTCGAAAACATAGGTCCACCCAAAAGTTTATGGCAGCTTTATTCACCATTGCCAAAAACTGACAGCAATCCAGATGTCCTTCAGTGGGCGAATGGATAAACAAACTGCGGTACAGCCTGACAGTGGAATATTATTTAGCAATAAAAAGAAATGAGCTCTCAACCCATGAAAAGACATTGAGGAGCCTGAGGTGCATATTACTAACTGAGAGAAGCCAGTGTGAAAAGGCTACATATATATAGTTTCAGTTATAGGGCATTCTGAAGAAGGCAAAAGAGACAGTAAAAAGATCAGTGGTTGCCAGGGGTTCAGATGGGAGGTGGGGAGAGATGAATAGGTGAGCCCAGGGTATGATTAGGGTGGTAAAACTATTCTGTATGATATTGTAATGGTGCACACGTGACATTATACATTTGTCAAAACTCAAAGTAGTGGCATTTCCCTGGCGGTCCAGTGGTTAAGACTCTGTGTTCCCAATACAGAGGGCACAGGTTCGATCCCTGGCTGCAGAGCTAAGATCCCGAATGCCGCACCGCAAGGCCAAAAAACGAACAAAGAATAAAAAAACAGAAAACCCCCCAAAACTCTAAGTACCATACAACACAAAGAGTGAACCCTAATGTGAAACTAAGGGCTTTAATAATAATATATCAGTATTGGTTCATCAATTGTAATAAATATACCACACCAGTACAAGATATTAATAATGGAGGGGCTTCCCTGGTGGCGCAGTGGTTGAGAGTCCACCTGCCGACGCAGGGGACACGAGTTCGTGCCCCGGTCCACGAAGATCCCACATGCCGCGGAGTGGCTGGGCCCGTGAGCCATGGCCGCTGAGCCTGCGCGTCCGGAGCCTGTGCTCCGCAACAGGAGAGGCCACAGCAGTGAGAGGCCCGCGTACCACAAAAAAAACAAAAAACAAAACAAACAAACAAACAAAAAAATAATGGAGGAAAGTGTCTGGAAGGGACTCTGGGGGAAAGGAAAGGGAATATATGGAACTCTCTATACTCTGCTCAATTTTTCTATAAACGTAAAACTGCTCTAAAAAATAGTCTATTCATTTAAAAAAAGATCTATAATTCCACTTTTTTTAATCACATAAAGTTAGAAGTAGATATTCCAGCCTATTTCATTCCCCGCTCTACGCAGTCCCAGTAAGGTAACCATTGTTTATAACTTGATGTATATGCTTCCTGATTCTTTCCCTAAGTTTCTACAAATATATTGATATTTATACCTATCTAGCATCACACATCAAAAAAAAAAGATGAAATCATGTTTTACATATCAGTCTGCAGCTTGCTTATTGCACTTACATTAAGGACCTCTTTCCAGGACGTGCATGTAGATCTCACTCTTTCTTGGCAACCACAGCTGTTACCATCTCATGGACACTCACCGTGGTCATTAGGCAGAGTTTGCCTGTTAAAGAAGATTCACAGAATCCAATTGACAGTGCTTGCATATCTACAGTTTATTGCAGGAAAAGTATTAAAAACATTGAAGTAAGACAGCAAGGGATCCAGAGGCCAGGTATAAATTCCTACTGTCCTCCCTCTGTAAGAGCCGTACCAGACACTTTCTCTTTTGGGTCACAGGTGTGCCACAAAACACCTCAGACCTAGGAAGCCCCAGATGGAGTTTCCACCAGGGCTTCTTACACCCTGCTGGTCACACAGGCATATTTCTTGCTGGTTTACCATCCCCAGCAGCAGAGACCTTCAGGGGTCTTGCCAAAACCAGGTACAAATCATCAATTTCACTATTGTCAACAAACAATGATGAACAAAGTAAAAGTAAAAACAAAAAATAAACCCTGCTGACCAGTTGGTACCAATTCCTCAGACCCGTGGTTACAAAGCAACACTATTAATCAGTACATTTAATGACTTGGCCAGCGGTCTGTGCTATGCACAAACGTCTCTTATTTCAGTAAATCAACTTGCGCTAATTTCAGTCCTGCTTGAATTAACCCTCACAATACACCGTGGTATGTATGAACAAACTCCATTCAACCATTCCCACGTTGATGAGTGTTTAGTCTACTCCTCCCCCCCATTCCACGTCCCACCCCAACCGCTATCATAAACCTGGCCGCAGTGAACATTCTCATACATATATGCCTACACGTATCGTATGTTCATTTCTGTAGCATACAGCTCTCAAATGAGTCACTTTCCTTTGCCCTTCTTGATCTGTCTTTCCCGTCTTCTTTCCCTGTGTTTTAGGAGGATGGGGACTCACTGTGTGGCACTGCTGGGCTCAGATGCTCACATTCCTGTTAGGGTTTTGCTGTGCTCACTACAGATTCCCTAAAGTGTCAGCTTCAACTTCAGCTCTCTGCACCTGCACTGGGACCCCCACTGTCCTCTGGCTTTCTGCCTCTCAATTCTCCTACACTTTTCCTCCAAAGAATGTGATTACTTCTCTCATAGGTCAGGGCTCTCAATCTCTCTGCACAGTAAAAGGGATCGTTTCTCTAAGGCACTTCTATTATTTTGAAAGTAGACTTTTCCTGATAGAACCTACACCCACAAGCCTGAGTCTAAGGAAAACAAAACAAAACAAATCTACTTTATGTGCTAATTAGCTGCTGTAACAGAGAAACTCCAAATCTCAATGGCTTAACATCAGGAGAGTTCAATTCCTCTCTTCTCAGCCCACATGGCTGCAGAGTGGGGAGCTCTTTACACCCTGCTCAGGGATCCAAGTTCCTTCCATTTTGTGCCCTTCTCCTCCTCTAGAACTTTAGAGTCCTCTCCACTCAGCCAGCAGATGGAGAAAGAGAGAGGAGGGCCACACAAGCCTGAATGTGCAGCAGATTGTGGTGGTTTAAAAATACATCCACAGGGACTTCCGTGGTGGGCCAGTGGTTAAGACTCTGCACTCCCAATACAGAGGGCACAGGTTCAATCCCTGGCTGGGGAACTAAGATCCCACATGCCTCACGGTGTGGCCAAAAAAAAAAAAAAAATCCACAAATTCTTTGATATACCTTCCTTCAGGAGGTGGAGTTTAATTCTCTTCCCCTTGAGCGCAGGCTGGACTTAATGAGTGACCTACTTCTAACAAATAGAGTTCAGAAGTGAAGGTCAATTTCAAGATTAGGTTATAAAGAGACTGCAGCTTCCGTCCCAGGTGCTGTCACTCTTTCTCTACCATCACTCACCCTGGAGGAAGCCCCGTCTTGAGCAGTTCTGTGGGAGCCCATGCAGCGAGGAATGGAAGAACCCCCAGTCTCGATCAAATCTTCAGAGGCTGCAGCCCCAGCCAATAGATGGATGAGAGACCCTCAGCCAGAACCATCCAGGTAAGGCACTCCTGGGTTCCTGACTCTCAGAAACTGTGTGAGGTAGTAATTATTTGTTGTGTTAAACTGTTAACTTTGGGGATAATTTTTTATAGAGCAAATAAATAACTTGCTTTAGATTGCTGAGTTTGGGGATACTTTGTTACACAGCAATAGATAACTAATATACATATCCACCTGCATTTCATTGGCTAGAACTCAGTCACATGGTCATATAACTGCAAGAGAGGCTGGGAAATACAGTCTAGGTGTGTCCCCAGGAAGAAAAGGAAATAGATGTGGTGAACAGCTAACTTGTGTCTATTACTTCATAGAACTTCCAGGATTCCTCTCCCACTTGGCAGAAAAAAAAGTCAAGTCCATCAACTCCTGGGTGATGATAAGAGCCAAAGGTCTCACTTTTGACTACTCATTGCTTGTTTTAGGTGCATTACAACAGCCTTGGATATCTAGAAGGAAGTAAGGAATGCTAAACCCAAATTTACATTTTATTTTATATATTTAAATTTTAGACCAATAATTCTAATTGTATTATTGATTGTTTTTCTTAAAGCTTCTGAAAAATTGTCTACACAAACAATTGTATTATTTATGATCTCAATGTTGCAAGAATAAATATGTATTCATATGCCATGAAAAGGGATTGGAAAGAAACATACAAAATATTAAACATGTTATTCCTGCGTGGTGAGATGATCACTGACTTTCACTTATTTTGTGTGCATGTGTATTTGTATTTTCCAATTTTTCTAAGATGAAGATATGTGTGTTATTTTATAATCAGAAAAGATAATTATAAAAGCAAAGAAAATTATAAAAGTAAAGATGATAAAATAAAAACAATATAAATAATGATTATAAAAAACAAAAAACCAATTCTTCTGTGTGAGAGCCGCACAAAGTGAGCAGGCAGGGGTGGGGTTCCAGCTGAGAAGCACCTATTCTGTTCAGGTTGAGCCTGGACCACACTTGAACTCTGGGGAGCCCCGTCCCGGCTTGTCAGTTCCCCTACCTCGGGGAGACCTGAGCTGACCGGCTCCCCAGGGTGACTGAACCTTTGATTCACTGCAGCCACAATCACTATCATGCTTGATGTGGTCAGATTATTCTCTCTACCTAAACTTTCCCCCCTTCATGAATGGAAAGCATTTGTCTATGGGGAAGACTTCTCCCTAATGATTTCCTGTCTCCTCTATTTCACAGCCACCTACTCACTAAAATGAACAAATCTTCATTTCAGTTTATCAGAATCGCATTGAGGGGTGGTTTCCTCTGCTCCGTGCATCCTCAGGTACCTGCTTCTTTCCCTGTCTTGTCTGCCAGGCTCTGAGCTCCATATCACAGCTAGAGGCTGTGGTTAAGAGCACAGGTTCTGGGGTTCAAACACACACACACACTCACACACACACACACACACACACACACACACACACACTGCCACTTCTTACTGTGTGATTTTGAACAAGTCACTTAACCATTTAGTTTCTTCACCTGTAAAATGGGGCTAAAGCCCTTCATAACTGATGTCACACATTTAAAAGCTTCAGAACAATGCACAGCACATAGAGCGCTGTAAAGGTTGTGGGTGGGAAGCATGAAATTAGACGGGATACCCGCCTCTGCGGAGCTTACAGCTTAGTGGGGAAAGACAGACATGGAATACATAATTAGAAATGTGACGTGACAGAAAAGGAGGGGAAGTAGGATTCAGTGACCTAGGAGGTTGGATTTATCAGATGAGCCTTTCTTCAGATGAGAAAACTGGGGCTCAGGAAAATTAAGTATCTTTCTCTAGATCTCTCTCTTAGCTACGTGGTGGAGCTGGGGTTCAAACCTGCTCTGTCTCACTCCAAGCCCTTGCATTCAGGACCACATTGTGACATTCCTGAGTGGAATACACTCTGCCTCTGTGGGCCCCTTCCTTCATTAAAAAATATATATTAAAAATCATATGTTTACAACCTCATTGATATAAAAACAAATATAACCAAGATTGGGTTATATTCATTTTTATCCTTTTGATCGTAAAAGAAATTAAAACATTTTCAGGGGCTCCTAAAAGTATTGTGGGCCACAGGCCCTGTCCACACAGCTTATCACACAAGCTGAGTATGATACGATATGATTCTGGACCGCCAAGGAGCTTCCAGTTCAATGGAAGCTATAAGAACAAAATGACTAATATTAACAATAATTCTAGCTCAGATGTATTGAGTGCTTGCTTATCTCATTTAAGTCTCCCAATAACCTAAGAATTAGTAAATAATATAATATTAGCAAATTATTAATAATAAAGTTTATTAGTAAATAAAAAATACAAAATTTATTAGTAAATAAATAACATTATTTTTCCCTTGGCAGGCAAGGAAATGGAGTCCCAGAGGGTTGCCATCACTTGCCCACAGTGATGAACACGTCAGGGACAGGGGCAGGATTCAGACCCAGGTCTGCGACCACATGCCTGGATACTTCCCTGTCTGGAGCCCTGCTTCCCATCTACAGCAGGGAAGGCAAGATGAAGGACCCACTGCAGTAGAGGCGGCAGCAAAATGCTGCAACTTAATGATGGGTACTGACAGAGCATGGGGAGAGGCCTGGGTGCACTTAGATCTGGGGGAAACTGCCCCTGACCATCATCTCTCTGTTCAGTGCCCAGATGTCCCCAAATGCCAGGCAGGAAGCCTCTTTCCTTTCCTCCCTCTGGCTTACCTCCCCACTCTGCCACACCAACTTGACTAGGCTTAAGCAGGACTGAAAAAGGTTAAGAAACACCCTCTGAGCTGTGAACCGTGACCGCAGTGGATCTGAGAGGGCAGGAAACACATACACTGGAAGTGTTTCATGGGCGTGACTAGGATGGAGAGTCAGGGTGGGGACCCTCCGGGCTGCACCTGGGAGCCAATAATGGTCACTCAAATAAGAGAACAATGCCAGTGACAAGTATATTTCTAGTTTACAAAGCTCTTCCTCCAATGCATTTTGTTGGTTTTTACCAAGACCCTTGTGAGATTGGTAAAACAGTAATATTAAATGTATATTTATATAGAAATATTAATAAATGAATATTGATTTATTAAATATATAAAAATATATTTTCTTATTTTTATTTTTTGGCCATGCTGTATGGCTTGTGGAATCTTAGTTCCCCAACCAGGGATTGAACCCCAGCCCTCTGCAGTGGAAGCATGGAGTTCTAACCACTAGGCCGTCAGGGAATTCCCTAAATATATATATTTTTAAATGGAATGAAAGATTCTTTAAATTCTCCAGTGCTTTACAATTGGTCATATATATATTATTGCATGATTTAGCCTTTACTTAAAATCCAGCCATAGCTCCTGGTGGCCCTGCCTGGTGTGGCAACCAAGGCCATCCTCCTGGCTCCCTCCTGCTCTGTCTCCTCTCATCCTGGACTCCAGCCAGACTGAAGAGCAGATGCTTCCCCCAAAACTATTCCGACATTCTTACCTTGGTCCTTCCCTAGAATGCCCAGGGTTATATGATGACATGCCCAAGAACACACAATCAGGAAGTGATGGAGTTGATTCAAAACCAGATTGGTCTCACTCCGAAGCACTTGCCAAAGAGAATTCTCTTGGGGGCTCAGTGGTGTACCATCTATTCCTGTGAATGAAGCAAGTGTTAGAAATCCAGGCGGTGTGATACTCCCTCCCTTCACCTGGTGAACACTTGTGTCTCATTTAAGACTCAATTCAAGCACCGCTGTACTTTCAGTGGGTTTTTTTAGATTTGACATTCACCTCATAGTGATCAAGGGGGTCGCAGAGTAAGGATGCTGATGTATTTCTCTAGGAAGAGATGGTCATACCCAAAGACAAAGAAATGGTGTGGAGGCTCTGCACTGGGGGAGAACAGGCACGCCTGTGGCTGCTGCCTAGATTCCCACCATCATGGCGCCTGTGTCGGGGTAAAAGGATGATGTGCTGCTGTGGATCCAGGAAGTGGTAACTCCTTAAACCTTGTCACTGCTTCGCATCTTCAGTGTGACTCATTTTGATGAAATTCAGCGAACTCTGAGCACCTGCTTACCGAGTGGAGTCTTTTTTAGCTAGAAATCTCCACGATTCCCCTCCCCCAAGACTCAGGAAGCTTAGACCCAGACTGTGAAGAGACAAAGCAGAGTGACCAGTGAAGCTCAGAGGACACTGCTCCTGTTCCAGCCATCTCTCATCCCCGTGCTGGGTGCAGTGGGGACTGGGTTTCAAAGGAGCTCACAGGTGAGCAAATGAGAGACACTTGGACAAAAGAACGACACATATATACATATACATACACACCTTTTTTTTCTTGTTGGGTTTAAAAGTCAATCACCAAAGTATGTATAGTACTCACTTTATTGCAGTGGTCTGGAACTGAACCCTCAATATCTCCAAGGTATGCCAGTATGCTGACTGATAGTTTCATGAAGCCAAAATATGTGTAAATGTATACCTTTATATGTATATATATGTAACGCTACATCTATCCAGAATTCATTGAAATACTAACTGATGGCAGTTTTCTCTAGATGGTGGGATTATAATGGTTTGATTGACATGTCTCTGTATTTTCCAATTTTTCTGCTATTATCATGCATTAGTTACATGATCTGAAGAACAAGTTCAAAGCCCATTCTCTTTTAAAAGGCTGGGATTCCAAGTCTAGGGGATGCTTTCTGCGTGAAAGAAGAGGCCTTTTCTCTTCTTGTCCACCTCCCATCCTTTGAGGACGGTTCTAGACAGAACCTCAAACAGAAGTTCCCTGCCTCTGACCAATGTCTTTGCTGCCCTCTGGTGGTCATTTGAGACCTCAGCAAGTCCAATAACCAAGTTTGCCTTCCTAAGTCCCATTTCTTTTTTTTTTTTAATTTCTTTTTATTTTTGGTTGCGTTGGGTCTTCGTTGCTGCGCGCAGGCTCTTCTCTGGTTGCGGCGAGCGGGGGCTACTTTTCGTTGCGATGCGCAGGCTTCTCATTGTTGCGGAGCATGGGCTCTAGGCGCACGGGCTTCAGTAGCTGCGGCACACAGGCTCAGTAGTTGTGGCACATGGGCTTAGGTGCTCCACGGCATGTGGGATCTTCCCGGACCAGGGCTTGAACCCGCGTCCCCTGCGTTGGCAGGCGGATTCTTAACCACTGTGCCACCAGGGAAGCCCAAGTCCCATTTCTTATAACTGTTTTTTACCCCCTGAGGTTGAGCATCCTTATTAAACTGAATGAGATTTGCTCCAGTGCAAGCTTCTTTAAAGCTCTTGTGAAAATGTCATTCTTGTCAAGACCAAAGCCCCCTCAGCCTTGACTGCACAGCCAGAGGGCTTGAGTTACATCATGTGAAGGGCCCTGGTGCGCACTCACCTGCTGCTTTCTAACAGTCGATCAAAGCAGTATTTGGTTTTGGTCAGTATCATTACTGTAAAGCCACCGGCACACCTGCTGAAACGCAAAAGGATGGTGCTTCTCACGGTCTGAGAACGCCCTGTACTCCCACGGAATCACAGTAAGCAATGGCTGGTTCCAGGGCCCCAACCTGGGACTCGTTGAGATTGTGTGGCTTTAAGCAAATTGTGTCACTTCTCTGTTCCTTCATCTGTAACAAGGGAATTGTGACCACGCCTGTCTGGATTTAAACCCCTGCTCTACCACTTATCACTTGAATGCCTTACTTAACATAATGTGCCTCTGATTCCTTACCTATAAAACTGGGGGAAAACAGTGTCTAATTCACAGGGCTGGGAGGATGGAATTAATTAATACATGTGAGTGATTAGATCAATGCCTGGAACATAATTAGTTCTCAATAAATTGTTATTATTATTATTACAGTTACCAGTTACCAAAGCATATTATTAGTTAAATGTCATTCTAAGAATGCATATAGTTAGTAGTAAGGGATTTATTATTTGATAAGTCTTTTATGTCTTAGAAACCATTCTAGGTAGTTTATTTAATACTCACTGCAACCCTTCAAGGAAGGTGTTATCTTCATTTTACAAATGAGGAAACTAAGATTCAAAGAATCTGTTCTTTCCCGTCTGGCTGATTGACTGCTGCCTCCTAAGGTAGCTTGTTTTTACTAATATGTTTTTCTGAAATACTTGGTTATAAGTTAAGGTGATGCCAGTTGCTGTAACAGATAAAGCCCAAATCTCTGTGGTTTGCGAATAGAACTGTGTTTCTCATGAATGCAATAACTCATAAGAGCAGTCCCATTTGGTGGCAGGCCTTCCACATGGTGATTCAGGGATCCTGGCTCCTTTCTATCTCGTGGTTCTGCTCTCCTCAAGGGCTTTGGAGTCCTCTGCATTTAACTGGTGAGTGAGCAAAGAACATGGACCAGGCCTGGAAGTGACATTTCTCAACTCTGTCCATATTCCATAACTTAAAGCTCAGTCCCATAGTCACACTTAACTGCAAGGGAAGCTGGGAAATGTAGTCTAGCTCTGTGTCAGGAGGCAGAGGAAACACAACCTGTCAGCCAGTCTCTGCCATACCTAGCTTATGTCTTTTGCTTAATTCTTTTTTTTTTGGCCACGCCACACAGCTTGCAGGATCTTCGTGCCCTGACCAGGGATTGAACCCAGGCCCCAGCAGTGAAAGCACCGCCAGGGAATTCCCCCTGGCTTATGTCTTAAATAGCCTTGAGGTCTCGGTTTAAATTTCAATTCCTCCAGTAAAAAAGCCTGGCCCCTCGAGTCTGGATTGGGTGTCTCTCCTGTGTACTGCCTTTCTTGTGTCATTCGGTGCGTGTAATTGTAATTCTTTAATCATCTGTCTCCCCATTATTCTGTGGGCTGCATTCGAGCAGGGGCTATGCTGATTTCCATCACTGCTGAATTCCCAGCTCTTACACAGAGCTGGCACATAGTAGGTGCTCAATAATTGCTGAATGGATGACATCTGTTGCAAATGGTTGCAGGGGCAGAAGAAGTGGTTGGGAGTGGTCTCTTGGGCTCCCCTCCTACCCTGGAGGCACTGAGTTTCAGAATCATGGACGGCTCATCCGGGAACAGGGCTGGAAAGCCCTCTGAGGTTGAGGTCGGTGCGTCTGTGCTTTAAGAGTGGATCTGAGACAGCAAGTGTGGTCACAGGTTGTCTGTGCCTCTGCACCTGCCCTCAAGGAGGACTCCATGCAGACCTCTCCTCCTGCACATGTACCCAACAGGGCCTGGCTTCAAGTTTAGGAAACAAACCACTGCCACAAAGGTAAAACGATGTAGCTCATTTATCTATCTGTTGACGATTTATATACTCTCCACTTCCCCAAAAACTTTGCAGTAGCTTATAAAATGAGCATGGTAAGAGAGAGCAACTTGAATGGCAGGGAAAAACCAGTCCTGTCCTGGTGGTATTAGATCATTGAAAATCTGGTAGCTCCAGACATAACAAGATAAGTGTTTTTTCCTTACAATCCAAATCTCTATTTCGGGACAATATTTAGAATGTTTTACTCTTGGGCTCTTTTTGTTCTTCTCTCCCCCTCACTGTCCCTGGGTGTCTGCTAATGATAAGCCTTGGCCTGTAGCTGAGGCTGGGATTGGGGCGGGGACTGTGAACAGCTCATAGCCTCTCTTTTCAGGATTCCAAGCCGCTCTTCAGCTCCAACCCCTTGAGCTCATCCCCACTCCTCTTCCCTTGCTACAAACCCCCTTCCACAGACTGGCGCTAAGATGAAGGTAGTAGCAATGAGCAAAAAGACAGTCCTGCTATGCTGTCAACTATCCTCAGATGAGATGAAAAAGCCAATTTAACAAGACAGAAGGGGGTGGTTGGCAGGGGGATGGGCAAGAATCCCAGCCCGGAGCCTGCTGGCAAGTCACTTCGTGCTTCTGAGCTGCCATCATCTCATCTATGAAGTGGGATAACTGAATCCAGCTACCCTGGGTCAGTATGAGAGTTGGGCTAACCAAAATGGCCTCAGAGGGGCAACACACTTT
Organism: Delphinus delphis; assembly: GCF_949987515.2. Classification (NCBI taxonomy): domain Eukaryota; kingdom Metazoa; phylum Chordata; class Mammalia; order Artiodactyla; family Delphinidae; genus Delphinus; species Delphinus delphis. The sequence goes on along the minus strand of NC_082684.1, from coordinate 27,661,961 downwards.
GCAAGGAACCCCTTAACAAGGGCAAATGTCTCAGGTTACTGCTCTCAGTACCAGCTATGGGAGGGGGGCAAATGAGGGGGAGATGGGATCGTGGGGTCACTTAGCTCTGGGCTCTTCCTGGGGAGGAGTCCAGGGTCGTCTCATGACACCCCAGGGGAAGCTGAGTTATGGGGAGGAAGACCACCGTTCCCCGCTGACGTCTCCCTTCATTAAGGCGTGTGGATTACAGGGACACTCTAGGTTGCCTCTGGGGTTTGGGGACTGAGCTTTGTCTCTGAGCCCAGCCTCCTGGGCACAGGGAGGGCAGGAGGCAGCCTGAAGCCTGGGCTGAAGCAAGCCTGGACCAGTGAATCTGAGAGAGTCTGTAGGCTGAGGAGCACTAAGACCTCAGCAAGATTTGTATTCCAGAACCTTCTCTGGCCCACATAGGCCAGTTCTGTGTTGATTCATAAAAGGGAAAGAGAAAAAAACCCTGGGTTCCAAAGGAGCAAATTTCCAGTCAGTTTTAAAAAGAACCAAAGCCCATCTGAGCTGGAGAAGGGGTTTCCCCCAAACTCTCCCTCCACACACGACAGCAATTGACAAAGACGCTGAGAAAGTGCCGGGAAGTGGGCCGGGAGAGAAGGTGGGGAAGGGGAGGGGCAGCTGGAATGGGGGGCACTTATCACCAGGCTGACAGCCCATGACCCTTCCCCCATAGGCTTCCTGGTTCCATCACCCCTGGGGTGTTTGAAATCAACTTATCCATCCTGTAGTATAGTGTACCGCTGCATGAAAACAACAGAAATATTTACCAAGGAGAAAAAAGGCCCTATAATCTTATCACCCCACCATATCAACCGTTTTCATTTTTTGGGCTTCCTTCCATCCCAATCTTCAGAGTTTAATCATAGATCTACTGCACTTATAATATTAGCTTCTTTCTTTCTTTCTTTCTTTCTTAACATGGTGTGATACTGGGCAAGTTTCAGTTTCTTCATCTGCAAAATGTGACCCTCTCAGCATCCACCTCACAGAGTGGTGTGAGCCTTGAATGAGATCATGGCTGTAAAGTGCATGGCACGTAGTAGTTGCTCAGTAAATGGTAGTCACGATGATTATTTCTAGAAGCATCTCTCTGGTTTTCATTATAAATTCTTCTGTACTGCTAGAAATTCTGAACTCTTTATATGTATTCATGTGATAAAAGAAATTGGAACTACGTACTTATTTTAAAAGAAGTCTGGTCACAGTGAAATGTATTATAATTAGTCTTTAAAGATTCGCATCAGTAGGTGCCTTTTCCGGTACCTCTGAGGTCTTTTCTGGCCTGAGTGGATGGTAGCAGGCCACGCTGATGTAGCTCTTTTTTCAAATACGGATTCCACCACCCACTCTCTCCATTCCTGTGATGATCTGGGAATAAGAAGCACAAGGCCCCTGGGAATCTCCACTCTGGTGTCCATTCACTATGTGTTCCTGGAGAAGTGACCTTTAGTCCTTGGTGCAGGGAACGCAAAGTGCTGGGCTCTTTCTCTATCAGGCTGCAGAGAAGGGGTGGTGTTGGGAAATTGTTCATTGGTGCATCTCTGCAGAGATGAGAGCCTGAGCTGGGACACGGGCTGCTGGGGGCACTTTGATTTTAAGCGTGGCTTTGGTGAGCCCAAGGCTCCCAGGATTGATGTCCATTGCAGGTGTTTGTGCTGCCGTTTCCAGCCCACCTAAGGGTGCATTGGATTACAGGTATACCTGGGAGGATAATGGGAAAAAATTGATATAGATAGATAGATAGATGATGGATAGATAGATAGATAGATATGGAATTTAAGACTCAAGATAGTCAACCCAAAGTCCCTCTCCTTTTGGGGACTCAGTTCTTTCAATAGTGAAATTCAATCTGCAAAAATGACCAGCCGTGGAGTTAAATTATTCTTAGCTCTGGGAGGGAACTGGGAAGTCACTGGACGTTTGTTCTCAAGACTTGTCCCATGATGCAACACCTCTTCAAACTCTTTAAGTTGGGGGACTTCAGAGGGGCCAGGGCAGTTTGGTCCAGGGCTTCATCAATTCAATTCGTTGAATGAATGCTGTGTGCCTAGACCACGCCGGACACTGCTGTGAATACCAGGGACAACCGTGATCGGCCCGGCTGTTAGTGGGCACACGGTCAGTTTGGGAGAAGAAACAGGATATTGCCTATGGCTGTATCAGCAATAGCAGCGGCTGCCATTCACCTAGGGCACCAAATGTAAAAATCTCATGGAATCCTCCAAAAGGCTCCATGATGTATATACTGGTAACATCCTCATTTTTCTGGTGAGGAAACTAAGGTGCTGAACTATGAAATAATTTGCCGGAAGTCACATGGCTAGCTAGTGGTGGAGCCGTGATTCAATTCAGTCTATCTGACTCTAGATCACCACCACCCCTCCCGGTTATAGTTGTTAACTGAAATAAAAATGCTCACTGTAAAAGTTGTGGGTTAAGTTTTATTCGAGGACTTTCTGAGGACTAAAGCTCAGGAGACAGCTTCTCAGATAGCTCTGAGGACCTGCTCTGAAGAGGTAAGGGAGAAGCTAGGGTATATATGAATTTTTTGCTGGGAAAAACATGTAGTCAAACATCAAAAGATTACTGCTAATCACAAAGAACAGACATCTCAAGCTAATGATTTTAGAGCTTTTCTATGTGTGGGAAGATGCAATTTCTTTTGACATAATTTCACATTAAGCGTGTGCACAGATGGACATAAGAGATAGCTCAAATCTCAATGTAAAAGGGTTTCCTTTCATATTATTCCTCTCGGTAGAGTTTCAAGGCCCCTCTCTTTTGCTGACATTTGATATTTGACACCTTGAGATTTTATCTACAGGCACAGAAAGTAGCAACATCATCAGTACATAACGACCCAGCTGGGGACTTCCCTGGCTGTCCAGTGGTTAGGACTCCGCGTTGTCACTGCCGAGGTCTGGGTTTGATCCCCGGTTGGGGAACTAGGATCCCATGAGCCGCATAGTGTGGCCAAAAAAAAAAGAAAAAGAAAGAAAAAAGACCCAACTGCATGAGGTTGCAGTAGTCACTGCCCAGTCCTGAGGACTTAATTACTGCTTTGTTACTTTGTCTCAGATTTCAGCGCCATTTTCTTCTTCTATACCTCCTCCCCTCTCCCTTTCCCCCTCCTTCTTCTCCTGCCCCTTCCTCTTCCTCCTCTTCTTCTGTAAAGTATCAAGATATTTGAAAATACTTAGGACTTCTGTTCTCATTTCTCTTCATGCATTAAAGTAATGGAAGTTGGCAGATTTCCAGTTCCACGACCGCCCAAACATTCACATGATCTCATTGAATGGGATTTCTTTAACATTATAATTCCAAGTTTGGCAACCATCCTGGTCCAGCATTAGAGGCTGCAGGCTTCAATTTTCCAGAGTAGACCTTCTGCCGTAATGCCAGTCAAGATCCCAGATGCAGCTGGGGAAACACAGGTGTTACTTGGATCATCCAGAGATGATATGCTACCAGGTGTGCGAAATCCCTGGAAGTGGGCTAAAGCCAGTGACACCTCAGGAAGCAGCCAGATAGTCCATTCTCGATCATTCTGCAATAAGAAGAGACCATAGAGCACAGACAAGTCTCATCCTCATGACCCACACATTTTTTTCACCTTGAAATAGTTCACAATACAACAATTAGAAAAGGAATTGTAAACGGTACTGATGAACCTAGTGACAAGGCAGGAATAAAGATGCAGGTGTAGAGAATGGACTTGAGGACACAATGGAGGAAGGGGAAGCTGGGTCGAAGTGAGAGAGTAGCATTGACATATATACACTACCAAATGTAAAATAAATAGCTAGTGGGAAGCTGCTGCATAGCACAGGGAGATCAGCTCAGAGCTTTGTGACCACCTAGAGGGGTGGGATAGGGAGGGTGGGAGGGAGGTGCAAGAGGGAGGGGATATGGGGATATGTTTATACGTATAGCTGATTCACTTTGTTGTACAGCAGAAACTAACACAACATTGTAAAGCGATTATAATCCAATAAAGATATTTAAAAAATCAAAAAAAAAAAGAAAAAGGAAAAGGAATTGTGTCGCATACACTTCACAATCTAAAGAAATTCCAAGGAGTTGAAGATGAAAAATTTCATAGACTCTAAGAGTTTTGAGGCTCCTCGAAGGCTTCGCCTCAGTAGATCAGCGTCCTCAGCCCATGGATAAGGCAACTGATGCTGGACCAACGATGCCCTCAAGGTTATACAGCTAGTTGGTGGCAGAGGCAGGACCAGGTCCCTGGTGACTGATACTCAGTTCTTGGTTCTCTCTGTGCCACCACACTACATCCCTCTCTACACCGAAGTAGGTGTGGTGAGGGAAGGCTTCACAGAGAAGGAGGAACATGACCTGGGCTTTGAAGGATGCATGGGGCATGGGTGGGCTTGGAAGAGGGGCCAGGCTTCCTAATGCCAGTTTAGGCTCCTCTGTGGCTTTGCTAACTGAACCGTTAGCTCCCAGAAGGTAGGCATTTGTCTCCTCCACTTTCTCCCCATTTCTGAGTTCCTGGCGTGGGGCTGGCACAAAGGGACTGTTGGGGAGATGAATGAGGCCAACTTCTCCATATCCACTCAAGATCTGACTCCACGTTTTAAGAGAATTGCTAAAGCACTTGGCACTGAATAGATACGCAGCTTATAGTTCCTTCCACTTCCTTCCTTCCTTCTTACGGATGACACTTTTGAGAGTGTGTGCTTACTTACAGTCTCTGAGAGCCATCCAGCCCCCCGGCCCCCTTAGGAATGGGCCCTGGCAGCCATGTTTGTAAGACCAATCCCTGACCCTGTGAGTTGTGAGTGGCTGAGTGACACAGGGGTGGACCCCTGACGCAAACTGCACCCATGAGACCCTCTATCCCAATTTGGAATTGCAACTTTGAGGGGCTCCTCAGGCTTCTCTAATGGTTTGCACTGAGGTGATGGTAGCTTAGGAACTGGGAGACAGCCATCTTCAGACATGGAGAAGTCCCGTGCGGGAAGGCGGGAGATGAAGCAGATGCTGAGGGGCAGCACTGCCAAGAAACCCCAAGACCCAACCGCCCTGAGCCGGTGGAGGCCCCCGCCCCGAGGAGGCCTTCACCTTTTTGTGAACGCCCTCCTCCAGTCACACGAGAAGGACAGTCTGTTGCCTGGAACCCTCACCGTGCTCTGATGTTATCAAGTTTCTGCAGAAGGGACTCACTCAGCCAGTCTCTGACAGGGGAAGTCCTTGGCTGTGTTTTGTGTTAGAGGAACCATACTCTGGAAGGGGGGAGTGTGGGTGAAGGGGAACTTTCTTCTCTTTCTCAAAGGGAGACCCTTGGCCTGGTGGTCTCAATTTGACCCAAGCTCCAGAAGGAATGGGACTCTGGAAAAGACATTAATTTTTTTTTTTCTTTTTTGCAAAGTTTTTTAGTCAGTGGTGTGAATGGGAGAAAAAAGACCCCAGTGGTCGCTTCAACCATTGTGCTAGGTACTGGCGACCAGAGACAAGATAGGACCTTCCTGCCTCATGGTTAGTGAGTGAGGCAGATATGTGGTTAGAATTTCACAGCAATGAGATGAGACGTAAACGTCATGATAAAGAAATGCACAGGCAGGGATGGTCCTCTAAGAACATCCAACGTGGGGGGTCAAAGAGGGTTTCCTGGCAGGGATGACAACCAAGCAGGAGCCTAGGGGTGTGTAGGAGTTGGCCAGGCCAGCGGGGTAAGGGACAACCCAGAGGAAACAGCAAAAATAGAAGAGCAGAGTCGAGAAAGACAATGGTGGCTGCCGAGAAGTACAAGTGGCTAAATCACAGCTGGAGGGTGTGACTTTTCAAGGGAGCTGGGGCTTCTGCAGAGTCGTGATCTCTGAACCTTTTCAACTGTGTGCTGCATCTGTTAAATTTTTTTGAGCGTGCAAAAAGTTTTAATTAGCACGTTTAATTGTTTGCAAAGCAACATTGTATATTTATCTACAAAATAGATACTTGCTCTTGTACTAATATGTCAAAGATTGTAGCTTAATTTCCTTCTGACCTTTTCTGGGGGGTTAAAAATAAATACACATAGAAATTCTAAACTATTCTCCACACCTGGTAACGCATATGGAGAATTGCTCTGCAGATGTGATCAGGAGCCCCTGCAGAATGTGGGGCACCATCTCCCTCCTCCTCTGGCTGTACACCAGCCAGATGTGTAACTGCAGCCTGAGCTGTCCCAGCCGCAGCTGACAGCCTCTGTGCTGGGTGATTCAGATCAGGAAACCTCAGCTAGGTCCGGGCTGTGGGTTGCCTCAGCCTAGACTTCTAGAAATCCTTGTGTCTGGTTTTCCCAGTCTGAATTTCTGGATGTGCATACCACCGTGACAGCCCTTTTTTCTTTTTCTTTTTTTTAAAGTTAACTGAAAGCTGGACTTTATGGCTTGCAGGCTGACAGCAGAGAAGTGTAGAGCTCACCTGGACTGCTGTCTTCCTGTCTACGATTCACTTTCTTTGTCTCTGAGAGTAAAGACTTTTGAGGCACTGGGGCCTCATCTTGTCCTAGGGGCTGAGCTCCTCTAGATGAGATGCCTAATGAGGGCTTGCAGAATGGCATCTCCCTGAGCTCTTTCTGAGGACTTCAGGAACAGCTGTGACAACTAAACAATAGCACAATGACACCAACACCACCGACACTGAGCGTGGTGACCACATGCACCATACTAATGCCTCTTTATATAGTTATCGTCTAGTCTAACTCTCTCAACTAACCCGTGAGCGGCTATGCTGACAAGCCCCACTCTACACACAAGGAAATGGGCCTGGGAGGGATTGACTCCTTGAGTCCCGGTCCATGGGGATCTGGGATAGTCAGGATCCCCGACTCCCAGGCTCCTTCCCACGGTAGGAGGGCTGGGCTTTGGAACCTCATCTTCTATCCTCATGCCTTTGCAAGTTGCTATCATTTGAGGTTCTGCTAATCAAGCTGGGACTAAACCAGGTCAGATGAAAAGAGAACTCATAAAAGGATGGCCTGATGATATTTACTCAGAACTGTAGGGCAACGAATAGTTAAGTAAAAAAACCCAGCAAATAAAAAGGTAAAAACTTTTGGAAAATGTATAGCTTTATTGTGGTATAACTGATACACACAAAAAAACTCACATATTTAATGTAAACACTTGGATGACTTTAGATATATGCAAACACCCGTAATACCATCACCACAATCAAGGTAATAAACATATCCGTCACCTTCAAAAGACTATTTGTGTCCCCCGGCTTTATGTATCTGTGTGCATGTTAAGAACAATTAACATGAGAGGCCCTCTTAACAAGCTTTGAAGTGCCCAGGACCCAGCGTATTTTTCACTATAGGTTCTGGGTGGTATAGCAGGTCTCCAGGACTTACTCATCTCATCTAACTGCGACTTTATATCCATTGAACAACAATTCCCCATCCCACCACCCCCCTGCCCCTGGCAACCACCACCATTCTATTTTCAGCTTAAGGACATAAACACAAAGTTAAAAATAAAATAAGAAAAAAATTTTAAACTCTAGGGCATCTTGTAAAGCCTGGTCATTGTATGCTTCCCTGGCAGGAATGAGGTGGGAGAGGCCATAGGATCAGTTCACCTGTAAGAAGGAGGGAAAAGGAAAAACTTTTTCCTTGCGGTTCCTAAGATGGAGTATTTGCATTGTCGCTACTGTTTTTAACTACCATAAAAATGGCTTATATCCCGGGTCATAACATTTCAAACAATTACAAAAAGGGTAAAGAAAATGTGAAAGTTCTCCGCATCTCCAGGCCTACCCCTAGGCCCACTCTCCACAGGCAAACATTTGAAATCACATCTGGGTTTTGTGCTTCTAGTGGTTACATTCAGAATTCAAAAATATGTTTATACTTCTGTTTCTCAGCTTATCCACTTTAAATATTATTTAAAGACCCCCTCACTTTAAATAATGTGGCCATTGAATATTGAGGAATTTAATTCCATGATATGTCACCTCATTTTTCCCCTCCCAATGTTTCCTTATATTTTTGCTTTTAGTCTATTGGTAAATCTTTATCACTTGAAACAATTTGCTTAAATCTATATTTCTTGGTCCATCACGTTTTACAGTGTCTTTTTTACGGTATCTCCCGCTCTCATTATGTAAGTCACTTGAAAGTCATTTCAATGGGATTTTCCTGTCAAGCACCTGGGCTCAGTCCATCTTAGACCAAAGGTATAAGGGCGTTTTGAAAGTAATCTTTAGATAATAACAGACTTGGAAAGTCCACTGGTACATCTATTTTCTCAGCCCCTAACCGTAATCCTACCACGTGACTACATGAATTCAAGGAAGCTACACTGGCCAGTAGAATGAGAGAGAAATAATACTTTTGTATCCTCTTAGATATATCCTTGAGGGTGATAGTGAGCACAGAGGGACTGTTATATACTCTATCCCATCTATGTCCAGGTGGTAATACAGATAAAATGCTCCCTAAATGAATTCCACAGCTAATTCAGTACCACAGGATTCTATTTACAAATACATTCATGAGAGATTTCTCATTTACGCGAATGCTTCTGTGTTTCAAAGAATAGCTCACAAGGAAAAATAGTCCTTCCACTCCTGTGTAGCATTTAGTGAGGCTACATGGGCCCGACCACGAGTCTGGTCATCTAGATTCCCGAGGACAGGATGATTACCTCTATCACGGGGCAGATAAGATTGAGGAATTGCACAGGGAACACAGGGAGTATGGGAACATGTATGTATGTCTGTCCAAACACAGAGACATTCTGTTTGCTGAGACACCAGAGTGATGAAAGAGTTCCTAGGGACATGAATTGGGAAACTTGACAGAGGGACGCCTGAGGCTGATGGACAGGAGGGTTGGGAAACTTGACAGAGGGACACCTGAGGCTGATGGACAGGAGGGTGACCAGTCTTGCATAAATTCATCGGTTTTGTCGAGCTATACAAACCACCAATCCATCCATACCACCATCTCCCTCAAACTGCCACAGACTTAGAAATGTATGGAGGTACTCTGGGACTTCCCTGATGGCGCAGTGGATAGGACTCCATGCTCCCAATGCAGGGGGCCCGGGTTCGATCCCTGGTCAGGGAACTAGATCCCACATGCATGCCACAACTAAGAGTTTGCATGCTGCCACTTAAGACCCAGTGCAACCAAATAAATAAATAAGAAAAATAAAAGAGGGCTCATGTCCTTTGCTATTTTTATTTAAAAAAAAAGAAATGTATGGAGATATTCTAAAATACCAGTCTCTTGTATGTACGTAATAGTTTAAATTCATTTTTCTTATTATTACAGTGTACATGTTTACTAGAGAAAATAGTTGTTACCATTCTGGTGTAGAGTCTCCCAATTATACACATACCGTTCATCCCACAGTTCAGTCTCAGCAGCCTTGCCTCTTTGATTAGTCTTTTTGTGCACCTCTTTAGTATTTTATTGCATGTTGCCCATGATGGTTAATTCTGTGTGTGGAGTGGGGGAGAGTCTGATATTTGGTCAAACATTATTCTGGCTGTTTTTGTGAGAGTGTATTTACATGGGTTTAACATTTAAACCCATAGACTGAATAAAGCAGATTGCCCTCAGCTGAGAGTTTAGCTAAGTTTCTCCATAGCATTGCTGCCTCAACATCCATTTTTGGCCAAGTGGCCTGAGGGGGCCTTGAACTAACACTAGCCCTGCATGGAAAGGCACACCCTAGGTAACAGCCCACCAGGTCACAAGTAAATGTGAGTTCCTGATATGACTCAGCAGCCCTGTGATTAACAGCCCACCCCACTACCCTTGCCCTGCCTGCCCAGCACCTTCCCCTTGTGTTCCACCTTAGATAAGACCCCCATGGAGCTTCCCAAAACCCTGCTCCTTTTGGTTTAAATTGACCAACCCAGCTTTAGCCTGGGGACCCCAAAGCACAAATAGAGGCATGTGCCCCAGGTCCTGCCACTCTTCCTGCTTTTGCCCTGCCTTGACCTCCCCTCCAGGTGTGCCCTGTGCTTCCTCCAGGACCTGTGAGTAATAAACTTCTCCATTTCGATTTCTCTTGTGGTCTTTTGTGGAACCAGGGCTCACCATCCTGTACCCAGTGCATCATTTAACAAATGTTAATTTAAGAAAGTTGTAACACCTCCCTAATCTGGTGGGCCTCACCAGATCAGCTGAAAGCCTGAACAGAACTAAAAGCTTCATCCACACATGGGTATGAGGCGTTTCTCCTGCTTGACTGCTTTCAAGCTGTCTTTTTTTTTTTTTTTTGCAGTATGCAGGGCTCTCACAGTTGTGGCCTCTCCCGTTGCGGAGCACAAGCTCTGGACGCGCAGGCTCAGCGGCCATGGCTCACAGGCCCAGCCGCTCTGCGACATGTGGGATCTTCCCAGACCGGGGCACAAACCCATGTCCCCTGCATCGGCAGTCAGACTCTCAACCACTGCGCCACCAGGGAAGCCCCTAAGTCTTTTTTTTTTTTTCCTGCCTTCAGACTCAAACTGAAATATCAGTTTTTCCTGGGTCTAGAGCCTGCTGGCCTTTGGACTGGAACCACACCATTGGCTCTTCTGGTCTCCAGCTTGCCAGCTGTAGATTTTGGAATTTGCCCTCTATAATTGTGTGAGTTGGTTTCTTACAATAATTCTCTCTCTCTCATATATGTGTGTGTGTGTGTGTGTGTGTGTGTGTGTGTGTGTGTGTGTGTCTATATATATATATATATATATATATATATATATATATATAGGTTCTGTTCTGTTTCTTTAACTAAAACATTGCCTCTTTCCTTAAAAAAAAAAAAGACTGGAAAAGTGAAAGTGCTGTACTAATCACAAGAAATGTAAATCTTCTAACTTTATAGCAACTGAGATAAAAAGTGGAAATCACTGAGCATGTTGAGTGCAGCAAAACTTTACCCAGTTGATATAAATCAGTCCAATGGATATTCAGTTATAAAGGGGGAAATATAAGTAATTAAATAATAAGGTTGAAATGCTAGAAATATAACATCAAAGATGTGCCTAACAATCCAAAATTCCATCAACAATCAAATGGATAAATAAATTAATTATATTCATTCATTGGAATATCAACATCAGAAGGAACAAACTACAACTACCCTCAATAGACAAATAAACAGAGAAAATGTACAAAGAAAAGAGAAAATCAATAAAGTTAAAAGTTTATTCTTTTAAAAGATCGAGTAAACCAACAAATAGGGAAACCTATAGAGAAAGTAGATTAGTGGTTGCCTAGGGCTTGAGGTGATAGAGACAGATGAGAGATTTGGGAAGTGATGGCTAAGGGGTACAGGGTTTCTTTTTTGGAGTAATGAAAATATTCTAAAATTTATTATGGCGATGAATGCACAACTCTCTGAGTATGGTAAATGCAATTTATTGTACACTTTAAATGGGTGGATTGTATAGTATGTAAATTACATCTCAATAAAGCTGTTAAAATATAATGGCAAAATTAAGATATTCACAGATAAACAAAAGCTGACAATTTATCACTGGTAGACCTATCCTACAAGAAATACTAAAGGGAGACCTTTAGGCTGAAATGAAAGGATGCAAGACAGTGCCTTGAATCCACATGATGAAAATAAAGAGGACTGGTAATGGTAACCACATAGGTTAAAAGAAAAAGAAAATTAAAATTAAAAGGGGGGACTTCCTTGGCGGTCTAGTGGTTAAGACTTCACCTTCCAGTGCAGGGGGTATGGGTTTGATCCCTGGTTGCGGAGATAAGATCCCACATGCCTCACAGCCAAAAAACCAAAACATAAAACAGAAGCAATATTGTAACAAATTCAATAAAGACTTAAAAAATAAAGGTCCACATCAAAAAAATCTTTAAAAAAATTAAATTAAAAGGAAATTAAGGACTTCCCTGGTGGCTCTGTGGTTAAGAATCCGCCTGCCAATGCAGCAGACACAGGTTTGAGCCCTGGTCCAGGAAGATCCCACATGCTGCAGAAGCAGCTAAGTCAGTGTGCCACAACTATTGAGCCACCGCGGAGTAACTAAACCTGTGTGCCACAACTATTGAGCCGGTGCTCTAGAGCCCGCGAGCCACAACTACTGAGTCCCCATGCCACAACTACTGAAGCCCGTGTGCCTAGAGCCCATGCTCCACAACAAGAGAAGCCACCACAATGAGAAGCCCATGCACTGCAATGAAGAGTAGCCCCCACTCACCACAACTAGAGAAAACCCGTGTGCAACAAAAAAGATACAAAGCAGCCAAAAATAAAAATAAATAAAATTTTTAAAAATATTGTAACAAGGGCTTCCCTGGTGGCGCAGTGGTTGAGAGTCCGCCTGCCGATGCAGGGGACGCAGGTTCGTGCCCCGGTCCGGGAGGATCCCCCATGCTGCGGAGCGGCTGGGCCCGTGAGCCATGGCCGCTGAGCCTGCGCGTCTGGAGCCTGTGCTACGCAACGGGAGAGGCCACAACAGTGAGAGGCCCACGTACCGCAAAAAAAAAAAAAAAAAAAATATTGTAACAAATTCAATAAAGACTTTTTAAAAAACAAAAACAAAACAACAACAACAAAAAATGGTACATTAGAAAATATTTAACCCCAAAGCAGGAAGTAATAGAGGAATAGAGGCACAAAAAAGACATAAGAACATAAGACATGTAGAAAACAAGTAGCAAAATGGCAGACATAAACTCTACTTTATTGACAATTACATTAAATGCAAATGGATTAAACACTCCAATCAAAAGGCAGCAATTGGCAGAATGGATTTTAAAAAATGTGATCCAACTACATGCAGTCAATAAGAAGTGCACTTTATTTTTTTTCTTGCTATTTGCCACAATATATTTTTTCATTTTTTTAAATTGGGGTGTAGTTGTTTTACAATGTTGTGTTAGTTTCTACTGTACAGTGACGTGAAGTAGAGTTCCCTGTGCTATATAGCAGGTTCTTATTAGTTATCTATTTTATACATATTAGTGTATATATGTCAATCCCAATCTCCCAAATCATCCCACCCTCCACCCCCACTTTCCCCCCATGGTGGCCATACATTTGTTCTCTACATCTGTGAAGAAATGCACTTTAGATTCAAAGATATAAATAGATTGAATGTAAAAGGATGGGCAAACATATGCCATGTAAACAATAGTCAGAAGAAAGCTGGAGTAGTTATGATAATATCAGAAAAAAAAATAAACCTTAAGAAAAGTATTAGCAGGGTGGCAAAGAAGGATATTTTACAATAATAACAGGATCATTCTCTCAAGAAGACATACCGATTATAAACATAGATGCATGTAACAACATACTCCTTAAAATACATGAAGCAAAAACTGACAGAATTGAAGGGAGAAATAGAAAATTCAACAATAATAGTTGAAAATTCTAACACCCCACTTTCATTAATAGATAGAACAACTGGACATAAGATTAACAAGGAAATAGAAAACTTGAACAACATTCTAAACCAACTAAACCAGACATTGATAGAAAATTCCATTCAAAAGCAGACACATGTTCTCTCAATTGCACCATGGAACGTTCTCCAGAATAGGCCATTTATTAGTCCATAAAACAAGTCTCAATAAAGTTATAAGGATTGAAATCATACAAAGTATATTTTCCAACTGCAATGGAATGAAATTAGAAATAAGCAACAGGAAAAAAATAATGGAAAATTCACATACATGTTGATACTAGATAACACACTCCTAAATAACCAATGGATCAAAAAAGAAATCACAAGGGAAATGAAAAAATAATTTGAGATGAACGAAAACAAAAACATAACACATCAAAACTTACGGGATGCAGCTAAATCATTACTTAGAGGGAATTTTCTAGCTGTATATGTCTATATCAGAATAGAAGAGATATCTTAAATAAATAACCTAAACCTCTACTTTAGGAAACTAGAAAAAGAAGGACAAACTAACTGGAAGGAAGCAGGAGGAAGGAAATAATAAAAAAAATAGAGCAGAAGTAAATTATATAGAGAAGAGAAAAACAGTAGAAAAATTCAAGAAAGCCAGAAGTTGGTCCTTTGAAAAGACCAACATAGATGAAAAACCTTTAACTAGTCTCACCAAGAAAAAAGAGAGAAAAGACTCAAATTAATAAAATCAGAAATGAAACGGGGCATTACTATTGATCTTACAGAAATAAAAATGATTATAAGAGAATAATAAAACAATTTTATGCACACAAATTGGATAACCTAGATAAAATGTAACTTCCTAGAAAGATAAAAACTACTGCAACTTAATCAAGAAGAAATTTTAAAATCTGAATAGAATGAAAACAAATAAAGAGACTGAATTAGTAGTCAAGAACTTGCCACCAAGAAAAGTCTAGGACCTAGGTTTCACTGGTGAATACTACACAACAAAATGTTTAAAAAGAATTAACATCAATCCTTCTCAAAATCTTCCAAAAATTAGAACAACACATGAAAAGGATTATACACCACAACCAAGTGGAATTTAGTCCAAGAATGCAAGATTGGTGCAACATACAAAAATTAATCAATATAATCATATTATTAGAATAAAGAACAAAACCCACATGATCATCTCAATAGATGCAGAAAAAGCATTTGACAAAATCCAACAGCTTTTCATGATAAACTCAACAAACTAGAAGTGGAAGAGAACTTTCCCAACATGATAAAGGACATCTATGAAAAACCCATAACTAACATGATGCTCAATAGTGAAAGACTGAAAAGGATATCGACTCTAACCATTACTATTCGGCATTATACTGGAATTTCTAGCAGTGAAATTAGGCTAGAAAAAGAAATAAAAGACCTACATATTGGAAAGAAAAAAAGTAAAACTATATCTACAGATGACATGATCTTGTATATAGAAAATCCTAAGGAATTCACACACAGATACAAATTTGTTAGAGCTGATAAACAAGTTCAGCAAGGTTGCAGGAAACAAAATCAATTTACAAAAATCAATTATATCTCTATACACCAGCAACAAATGATCCAAAAATGAAATTAAGAAAACAATTCTATTTATATTAGCATCAAAAAGGACTAAATTTAACCAAAAAACCCCTGCAAACTTTACACACCAAAACTACAAAACATCATTGAAAGAAATTAAAGAAGACCTGGATAAATGGGAAGACATCCCATGTTTATGGGTTGGAAAACTTAATATTGTTAAGAGGGCAATACTTCCTAAATTGTTCCTACAGATTTGATGCAATCCACATAATTTTCCAACTACCGTTTTTTGCAGAAACTGATAAGCTGATCCTAAAATTCATATGGTATTATAAGGGTTTCAGAATAGCTTAAACAATCTTAAAAAGAATAAAATTGAAGGACTCACATTTCCCAATTTCAAAACTACTACAAGAAAACAAAACAAAACATACTACAACACAGGGTACTACTGGCATAAGGATAGACATATAAATCAATGAAGGAGATTTTAGAGTCCAGCAATAGACCCACACATTTATAGATAATTGATTTCTGATAAAGTTTCCAAGATCATTCAATGGGGAAAGAATGGTCTTTTCAACAAATAGTGCTGGGACAATTGGATATCTACATGCAAAAACATTAATTTGAACCCATACTTCACACCCTACAAAAATTAACTCAGAATGGATCAAAGACTTAAATGTAAGATCTACAACTATTAAAACTCTTAGAAGAAAATGTAGCTGTAAATCTTTGTGACCTTGGGTTAGGCAATAGTTTCTTAGATATGACACCAAAAACACAAGCAACCAAAAGAAAAAAAAAATACGTAATTTGGACTTCATTAAAATTAAAACTTTTCTGCTTAAAAGGGCCCTATCAAGAAAGTAAAAGACATTATTTCAATAGAAAAAGCAAGTCATCAATCCAGGTTCAGCTTTAATTTCAGCAATCCCATTCCAAGCGACTTGAAAATATATCTCCACAAAAAACTTGTACACAGATGTTTCTAGCTTCATTATTTATAAAAGCCAAAATGTAGAAACAACCCACATGTCCATCAAATGATGAATGGACAAACAAAATGTAGCTTATCTACACAATGGGATATTATTGGGTCATAGAAAGGAATGAAATACTATACATGCTACAACATGGATAAACCATGAAAAGATTATGCTAAATGAGAGAAACCAGTCACAAAGCCTGTGTGACTCTATTTACATGAAATGTCCAAAATAGGTAAACCCACAAAGACAGAAAGTATGTTAGTGATTGTCAGGAAGGGAGGGGAGGAGGGAATGGAGAGTGACTGCTAACAGGTACAGAATTTCTTTCTGAGGTGATGAAAATGTTCTGAAATTAGATAGTGGTGACAGTTGTACAACTCTATGAACACACTGAATTTTTTACTTTAAAAGGGGAAATTTCATGGTGTGTGAATTATATCTCAATTTTAAAATCTGCTAAGAAGTATGAGCAAATAAAGTAATCCCAGGAATGCAAGGTTGGTTTAACATTCAAAAATCAATTAATGTAATTATCATAAAATGGAATAAAGGGGAGAGATCATGGAATTATATCAATAGATTAAGAAAAAGCATTTGACAAAATTCAACAAACATACATTCAAGATGAAGGCTCTCAACAGACTAGAAATAGAAGGGAATTTCCTCAACCTGATGAAGGAAAATCTATAAAGTATAAAACTGTATAGGTTACTTTCTACTTAATGGTAAAGACTGAATGCTTATCTCTTCAGATCAGAAATAAGACAAGGATGTCAACTCTCAATACTTTTATTCAACACTGAACTATACACAAAGTCTATGCAACAAAGCAAGAAAAAAAGGCAAATGGGTTGGAAAGGAAAAAGTAAAACTGTCTTTATTCACAGAAAACATAATCATCTAAGAAAATCCTAAGGAATCTACATAAAAGATACTAGAACTAATACATGACTATAGCAAGGTTGCAGGTATTCCTAACTAGGTAGTCACCCAAGAAAAATGAAAGCATATATCCCCCAAAAGACTTTTACATTTAATATGCGTAGCCACTTTACTCATAATAGTCAAAACTTGAAGACAACTCAAATGTCCAACAACAGGCGAATAAATAACAAACTGCCCTTGGAGGAGACATCTTTGTTCAGGGGCCAGTTGCTACTGAAAGTTTGCCCTATGGAGCCAGGAGTGGGTGGAGAGGAAGGCAATGGGACAGTAAGGTAAGTGATACTAATCTGGCCTGGCCAGCCTAGGAATAAAGAACACTTGGTTGGGAGGTAGAGAGGAGAGTTGCTTAGCAAGAGAGGAGTGAAGGTCTCAGACAGGACTGTGAGATTTGGGAAGTAGTAACAAAGATCCCAGAACAGAAAGGGTAGCCTGGTACACAATAGCTTTGAGGAGGGTGACTCTGGGGAGAAACTGTGTAAAGAGGACTTCGGAAAGTTGGTATGTGATGTGATTCCCTCTTCTTTTTTTTTTTTTTTTTTGCGATATGTGGGTCTCTCACTGTTGTGGCCTCTCCCGTTGCGGAGCACAGGCTCCAGATGCGCAGGCTCAGCGGCCATGGCTCACGGGCCCAGCCACTCCGCGGCATGTGGGATCTTCGTGGACCGGGGCACGAACCCATGTCCCCTGCATCGGCAGGTGGACTCTCAACCACTGCGCCACCAGGGAAGCCCGTGATTCCCTCTTCTTAATGCTTCTTTTGGATGAGACACTGTACTGGGATAAGCCCACATCTATTTGGGCTATATAAAATAAATACAACAGCAGTAATAGCTATAGGCACCAAATGCTTACTAGGCACCAATCATTGTGCTAAGCAATTTAAATACGTTCAATGTTATGAGGTGGGTACTGTAATTCCCATTACATAGATGAGGAAACTGAGGCACGGAGTTTTATGTGCTCTGCCTGAGATCACATGGTTACTAAGTGGCAGAGACAGAACATTTGATTGCATATTCAAACCCAAAGCTAAGAAGCTGTTTCCCTTTTCTCACCTTCTTCCATAGAGCTTTCTCCACACCCTTTCAGGGTTGGGTGGGTGAGGGAGGGGTGCTGAAATGTGATTTGGTAGGCCTCATATTCCCAAAGCACCTTATGTCCAAACGAGGTCATATATCCAGCCAGAAAGACTCAGCCAGGCCTGAGAGAACGTTCGGGGATCCATCCAGCATTGAAGCTACTTCCCACTGCCAGTCAGTACCACCTCCAGCGAGCCATGAACTAATAATTGTATAAATACCATAATTATCTGGTTCTAGTGCAAATATGTTGCTTTCAAAATACACCTTTTTATTACCTTGTCTTGATATACCTTCATTTTTTAATCCAGTCGGCAACTGAAAAACGGAATGGCCTCTCTCATCCTTTGAGAGCCCCTGTTCCCTTCCCTCTGGTCTGCAAGGGGCAGGTAAGAGGGGAGCCTGCCAGAAGCAGCTCTGATGCTCACCCTAGGAGCTGCCCATGGCTCCGTGGTCAGCATGGCTACACCCACAGGCTGAAGTAGGTCCAAAACCTGGGGACTCAGAAGCTGCATGGAACAAAGCATATCTGTCCAGAGGTTTCCTGAGCTTTGAGGGGGTTTGTGAGGAGTTTACCAGGTCCAGGTTGATAGGGGGCATCGCTGCTTTAGGACGCATGGTCTTTAATCCATTGGTTCTCACCTGGCAATTTTGATCCCACCCTCCCCCCACCAAAAGGACATCTAGCAAGGTCTGGAGACTTCTTTTAAAATTTATTTTATTGAAGTATAGTTGATTTACAATTTATGATGTTTTGTTAATTTCTGCTGTACAGCTAAGTGACTCAGTTATACATATATACATATATATATTCCTTTTCATATTTTTTTCATTATGGTTTATCACAGGATATTGAATATAGTTCCCTGTGCTGTACAGTAGGATCTTGTTGCTTATCCATTCTATATATAATAGTTTGCATCTGCTAATCAAGGTCTGGAAATATTTTTGATTTTCATAACTGGGGAGTTTTACTGGCATCTAGTGGGTAGAGATCAGAGACGCCGATAAACAGCCTACAATGCACAGCATAGCCCCCCACAACAAAGATTTATCCACTCCAAATGTCAAAATGCTGAAGTTGAGAAACCCTATTTAACCCTTTGGGAACAGCACATTCATGGCGGCCACTCCCTCCTAAGAAGCTTCCGACAGACCTTTATCTGGGTTTAAAGCCTAGATTAAATGGTTGGACTACAGGCCCTGCCCATGCCCTCAGGGGGAATTTCCCTATCATCACCTGGCCACCCACTCTGGCCCCTTTGCTGGTGGGCTCTGCCCTCAGGTAAATATTTTCCCTACTTGTTTGGGAAACTTTGAGAAAAATCCCCTTTTGCCATCTTGTAAGCCTTGAAGATGTACCATACTCTGCTTTGTGCTTTACCACCAAAAAAAAAAAAAAAATTTTTTTTTTAATAAGGCAGCTAGGGGATTTTTATTATTTTTGCTCAAATAACTAAAGAGTTGCAGTCAGTTCTTAAGATTTCAAAGGTGGCACATCCAACACGGTGCTCAGATAGAGCTCAGAAAAAAGAGTGGGTTTGGTGTCAATGCATTAATGGTCTAGATGGGAGGGGTGATAACCTAGAAATTCTGACCTGGGCGGGTGCAGCCTGGAAAGATGAGTGGCCGCTGATGGGAAGGCCTCCCACCTCCCCCCAGCCTCCAGCCAACAGTGAGGGGCCCTTGGGGACCCCGGGGACATTTGCCTGCACTCTCAGGAGACTCTTCTTTCCTCTTCCTGGGTTTCATCTTTACTAACTAGACAGTGAGCTATCAGGGAATGTGAGGCAAAATGCTCTAGGAATGTGAAACTGCCTCTCAGAGGAAAAGGCACAGGGGCCTGAAAATGCAGCCCGTGGAGCCAGGTGCCCGCTGAGGGCACCTGAGCATCTTCGAGGGGAGGGGAGCACACCTAACCCTTCCTGAGCCTCAGCCCCCTCCGCGGCCAGCCCCCCTTTCCTGGCTTGCTTCGGTGGACTGAACCCTAGGGTTCACGCACCCAGGTCCTGTATCAGCTCAAAGCGGGTGAGGAAAGTAGATTTGGAGCCTGTTAACCCCAGGGTGTGAGGGTCTGTGTGTCCCAGAGTGGGTGAGAGAGAATGAACAGAGATGAAAGAGCTGGGCCTGGAAGCTTAACTGGACTCTGAGGCCACAAAGTGCCCCCTCCTGGAGACATGTGCTCCACGATTTCCCCTCCATGCAATGGCTTCATGTTAGAACCATCAGGGGAGCTTTTAAAAAATACCTGAGCTCAAACCAATTAAATCAAAATATCTGAGGGGTGTCCCAAGCAAGTACTTCCTTCCTTCTTTTTGACATTGGGAGATTTCCCACCTCCTTCCAGGGAAGGAAGCCTGACTCCTGAAATCACTGTCCTGAAGGAAAAGTACCTAGTTCTGTAGTCAGCCACCCCCCAACCCCCCCACGCCGGGGGACATGCCACAGACACTCAGGAAGTTTCTCCTTTGCTAGGTTTCTTAGTTTCAATCCATTTTCTTAACAATTTGGTCAGAGCATCTCTGCTTTCGTAAAACCCGGGTCTTGGAAATGAGCTGATTCAGTAGGGGTTGGACTGAAGTCTATATTCGTGCTGCCACTGGCAAGAGCAAAGGACCAGGAGAACTAGACTGGTGTGAACATAGCAAGTTTGTGGCACTTAAAAAATATCTATTTTCAATTACCTTAAGAAGCCCATTTGTCTACAACGTATCCTGATAATTTTAAACAAGGCTGATCTAATAGGCACTTGTATTATGATACTAGTTATTTAGACACTGAAATACATACTGGCAAATGGCTGCTGTCTTAAGTTCCCAGAGTTCCCTTCCCCCCACTTACCCCCTCCCCTCCCTCAGGACCACCCCGTCTCCCACCTCTGTGATCCCACCACTCAAAAGTTATTTGCTGTCAAAGAATTACACTGCCTTACAGTGTGCCTCTCTCTCATGTAATTGGAGAAACTGTCTGTCAGCCTATCACAGGTAAAACAATGTAAAAATGTTTCCCATACTTATTATAAATATGACTGTAATACTGTATGCCTTAAAAATTTTATACCAATTTGTTCATTAGCATATAGGCTAGGCTACCATAAAGCAATCATACTGCTGCTTCTTTGTTACCCATGAATGAATCATTATACCTGTGAATAAATAGGAATTTCTTCTTTTTCACATTGTCTTTTTTAAAAAATATTTTTATTTATTTACTTGGCTGTGTCGGTGTTAGTTGTGGCACGCAGGATCTTTTGTTGTGGAGAGGGGGCTCTTCATTGTGGCTTGTGGGCTTCTCTCTAGTTGTGGCATGTGGGCTCCAGAGCGTGCGGGCTCAGTAGTTGTGGCATATGGGCTTAGCTGCCCCATGGCACATGGGATCTTAGTTCCCCGACCAGGGATCGAGCCCACATCCCCTGCATTGGAAGGAGGATTTTTGTTTTTAATTAATTAATTTTTATTTTTGGCTATTTTGGGGGTCTTTGTTGCTGCGCTCAGGCGGCGAGCAGGGGCTACTCTTCGTTGTGGTGCACGGGCTTCTCATTGCGGTGGCTTCTCTTGTTGCAGAGCACGGGCTCTAGGCGCACAGGCTTCAGTAGTTGTGGCAAGTGGGCTCAGTAGTTGTGGCTCGTGGGCTCTAGAACGCAGGTTCAGTAGTTGTGGCGCATGGGCTTAGCTGCTCCACGGCATGTGGGATCTTCCCAGACCAGGGCTCGAACCCTTGTCCCCTGCACTGGCAGGAGGATTCTTAACCACTGCGCCACCAGGGAAGGGAAGTCCAGAAGGAGGATTCTTACCCAGTGAACCACCCAGGGAAGTCCCCTCACATTGCCTTTTCATTTTTGATATCTAGTGTTAGTAATATGTATAACATCTACAGTCTTTTGTATCATATAAGACAATATTGATGTAGGTATTGACAGACAATTCATCTTATAAACAGATGATGTAAACTTACAGTATCAATAAATGAAATATAGTACTATAAACATATTTTCTCTTCCTTTTGATTTTCTTAATAACATCTTCTTTCTTCTAGCTTACATTATTATAAGAATACAGTATATAATACACATTACATACAAAATAGGCGTTACTCGACTGTTTATGTTATTGGTAAGGTTTCCAGTCAACAGTAAGCTATTAGTAGTTAAAGGTTTGGAGGAGTCAAAAGTTATATGTAGATTTTTGACAATGCGGGGGTCAGCACCCCTAACCCCTGAGTTGTTCAAAGGTCAACTGTACTTACCTCCTGTGACGGTTGTGAGAATTAAATGAGTCATTTTATGTGCCTGACATACAGTAAGTGATACACAGCAAGGGTGCTGGGTACAGTTGTACAAATTGTTCACTGCTCAAGAGCCCTGACCTTAGAAGTCAAATAGGGGCTCACCAGTGGCCTGCGATTGCCTACCAAGAGGTGGCACTGTTTTCTAATTTGTACCAGGGCCATGCATGAGCCAACAATTGTCGTGATAGGTGTTGTTAGCATAAGGGATTTAAGTTTCTAGCAAATGCTGCCTTAGCATTACCCTTAGGCTCTGGGCTGATGCTAACTGAGCTGATGCTGGCTGTTTTACAACAGGTACTTGGAGGCTTTGTGGTGTTCTCAGAACACCTCAGTGAGAATGCCTGTATTCCAAGCCTTGCGGTGACCATTCAGATACTGTGTAATAAAAAATAGAAATTCAATGTAAAAATATTGGCAATGTAAAAAGTTAAAAATCATGCACAGCAGCACTATGTATTGCTTAGGTATACATACAGATATGGTTCAAGTATAGAGAAATGCATAAGAATGATAAGAACCACATTCTGGTTAACGGTTACCTGGGTGGAGAGGGAATGGGATTAGGGAGGGATATACAGGGGCCTTCTGTTCTATTCATAACTTAATTAAGCTTAATGGTGGCTATGCAAGAGTTTATTATTCTTTAATCTTAAATATTTAAAAATAATTTATAATCAGTACTATTGAAGAGACCATCTTTCTACGTAAGAGCTAATTTTTCATTTCTCTTCTCATTAGTCTCTGTTAAATAGTAAAGCAGTGTGTTGATTTGGAACCACTGAATCAAGCAATCATTCATTCAACGAGTATTTCCTGTTGAATGGTAGAAAGTTCAGAGTTAAGACCTTCACCTGAACATTATATAACACTTCTGATAGCCTTTTTGGTTATTTGACTTCTTTCTATGAGGGCAGGGTCTCTGTCTTATCAGACTTACAATTTCTGCTACATAATAAGGATTAATAAATGTTAAATTAAATCGAATGAAACACAAACATGAAGGTTTTTATCTTTACAAAACTTTCAGTACACTAAGGGTGAGACAAGTTATAGGACAAGGTAGATAAGAGTCCTAAGTTATGAGCAAAGTTCTCTGGGAATTCATTCAGATATTGATTCCATTGACAACTATTTATTAGGTATCTACCAGGCACTGGGTGTATAGCTGTAAACAAGAGAGTCACGGTCATCAGTTATTATATGGCCCACTTCTCACCACCTTCATCATTACCTCACTGGTCACTGCCACCAGTATTTTTAACTTGGATTCTTAAGATAATCCAGCGCTGTAATCCTAACTGGTCTCCCTACTTCCATTTGCTCCTCTACAGTAAATCTCAACTGTGTCCAGAGAGATCCTGTTAAAACCTGAGTTAGAGCTCATCACTCTTCTGCTCTAAAACCTCCAATGGCTTCTCGTCTGTGGGAGACCACAGACATGGCCACAGTTCTTTAAATTCGTCCCATCAAGAGGTGAAGGCTCTTTCTCAACCCAGGGTGCCTGGGCTGGCCTCGTGACTGTCTTTGTCCAGTAGAATGTGGCAGAAGGACCGTGGTGGGAAAGCTGAACCTCGGGGGGCTTTGAATGCTTCCACTATTCCTCTTGGAATCCTGAAGGGCTATGTTAATGAGCCCCGGTAAGCACGTTGGGGACGGAGAAACCACGTGGAACAGAACTCTCCTGGGGAAGGCCATCCTAGACCAGCCAATGATCAGCCAGTTTACCAGCTGTCTGCGGACACAGGATGCAGCCCTGCTGGAGATCAGCCTAGCACAGCTGCTACCAGAGGAATCTTCCAGATGACCTGCCAACTCACAAGCTAACTAAATGGCTGTTGTTTTAAGCCACTGAGATTTTTTTTTTCTTCTTTTGTGGTTTGTCAGGCAGCAAAACTAACTGATTCATCATCATCTCATTCAGAGAAACAGTCAAAATACTAACTGTATCCTCCTTAGTTAGAACCTCCTACAAGGTAGGTGCTCAATAAACATTTGTTGAGTGAAATTCACAAATGGAGCTAACATTCTAATGAGGGAAGCCAGGGGAAACAAAGTAAGTAGTTACCAAGTTTTATAAGTGCCGGGAAGGGAACAGACAGTGACTGAGGTAGAGAATCACAGCGTGGAAATGGGAGGGCAGGTCCTCTAGGGAGCTCCCCACTTCTTTCAGAACGAAAGCCGAACTCCTTACAGTGGCCTCCAAGATCCGAAGTGAACTCCTGGTACCTCTCTGACTTCACCTCCCGCCACGCACTGCTTCTCACTCCAGCTACACTGGCCTCCCTGCTGCTCTTCTACCAACCAAACACACTCCCACCTCAGGTCCTTGCTGGAATGTCCTTCCCCTAGATACCCATACCATTCACTCCCTCCTTTCCTTCGGGGCTCTGCTCATATATCCCCCTTTCACGAAGGCCTTCCTGACCACCCTGTAGAAGTAGCAACCCACTGACCCACAGAATTCCCTACCCCTTACCTGCTTTATTTTCCTCCACAGCACTTGTCGCCATCTGCTGTATTAGATATTAACTTCTTTGTTTACTGTCTGCTTCCGTCACTCGGATATAATTTCCACGGGGTAAGGAATTTTGCTTTGTTCAACTTACCTCTAGGACAGTATTGTCTTAGGGCAGAAATTCAGCCAGTGGACACAACATCCTTCAGGGGCCAGACTTCCTGCCAATTAGGACTAAGCAAGGCAAGTATTTAGCTTTGAGCCATGCTGGGAATAAGGCAAGACAGTTTTTAAAAGCCAGAATGCCCAGGTGTGTGTGGGATTGCTTACTGAGACCTAGTCCAACGTGCTCACGGCCAGACAAGTAACAGCTGACTTCATGACATATTTTATAGTCTGCTGGGAGCCTTCTAATCCACTAATCCTCTTATTTGCTTCTTGAAACAGCCCTGAGGGGTAGGCAGGGCAGGTTCTATCATTCTCCATTTACAGATAAAGATAATGAGGGGTATAGAGTTCAAGTGAGCTACCCAAGGCCACAGACAAACTAAGTGGTAGAGGCAGAATTCCTGGTTGTTTTGACTCCAAGTACAGTGATCATTTCACTCTGTGTGTGTGTGTGTGTGTGTGTGTGTGTGTGTGTGTTTAACTGTTTCTCCATTCTGGGATCTGACCTTGTGACCTTCTTGAATCATTAAGATTCCAGGTCAGTCCTGACCCCCTGAAAGACCTTCAACAGAGGAGGCATCTTTTCTCTAAAGACAGCACCTGCCAAGAGGCATAGGTGATGAGTAAGCGTTTAGAGCATCAATTCCAGACCGGCCCCTGTGGCTTTCAGACCTACCACAGTCTCTTCTGTCTGATAGTCAGGAAAGGACCGTGCCCTTGGGCCCCTTCGCCCCTAGCCCACCCCAAGGCAGGCCGGGCTACAAGGGGAAAGGGGAAGGCCTCCCGCAAGACAGGACCGGCAGCTGTTTTCAGGTGAAAACCAGAAAGAAATCCCAGCCCCGCTGCTTTATTTTGGTTTAAAAATCAAGTCGGGTGACAATGGAAACTTTCCTTGCTGTCCTCTCCTTTCTGCCCATGTTGACAGAAGACAGACCTGCTAATTCTGGCTGGGGTTTTTCCCTCCCTCCGCTGTTTTTCTCTTTTATCTCCATCAATTGAAGAGAGCTGTTCTTTCAGACTGCCAAAAGGTATCTGGGGTTTTGTGTATTTTTTTTTTCTTTCTTTCACATAATTCTGTGGGTCTTTTCCCAGATATGTATTTTCTCTCAAGTTAACTTCTAACTTGTTTAAGTTTCCGCCCATGTGACTTCCAGCGCGAGTTACCAGAAACCACAAGAGAGAGAGAGAGAGGGCGCAAGCCCCAAAGCAAGCGACATGTCCCTGTGGGGAGCAGAGCCTCTGCACCCCAGAGTGAGGAGGCCGCTGGGGTCAGAGGTGGCTGCAAGGCGGGCTAGAGGAGGGCCCTGCGGAGGGGGGGTGGGCTGGTGGCCCGGGAGCAGTCAGGAAGGGAGGCCGGCTGGGGACAGGAGAACCCAGAGGCGCGAGGGGCTGCGTGGAGAGCCCGGAAGACTGCAGCCATGCCTCACAGCTCCGACAGCAGTGACTCCAGCTTCAGCCGCTCTCCGCCCCCCAGCAAACAGGTAGGGTCCTGCCTTCTCCTCCTCCTGCCTTCTGATTCTCCGGGGAAGGGCGGGGAGAGGGCCGGGCTGCCTGGGCCTGCCCCGGGAGCTGAGAGGCCAGGAGATGGCTGGTGGCAGGAGTTAGACTAAAGACACAGGATCTGCAGTGAGGCTGTACATCTTGGCGGAGACCCTCGTCCTTCCACCCATCCTGCCAAATTATGTCCTCCTCATCCCCCGATGGTGCGCATCGCCTCCACCTCACCTGGGGTCCCACCCCATGAAGCTTTCGAGGAAGCCAAGAGGAGAATTAGCACCAAAGAACTCTGGTCTCTCAGAGGAAAGAGTCTACCTCTCTCCAAGGCAGCAAAATGAGAGGAGGAGTCTTAACGCGGGCTACGGGCACGCACACCCTGAATGCTAGATGGTTGCCCAGGAGACAGCCCGCAGGACAAGAGAGGAAAGGGATGGGGGTAAAGTAAAAGGCGGCAGAAGAGCAAGTTGAAAGGAGCAGGACCCCGTGCCAGCTCAGAGGATCTATCTTACCTCCTGGGCATGGCTACTGTTCCTAGCACGGGTGGCGGAGAGAGGGCTGGGGGAGGAAGGAAATGAATCAGGAGATGGTTCTGGGGACTCGGAGACATTCCTTAGTAGCTCAGCTCAGCTCTGGGGAAACCAGAGAGATGAAGGTGGAGATTCTGGGAGCATTGGGAGTCTAGGTTGTGACTTCCACCTCAAAAGCTTTCAGCTTGAGGGTTGCCAAAAACAAGAAAACAAAAACGGGGCACCCTGGCTGCCTTTGCAGCTCCTGGGGCTTTCTCCTCACTACATCCCTCGACAGCCCTCTCGATAGGAAGCCCTCTTCCTTCTCATCTAATACATCAGTGGAGGACAATTCCTTATCCAACTTTGTGGTTTAAAAACTGCATTCTTTCATTAGCCTGGATATCCAAGAGGGCTTTCAAAATGCTGCAGACCAAATAACAGTATGTAAACATATACTAAAGCTTCTGTCATCAACATCTAACGGGAGAGCAGCAGGTAGGAAGGAGTCCTAGTGGAGACCTCTAGAGGACGAACAATCCAGTCCTCTGCTCAAGATGGTATCAGAGGGGTTCAGACTACCTGGAAGTTTGTACTCTTCTTAGGAAGGAAATTACTCATGGCTTTCCTGGTAACCTCGTTCCCCATCCCCCTTAGAGAAAGAGCACTTCCTTCCTATCTAACCAATTGCCCTCCGACTGCAATGGCCTGGAAGTATTGGGCACATTGGTGAGACATATGCTTGGTGGGCAGAGTCTTGCCCGAGGAACTGTGTCCCTCTAGCCTGTGGGGTCGTGAGAGGGGACAGGGCCGAAGGTACAGAAGGGTTTCACTCAGATTCCCCCACCTACCCTGCAGCATCTGGGGGAAAGCCGGAGCTAACCTCTCTGCGCACGTAGAGCACATGCCC
Organism: Delphinus delphis; assembly: GCF_949987515.2. Taxonomy (NCBI): domain Eukaryota; kingdom Metazoa; phylum Chordata; class Mammalia; order Artiodactyla; family Delphinidae; genus Delphinus; species Delphinus delphis. The sequence continues at coordinate 27,634,167 of NC_082684.1, read as the reverse complement.
ATCTGTGGGGTGCACTTAGAGAACACCCAAGGTTCCCTGTGTCCTCCTAAGCACCCATCCACTATCTGCCGCGGCCAGGAAATCTCCACCATTAAAACTGTTCTTGGTCTCCAGTCTGTACTAGGCATTGTGCTCAGGGCCATGGGGGATATCAAGGTCACTGAGCATAATGAAGGGAATGCAGGGGAAGAAGAGGCAGATCTGGGAGAGGGACCTCGGTCCACGGGCACAGCAGAAGACACAAGGGGTACAAACAAGGAGGGTAGTGGTGGCAGGGGCGGGGGTGGCTTGGACAGGCATCAGACTTAGCATTGGAAGATGTAACTCTCAGATTACTGTGAGCTCTTGGGCAAGCTCTTTGAGCCTCAGTTTCCCCCACGTATAAGATGGAAATAATCGTATCAACTTCACAGAATTGGGGAATTCAACAGGAGCACCTCTGAGAAAAGGCACTTGCACAGAAGCTAGCACATAGTAGGTACTTAACAGAGTTTTGGGGAAAAAAATAGCAAGAAGGTTCTAGGCCAAAAGTTAGAGGGTGAGGGTGGAGCAGACCTGAAGAGGAGAGGTGATAAAACACACTTCATCGCCTTAACCATCTTTTTCCAAATACGGCCCTATTGAGTTCTCAAGCTCTTTTGCCCTCTTCCTGTATCTTTTGGCCAAAGTTATAGAGACCTAAGAGAGTGTAACAGAGTGTGGAGAAAAGTTCCCTTTTGGGTTCAGCCTTTTGGTAAATAGGGGAGTGGACGGGCAAGTAAAGATGAAGAAATGGAAGGGTGGACAGCAGGATATCAAACACCATGAGAGCCTGCCTCCACTCAGAAGAGAGTGTTAGACTCCCCTAATTCTCATCATCTCTGCTTCCCAGGACTCATCTGATGATGTGAGAAAAGTTCAGAGAAGGGAGAAAAATCGCATTGCTGCCCAGAAGAGCAGGCAGAGGCAGACACAGAAAGCTGACACCCTCCATCTGGTGAGTGTTCAGACCTTTCTTCACCCTCTTGAGCCGTAGGCGTTGCTCCCCACCGCCTGTGGACTCCTGGACCATAGCTTTGAGTCTGCCTGCGTGGGGATGTGTATGTGGGGGAGTTGGTGGAGGGATGCAGGTGAGGCGGGGAGGGGAGGCTCTCCTGTGAGTGCATTGAGAAGATTCCGAAACAGGGGATGGGCCAGGAGGCTGAAAGGGAAATGAGTGCCAAGAGGGCACGAGGAGTAAAGGAGCTGAGTGTTGGCAGCCCAGAGACTGGTGGAAGGCAGATCTACATGCTAAGAGATGGGGTAGCCTGAGACAGCTCCATCCCTCATGAACCCAGAGAGCAGAAGGCAGGACTGCCTTTGGGAGGAAGGTAGAAGGTGTAGAGGAGCCCATTGTCCCACAGTGCTGGGAACACATATAGTCCCATCCCCCGGGAGGCCAGTTGGGCAGCCACCCTGAGGTTTGCATTTGGGACAAGGAGGTCCACAGGGTGCTGCACCCCATACCTCTTTTCTGAACATTATTAAGGTTTGATTTTGAAATTTCTATTTTGATGATATCCCAAGGGGTCTGTGAAAGATACAGTTTCAGGTGCACGTATCTGGGATGGTCACCATCCTGGTTGAGTTGCCTCCAGTCTCACACTTTCTAGGGAAGCCCTGATCCCTGGCTTGAGCAGGCGCCTTGGGTGATCTGAACTGCATTTCTCCCAGCAGTCCAAGATCCTGGTCAGTGTTTCTAAATTCTGGCTGTGTGCTTCATAAAGCAAAGCTTCCTCCTCATCTCCCACACCTTACCACCTCTTTTCTCTTCGCTTTGCCCCTCAATTTGCTCCCTGTTCGACCAGCTTTTATTTCACTGGCTCCTTCCTCTTCCGTCCCTTCAGCCCTTCCTCTGACACCTCTGCCTTCTCGTCCCTCCTCCTGAGCCCTTCCCAAACCTCTGGCATCCCAGTAATTCGTTCCAATGGTAAAAAGGGCAATTGACACCAAAAATGAATATGCTTATGGTTATTTGAAAGATTAGCCTGGTAATTGGCCAGTTAAAGAACAGTTGTTTTATTCCTGTCAAGAAAAAGTAAGATGTAGTTTTAGGTAAAAAGATGCTGCTTTTAGCCTTGTAAGGAAGCAGAGAGCAGGCTGCACCAAGATCTCTGATTGGATGCTCGTGTTTCATTTGAAATGTATTCAACATGTCTTCCATTGCATACGAATGTAGTTTTATGTTCATGAATATTTGTTGAATTGAAAGAAAGAATGAATGAACACCAAGTCTGTTCTTCTCTTTGATGACTGTGATCAGTGGTCTAAATGTTAAGTTGGTGGTGGCCCTGCTTCTTATATGTTCTCCATGATTTCATTATGGCTTAGGGGCTCACAACACTCCAGTTTATTATTTTAAGCTTGAAAATCTAGGATCACTCACTTGTCTCCATCGCAGTCTGATTCTAATGCAATATTCTTTGGAGCAAGCAAATGAACAAATAAATAGAAATTAGTAAGGATAAAACCTACCTTTTTGTAGAAGTAGACAATGTCCCAAGACTGGAAATATGCTATAAGCTTTATAAGTTTGTAATATTAAAAAATAAAAAACCCTGGAAACTAAGTATAGCTCAGCAGTGCCACAGTCATAAGGACATGGTTTGAACCCCAGCTCTGCCATTTGTTATCCGTATGACCCACCTTAGACCTTAGAGATGTTCTTAACCTCCCTTAGACTCAGTTTTCTTATTAGGAAAATGGGACAGTAACTACCTACCTCATAGAGATAGTGCATATAAAGAGGTCAAGCGTCAGTCACTGACATATCATAAATATTCAAAAGTTTTGAGGATAATAAGAGTAATATTAATAATAGTTATTATTAGAAGAAACGATAATCACAACTAAGATTTTATGTATATGAATTTATACTTATATATAAATCACAGGATCTCAGGGCTGAAAGATTTCTTAAAGGCTGGAAAGTTCAGACACACGTTTGATGCTTGACACTCTCTACAACACCCTCCGGAAATGGTTCCCAGTGTATTGGTCACTTCTAATGATAGAGAGCTCCCTGCCTCCTAACAGGAGCAGAGGAGTCTTCCTTATCTCGAGCTGTGCCACTGTCTCCCTGGAAATTCAACCCCCTGGTCTTCCTTCAACCCCTTGGGGACGTATCAGTGAGGGTGACATGTATGTTTCTTTGATGTGGCAAGGTTTTCAACACTAACTAATCTGTCTCTCTTTGCAAGACAAGAGTTAGAACCAGAAGATTTAGCCCATCTGATTATACTAGTCATGGCTCTATTGGGATAATCTCTGGGGGTTGGGGGTCCCTGGAGCCCCCAGTCATGTAGTCACCGCATCCACACTCAAACCCCCAGCCTCAGTCTCAAGAATGTTCGCATCTTTCCCACACCTGGACACAAACTCCTCCCCACTCCTTTCTTTTGAGCACCCCGGCACTCATCTTCACTTTTTGCCCAGTGAGTAGGACACCTCAGAGTTTACACAGCAAGCCTGAGGGTTGCAACCAATGCGGCTTATGTTTCTTGACTTTGGGTGGAAGCTTTTGGCAGCAACAGGTAAATCTGCCACCATCAAACAGAGGGTTTGGCTGTGATCTGAAATGTTCATTTCCTCTCAGACAATCATCACCCATCTTCTACATCCATTATCCTCTTAATTACGTTTGTGATTCAGGTAGAAAACCTTCTACTTTACCACCAGCATTCTTAAGGTTGGGTGCTTGGTTTGCTCTTCACTCCTTTCTGTGCTTGTCTCCACATGCTGAGGCTCTGGAACCATTCTCTGGCCCTCAGACATAGCCATAGGACTCATCTACAAGACGTTAAAGACCAGGGTTTAGAAATTACTGAGCGTACAGTACCAAGTTTGTATCAGTGTGCTAGCCTCATATATGCTGGGATAAACATTGATTTCTCGGTTTCAACTTTGTCACTGTTCTCTCTCTTAAAATACCAAAAGAATTATCCTGTTTCTCTAGTGAGAGTGTGGGATACCTATTATTTAACATTTTCAGTATCTATCCTATAAGTGGTTTACACCAAAACACTGTATATTGATTGCTTTTGAAATAGCAGAGTGGGGAAGTTGCTGCTTTCAGCAATGTGTTTAACCTCATGCCAATGATATAACATCTCTGGCCTTGACTATCCCTCACATAAACTGAATCAGGTGCTTCTTTTCATACTTGTGATTATCAACAAAGTCCACATTCCGTGGGGTTTTTTTGCTTTGTTTTTGTCTTTTTTGTCTGCACCTCATGGTGTGCGGGATCTTAGTTCCTGGACCAGGGATCGAACCCATGATCCCTGCAGTGGAAATGAGGGGGTCCTAACCATTGGACTACCAGGAATTCTCCCACATTCTGTTTTAATTCTCTTTTGGTTGGTGTCTCAAACAGCACTCATCACACTCAGTTCCTTTTCTCCCGCAGTCAACTATAGAGTCCATTAGGCATAGTAAAGGCATTGATTAAAAGGAGGTCATATCTTGACCCGTTCACTTTCAAAAGATATTAGTAGCTAATAAGTGTATCCAAGATAATCAGCTGAAAAACTAAGAAAAATAATAGGAATCCAGTCAGCTTTCAAAGTTAACACAAAAAGTAATAACTTTTCCTAGGCAAATTAGATTACAAAATTTAATAGGAAAAAAGATTCTGTTTATAATACCAAGAACAGCAAATGGAAGGAAGGAGTAAATTTAACAAAAAATATGCAGGGTTTAATTTTTTAAACTTCAAAATTATTCTAAGTGATTAAAAAAACACTCAAATAAATGGAAAGATATACCTTATGTAAAGATAGCAATTTTCCTTAAGTTAATTTAGAAATTGAATTAATTTAATATGATCTTAATAAACTAGGATTTTCTGGGTATTGGAGGAAAATGAAATTAGCTATTCTAAGTACCTGGAGAAAAATAACCATGTGAGAGTTTCCAGGAAAATTCTAAAGAAGGAGGGTAATTAGAGACGATTAGCTGAATAAGATATTAAAGTGAATTACAAATATAGATTTCAAAGCAGTGTGGAAAAGACAAAACATTGGACAGAATAGAACACAGAAATAGACCCCCAAACAAGCTCAAATTTAAGACCCCAATACATATGTCAGCTCCTAAGACACAAGTACAGATGCAAAATGTCTAGGATGGCATTTCAAACCAGAGAGAGAAAGATGAATTATTCAATAAATAGTGTAGGGACTAAATAAGTAGGGACAACTGGCTAGTCATTTGAAGAAAAAAAAAAAAAGGTAGAGTTTTCATTTCTTATACAACACACACATAGATTAAATGTGGGAAAAGATTAAAGAAATTTGAAAAAATTAGCATTAAAATATTTATCTTGGAATGAAGTCTTTTCCGGATAAAATGCAAAACCCTGAAGCCATAAAGGGAAAGATTGATATACATTACCTTTATACATGAAAAGTGAAAGTGTCTATACAGCTCAAAGTACCTAATATGCAAAATCAAAGGCAAGTGAAGACTGGGAAAAATACCTGCAACACAAATGACCAAAAAAGGGCATATTTGCTTAATGTATGAGAGCTCTTATGAATAAGAAAGCGCTCAACAACCCAAAAGAAAAAATGAGCGATAATTAGGAATAGGCAATTTACAGAAAGAGAAATAAATGGCAAATAAATATGGAAAAGGTGCTAGACCTTACTTAGTTAGGGAAATGACAAAGCAACAGTTAGATCCCCTGCCAGATTGGCAAAGACAAAAAATGTTGCTAATACACCATGTTGCCAAGGTGATGGATAAGCAGGTACCACCATACACTACTAGAAGTCTAAGTGGGTACAGTTCCGTTAGAGGGCAATTTGACCATGGCCATCCAAATTACAAGTGCACATACACTGTAACTCGGCAATTTTACATCTAGGTGTCTGTTTAGAAACATACCCACAGATTGCACAATTATGTACATGTAAAGATAACCATTGCTGCATGGTTTTTCATAGCAAAGACTGGAAACTAGCTAAATATTCATCAGTAAGGGACTCAAATAAACTATCGTTTGTTCATTCAGTGGATACCACGAAGGTGTTAAAATAACGAGTTATATACAGATGTGCTAATCTGAAAAGATTATCTATACTCTTAAGTGAAAAAGTATGAGTATGGTATATAGTTGTCTCCCATGCATATTTTTAATAAAAACATATGTGCATATGTGTATAAACTTTAAAATTTTCAAATAGGTTTCCCCCCAAAATTGCTAACGATATATATTTCTGAAAAGTAGGACAAAAGGTCTAAAGCAGGAGAGAGATACTTTGCATTTTTTTTACCTTTTTATATAGTTTGGATGTCTTTATCATGTGCTTTTATTTTTATAATGTAAATATTTAAATTCCCAATATCGATCATTATTACATATGCATTAGGATGATTTCTTTTCTAATTTGATTTCAAACATTGAATAGTCTTCCACTGTGACATTTTATCCCTTGAACATCCTACATAAATATCTCAGTCCTTTGGGA